>NC_133686.1:12500-715962 GCF_048934315.1 Petromyzon marinus
GCAAAAGCAGACCAGGATAGTTATTTACAACTTCATCCAGCAGTGTTTTAAACTGGCGATCATTTAAGGCTCGGGCAACAATAAAGTTGATCACACGAATGACCAGCGACATCACTTCGCCAAACTGCCTGTCACACATCTGAGCACAAAGTGCCTCCTGGTGTATAATGCAATGGAAACTTAGGATGGGTCTATTTTCATGTTCACGGAGAAGCGCCACAAATCCTTTGTTTTTCCCCACCATACACGGAGCACCATCAGTACACACTGAGAGAAGTTTATCCATAGGTAGACTTTTTTCTTGAGCAAACTCCATGAAAGACTTGAATAAATCCTCACCTCTTGTGGACCCTTTTAATGGCAGAACAGCAAGACTTTCTTCGCGCAGTGTGTCACCAACAGCATATCTTGCAATCACGCTGAACTGCGACAAATGGCTCACGTCTGTTGACTCATCCAAAGCCAGAGAAAAGAACGGCGCTGCATTTATGTCCTTCGCTTGCGTTTCCTCCACTTTGTTTGCCATCACGATGGTACGATCATGAACAGTTCTTGCCGACAGAGGCATGTCTTGTATCCGTTTGATTATCTTGTCTTTGTTCAGAAGATCATCAAAAAGTTCATTGGCTACATCCAGCATGAACGTTTTAGCATACTCGCCATCTGTGAATGGTTTTCCGTTCCTCACTATTGCTAAAGAACCAGCAAAGCTAGCCGAATTATAGTCACCTTGCCGGGTCCATACGCGGAGTTGCTGCTGGCTAGCTTGCACCCTGCTCAGAAGCTCTTGGCACGCTTTCTTTCTGCTGTCTCCCGCAGGGTATTTTGATGCAAAGGTAGCGTGGCGCGTGTCGAAGTGCCGCTTTACATTCGACCGTTTCAACGATGTAATTTTGTCATTGCAAATTAGACACACCGCAGAACCCGCTCTCTCCACAAAGGCGAATTCTTCGGTCCATTCGTCCTGAAATGTACGATACTCGTCGTCTTTTTTTCTTTTCGCCATCTTCTTCGTCGAAGGGTTAGCTTTGAGCTAATGACCGAGCAGACGCAGTCTCAGACTGATTCAAAAGGGGGCGTTTACCTGTTTTACCCAGCAACGGCAAACGTAGGCCAGTATCATCCAATTAAAATAATGGACAATTGCTCCTGCAGCCCTGAACAGGACATGCGCAGTGAAAAATCGATGGATGGATTAAAACAAGTGAGAATATTTTGTTTTATCTGCGAGCCATATGCAATCATCAAAAGAGCCACATCTGGCTCGCGAGCCATAGGTTCCCGACCCCTGCCCTAACCCTAACCCCTAACTCTATACCCTAACCCTAACCACTAACCCTAACCCTAAACCCTAACCCTAACCCTATACCCCTAACCCCTAACCCTAACCCCTAACCCTAACCCTAATCCCTAACCCCTAACCCCTAACCCTAACCCTAAACCCTAACCCTAATTCCTAACCCCTAACCCCTAACCCTAACCCCTAACCCTACCCCTAACCCTAACCCTAAACCCTAACCCTAACCCTAACCCCTAACCCCTAACCCTAACCCTAATCCCTAATCCCTAACCCTAAACCCTAACCCTAACCCTAAACCCTAAACCCTAACCCCTAACACTAACCCCTAACCCCAAACCCCAAACCCTAATCCCTAACCCCTAACCACCTAACCCTAACCCCTAACCCTTAACCCCTAAACCCTAAACCCCTAACCCCTAACCCTATTCCCTATCCCCTAACCCCTAACCCTAACCCCTAACCCCTAACCCTAACCCTAAACCTAAACCTAAACCCTAAACCCTAACCCTAACCCTAAACCATAACCCTAACCCCTAACCCTAACCCCTAACCCTAACCCTAACCCCCTAACCCCTAACCCTAAACCCTAACCCTAACCCCTAACCCTAACCCCTAAACCCTAACCCTAACCCCTAACCCTAACCCCAAACCCTAACCCTAACCCTAACCCCTAACCCCTAACCCCTAACCCTAACCCCTAACCCTAACCCCTAACCCAAACCCTAACCTCTTAACCCTAACCCCTAAACCTAACCCTAACCCCTGACCCCTAACCCTAACCCCTAACCCCTAAATCCTAACCCCTAAACCTAAACCTAACCCTAACCCCTAAACCCTAACCCTACCCCTAACCCTAAACCCTAACCCTAATCCCTAATCCCTAACCCCTATCCATAACCATAAACCTTAACCCCTAACCCCTAACCGTAACCCTAAACCCTAACCCCTAACCATAAACCCTAATCCTCTAACCCTAACCCTCTAACCCTACCCCTAAACCCTAACCCTTAACCCTAACCGTAAAAACCTAAACCCTAACCTTACCCCTAAACCCCAACCCTTAGCCCTAACCCTAAACCCTAACCCCTAACCCCTAACCCTACCCCTAACCCTTATATCTAATCCCTAACCCTAAACCATAATCCTAAACTCTAAACCCTAACCCTAACCATAAACCCTAACACTAACCCTAACCCCTAACCATAACCCTAACCATAAACCCTAACCCTCTAACCCTAAACCCTAACCCTAACCCTACCCCTAAACCCTAACCCTATTGCTAAACCCAACCCTTAACCCGGAACCCGTAACACCTAACCCTATACCCTAACACAAACCCTAACCCTAAACCCTAACCCTCTAACCCTAACCCTTAACCCTATACCCTAAGCCCGACCCCTAACCCTTAACCCAAAACCTAACCCTAAACCCTAACCCCTAACCCTAAAACCTAACCCAAACCCTAATCCACACCCCTAACCCAAATCCCTAACCCTAACCCCTAACCCTAAACTCTAAACCCTAACCCCTAACCCAACCCCCTAACGCTTAACCCTAACCCCTAATCCTAAACCCTAACACTAACCCCTAACCATAACCCTAAACCCTAACCCGTAACCCTAACCCCTAACCCCTAATCCTAAACCCTAACCCTCACCCCTAACCCTAATTCCCTAAATCCTAACCCCTAAGCCCAAACCCTAAACCATAATCCCTAACACCTAATCCTAACCCCCTACCCCTAATCCTAACTCTAACCCTAAACCCTTAACCCTAACCCCTAACCCTAACACCTTGTGCCCGTAACCCTAAACCTAACCCCTATCCCTAACACTAACCCTAACCCCTTGTGCCCGTGATTTCATCCTTTCGGTCATTACCCAAAGCTCATGACCATAGGTGAGGGTGGGAACATAGATCGCCTTGTAAACCGAGAGTTTTGTTCTAGAACTCAGCTCCAGCTTCACTCCCACGGAACGGTACAACGCCTGCATCACTGTGGATGCTGCACCGATCCGCCGGCTGATCTCCCACTCCCACTTACCATCACACGCGAAAGAAACCCCGAGGTACTTAAACTTCTCCACTAAGGGAAGCTGTTCCCCCCTCACCTGGAGAGCCCTACCACCGTCTCCCGGGCGTGAACCATGGCCTCAGATTTGGAGGTCCTGATCCTCATCCTAGCCTTTTGACACTCGGCATCAAATTGTTAAAGTGCATGCTGGAAATGACAACGGTTATCTGCAAAAAGCAGCGACACCACCTCCATGCCCAGTAATGGATACTCTCCACATCACGGCTGCACCTTCATATAGTGTCCATGAAAATCACAAACAGGAGTGGAGATAAGACACACCCTTGGTGGAGTGAACCACTTTGATTTAACACCAAGAATTATGGACACAGCTCTCACTCCGGGAATAGACAGACCAGATAGCACACACAAATGGCACCGGTACATCATACTCCCGCAGCACCTCCCACAAGACATTCTCGGGAACACGGTCATATGCCTTCTCCAAGTCTACAAAGCAGAGGTAGATTGGAGAAGCATTCTCCCATGACCCCTCAAATATGTGAGAGGAAACAGAGCTGGTCCATTGTTCCACAACACTGATGGAGTCCACATTGTTCCTCCTGAATCTGAGGCTCGACCACCGAGCGCAGCCTCTTCTCTAGCACTCAGGCATAGGCTTTACCTGGGACGCTAAGGAGTGTGATCCCTCTGTAGTTGGAGCACACCCTCTGGTCACATTTTCTTAAAAATGGGGACCACGACCCCAGTTTGCCAATCCAGAGGCACTGTACCCACCTTCCATGCAACATTGAAGTGGCGTGTTAACCACGACACTCCTACACTGTCCAGCGCTTTCAACAACTTTGGGAGAATCTCGTCCACCCCAGCAACTTTGCTGCTATAAAGGCCCTCGACCGCCGCAGCGACTACAGCAGTCGTAATGTATCCGAACCCCCTAGCTGTTGCCAGGGCTGCCTCCTGAGAGGAGGGCATGTCCACCGAGTTCAGCTCCTCAAAGTTTCCCTTCCCCTTTTCGATTATCTCCTTAGTTGAGTTCAATGTTACGCCAACTTACTGGGAACAGCATGAGCCATGTCCCGTAGACCCCTCCTAAGCCGTTGGATTTTTTGCCAGAACATCTTTAAGGCTGCCCAGTAGTCCCTCTCCATGGCCTCTCCAAACTCCTCCCATGCCTGGGCTTTCGCTTCAGCGACTGCTACTGCTGCCACCCTCTTGGCAAGCCGGTACCTCTCAATTGAGTTGGGAGACCTTTTTTCCGAGCATAGGTCGGAAAGCCTCCTTCTTCAACTTGACAGCTTCCCTCACCATTGGTGTCTACCGGCAGGTCCTAGGGTTGCCGCCATGAGGGGCACCAACTGCCTTAAGGCCATAGCTTTTCGCAGCTGCATCGACAATCGAGGTCCTGAAAATTACCTTTCCGCAGGTGGAATTTGAACTCTTTAGGCACTGGGTTCTCCGACAGACGTTCCAAGAAAACCCGCACTATTCGTTTGGGCCTTTCACATCTATCTGGTTAGTGCCCCAAGCGTCGGATCCAATTTACCACTAGGTGGTGATCAGTTGACAGCTCTGCCCCTCTCTTTACCCGAGTGTCCAGAACATACGGCATGAGGTCCAATAATGCAACTTCAAAGTTAATCATTGACCTTCGGCCCAAGGTGCTCTGTGCTCGAACATGGTGTTATTGACATTTTGTGACTAGCACAGAATGCCAATAACATATCACCATTCGGGTTCAGATCGGGGGGGGCATTCCTCCCAATCAAGTCTCTCCAGGCATCTCCATCGTTTCCCACGTGAGCATTGAAGTCGCCCAGTAAGACTATGGAGTCAGTGGGCCGCACTCTATCGAGTACTGCACCCACTGTCTCCAATAAAGGCAAATACTCTGAACTGCTGTTTGGAACATAAGCACAAACAACAGTCAGAGTTTTCCTTTATGAGACTGGAAGTCTCATTGAGGCGACCCTCTCGTCTACTGGGATGAACTCCAACTGAACAGCACCCAGCCAGAGCCTTGTGAGTATCCCCACACCCGCCCGGGGCCTCTCACCAGGGGTTACTCCGGAAAAGGAGAGAGACCACCCCCGATATAGAAGTTAGGTTCCAGTGCCATTGCTGTGTGTGGAGGTGAGACCGACTTTATCTAGTCGATACTTTTCCACCTTCTCCACCAGCTCCGGCTCCTTCCCCCCGAGTGGATGGTGGGCCCTCAGGATGGCACCACGTAGTCATTTCAGGCTGGGCCCGACCAGGTTACATGGGTCACCCGGCCAGCAGGTGCTTGTCGGCGAACACCACCCCCAGGCCTGGCTCCAGGGGGGTGTCCCGGTATACGTTATCCGGGCAAGGTTCTCTGATTTTCGTACTTCATAACCATTCATAAAGGGCTTTTGTTTGAACCGTTATGTGTCTGGAACCTACCCACCCACCCAGACCTATTCGCCAAAGGAGACCCTAGCAAGAGTACAATACTCCAGGCGACATAGCTTTGAGGATCATTGGAACACATGAACCCCACCACCATGATAAGGTTACGATCTTTCGGTGGGGTTGGTTACGTTATTTAGCAGGCGTCCATATTGGTCAGGTTATTTAGCGGGCTTCCATGTTGATTCAGTTATTTAACGGGCATCGTTGGTTCAGTCGTTTAGCTAACGAGGAGGCCTCCTCTTCCCAGGGTTCAAGTCCTATTCCCACCTCCACCACCAGAGGTCGCGGAACGAGGCCACGCACTGACACGGCCACTCGGGGTGAAAGGTGGTCCTCTCTTGCATGTTGAACTTCTTTCGCACCGTATGTAGCCAACCGAGCTAATCGGAGGTGCGGGGAAAATCGGGGGTGCTTCTGAAGAGGCGAGCTGCTAGTCTTGACAGAAGGGCCATTGCCCGAAATGTCGCCTGTGCGCGTTGTTCTCTGAATGCCACAGGGTTATAGACGGATGCGCTGAGTTTGTTAAGGGGAATTTCGGTCGTGCGCCGCTACCAACGCAACTTCACCCAATAATTCGCCCTTGAGAGGGCACCGCGTGTCCGTGCACTGCAGTGGCATCAGCAAGACCAGGCTCGAGCTACTGCGTTCACTCGGACCCATATCTCATAGAGTGGTTCCCTGACAATAACATGTGGCAGTTCACTAGTGTTGGTTCAAGCGAGCCTCACTGCTGATGAGACAATGAGTGACGTAGCCTGTCCAAGGTGTTGCTTGTGTTGAATCTATGCCGCTGAGATGCACTCTCAGAAGATTATGCGGCTGATGGGATGAATACAACCACTCGCATTGTTTATGTGGAGAGACGGCTATGTTGGAGGCTATTGTTCTGCTCTGTTATTGTTTCTTGCGATGCAGCAGCTGTAGTTGTGCGGTTGTCCACAAGAGGGCATCACATGACTTGTGTGGAACAGAGAGTAAAATAAACAACCACCACAACCCTCTAGCCCTGACCTTAACCTGTAGTGAACACATGTCCACCTCAACCCGATAGCCCTAATACTAACCCATATTTGGAGTTACGGGAGTTCCAATTCCATTTTAGGAGTCCCAATTCCATGGCACTGTGCCTTAAGATATGTCATCAAAATTATTGATGTATACTTTGAGGAATGATGCTGCACTACGTGTTGAACTGATGCTGTGTCGGGGAGGCTGACCCCCGGCTCCTCGCTCAGGTGGGATCCACTGCTCCCCTCTTCCGTGTCCTGGGGAGGGTTACTGCTCACCGACTCCCCCCCCCCCCTTCGCTGCGGCCCTTCGGGGCATGATTCGTGGCTGGCGCTTAGCCACCTGGAATCAATTCACACAATCTCCGTGCACACACTCACACCCACTCACTCGAAATCCGACGTCGCTCCTCTCCCGTGCCACGCACCAATCGCGCGCGCGGGACTCGGGGTCGGGGGTCAGAGGGCTGGGGCGTCACTCGCACACGCGCAGCCGATTGGGGGGGGTTGTCTCGGAGATTTATTTAAAGGTCTGTATGAACAAACTCACAGGTACGCCGCCCGTTCACCCCACGCACACGCTAAACAAAGGCCGCACGAATAATCTCGCGTGTACGCCGCCCGTTAGCCTCACGCACACGTTAAACGAAAGGGCGTATGAGTAATCTCACGTGCCCCTGTACGAGTCCGCCGCCACTCACCACACGCACACACTAACCACGAGCTACACGCATGGGCGAGCGCAAACACGTGGGTAAATACACCCTCACGCACAAACACAGGGTACAACGACGCACACCAACATGCATCCGTTCCACCCTCGCAGAAACCACACGACAAGGTTTATTGAACCCCAGCAGTTTATTCTCAGCGAGTCCGAGGCTAAATTACCCGAGTCAGTTTGAGTCAGCAGGGCAGGTCTCCCGATGGTCTCAGACCCGATCTGTATCGCTTCTTTAAAATCACTCTCCTAAGACAATCTCCCAATGGCCTCAATATCAAACTCTCGGGTACTCACGGTTCGACTCGTACGGAGCTGCTGGGTCGGATCCTCGCTGCACTTCGACTCGTCACACGGACGTTCGAGTGGCTGGGAAGTCGACGGCCCCGAGCCTGGCTTGAGAACAATACGAACTCACTCTCCCTACCTTCTCTACCCTTTTTATTGTCCTCTACATCAAAGGCAAATCGACGCTGATCCGCTGGCCTCCCGTCCAATCAGGTGGCTCGGATTTCCCGCCACTCTCCCCGGATCGGTGCTCTCTCAGACGTCCGCTTTTCACCCTCTAAACAAGCGCATCTGTCCTACCAATAGGAGGACCGGCCCTGTGTTTCCTGCCGTTCATGACTCCGTCCCCCCCCTACCTGCCTGCTGACCCGTGTGTATTGTGGGTGTTTTCTATCCGCGGTGGCTCAGCAGCCCCGTCGTGACCATGTAATTACCACCCAAGTCACGGCGCCGCGGTGCACGTTAGCCTCGGGGGAGGTCGCCCAATTCCCTGGTCGCAGGAAACCGTGAAGTTTGGCTCCGACGGAGCGGCTTCGCTGCTGTGGCACCACAGCTGCACTGTAGTTAATTATTACAAAAGCTGGTGGCGATCCAATCATCGTCGAGTGGCAAATGCCCTGACCATTTGGCTCCAGCCCTCCTGCAGGCCATCATTGTACCGTCCTTCACATCTTTTGATTCTCGGTTTCCACTACCAGGAAGTGGTGGCAGAGAATCCGATGAGATGCAGGTTTAATATCTTGGGTCCTCGGCATAGCCGCTTGATGTCGAGGTGTAACCACCAAATATCGGTTCGGTTTTTCAATCGTTGCATTTCCATATGAATGTACAGTGTACACCGTTTGTATGCCCTGGTCACACAGCTTCATAAAGACAGCTCACAACTTCCCATGAGCACATAAATAACAAAATCCTTTATACAGACATGCGTGAACACCTCCCAAACAAAGTAACAGGTTTGCTTTGGTACGTAAACTGGTGCATGTGTTAAATTAATAGCGTGCATATACATGTCACCATTTAAAATTCCATAATCAAGTCCATGACTGCCCGAGGCGTGCCCCCGAATACACACAATGAATGTTGTCCATCTGTTTTTCAAAAAAAGTTAAAACTCGAAAATGCACCACATACTTTGAGCACAGGATAAGCCAATAGTCACCTATATTCTTACGTGTGGGTAGTATGTTCAGACGCTACATACCAATCTCGAAGTCATCTGGCCACGAGACAGCTTCAGCAGAAAGTTGGTGTAAGTTTTTCCATTCCTCCACTAAAGGAGTGCAAACTATAGCAGTTTATTCGATGGTCCATAGTTTGGGTTGCATGGCCATACTTGCACTGCTGTGTCTTGTCTTTAATTTTCCATTTGTGAAGATGTGCTCATCAGCCTGTTGGTGTGAGGCGGTTGATGATCCACCGGTGTCTTCGAGAGCCAGGAGTTGTGCGTTGTTTGGGTCTCGAATGAGGTGTTTAGTTTGTCACCTGTGTAAATGCTGCATTGCGCTTTAAATACAACAGTTGGACATTACGCCAAGTATATTGTTTCTAGTAGATAGTGTCTTCATTAACAATCTTTCTGTTAGCAATGACAATATTTGACACTTATGTTTGCATGTTGCTTTCTGTATTTTGTCTATTTACAGGTGTATGTGTAATGACATACACACGTGTGCCTCTCTACATTCAGCCATACATGGCTATCGGTTGTCAAGTATCTATCACGTTGCCTGGTTTTACCGAGTTTGCAAGTTTTAAAATTACTAAGTTGCTCATCCTTATGGAAATTAAACTTTTCTCGTCATTATTTATAATGGTAACACAGTATTCGCTCAATGGAATAAAATACAATTATATTATACAGTAAATGACGAGGTTGTTGAATAATGCACATGTCAATGTGTTGCTTTGACTGAAAGTAAACTATGATACATTCAAAAACAGCAGCAACATGATCTTGCATAATATAGTTTGTAGGTTAATTAAACTAAACTTTTTCCTTTACCAGGTAAGACCTACTGAGTGATACAGTTCCATTTCAGAAGCGACCTAGCCACAAACAATAGCGCAATGAGGTATCTTACCCTGTGTACATTTATATAAAAAAACACATACTCTTAATGCATGCTTCTAAATGTGGAGGGAAAACCAGACGACCTGGAGAAAAATCCACGCAACCACGGAGAGAACATGCAAACTCAAAATATACAGGTGTCAGGGTAGGGATCGAACCCATGGCCTACCTACATACTAGGGGAGGGAGTTAACATCTTGCCACCGTAGTTCTGTTGGAATGCAGTGTTGTGCAGGCATTGAAAGCCTCCTCAAGTGCAAACAGGGAGCCTTTCCCATTGCCTTGCGGTAGTGATCTTGATAATAATTGAAGGTGTAGACATATCGTGCATGGTGCAATTTGAGAATATCTACAATAACAACTTGCACTTGCAGTACATCTAAATGTATCATCTGGAGACTACTATGTAGTGCCTTGACTGCACGCAATAGTTGTCATAGAATCAGCATTGTTCTTTGTGTTAATTGTACAGAGCAACCAGCAGTACCAAGTGAAGTGAAAGCTACAATACCATTCAGAAATAATGATGATCACATTACAAAACAAATGTAACAACTTTTGTGTTGCAAATAAAAATACACGTTTTACATTTTCTAAAATACAGCATATTTTGGATTTACAAAGTCTCAGAATATGATTGAATCTTAAAACAATTTATTTAGCCGAAGATAAATACTAAAATTTGATCATAGTCTATGTGTAACTGTATGAAAGTGTTCAAACTCATTTTATTACTCTGAGACCACACACACCGTAGAGAAGAATGGGTGATTGGCAGTTTCACAGATTATATTGGGAATTCTGTGCAAAATGTATTGCAGCTCACATCACCACAGTAGCCAATGAATATAACACTCAGTGTGACTAGTGAGAGTGCCTGTGACACATGTAATGGGAATATAGTTAAGATGAGACCTGAATCTTAAAATCAGAGAACCATCAAGTCAAACATAATAGGAATATAAACAACATAAATAATAGTGACTCTTGCCTACACCACAGTGTTTCTTGTGATCTCTGGAGTTGTTGGCACTGAAACCTGGGTCACCACCTCTGTAGCTACAAAGTTTGGCTTTTGAGCTCAGTCACCAAATTTTACACAAAGGTGAAATTTATATTTTGCTCCATAGAAATGTGTCTGGTGCTGGTAGTTGTCGCTTCTGAAAAAGAGCTATATAGCTCAGTCAGCATTACCTGGTAAAATCACAATAGTTTAAGAGATTTTTAAAGGAAAAAAACGTGTAATTAACATAGAATACATGAAATCATAGTAATTCACGACCCTTATCCAGGCGCAATTGGATGAAGGCCTTCCCACGTGTCAGTTGTGAAGGCTTTTATCATACTTTAGCATGCTGGTAATTGGCAAAGGTCTAAAAATTATAATAAAATTATAATATATGTAAATATACTCCACATGTACTTGTACTTAAGCAAACGACATTTATTGTCGATGCACAAATGCTAAATTTATAAATGTTGTGTAAATGTTGGTTACATATGACCAGAAGTCAGTTTGCTTAGTGTCAGTGACAATGGAATTACATTCTTTTTTAAAATAATCATTTAAAATGAATATAAATTTAAAGACGTTACTCAACTGTGATCCGCACACACACATTTGGAACACGTGCTTGTGGAAAACATTCTTAAGAACAATGTTCACTTCAATAATGAAAGTGGTGTTGTTCAAAACCCCCTGCTTGACATATTGGTGGGTTTAGTATTTGTTTTTTAGTGCGAAAATATAGCATTACATTACTATATTTGACTGGTTATTAGCAGAATTCAATGCCTATTTTTATTACTATTAGCAAGTGTTGATTATAACTTGTACATACTCTTCTTACCTACTGATTTTGAAAAAGAGTGCTCTGCAATGTCAATATACCAAGTACTGTAATGACTGGAACGCTTAAGGAGTTTACACGAACGGTGTCATGATGGCATTGTGGTTCCTTAGTCTCTGCGTTGATTCGTAAGGGCCTTGCTGGAAAAGGTGGTGATAGCGAGGCACGGGGTAAGTGGGAAATAGAGGAGGACCACCCTGCGGTGACCCAGCCAGATTCATCCGACTCGTGCCCTGTAGGGCTCCTGCAGGGTGTGCCGAGGCTGGGGGACCCGCCGCGTTTCCTACAGCGGCAGTAGCTGTAGCGGCTGCGGCAGCGGCAGCAGCTGCGAGGTGGATCCCCAGTTGACTGTAGGGAGGAGGGTGGGGTGCTGGCCCCGGATGGGATGCCACTGAAGGCTGGAAGGCAGGGAGCCCAGCATGACTTACCCAGGCACTTAGCGTCACGCCACTGGTATGCGAGAAGACTGGCACTGCATGCAAGAGAGAAATAACTGTAAGTTTCAATGTATTTGATGGCGTAATTATGTTTAAATGTCAAGCCATTTTATGTTCAAATGAGCATTGAGGTGGTGATCATCTCCTGTTTACAGCCCTGAGTTAAATGGTGGAAATTACACATCCTTATGGCAAGGTAATATCTACCCATAGGACAACAACTGTTGACTTCCGTACAAAGTGGCACTCATTTTATCAACCCCAGAGGGATGATGGGCTAAGTAAACTCCCAAGCAGGATTTAAACTTGCAATCTTCCGATTAGAAACCACTCACTCCACCTTTTAGCCACCTGGCCAGAGCACACAATAGTAAACAATAATACATCAAACTTTAGGGCGCTTTGTAAATCCATAGGAGGATGCCATCCTCCCCACACGATACTCCACCATAATGGTGAACAATGGAGGTGGAACCAGTTAAGATATCACCACTGTTGTGGTCAGGAACCTAACTGAGGTCGTTGGGTCTATAGCGCACTGTGCTAACCACTCTGCCACCACAACCGCCACACTTAGTGGCAATAGGAGGTAACAGTTTTCCCGCATTTCATTTGTAAATTGCTTAGTTGTAACAAAAGTTGAGGATATTGTCAACTTCACCCATTTCACACCTCATGTGAAACTGTATTGACATCCGGAACACATGAAGTTATTCTTTGCAGACCATTTCACACATCCAAGTTACTCATCACCCACGCTCACCTTTGGACTGAGAGCCCTGACCGTCATCACAAGGGTAGACGTCATCTTCCCCAGACAGGGCCCGGATGGGCGACCTGGCATAAGTGTGTTTCTGTATCAAGCTCTCCACGCTGTCCCTGGCCCCATGGACACAAGATCCACACAGCCATGAGATCGCGTTTTCTTGGGGCTCTGGGCCAATGCTTATCAAAATGCATTTACCATCTATCACTGTTTGCTGCACATCAATGTAGAACACCTAACTTCACTTGCAGTTGCCTTGGACATGTACCGTATTTACCCACTCATTCAATAATCACCCTTTCCATGTGAATATATCTTTAACTTAATTGTATGATCAGTAATTCTAAGACGAGTTTTTGTGTAAAATAGATGTTACATTTTTAATAATTTATTTCTAAAAAGTATTTTTGATTTGTTTTATAATGTGACTGTTTTTGCTGTAATTTCATTTATATTTGCTTCATTATTGTCCTTTAATGTTGTTGCTTTTATCACTTTGGTGACCCAGGTTACTCACTCTCAGGAATGAGACTAATCCAGGTCTCTTGAGTTCTTACCTGGTAAAACAAAATCAACTTGAACCTACCTGACTGCCTTGTTTTGTTTAGATAGCTCTGCGCCAATATTCCCCTCCTTTAATGATCAATGTTAACACACAAGTTCTGCTCCAGCGAACAAAATGCTGTATTCTTCTCTTTCTCACATTATAAACATTCTGACAGAAAATGCCACTATTTGAAACACCAGTGCAGTTCATACCTTTCCAGGTCACTGAGTCTTGAAGAGTCTCTGAACCCTTTTGCGAATGGGTTGCTATCGATCTTTAGTTTGGTAATCTGTACGCACAGTGACACACAAAGGATGGGTCAAGTCCGTTACACAGGCTTGCTCTGATTTCATCAATATCTCAAACCTTTTCACTTAAGTAATATGCTACTGAGGCAGCTGAATGGTATAACATGCAGCAGCTGATTTAAATTTATTATTTCTGTCAAGGGCCAAATCGATAGATATCTTGAATATAAAATGTATGTCGCATTATAATTTCTATCATTTAAAACTCTATCATTCACAATGGAACGCTTAGCTGTATAATAAATGAGTAAAAAAATGTTTTATATTTGATACACTTGAATGTTTTTATGTATATATTCTCTTTCTTTACATCCGGTGAGACCAAACTGAATAAATCATCCCTTTTGTGAGGGAGGTCTGAGGAAGATGCAGGAACGATTCCATTAATATTAAGTGAAAGAAACCTGCGATCTTAATCAGTTTAACACGTAGGCTTTCGCGACCAATATTATTCATAATAAAGGTTTTTGGGTTAGATCGCGTTATTTATAAATGTGTCGTAACCCTCCACCACCCGACACGGCCAATCAGCAAAAAAAGTGTCACGTTGACAAAAGACAAATAATTCACTACTTTAGCCCACCGGTGTGTTGAAGAGTGAATCCACAACATTTACAGTTTGAGTACGACGTTTCGCTGGTAAATACATCCAGCATCATCGGGCGAATTGCCCGATGATGCTGGGCTAAAGTAGTGAATTATTTGTCTTTTGTCAACGTGATACTTTTTTGCTGATTGGCCGTGTCGGGTGGTGGAGGGTTACGACACATTTATAAATAACGCGATCTAACCCAAAAACCTTTATTATGGCTCTTAATCAAATAATTGATATTTAATTTGAAATATTATATATTGCCTAAATCTTAAAAAAAATATCCTAACAATGGCTATGGCTCTGAATGGAATAAAACTAACAATAACATTCTCTTATTTAATTATCTAAGGTCAAGCTATAGATTTGTAAAATAAGTTAATTGCAATGATATAAAATCCCATACTGCAATGGAGGAAGCATCTGACGTATATGAGGAGGGCAGGAAGAGGAATTCCAGACCACAGTGAGCCTCCTGCTGTTTTCATGGGCGCTGGTAACCAGGATTTCAAGCTCCCGGAATGTCCGTAGGCCATTTCAATGTTGGCAGAACATACTTGGTGAGTTAGACATCTCCATTGGCTACTCACTTTATCTCCCTCCAGCTGCCTCGCAGCCCACCCTCTGTAGCTGGCAGGGTGTAACAAACCCACCTTGGAGACAATTGTAAAGTCTTTCCGCATTGCTGCTCCACGTTTATACCCTTGCTGCTCATCTACACCCCCTCAGTCCCCTCTTTATTTCCATATTAAACCAAAACACAAAGCATACTTGCACCTGTACCTACACTTTTTATGTAGCCTCTTGCTCCCATACGTTTGCACTCTTTTCATTTACGTTTATGTCAGTCACATCCCCACTGGGGAGATAAAGGCGGCCGGGCATGGTGCTGGCCACCCAGCACTTTGTGTACTGTGTCGGCCTATATAGGTGCTCGCTAACAGCATTTGCGCCAACAGCCTGTGTAGGCTATACAGGGGATCTTTTTCACACGAAAATACAGCGCTTGTTTGCACATGTACCTTACCTTTCCTGGCGCCTCGTGCTCTCATTATATTTGCACTTTATATTTCGTGTGTTTCATTTACGACCGTTAATTACCTTTTTCGTTAGTTGTGCAATATTCCTTAAGGATTATGTACTAGTTCTCTGCAATATTGGCGTTTTTGTATTTGTTTTGTTGCTGCTGTACTCAAGCACCACATATCTCCCTTGTAAAACAGCCAGGAGACTGGATAAACGGGACCATCTGTATAACAGATAACATACACTCAAACTCCATTATATGAGCAAATATTTTGCTAATTGTGTATTGTTTCACAGTCACTTGTATAATACATCAGGGCTATAATTTTATACAACTTAGCTCGCATCGATGTCACAGATTTTAGAAGACTGAGCCATTTTATAACTGATCTATTTTTTTTACTTTAATCACGTGTATTTCTCAGATAACAGAGTTACAGAATTGTCTCGGTCCTGTTCCACTGGAAATGGACCAGGTTCTGTTCAGGACTAACATAGCACAAATTTTAACAGAATTTTGGATTATTCCACCTTCATAATGAGTTGTGCAGTCAGAGTGATTCATATATTGTGTGAGTGAGTGACGTGAAGCGATATATGCTAATAACATAAGGTAACGCTAATACCTAGCGACAGGTGGGGGGCTCCTTGCACTACGTCACTCACCAGCTGGTTCTGGTACGCTGTCACAGCTGTGAAGACACTCTCCAGGAATACGAATGTGCGGAACTCTTCAGACTTGAGGTTCAGCAAGGACGCGGTGTGCTCCTTCTTCTTGATGATGTGAACACGTGGTTGATACTTATGCATAGAGTTCAAGATGATCTGCAACAAAGAAACGAGTACCACTCATTAGTAGGCGTTATTTGGAGCGTAGTGCACAGTGAGGGAAAAAAGTATTTGATCTGCTGATTTTGTACGTTTGCCCACTGACAGAGAAATGATCAGTGTATAATTTTAATGGTAGGTTTATTTGAACAGTGAGAGACAGAATAACACCAACAAAATCCAGAAAAACGCATGTCAAAAATGTTATAAATTGATTTGCATTTTAATGAGGGAAATAAGTATTTGATCCATCTGCAAAACATGACTTAGTACTTGGTGGCAAAACCCTTGTTGGCAATCACAGCGGTCAGACGTTTCTTGTAGTTGGCCACCAGGTTTGCACACATCTCAGGAGGGATTTTGTCCCACTCTTTGCAGATATTCTCCAAGTCATTAAGGTTTCGAGGCTGACGTTTAGCAACTCGGACCTTCAGCTCCCTCCATAGATTTTCTATGGGATTAAGGTCTGGAGACTGGCTAGGCCACTCCAGGACCTTAATGTGCTTCTTCTTGAGCCACTCCTTTGTTGCCTTGGCCGTGTGTTTTGGGTCATTGCCATGCTGGAATACCCATCCACGACCCATTTTCAATGCCCTGGCTGAGGGAAGGAGGTTCTCACCCAAGATTTGACGGTACATGGCCCCGTCCATCGTCCCTTTGATGCGGTGAAGTTGTCCTGTCCCCTTAGCAGAAAAACACCCCCAAAGCATAATGTTTCCACCTCCATGTTTGACGGTGGGGATGGTGTTCTTGGGGTCATAGGCAGCATTCCTCCTCCTCCAAACCCGGCGAGTTGAGTTGATGCCAAAGAGCTCCATTTTGGTCTCATCTGACCACAACACTTTCACCCAGTTGTCCTCTGAATCATTCAGATGTTCATTGGCAAACTTCAGATGGGCATGTATATGTGCTTTCTTGAGCAGGGGGACCTTGCGGGCGCTGCAGGATTTCAGTCCTTCACGGCGTAGTGTGTTACCAATTGTTTTCTTGGTGACTATTGTCCCAGCTGCCTTGAGATCATTGACAAGATTCTCCCGTGTAGTTCTGGGATGATTCCTCACCGTTCTCATGATCATTGCAACTCCACGAAATGAGATCTTGCATGGAGCCCCAGGCTGAGGGAGATTGACAGTTCTTTTTGTGTTCCATTTGCGAATAATCGCACCAAATGTTGTCACCTTCTCACCAAGCTGCTTGGCAATGGTCTTGTAGCCCATTCCAGCCTTGTGTAGGTCTACAATCTTGTCCCTGACATCCTTGGAGAGCTCTTTGGTCTTGGCCATGGTGGAGAGTGTGGAATCTGATTGATTGATTGCTTCTGTGGACAGGTGCTTTTTATACAGGTAACAAGCTGAGATTAGGAGCACTCCCTTTAAGAGTGTGCTCCTAATATCAGCTCGTTACCTGTATAAAAGACACCTGGGAGCCAGAAATCTTTCTGATTGAGAGGGGGTCAAATACTTATTTCCCTCATTAAAATGCAAATCAAATTATACAATTTTTGACATGTGTTTTTCTGGATTTTGTTGTTGTTATTCTGTCTCTCACTGTTCAAATAAACCTACCATTAAAATTATAGACTGATCATTTCTTCGTCAGTGGACAAACGTACAAAATCAGCAGGGGATCAAATACTTTTTTCCCTCACTGTATGTACAGTGAGGGAAAAAAGTATGTACAGTGAGGGAAAAAAGTATTTGATCCGCTGCTGATTTTGTATGTTTGCCCACTGACAAAGATATTATCAGTCTATAATTTTAATGGTAGGTTTATTTGAACAGTGAGAGACAGAATAACAACAACAAAATCCAGAAAAACGCATGTCAAAATTTTTATAAATTGATTTGCATTTTATTGAGGGAAATAAGTATTTGACCCCCTCTCAATCAGAAAGATTTCTGGTTCCCAGGTGTCTTTTATACAGGTAACGAGCTGAGATTAGGAGCACACTCTTAAAGGGAGTGCTCCTAATCTCAGTTTGTTACCTGTATAAAAGACGCCTGTCCACAGAAGCAATCAATCAATCAGATTCCAAACTCTCCATCATGGCCAAGACCAAAGAGCTCTCCAAGAATGTCAGGGACAAGATTAATGACCTACACAAGGCTGGAATGGGCTACAAGACCATTACCAAGCAGCTTGGTGAGAAGGTGACAAGAGTTGGTGCGATTATTCGCAAATGGAAGAAACACAAAAGAACAGTCAATCTCCCTCGGCCTGGGGCTCAATGCAAGATCTCTCCTCGTGGAGTTGCAATGATCATGAGAACGGTGAGGAATCAGCCCAGAACTACACAGGAGGATCTTGTCAATGACCTCAAGGCAGCTGAGACTATAGTCACCAAGAAAACAATTGGTAACACACTACGCCATGAAGGACTGAAATCCTGCAGCGCCCGCAAGGTCCCCCTGCTCAGGAAAGCACATATACATGCCCGTCTGAAGTTTGCTAATGAACATCTGAATGATTCAGAGGACAACTGAGTGAAAGTGTTGTGGTCAGATGAGACCAAAATGGAGCTCTTTGGCATCAACTCAACTCGCCGGGTTTGGAGGAGGAGGAATGCTGCCTATGACCCCAAGAACACCATCCCCACCGTCAAACATGGAGGTGGAAACAATATGCTTTGGGGGTGTTTTTCTGCTAAGGGGACAGGACAACTTCACCGCATTAAAGGGACGATGGACGGGGCCATGTACCGTCAAATCTTGGGTGAGAACCTCCTTCCCTCAGCCAGGGCATTGAAAATGGGTCGTGGATGGGTATTCCAGCATGCCAATGACCCAAAACACACGGCCAAGGCAACAAAGGAGTGGCTCAAGAAGAAGCACATTCAGGTCCTGGAGTGGCTTAGCCAGTCTCCAGACCTTAATCCCATAGAAAATCTGTGGAGGGAGCTGAAGGTTCGAGTTGCCAAACGTCAGCCTCGAAACCTTAATGACTTGGAGAAGATCTGCAAAGAGGAGTGGGACAAAATCCCTCCTGAGATGTGTGCAAACCTGGTGGCCAACTACAAGAAACGTCTGACCTCTGTGATTGCCAACAAGGGTTTTGCCACCAAGTACTAAGTCATGTTTTGCAGAGGGGTCAAATACTTATTTCCCTCATTAAAATGCAAATCAATTTATAACTTTTTTAACATGCGTTTTTCTGGATTTTGTTGTTGTTATTCTGTCTCTCACCGTTCAAATAAACCTACCATTACAATTATAGACTGATCATTTCTTTGTCAGTGGGCAAACGTACAAAATCAGCAGGGGATCAAATACTTTTTCCCTCACTGTATGTTGAACTTTTTTAGCACCTTACATAGACAACCGTGTAACCGGAGGTGTGGGGAAGGACAACAAACTAAACACACAAAAAAGGGGATGTGAGTATGTGTGACATGCGGGTCTGTAGAAGGGATGTGAGTGAGTGTCACATGAGGAGTGTGGTGTGATGGGGGTGTGAGTGAGTGTTGACACAGGGATGGTGCTGTGGAGGGGATGTGAGTGAGTGAGTGTGACATGAGTGTGATTTGAAGGGGGTGTGAGTGAGTGTTGACACAGGGATGATGCTGTGGAGGGGATGTGAGTGAGTGTGACATGAGGAGTGTGGTGTGAAGGGGATGTGAGTGAGTGTTGACACAGGGATGGTGCTGTGGAGGGGATGTGAGTGAGTGAGTGTGACTTGAGTGTGGTGTGGAGGGGATGTGAGTGAGTGTGGCTTGAGGAGGGTGGTGTGCTGGTTGCGAAGTTCACGTGTCCGTGCTGATCCAGCTCGTTGTTCGTGAGCTTGAGTTTCTCAAAGGATACACTCTGCTTGAGGAGCTGCTCTCCAGTGAAGGGAGAGTCTGGGTGCACGTAGAGCCTGGGGTGAGTTGGACAGTGGGGAAATGACGACACAGAGCAACACACGGGAGCTCAGCTTAGTCAGTGTCCTGGCTCTGTGTGCATTAGTGAAAACGAAACAGCTACGTTGTGCACATATTTGCATCGACATGCTTTTCAAGTATAATTATTCTTGCTAAACATTGTGCAAAATGCTCATATTGAACCAAGTGGCTTTCTTTAAGTTAACATCGATAATTTTCAAACTTTTCAGCAGCTCAAGGCAGCATTCAGTCTTTTGAAAAGCAGCATTTAGTGAAAAAATGTGACCAGATGACCCAGTTACTTCTGATTGTTTGGAGTGTATTCTAGTGCAATATTCTTCAAACATGTTTGTATTGATATATTTAGCAGAATATAGCCATCGATCACTTAGAATATTCAGCATTTTTATAGGTTTACGATGAAACGAGCATGACGGTAATATTCGTATAACACTTTAAAGATACTGGTGTAGATGTGTGGAACATACCTACGCACGGCAAGGTTATGCATTATAACATATCTTCTTTGGTTCTTTCGGTGAAGTCACGTAGAATGAGAATAAAATAATAAATTGATAAAATAAAATAACACAATATTCTCACGACGTTTCGGCCACAACACAAGCGGCCTTCATCAGGCCTTCATCAGGCCGCTCGTGTTGTGGCCGAAACGTCGTGAGAATATTATTGTGTTATTTTATTTTATCAATTCATTATTTTATTCTCATTCTACGTGACTTTACCGAAAGAACCAAAGAAGATGAATCATTGCAGTCACGAAAGCTTGAAATCGAAATTCATTATAACATAATTTAAATATAGGGTTATCAGCTGGTACTGCAGCAGTGAGGTCAAGGGACTTCACTCGTTAAAGATTCAACATCATTTAATTGGTAGTTTGTCTTGTTACTAACTGGCCAGGCGGAGCTGCTCACAATCACAAGGTTCTAAGTTTACATCCTAGTTGGGAGTTGACTCAGCCCATTGTCCCTCAAGGGTCGACAGAATGAGTACCGCTTTGTGAGGAAGTCAACAGTGGTTGTCCTATGGATACCATAGGAAGGTGGAATTCCTTTCACTGGCTTAGGACTGTAAACAGTAGATGAGCACCGCCTCAATACTCATTTGAGCCAGAAAAGACTTCGACTTTGACCTAAAACTGATTAATTAATTAATTAATTGATTGGTTGGAATTCCTTCTCGTAAAATGTAATTGTGCAGTGTTGAGTTATTAACGTTTAATGTCTCACGCGATTCCCCAGCTGCTGTCTTCAACAGGCACCTTCACTCTAGGGAGAGTCACTGAGCTATCTCTATGCACCTAGAAGGCAGAGGCGGGTCTGCTTTTCCTGCGACGAGCCAGCAAGAGCGGTGGTAGGCATAGCGGTAGCGCTTCTGGTCCACCGGTATGATGTCCATGAGCACGATGTAGCGCGCGTCCGGCTCCACCCCACTCAATGACACGCGGATCGTCGGGAACATGCGCCTGCCACGGCATCACAGAACAAGCACGTGGGCCCTAGAGATAATCTGTTCACTCACTCCAGGGACTGGCGGATGCAATAGTGAACAATCGGTGATCTATGTTGAGTCCTTGGCTAGGAAGCAGTTTGGGGTTATGCATAGTATAGTGTGACAATTCCAGTTAAATATCTTAAAATACGACGGTTAGTAAGCCCTACTGGATGAAGTTATGATTAAGGTTAGAGGCCCCATGAGGTTGTGTCTAGAAGGTGATCGCGAAGGAAGGCAACAACGTGGCAAGGCCTTCACCCAGCAGTGGATAGATCATGGCTGACGATATTTCTCTATGCTCAAAAATAATCATGTTTGTGTACACTAAACATGCAGAATATAAACTACTTATCTGCCTGTTTTTGCAAAATGGCAAACATTCGTGTTTCACCTGCCAGACTTGGTAATGATCATCTCGGTGCCCAGCTCATGAAACTTGTCCCACAGCTCCTTGGTCTCCAAGGCGCACGCGATGCGCGCCAGCTCCTGGTCACTGCAGGGGGCGGCGGAGTTTCTGCGCTGGTACAAGTCCTTAGGAGCCAGAATTATGTCCTCTTTATGAGCTCCTACCTCTCCAGCCTCTGCAGACCCGTAAGCTGAAAGTGTGGTGAGAGTGTGTGTTCATGTGCACCACAAATCACACAGCATGACAACATACACACAGTTAAGAAAATTGAGCTTTGGCATTACACGTCATGGCTAAAAGGGATGATATACGGACCATGGTCAAAAATAATAACAGCAGCAGCCAAGGAATGAGACGCATCTGAACACGTCCACCAGGGAAATGGATTAATGAAATCAATTCACGTCAAAAAGAGTTTCATCGCTCGTCGGATCCCTCCAGTTTAAAGATTCTGATTCTGGATGGATTGTTAAAGCTCGTGAGAACTGAAAGTGGCTTGGGGAAGCCCTCATCCAGCATTGGATTGATGATGGCTGATGTTTAAGGGGATGTGTACATGGACATTGTACAAGAGAGATTGGGACCTCGTGACCTCGCCATTATCTGGGACATGAGTTTCAGATTGCAATATGTAATAGTCATCACCACCAGAAAGAGAACAGAATCAAATCCTCGCTCTTGCGTTAATGCTGATCTGAAGATGTTGCTGAAACCTGGGCCAATGTGCATGACTGCCAGGTGATGGCACTGAGCGCTTAGTGACTATGGTATAACCTGCACGATTACAGACGGGCACACGCGTGTACCGACTCTAGCCCATCCCACATTTCCATGCAGAATCAGAAGACAAAGACCCCTGTATAGGCTTAACAGCCTTTTGGGAAAGTACTGTTAGCGATCACCTATGAAGACCGGCAACGCCACACGAGGGGGTAGGTGGCCAAAACCACGCCCAACCGCATGTCTCCCCAGTGGCAACGTTTACACATCACACAACGTACTCTTTTGAGGATGAGTCACAAACACATTCTCACGTATGCACAATCACGGCGGTGTCAGAGTGTTTCGGGAGTCTCACAATGGAGTGAATGGTTGGCAGGTACAGTATTTTTGAGAGGGATGTGTCTGCGTTCTTGTTTACTTGAATGAAAACACAAGGGTGGTGGACGACCTCTCAGTGGGACTATGAAAACGCAACGTTCTAACACAGTCCCATTGATTCGGTCAGAGTTACAAAAACAAATTAAATAGGTGGTTTTGAATGAGATATCAAGATGGAATCATGGCCATAGCCGTTGAAGCCACCACCACAACTCACTCGCCATGCTTCTCCCCTCTGCCGGATCCCGCGGCTGATGCACATGCAGCGACCTCCAAGATCTGCTCTGACAGTCTCGCATCATCTGCTCTTAGGTCTTCCTTCCCCTTGGTCGCACGACACAACCCACCCAGCGGAGCCGTGTTTTCATGATCGTAAAGGCAAAAGTTAAAGTAATGTGTTAGTTGAGATAAAAATGAGCCACGAACTGGTCCATAAGTATAGTGTATAATTTCGATTTAAAGCTTCCGTGACTACAGGGATTCATCTTCTTGGTTCTTTCGGTAAAGTCACGTAGAATGGAAATAAAATAATAAAAATAAAACATAATAAAATAAAATTCTCACGACGTTTCGGCCACAACACAAGTAGCCTTCTTCAGGTGAAGAAACAGAACTGTCGGGACGACAGCGCTTCAGTGAACACTGTTAAGCTTTGCAGCGTCTTTTAAGCTGGGTGGGAGGAGCAGAGCGCCTTGACAAAGGAGTTTACATATCAACAGAAGAATTTAGCATTGAAATAGCTGTTTTAAAGTGGTGGATTAGCAGGGTGTTAAAGTGAGAAATTAGCATGTAACTGGGAGATTAGCATGATGTTAATGTGAGGGATTAGCATGTAACTGGTCACGGAAGTAGCTATGTTAAAGTCAGAGTTTACATATCAACAGAGGCATTTAGTATATTGACGCTAAAGAACTGCAACTACCCAACTATCATACAATAAGCCGATGTGAAAAAACTAAGTATAAACTACATCAATATAATAAATGTACTCAATATATTCTTCAATAAGTTGAGCTATTAACATAAAGTAGCTGGGTATACACTACACTATATAATGAATACCATATAGTAAACTGATAAAAAACTAAAGTATAAACTACATCAATGTTATCAATATACTCAATATACTCTCCAATCAGCTGAGCTACTAACAATAAGTCGTTATACGTTACAATTCTATGTCTAAAAAAAAAGGTGGCGTTTTTTTCTTTTCAACGTTATCACCACGGAAAGCGACGAGCTTTGTTCAGACGGACGAGTCCATCTATGCTCGGAACAGAGGAGGGGGGAGAAACAGCCACGATGCGCTGCTCTGTCCTGTGTTGCGTTACAACTATGTTATAGTGTATAATGTCATCATCTCATAACACAACCGATCTTTAACTTTGGTGGAACGCAAGGTCAACTGTGCTGGTATGGGAGTGCAGGGGAAGTCGGGGCGTATCGTTATTAACTCGAAATGATCAGGGAGGACGTATCGTATTCACAAACGATACGTTTTTAAAGTAGATTATTTTTTTTTAAATACATTTTCGCTTTCCTTCACTGGAAACGCTCCACATGTTACAGTGAGGGAAAAAAGTATTTGATCCCCTGCTGATTTTGTACGTTTGCCCACTGACAAAGAAATGATCAGTCTATAATTTTAATGGTAGGTTTATTTGAACAAAGAGAGACGGAATAACAACAACAAAATCCAGAAAAATGCATGTCGAAAATGTTATAAATTTATTTGCATTTTAATGAGGGAAATAAGTATTTGACCCCTCTGCAAAACATGACTTAGTACTTGGTGGCAAAACCCTTGTTGGCAATCACAGAGGTCAGACATTTCTTGTAGTTGGCCACCAGGTTTGCACATATCTCAGGAGGGATTTCGTCCCACTCCTCTTTGCTGATCTTCTCCAAGTCATTAAGGTTTCGAGGCTGACGTTTGGCAACTCGAACCTTCAGCTCCCTCCACAGATTTTCTATGGGATTAAGGTCTGGAGACTGGCTAAGCCACTCCAGGACCTGAATGTGCTTCTTCTTGAGCCACTCCTTTGTTGCCTTGGCCGTGTGTTTTGGGTCATTGGCATGCTGGAATACCCATCCACGACCCATTTTCAATGCCCTGGCTGAGGGAAGGAGGTTCTCACCCAAGATTTGACAGTACATGGCCCCGTCCATCGTCCCTTTGATGCGGTGAAGTTGTCCTGTCCCCTTAGCAGAAAAACACCCCCAAAGCATAATGTTTCCACCTCCATGTTTGACGGTGGGGATGGTTTCGATTTAGACTCCAGCGCTGTCCTCCAGACAGTCTCGTCCCTTCACCTGATGAAGGCCGCTTGTGTTGTGGCCGAAACGTCGTGAGAATATTATTGTGTTATTTTATTTTATCAATTTATTATTTTATTCTCATTCTACGTGACTTTACCGAAAGAACCAAAGAAGGTGGGGATGGTGTTCTTGGGGTCATAGGCAGCATTCCTCCTCCTCCAAACACGGCGAGTTGAGTTGATGCCAAAGAGCTCCATTTTGGTGTCATCTGACCACAACACTTTCACCCAGTTGTCCTCTGAATCATTCAGATGTTCATTAGCAAACTTCAGATGGGCATGTATATGTGCTTTCCTGAGCAGGGGGACCTTGCGGGCGCTGCAGGATTTCAGTCCTTCACGGCGTAGTGTGTTACCAATTGTTTTCTTGGTGACTATGGTCCAAGCTGCCTTGAGATCATTGACAAGATCCTCCCGTGTAGTTCTGGGCTGATTCCTCACCGTTCTCATGATCATTGCAACTTCACGAGGTGAGATCTTGCATGGAGCCCCAGGCCGAGGGAGATTGACAGTTCTTTTGTGTTTCTTCCATTTGCGAATAATTGCACCAACTGTTGTCACCTTCTCACCAAGCTGCTTGGCAATGGTCTTGTAACCCATTCCAGCCTTGTGTAGATCTATAATCTTGTCCCTGACATCCTTGGAGAGCTCTTTGGTCTTGGCCATGGTGGAGAGTTTGGAATCTGATTGATTGCTTCTGTGGACAGGTGTCTTTTATACAGTTGTAGTGGCCTTATTGACGTCAGAGACTGTTCTTTGGAGGCAACACGTATTTATTACAGACACTTCAATTACAGTGGCGAATCTGATACTTGAAGAAGTAACGGCCTCTTCACCCGTACTCTATAGAGGGAACGTTCCCCGAGCTTTAGCCCACGCGAGCTCCCTGGTTCCCTCTATCCTGGTCCTCTCTCAGGAGGCTATCTGACCTGGCCCAGCTTCAGCGCAGGTCCCGATCACCAGCCACACGAGTGCGGCCCTCAAAAGGACATCGGACCTCGCGGCTCTGGTGTCGTACCCTGGCTTGCTTTGCCTGGCCCTCAAAAGCACAGTGGGCCAAAGGAGTTCCAGGGTCTAGCTAGTTGATCTTCTTTCTTCACTGGCTCTTCATCTTGCTTGAGTCGAACTGCCCCTCAGCTCTCCGGGTTCCACCTTTTATACAGTCCCTCACTGAGGGGCGGGGCTGGAAGGGATCACAGCATCCCCCACAGCCCCCCAGGGTGTTGGCCGTGTTTGTGGCCACCGCCCTACAACCGCGTGTCACCCTGCCGTAACACCTCTACACAGGTACCAAGCTGAGATTAGGAGCACTCCCTTTAAGAGTGTGCTCCTAATCTCAGCTCGTTCCATGTATAAAAGACACCTGGGAGCCAGAATTTTTTCTAATTGAGAGGGGGTCAAATACTTATTTCCCTCATTAAAATGCAAATCAATTTATAACATTTTTGACATGCGTTTTTTTTTATTTTTTTCAAATAAACCTACAATTAAAATTATAGACTGATCATTTCTTTGTCAGTGGGCAAACGTACAAAATCACCAGGGGATCAAATACTTTTTCCCTCACTGTATATGTAACAGCATGGTCGTCGTCAGCCATGACCAAACTACTGCTGCATGACGACCCCCCGAAGCTTTTCTAGACCGCGAAGGAACTTCAATCTTCTGGGCTGTCAGGATAGCTAAGAGACGGCAGTGTAGCAAGTCGAGTGGGTTCGTCAAGCCATCTGCACGGCGGCCCTTTGAGCGCGAGGCTTGCCGCGTACGCAGTGGCGTCACGTAGAGACGTCAGTTCCCTCTTTCCTATGTACCAACAATTAACCAAAACGCCGACGCAGAGCCCTCCTTATAAACGCCTTCAATGAGCTAAGTTAGAGCTTCATAGATAAGTAGTACAGTGCAGGAGACCCTTGAATATCGCGGATTTTTCGTTCGTGGGTTCGACCTATCGCGGGAAACCTTGTATACCAATTTAGCTTCCACGGAGGTTAGTTTTGGCCTTTTGCGGGTAAACTTTACCTGGAAGTTCCGTGCCATTGCCTGATACCGTTGGCGATAGACGCGAGGCAGCCAGTGGCACCTCAAACTTTGCTGTGCAAGCATTTCGCGGGCAAAGGAAAATAACCCCCGTATAGCCTTAACAGACTGTTGGGGCAAGTGCTATTAGCGAGCACCTAGGAAGGCCGGCACGTCACACGGGCGGGTGGGTGGCCAGCACCACGCCCGCCCGCCTTTGTCTCCCCTGTGTCGATGTTTACATATCGCACCAGGTACTAATTTGAGGCTGAATCTACCTAGGGAGGCCCAGGACCGATTCAGATGGTCACTTGTGTTGGGCATGAGAGGAAATCGAACTCGGGTCGCCAATTTCATAGCGCAGGGCGCTAGGGGCCATCCATTAGTACGTACGCATGGAGGGGGGGTTAACCCAAATGCGCACGCTTGCGTTTGGGGGGTCTACTAACAATGCACGTACGCATAGGAAACGGGGGGGTGAAGCCTCGATAATAATTTGTCTACATTGGTCTTCAAATGAGCCACAGTTCAGTTTCTTTAGCTGTCAGACAAATACTACCAGAAGTAGGGCTGTGGGAGAGGTGTCACTTGTATGCCATCGTACCCTTGACTGCAGCTATCACGCAGCTCAGAAAAAAAAGTGGCAAAAGGTACGCAACTTAATAATTTCATGCAGCCGGCGGTGGACTATCTGTTTGCTTAAACACGTGAATATTATATTATTAATCCTTGATCGTTTCTGCGTGGATTAAATATCGACCGTTCTATAGGATTGTATGGCCCCCTAACCGTTGCAATACCGCTCCCTACTCCGGGCAAACACACACACACCCGCGTAGGATCATCATCATCGCTATTTACTATGTGGGAATGTTTCGATAGGGTTTTTACACGTTTATTTAAATTATGTTTTTAGTTTATTTGACATACAATATTTATTACAATTGTGGTGTCTATTTTTTGTTGCCGTGGACCTAACCCCATTATTTAGCTAAGGCTTAAGTATTGAATATCATGGTTTGACTTTCTTTTTATATACCCCCTGCGATATTCAAGGATCTCCTGTGTAGTACTGTACTGCACAACCTGTACTATTATTATACAATTATTCAAATAATAGAATGAAGATAATGCTATTCAGTTTGTTTTTTAAAAAATGTATTTATTAAATGAATATTCCAACAATTCAAAACTATTCAAATACATGAGTTAAACATGTATTAAAATAAAGATAAAGGTTTATCGAATTTCAGAAAACGTAATATTGGATTTTCTAAAAAGTGATAAAAAATCTTCTTGGTTCTTTCGGTAAAGTCACGTAGAATGAGAATTAAACAATAAAACAAAATAAGACAATTGTCTTATTGACAATTGGTTCTTTCGGTAAAGTCACGTAGAATGAGAATAAAACAATAAACAAAATAAGACAATTGTTTTATTCTCATTCTACGTGACTTTACCGAAAGAACCAAGAAGATGAATCCTTGCAGTCACGAAAGCTTTAAATCGAAAAGTGATAAAAACTTAAATTATATTCTTGATTCTTTCGGTAAAGTCACGTAGAAGGGAAATAATTGTATTATTTCCCTTTTTATTATTAAGAATATGAATCCCTGCAGTCACGAAAGCTTTAAATCTAAAAACTTAAATTGTTAAATAAATCAAATTATACATTTTTTACTTAGTACAGTTTGTCGGTTAAACGAATAAGTATTAAATAATAAACATTGTAATTGATTACTTAACTTATATGTACCATATGCAGAAATAAGTATAATAAAATACATTTTTAGAAAACTATACTGTACAATGTAAACATCTAAACCACTATGATGTATAAGTCCAATACGATACAAAAACGATACCGCATCTGAACTCTACCCTCTGGCCAAATGACGAGGCGAGCGGTGGCGCAGTGGTTGTGTCACTGCACAATTAACCGGGCTACATGCGTTCAATTCCCAGACACGGATAACATTCAGCGATGAGCGATCATCTGAATCGTTTCTGTGGCCAGTTGCAAAAAACAAAAGCTAAGGTAAAAATCCCTTCATTAAATATCTAAGTGAATTAAATAAGAGCGAAGGGAATGCTGTCGTCAAGTTGTTTTATGCAACTTGTCAATGTACTCCGTGGCCCGCGTGATGTTTGCTTAAATCCCCTTAGCTGACAAGGGGCGGGAAGGCTTTCGTCAAGCAGTGGATTGACGAATAGTTGTATATGATCTATTATTACTAGAACAGTTGATGCCACTGTACAAAAACTATACACTCCATTAATGTCGTACAAAATAAAAACGATGCCATATGTAAAAGATACGCTAACATTAAGCTGTGATCAAATGTTAGTCCCAGACTCGCGACGAACTCGGCGTTGCATTACGCGGACGCGGGGAGCTGCACTCTGCGTAACGATGAATGCACGAGTCGATCACCATTATTCTTTAAATTCCAATATTTCACCTGGAAGTGTTCATGAGATGGAACATCTCGTCTGCAAAGATGTCCAGGGTGTCGATTCACACATACACAACGAATGCGTAATGACATGTATACAATCATTTTAAGTATAGAGTTTCAAGTTTCACGTTTAGTTTGTTTAACCATGCAGGCTGAGCCTCACGCATTCGTACAATACGCATTTATTCTATGAATATATCGCACCCAGTCAAACACAAATCTCACATGAATACTGTACATGCATTAGAAGTTAGTGGGTGCACACCGCCCGTTCTTACAGAATGTACCTTAGCTGATGTGTAAATGTAACGTAATGTGCATTCATACAAGCGTTGGCGCAGTCAGTACCAACAACCAAAAGCTGAAATGTAGAGAGAATGACGACAGTATCCACAAAGCTCTACGTCAAAAACAGTTTGAAGAGTTTAAAGGTATTGTAAAGTAGAGCATGCGCAAATGCAGCTATTGAAAAGACACTGAAAACAAAGAGATTTAATGGTAAATACAAGCTAGGACATTACAACAGCAGTATCGTTGGAAAATAACGTTAGCAAACAAAAGCAAAAATAGTGGTCTCAACAGTAGCCGCAGTTACAGCGATCGCACTGCCGAGTGCCGAATGCCGTTCCGCGTTCCCGTGAACGCCGGGCTGAGACCGATGCACCACCATCATCATCATCACCGGCCATGATCTACCCGCTGCTGGATAAAGGCCTCCCAAGGCGGTCCCATTTGCTCTTGACGAGCGATTAAGCAATTGGCCCGGACCTTGCACCCCCACGCGACCTCCTTTCGGATGCGTACCACTGCTGGGTTGCCACTCCGCTATTATTCCTGACCATCGTCCATCATGCCTTCCAGCGACGTGTCCTACCCAAGCCCGCTTTTCTTAATAGTATGATTGACCTGTGTATATTCTCAAATCCATGTTAGTCTTTCTATCTCTGTGTTAATTACAAGCGTGCCATCTGCCTATACGTCTATGCACACTCGTCTTCAGTGTTCTATGTTTCGGTAATGGCCGTGCTCAGGAACTATGTATAATACATAGCAAAGTAATACACACCCATTATATACTTTCTTTTTTCGACACGCTTTTGATACAACCAACCCAATACGATGTGGACTTGAATGGCAGCTACTCGACTGCTTGTCAACAAGAGCGCATCCTGCGACAGTCGACTCCAGCTCCGAGGCTCTAAGCGACCGGCATCGCCAGGTACAACAATATTAAAGCAATGGCATATTATAGCCATATAAAACAATACACTATTAAATCAATAATATATATAAAAAAATATGCATATATCATACATTTCGATTTAAAGCTTTCGTGACTGCAAGGATTCATCTTCTTTGGTTCTTTCGGTAGTCACGTGACTTTACCGAAAGAACCAAAGAAGATATATCATACAATTGTAATAAAATACTATATAAACACGCCATACATGTGCAGTACATACAAATTATACACATATAAACACAAATACTACCACTTACAAACAAGAAATATACAACAGAACAATAATATATCCAAACTATACGTATAGAATACATCAGGACAATGATGTCGACGGCGGCGTCGTATTTAGCAGTCGCCACGCGACACAACCTCAACGCAGTCTCGTGGTGGCCAGGAGCTCCGCATTTCCGATATTGTAGCATTTTTAATTAACGCAACAGAGCAACTGTTTGGTGGTTTGATTTTTGTTAAGACTCATGAGTCCAGCATAACCATCATTTCCTGTTGACCAGCTGCTCCGTACGCTGCGGGAACAAATACGACTCAGCCTGAGGGTGTAATACCCTGCGTGTATCCCCAATTGTGTCCGGCCAAATCGGATCATTGTACTTGAATGGCTATTGCATTTCCTCTTCATCTCTGGAAGCTCCCTGAAACTAAACACTAAACAATCGCCATTATTGGCCATGGCGAACCCACTGCTGGATGAAGGCCTTCCCAACCTCTGGCACATCTTACGATCCTGCGATGCCACTCTCTATCCAACATGAACTGACCTTATCCCTCTGTCTCCTCGGTGTGCGTCCTCTCGGATGCGTTCTATTCCTTGGCGTCCGCTCCGTTATCATTGCTGACCATTGCCATCCATTCTAGTGACGTGTCCTGCCCAAGCCTACTTATTTTTCCTTTAACGATTACGTGGTAAAAAGTATTTGCATAATGTAGCCACGTAAACAGTGGTTTATGAACCCCGTGTCCTGAATCAGATTCCCAGCCACGGCTAACATAGGAGGCGAGCAACAGATGAACCCGGTGCTGGTCTTTCCTCCACCAACCCGCACTGACGAGCATGGTGAAGTATGGTCAAACAGCTACAGTACGACCGACACGGTGTGGGGAGGTTCTTCATTCAGCAGAGGTTTGAGTTATTTACGCACACTATATATACAGATACTATTAAAACGATACCAATGTAACAAATACACACGAATAACATTTAATGTTCCTTCATATGTCAACTATAATCGAAATAAATATCTCCGAATGCATATAATATACCAACTGTACACTGCACAAATATAATACAACACGAAATCACGGAACAGAAAGCATTGCTGGATAAATGGGGAACCGCTGTGAACGTCATGTTTCAGAACAGATCATGTGCCATGTCAAACGAGCATTGAGGCGGTGTTCATCTCCTGGTAACAGCCTTGACATAGTGGTTCAAATTCCACATTCATATGGTGGGGGCGAGTCTGTCCATAAAACAATCAGAAACCATACACACAAGACAGTGAGCAACTCACTTACTACCCTGAGCATCTCATCGACTACGTGATGAGTACACAGGTCTAGTCAGTTTTCTGTATTGCAGTCCTCGATCAAGTGAGCGCACAGGCTGAACGTATCTCCCTTTCCATTGTCACGTTTTGGTGTTCGCGTCAATCTCACGCAGACGCGACGTTTCAGACAGTCCACAGGAATGTTGCCAATACGATATTATCAGCCGTTTATTCAAGATGGAATCCCGGCCACTTTTGTTCTGGTCCAATGTCATTTCCCAGGTATCTTAATGTTTGTGATTATAGTCTGTTTAAAGGGTCTCATAGATGTGTAACGCTTGCGTAAATCACAATTTTTGCCGAGTCCTCCATTGGCATGTGGACTTCTTTTTATTCCCGCATGAGAAGCGCCATGCGATCTGGGAGACTGTCCGTGATGCGATTAGACTGCAGAGTCGCGTTTCAGGTCAGAGGCGCAGGTTTCGTAATGTTGACAGGTTTTTAATGTAATATCCAAAGTTATTGACATCGGATATTACACCCAAACACACTGAAGCCCTTGCTCGGTATGAGCTATCTGCGGAGCGTAACGTGACTCTCCGTAAATGCCGTAACTACTAAACAATTTTGTTTTACCAGGTTAGGCCCACTGAGCTATATAGCTATTTTTGAGAAGCGACCTGGCTATCACAAATGATAGCTTAACGAAGTGGCTTATTTGGAAATGTATAGCGGCCAAACGCTCTGAGCGTATGTATCTAAATGTTGAGGGAAAACCTGGAGGACCCGAGGAAATTTACGCGACCACAAGGAGAGACATGCAAACTCCAAATATACAGCAGGCATCAGGCTTGGGATCGAACCCGCGACCTCCTGTATACCAGGCGAGGTAGTGAACATTTCGCCATCTCGGCGCCCTCTATAGTGACTCCAACACCTCAACTCAAATACAATTGTATCGTTGTCTACACTTGCGTTTTGAAATAAATCAATGATTCATATTCTAACTGAATTTAAATGCGCAGGTAATATAGACCGCACGTGTATACTGAATTCATTAATGCATAAAATCAGAACTCTGTAAACTCTAAAAGACTGCGTTTACTTAAGATATCAAAGACAAAGGCAAAATATCACCAGATAGCATTTAACAGACTATTGGGGAAAGTGTTGTTAGCGATCACCCATGAAGGCAGGAACATCACACGAAGGGCTAGGTGGCCAGCACCACGCCCCGATCGCCTTTGTCTCCCCAGTGCTATCGGTGTTTACACACCACACCGAGTACTAATTTGAGGCTGAGTCGACCTAGGGGAGGCCCAGGACTGGTTAAGATAATGGTCACTGGTGTTGGCCTGGAGCGGAAACCGCTACACTACTGCTCCCCACTCAAATTATCAACCACACTGTATTCATTTATTCGTTTTATTTTTCATTTATTCGTTATTTTTTACACTAATTTTGTATTAACTTAATTGTATCAATTTCATGAATTGCTTTTGTCATTTTGGTGGCCCAAGTCACTCTTGCAAAAGAGACAATTCTGGTTACTTGAGTTTTCACCAGGTTGAATAAAGTACACTTGAACCTCAGCATCAACAAAGGGACGTTGCGAGCCACCGGTCAGCGTAAGGGACAGACGCTGCGGGAGCGACGACGATGACGATGATGGCATCGCCACGTGCACCCCGCAGTGGGGGGCACGGGTCTCGACGCAGGGCCTCTCCCGAGCGTTGCTCGAGCCACGAGTTCCCCCAAAGAGAGGATGCAATAAAATTGTCACGATGTGACGATTATCGCTATATCGGTTTCTCAAAACCTATTTCACGATTTTATTGTATTATTTTTGTGCTGTTATTGTACTTCCAGCCTTACCTGCAGCCCACGCCACAAGCCTGCAGCCACGTGCGCGTTAATCATTGCGACTTTACAATCAGTGACGCTTATAACGCACGTGCTGACAATTACACGATAGATTATTTAATAACTAAATAAAGCACGACAATGGTGATGTCAAATAAATAGGCAAGACTATATATGTTTAATTAGAACCATGATTATTGCACTTTTGTTATCTCATATATTTTGTCAGGATATATCAAAGCGACAAATTATGCACGATAATCATGCTGTCGCGCTATTTTGCAGACCGGACAATGCCTTACCAGTGGACCCTATCGAGTGAACACATTATAGGCAACGTTTTGGACAATGGCGCTTGCTCGTCGCGCTTAGAGAGGCCAAAGTTAATAATAGTTGGAGACTGCACTTTATCCCATTCGCCCTGAGGAAAATTCAATGATAAATGTTTTTTGATGGACAGTTTTTAAATAGGCACATGAATAGTTATATAACAGAACCTATTGAGGAACAGACATACCTTTCAATAATCAAAGTATTCCTGTCACTATTCACGTAAACCCCTATGTTACACACCTGAATATTACTGACAGACCTGAATATGACTAACACACACTCCTGTATGTTACTCACACACTCCTGTATGTCACACACCCTCCTGTATGTTACCCACACACACACTCCTGTATGTTACACACACACTCCTGTATGTTACACACACACTCCTGTACGTTATTCACACGCACACACTCACTCCTGTACGTTACTCACACGCACACACTCACTCCTGTACGTTACTCACACGCACACACTCACTCCTGTACGTTACCCACACGCACATACTCACTCCTGTACGTTACTCACACGCACACACTCACTCCTGTACGTTACTCACACGCACACACTCACTCCTGTACGTTACTCACACGCACACACTCACTCCTGTACGTTACTCACACGCACACACTCATTCCTGTACGTTACTCACACGCACACACTCACTCCTGTACGTTACTCACACGCACACACTCACTCCTGTACGTTACTCACACGCACACACTCACTCCTGTACGTTACTCACACACACTCACTCCTGTACGTTACTCACACGCACACACTCACTCCTGTACGTTACTCACACGCACACACTCACTCCTGTACGTTACTCACACGCACACACTCACTCCTGTACGTTACTCACACGCACACACTCACTCCTGTACGTTACTCACACGCACACACTCACTCCTGTACGTTGCTCACACGCACACACTCACTCCTGTACGTTACTCACACGCACACACTCACTCCTGTACGTTACTCACACGCACACACTCACTCCTGTACGTTACTCACACGCACACACTCACTCCTGTACGTTACTCACACACACTCACTCCTGTACGTTACTCACACGCACACACTCACTCCTGTACGTTACTCACACGCACACACTCACTCCTGTACGTTACTCACACGCACACACTCACTCCTGTACGTTACTCACACGCACACACTCCTGTACGTTACTCACACGCACACACTCACTCCTGTACGTTACTCACACGCACACACTCACTCCTGTACGTTACTCACACGCACACACTCACTCCTGTACGTTACTCACACGCACACACTCACTCCTGTACGTTACTCACACGCACACAATCACCCCTGTACGTTACTCACACGCACACACACCCCTGTACGTTACTCACACGTACACACACCCCTGTACGTTGCTCACACACACACACCCCTGTACGTTGCTCACACACACACACCCCTGTACGTTGCTCACACACACACACACACACCCCTGTACGTTACTCACACACACACACCCCTGTACGTTACTCACACACACACACCCCTGTACGTTACTCACACACACACACACTCCTGTATGTTATTCACACACACACACTCCTGTATGTTACTCACACACACCCCTGTATGTTACTCACACACACACCCCCCTGTATGTTACTCACACACACACACCCCTGTATGTTACTCACACACACACACACACACCCCTGTATGTTACTCACACACCCCCCTGTATGTTACTCACACACACACACCCCTGTATGTTACTCACACACACACACCCCTGTATGTTACTCACACACACACACACACCCCTGTATGTTACTCACACACACACACCCCCCTGTATGTTACTCACACACATACTCCTGTATGTTACTCACACACACTCCTGTATGTTACTCACACACACTCCTGTATATTAATCACACACACACACACTCCTGTATATGTATTCTTGGTTCTTTCGGTAAAGTCACGTAGAAGGGAAACAATTAAAAAATAAAAATATAATACACTTTATTGTTTTATATTTTTATTATTTTATTGTTTCCCTTCTACGTGACTTTACCGAAAGAACCAAGACTATGAATCCCTGCAGTCACGAAAGCTTTAAATCAAAACACTCTTGTATGTTACTCACACTCCTGTATGTTACACACACTACTGTATGTTACTCACACACATACTCCTGTATGTTACACACACACACACATGTATGTTACTCACACACACTCCTGTATGTTACTCACGCACACTCACCTGTACTACGCGCGCACACCTTGAGGTTACATAAGTTCTGCCATCTGCAACAACGAATGTGTGAGGACCCCTGTGTGAATTGACAACTGTACGAACGCGTGACATTCAGATTTGATGGTTCTGATGACGCGAACGCGAGCTCCAGAACTCGCGTCCACGATGCCACCACGCGTGGTCGTGGCCCAGAGACTCTGCAGCGCAGGCAGACGCGTCTCCAATGCCAAACACAACACAAGATGAACGCCGACGATTCGCCTCCTTCTCTTACAATATTAGAATCGTCACAATGAAACGACATCCGTAGGAGACGCACAATAATCTGTACGGACTGAGATCACCACAGCGTGTGTGAAATGTGGGAGCGATTTCCCTGCACCCTGCAGCCAGGCGGGGCCTCGCTGAGACTTCTGCTGGGAGCCTCTCTCCCTGTGCCTGCGCGGCGCACTCACGGGGCGCCTCGTGCTGCTCTTTGCTGGTGCCGCTGCTGGTGCCGCTGCTGGTGTCGCTGCCGGTGTCGCTGCTGATGCTGCGCGACATGAGTGCGGCGATGGAGAAGGCGGTGGCGCGGGACGAAAGCTGCGCCTTGCTGCAGCCATCGGCGGCGCGCGGGGGGGTCATGTCCATAGCGCCGCGCTCGGGTAGCCGCGTCTCATGAGACGCCACCGTCCTCACGGCAATGGCAATAAGAGGAGCTCGCAGACTGGGAGCGGCGCCTATCAGCGGTGGCGATCACCACCTTGATGCCCTGCTGCTGGTGAGGACGACGATGGCACGACTGCTGATGACAATGACTCTTCTTCTACTTATGACATTGTGATGATACCGTTGCTGCTATTAAGTGATATTTTCCTTCTGTTTCTGCCGCTTCCTATGACGACGATGATACTTGTGCTACTTCTGATGATGATGATGATACTTCTGCTACTGCTGCCAATGCCCGTGACAGGGAAGAGATGCCCGCTGTTTGAATCAAGGGGAGAAGGTTCGAGGGGGCGGGGAGCAGGGTACGGGGGGGGTGCAGGGGAGGCGGGGTGAGGCTCCGGGTCAGGATACGAACAACGGCAGCGCAGGGTGTGGTGAGAACAGCCCCTGGTGAGCACACAACCTGGTGTCCACATCAGCTGGTGAGCACAGCACCTGGTATACACAGCAGCTGGTGAGCACAGCAACTGGTGTACACAGCACCTGGTGAGAACGCTTTACACAGCAGGAGTCGCTTCGCTTTACCTGGTGAAGTCGCGAATGCTCACATGTTCTTGTTGTACAGATTAGGCAATACAAGGTACTATCGAGGATACCGCGTGTTCCTTACACGAGGACCGTATGTGTTATCGTACTCAATGGTGTTCACATGCCGCTACTCGCTCGTGGAACATTGTCGCACACGCTGCACATGAGAGGGGTGTTGAATCGCTAAGACTCGACTCGGTCAGTGGGGTCATCTTCCTTGCCGGGAGCACGGCCGTAACGTTTACGTCCATGGCCATGAAGCGAACCCCACAGTGTGGCTGGAGCCGAGTTCGCGCCTCTAGTCCAGGCTTTCCCACGAACTTGGGCGGAATCAGTGCGCCCCTCTCGTTGCAGGCGGCGCCGCTCTCGTAGCAAGCGGCGCCGCTGCAGAACCGCGTCCCTCTTGCTGCGCGGGACGCGCACTTGAATGGAGCTCTCCGCTGCGCTGCAGTCTCAGGTGACCGAGATGAACCGCTATCACTGGCACGGCTGACGGTGTTGGTGCGGCGAGTGGGCAATTCGTTATTGCGCATATGGGCACCATAGCGAGCAGGGGAGCTACACACCAGTATGGCTTCAGTGTGTGCGTCAACCACGATAAGCCATGATAATTCCACTGCTGGATGAAGTCCTCCCCAAGGCAGGGGGTTGACCATACTTTACCAAGCTCGCCAGTGCGGGTTGGCGAAGGGAACACATGTCGGCTTACCTCTCGATGAGTGCCCGACTTATATGGCTGCCTCTTATCCAGAACCGCTATGCCGGCTTCAAAAGTATTGCCGCCTTGGCAAGCCATTGGCTCTGTTGACGATGTCTGTTCTGTACAGCACACGCTGTCTGTGATAGTTTGCAATCGGAGGTTGTTAAGGCTGCAAAAGCCAAATGGCATCAGATATTTTTGGACCGTCGTCCCAAAGTTTACATATAGGGCTTTCGAAGGGTCCCTAATAACCTACACTTCTTATTGTGGGACCCAACATTGGTGCCTGAATGTTTGACCCTTCTCATTTTTAAACATAGCCAAGCTCAAGTCGGCATCGGGAGATTTTCAAGGGAGCTGAATAAAATAACATCATATTTCCCATTGTATAATCTATCGGGTGTGCTTTTCAGAAGTGTATCAGAGCCGATAGAAAGCGGACGAAGCCCTCTCGCTGCAGTCACGACCGGGAGTTCTGTGTGGAGAGCGCCCGGCCTTTAACACGGCGGGGACTGGAAGCCGAAATGGCTGCGGGCCGTGCAACCTCTGAGCCGAGACCCCCACCGCTTTCCCTCGCCTCAATGTCCCAGGAGAGCAGCGCTCCTAGGGTGACGGAGATTCCATCCTCAACCTGCTTAGATCCAAATTACGGCGATATCGGACGCATTGAGGGTGATTTCGTATTCGGCTTTATATCCAGCTGTACACATAACACAATGCACACATGTACAGTACACATAGCACAATACACACGTATACCCATAACACAATAAAAACAGCCGCTGTTCGCCACGAAGTTGCATTGACGTCAGTTTGAGTGCTTGTACAAGGCTCGGTGCACTTTGAGGCCACAGTGAAGTGTCGAAGGTTCGCTGACACGAATTCACGGGAGAGACTCGGGTGATATTGGTTACCTGACTGACATGACTGGCAGATGCACCACCTGTGCTCCCTACTGTGCCAAATTGCTGCATTTTACCGGCCAGGCACTCCGCTCGTTGTGAGCGTCGCTCCAATATCCTCCGTTATTGTTGGAGGGTGACTGCCTCCAACTGCCCAGTAGCGTCCTTCATAAACCTCCATATAGGTCGATCTTGACACTGCTGTACCACATCACTCCATCTCTTCTCTAGCCCGTGCCACGCCCGTTTAGCCCCCACTCTATGCAGGCAAACAAATGCTGCTTTAAAATACGGTGGCTGGGCATGCGGGCTCCATGACCCAGCCATCACAGCCTCGCCTGCCGGAGGAGCTCACCAATAGGATGGTGTCCAGATATTTAAAGAATCTGTGAGCTCATCACACAATCCAGTCTGGTTAAACCCAGGATGGATCCTAGGCAGGCCAACCTCAATGTTTCAAACCGGTGCAGATGTTCCATCAGAAGGGTCCAGGTTTTGCAAGCATTGAGAAGGGTGGGCATAACTTTGGACAAGAAAACCTGGAACTTCGTATGGAGCGACAGGCCAGGTAGCTTCCACACAGCATTACCCAGCTGATGAAAATGCAGTATAATGACGCTCGCCTGCCAAACCGGAACTTGCTATAAGCACTCTTCCAAGTTATGGGAACTCCTCCACTCTCTCTCCACAACTGTCCCATCAATTATGGAAAGTTGACGTGGTGCAGTGTTTGATGACATAACATACCCAAACAGGTGCTTTGTTTTTGTGGGGCTGATTGTAAGGTCCCACCTCTTCGTCACATTCCAAGTTTAGCAGCAGTCACCAACTCCTCAGAGTGAGCAGCAGTTACCAGATTCTACGCATACATAACATGATTGACCAATGAGGCATCAATCACCCTCCCATTGTATCTGTACCAGATGGAAATTCCTCTGGTAGAGGCATTGAAAGCATAACACAACACACCTGTATGCATAACACAATACACACCGGTATACAACCGAATATCCCCACATACATGTTATACAAGTTAAACGTTAAGCCATGTTTCAGATGTTTGGTAACAGTCTGTGGGAGACCCGCGCTGCCACGTCCCGCCGCTCAGCGTGGAGCTGCATTCCTTGCGGCTCTTCAGCGACAACTGGCACGCGGGGGAGGGATCGGCCTCCCTGGGAGGGGACCCGTGTGCTCCTGTGACCAGGTCTCGGCCTCCGGCCGGAGCGGTGACAACATGAAGCGCCGTGTAGCGCAGCCACTCGGAGCGTAGAGCGGCTCCGATGTCAAACGGGGACCCGGGGGAGCAGAGCGACGCGAGGGGGCACACTGGCCCGGGTCACGCAAGCCGTGTACATTAGCAGATTAAGTATCGCGACGTGGGGCGCGTCTGCGCCATAACTCGATTTCGGAGCTGAAGCGAGGGTCGGTGGAGCTCGGATCCGATTATGAGGCGTACTGATTAAATGGCATCGCGGACCATGATCAAATTACTGTAGCGTGCAGGGAGCATGCAGGGGAGGGTGGAGATGGACCTGGGAGATGCATGGAGAAGGGGATGACTTCTGAGCGAGAAAGCAACTGCCTAGATAGGCAATGTCAAAGATGTTCGTGCGCGCTCCCGCTACGCGCTCCTCGCCGCGTACACGCGGCGATGCAGCGACGCGTGTCACCCGCGTGACCCCCATACCCTGCCCACCACACGCCTTGACCCTCGCATTTACACAAGGGGATGTGTCAGGACAACGACGCGAGGCCATTATGCCACTGACATTCCAATCAATGCAAATCTACTCAGCCTGAGCCTACCTGATGCACATGACACAAGAACACCGCACACGACACCACGGGGAACACGAGGCCTCGCCTGCACTCAAGGCGATGTGCACACGGCGTCTGTGCTGTGTACGATAGAGCGGCGCCAGAACAGCGGATACGCGAGTGCGTGCCACCCGGTAGAGACAGAGGACATGGTCCACAACCCTGTGGAACGTTAAAGAAAATGCCAGTGATGTCCTGCTCAAGTGAGCATTGGTGCTCACCTCCTGTTTACAGCCCTGAGCCAGTAGTCGAAATTCCACATTCCCATGGAGGAGAGTATATCCCTAGGACATCCACTGTAGACTCCTCACGAAGTGGTACTCATTTTTAATGACTGAGGCAACCCCCAACCGGGATTTTAACTCGCAACCTTCCGATTGCGGGCCACTCGCTCTAGCAGCCTGGTCGGCTATATTCAGACACAGGAACTCGTTCTAAAACATGGATCTCCTAGAATACATCTTCCGTCTGTGTATGCGATGCGTTTTGCAAATAAAAAAGGAAAAGGTGCAGTCCTGCAATTGCCGCTCACGCCACTTCTGGAGAAAAGGCCCCCCTTAATGGTGCGAATTCTCGCGGGTATTTCTTCTACTACACACTGGCCAAACGTGTTGAAAGAGTTAGGCGTACCCACACTTTACCTCACCTTACACTACCTGCCCATCGATTAACGGTGATGTAACCATTTATATTGCTGAGTAGTCAAGAGAGGCGGGGGTGAGTTAAGAAACTTGGCCATTGTTTCAACTGACAGAGTCGAACCGGCTATATCGGGATTGCGAGTCATATGGTGCCTTATAACGCATACAGAGGGTTATAATAAGTAGGCACGCATTTCAGGTAATTGTCCTAAAGAGCGAGGAGAGGGCAAATAGATTGGTCCGTAATTTACAAAACTGACTGCTGATGAGACGCAAAAGGTCAAACTCAAGATACATATAGCGTGGATTGTCAGAAATGGCAAGTTACAGTCCTGTCTTATAATGTTTCGGATAAAACAGACACGAATGTGTTCTGTGTAAAATTATCTAACAATTAATCTGTCTTTTTGTTTTTAATTTAATTTCGTAAACCGTTTTGAGTTCTCGAAACATCTTTCCCGTTTTTTCAAATATATGCAGATTATGTTTTATAAATGATTACGTTTTACCACCATTTATTATACGCACCTGTCTCATATCGCGTTTGTTTTCTGTACATTTACCAAAGTCTCCGTGAAACACGTCCATGAGGCAAGCGACGCCGAGTAAATGAATTATCCAGCCCATACTTTTGCAACTGACAAAATGACAACATTCATCATCAGCCATGATCAGTCAACGACTGGATGAAGGCCCTCCCACGGTCTCGCAATGCAACAGTTTCATACGGGACGAGGACATGGCCCGATCATCGCCCCATGGACGCGCTCCCCTCCTTGGCCACGGCGCTCGACTCGGAGTCGCGCTGCGCCTCCCACCCCGCCCCTGGAGACGGGCGCTGTCGTTTTATCCCTGCCGCTACTTGCTCTCGCTTCCTGCCCTGTCACTTCCACCCTAATTGCTGTGGCGTGTGTAATTGTTGCAGGGGCAAGGCCCTTTCGATCTTTAATTGAGGTCACTCACACAAACACCACACGTATCGCTAGTTCGCTGCAACCGTATGAATCACCACATCTCGTTACCATTCCTCTACAGCAGTGGTTCTTAACCTTAACTGCAGTATAGCACCCCTTTGGGTCTCTATCCTTAAAACATTATGTTAATAGATAAATACATCCGTTTGATTAAACAAAGCAGTTGTACTTAAATGCCCGTGCTTAATTTGTGTTTTGATTATTTATCTACTAAAAAAGTCGAGCAGGGGGTGCGTGCACCCCAGGTAAAGAAAAACACTGTTCTACACTGATACACATCGCCACTTACCCTCACTCATACGCACGCCTCGCCACTCTTTCACTGTTTTTCGAGCACTTTCACAAAACAATTACAATGTAATCGGTTTTTGGGTTAGATCGCGTAAATATAAATGTGTCGTTAAACCCGCCACCACCCGACAGTAAATTAGTAAGGTGTGTCACGTAAACAAGAACATGCCATTTCGATTTAAAGCTTTCGTCACTGTAGGGATTCATATTATTGGTTCTTTCGGTGAAGTCACGTAGAAGGGAATTAATAAAATAATACCGAAAGAACCAAGAATAAGAACATGCCATGTTCTATTTACGTGACACACCTTACGAAGCATTTATATTTACGATTTGTGAATCTTGCGATAAACGCCACGATTGAAGCAATCTTCTCCTTGTCCACGTATTTTATATTCAGAGTGATGTTAAATATGAACTGGCTTTCTTTTCAGCGTTGCGTTAGACTACATTTGGTCGCACACCTGTCTCAAGTCATAGAAGAAAATGGGTATTGTTATATACTGACAGTGACCCTCACACAGAGTGACCCTCACACAGAGTGACCCTCACACACACAGTGACCCTCACACACACAGAGTGACCCTCACACAGTGACCCTCACACAGTGCCCCTCACACACACAGAGTGACCCACACACACAGAGTGACCCTCACACACACAGAGTGACCCTCACACACAGAGTGACCCTCACACACAGTGACCCTCACACAGAGTGACCCTCACAGAGTGACCCTCACACACACAGTGACCCTCACACAGAGTGACCCTCACACACAGTGACCCTCACACACACAGAGTGAACCTCACACACAGTGACCCTCACACACAGTGACCCTCACACACAGTGTCCCTCACACAGAGTGACCCTCACACAGAGTGACCCTCACACAGAGTGACCCTCACACACATAGAGTGACCCTCACACACAGAGTGAACCTCACACACACAGAGTGACCCTCACACACAGTGACCCTCACACACAGTGACCCTCACACACGGTGACCCTCACACAGTGACCCTCACACAGAGTGACCCTCACACAGAGTGACCCTCACACACACACAGTGACCCTCACACAGAGTGACCCTCACACAGTGACTCTCATACAGTGACTCTCACAGAGTGACCCTCACACAGAGTGACTCTCACACACAGAGCGAATCTCACACACGCAGTGTGACCCTCACACACACAGTGACCCTCACACACACAGAGTGACCCTCACACAGTGACCCTCACACAGTGCCCCTCACACACACGGAGTGACCCACACACACAGAGTGACTCTCACACACAGAGTGACTCTCACACACAGTGACTCACACAGAGTGACCCTCACACACACACACAGAGTGACCCTCACACACAGAGTGACCCTCACACACAGAGTGACCCTCACACACAGAGTGACCCTCACAGAGTGACCCTCACACACAGTGACCCTCACACAGAGTGACCATCACATACAGTGACCCTCACACACAGTGACCCTCACACAGAGTGACCCTCACACACACTGACCCTCACACACAGTGACCCTCACACACACAGAGTGACCCTCACACACAGAGTGAACCTCACACACACAGAGTGACCCTCACACACAGTGAACCTCACACACAGTGACCCTCACACAGAGTGACCCTCACACACACACAGTGACCCTCACACACACACAGTGACCCTCACACAGTGACCCTCACACACAGTGACCCTCACACACACAGAGTGACTCTCACACAGTGACTCACACAGAGTGACCCTCACACACACACAGAGTGACCCTCACACACATAGTGACCCTCACACGCAGTGACCCTCACACACAGTGACCCTCACACACACAGAGTGACCCTCACACAGTGACCCTCACACAGTGACCCTCACACACACCGTGACCCTCACACACAGAATGACCCTCACACACACCGTGACCCTCACACAGAGTGACCCTCACACACAGAGTGACCCTCACACACACACAGTGACCCTCACACACACACAGTGACCCTCACACAGTGACTCACACACACAGAGTGACCCTCACAAAGTGACCCTCACACAGAGTGACCCTCACACACAGAGTGAACCTCACAAAGTGACCCTCACACAGAGTGACCCTCACACACACAGACTGACCCTCACACACACAGACTGACCCTCACACACACAGACTGACCCTCACACAGTGACCCTCACACAGACTGACCCTCACACACACAGAGTGACCCTCACCCACAGAGTGACCCTCACCCACAGAGTGACCCTCACACAGAGTGACCCTCACACACACAGAGTGACCCTCACACACACACAGTGACCCTCACACAGTGACCCTCACACAGAGTGACCCTCACACAGAGTGACCCTCACACACACACAGAGTGACCCTCACAAAGTGACTCTCACACACACAGAGTGACCCTCACACAGAGTGACCCTCACACACAGTGACCCTCACACACAGTGACCCTCACACACACAGTGACCCTCACACACACAGTGACCCTCACACAACAAAGATACAAAGATCCCCCATATAGCCTTAACAGACTGTAGGGGCAAGTGCTGTTAGCGAGCACCTATGAAGGGCGAAACGGTACACGAGGGGGTGGGTGGCCAGCACCACGCCCGACCGCCTTTGTCTCCCTAGTCGCGATGTTTACTCACCGCACCAGGTACTCATTTGAGGCTGAGTCGACCTAGGGGAGGCCCGGGACCGGTTCAGATAATCGTCACTGGTGTTGGCCGTGAGCGGGAATCGAACCCGGGTCGGCAGGTTTCTAGCGCAGCGCGCTAACCGCTACACTATCGCTCACACACACACAGAGTGACCCTCATAGTGACTCTCACACACACAGTGTGACCCTCACACACACAGTGACCCTCACACACACAGAGTGACCCTCACACACACAGAGTGACCCTCACACAGTGACCCTCACACACAGTGACCCTCACACACAGTGACCCTCACACAGTGCCCCTCACACACACACAGTGACCCTCACACACAGTGACCCTCACACACAGTGACCCTCACACACAGAGTGACACTCACACAGAGTGACCCTCACACACACAGAGTGACCCTCACACACACAGAGTGACCCTCACACACAGTGACCCTCACACACAGTGACCCTCACACACAGAGTGACACTCACACAGAGTGACCCTCACACACACAGAGTGACCCTCACACAAACAGAGTGACCCTCACACAGAGTGACCCTCATAGTGACCCTCACACACAGTGTGACCCTCACACACACAGTGACCCTCACACACAGTGACCCTCACACAGTGCCCCTCACACACACAGAGTGACCCTCATAGTGACCCTCACACACACAGTGTGACCCTCACACACAGAGTGACCCTCACACAGTGACCCTCACACACAGTGACCCTCACACAGTGCCCTTCACACACACAGAGTGACCCTCACACACAGTGACCCTCACACACACAGTGACCCTCACACACACAGAGTGACCCTCACACAGTGACCCTCACACAGTGCCCCTCACACACACAGAGTGACCCACACACACAGAGTGACTCTCACACACAGAGTGACTCTCACACACAGTGACTCACACAGAGTGACCCTCACACACACACACAGAGTGACCCTCACACACAGAGTGACCCTCACACAGAGTGACCCTCACAGAGTGACCCTCACACACACAGTGACCCTCACACAGAGTGACCCTCACATACAGTGACCCTCACACAGAGTGACCCTCACACAGTGACCCTCACACACACAGTGACCCTCACACAGAGTGACCCTCACACAGAGTGACCCTCACACACACTGACCCTCACACACACTGACCCTCACACACACAGAGTGACCCTCACACACAGAGTGAACCTCACACACACAGAGTGACCCTCACACACAGTGACCCTCACACACAGTGACCCTCACACAGAGTGACCCTCACACAGAGTGACCCTCACACACGCAGTGTGACCCTCACACACAGTGACCCTCACACACACAGAGTGACTCTCACACACAGTGACTCACACAGAGTGACCCTCACACACACACAGAGTGACCCTCACACACATAGTGACCCTCACACACAGTGACCCTCACACACAGTGACCCTCACACACACACAGTGACCCTCACACAGTGACCCTCACACACAGTGACCCTCACACACACCGGGACCCTCACACACAGAGTGACCCTCACACACACCGTGACCCTCACACAGAGTGACCCTCGCACACACACAGTGACACTCAAACACACAGTGACCTTCACACAGAGTGACCCTCACACACACACAGTGACCCTCAGACAGTGACTCGCACACACAGAGTGACCCTCACAAAGTGACCCTCACACAGAGTGACCCTCACACAGTGACCCTCACACACACAGAGTGACCCTCACACACACACAGTGATCCTCACACACACAGTGACCTTCACACAGAGTGACCCTCACACACACACAGTGACCCTCACACAGTGACTCACACACACAGAGTGACCCTCACAAAGTGACCCTCACACAGAGTGACCCTCACACAGAGTGACCCTCACACACACAGACTGACCCTCACACACACACTGACCCTCACACAGAGTGACCCTCACACAGACTGACCCTCACACACACAGAGTGACCCTCACACACAGAGTGACCCTCACACAGAGTGACTCTCACACACACAGAGTGACCCTCACACACACACAGTGACCCTCACACACACAGTGACCTTCACACAGAGTGACCCTCACACAGAGTGACCCTCACACAGAGTGACCCTCACAGTGACCCTCACACAGAGTGACCCTCACACAGAGTGACCCTCACAGTGACCCTCACACAGAGTGACCCTCACACAGAGTGACCCTCACACAGAGTGACCCTCACACAGAGTGACCCTCACACACACAGAGTGACCCTCACACAGAGTGACCCTCACAGTGACCCTCACACAGAGTGACCCTCACACACACTGACCCTCACACACACTGACCCTCACACAGTGACCCTCACACACACAGAGTGACCCTCACACACAGCGTGAACCTCACACACACAGAGTGACCCTCACACACAGTGACCCTCACACAGAGTGACCCTCACACAGAGTGACCCTCACACACACACAGTGACCCTCACACAATGACCCTCACACAGAGTGACCCTCACACAGTGACTCTCATACAGTGACTCTCACACACGCAGTGTGACCCTCACACACAGTGACCCTCACACACACAGAGTGACTCTCACACACAGAGTGACTCTCACACACAGTGACTCACACAGAGTGACCCTCACACACACACAGAGTGACCCTCACACACACAGTGACCCTCACACAGTGACCCTCACACACAGTGACCCTCACACACACCGGGACCCTCACACACAGAGTGACCCTCACACACACCGTGACCCTCACACAGAGTGACCCTCACACACACAGAGTGACCCTCACACACACACAGTGACCCTCACACACACAGTGACCTTCACACAGAGTGACCCTCACACACACACAATGACCCTCACACAGTGACTCACACACACAGAGTGACCCTCACAAAGTGACCCTCACACAGAGTGACCCTCACACACACAGAGTGACCCTCACACACACACAGTGACCCTCACACACACAGTGACCTTCACACAGAGTGACCCTCACACACACACAGTGACCCTCACACAGTGACTCACACACACAGAGTGACCCTCACAAAGTGACCCTCACACAGAGTGACCCTCACACACACAGAGTGACCCTCACACACACAGACTGACCCTCACACACACACTGACCCTCACACAGAGTGACCCTCACACAGACTGACCCTCACACACACAGAGTGACCCTCACACACACAGAGTGACCCTCACAAAGTGACCCTCACACAGAGTGACCCTCACACAGAGTGACCCTCACACACACAGACTGACCCTCACACACACACTGACCCTCACACAGAGTGACCCTCACACAGACTGACCCTCACACACACAGAGTGACCCTCACACACACAGAGTGACCCTCACACACAGAGTGACCCTCACACACAGAGTGACCCTCACACAGAGTGACTCTCACACACACAGAGTGACCCTCACACACACAGAGTGACCCTCACACAGTGACCCTCACACACAGTGACCCTCACACACACCGGGACCCTCACACACAGTGACCCTCACACACACAGAGTGACCCTCATAGTGACCCTCACACACACAGAGTGACCCTCACACACACACAGTGATCCTCACACACACAGTGACCTTCACACAGAGTGACCCTCACACACACACAGTGACCCTCACACAGTGACTCACACACACAGAGTGACCCTCACAAAGTGACCCTCACACAGAGTGACCCTCACACAGAGTGACCCTCACACACACAGACTGACCCTCACACACACACTGACCCTCACACAGAGTGACCCTCACACAGACTGACCCTCACACACACAGAGTGACCCTCACACACAGAGTGACCCTCACACAGAGTGACTCTCACACACACAGAGTGACCCTCACACACACACAGTGACCCTCACACACACAGTGACCTTCACACAGAGTGACCCTCACACAGAGTGACCCTCACACAGAGTGACCCTCACAGTGACCCTCACACAGAGTGACCCTCACACAGAGTGACCCTCACAGTGACCCTCACACAGAGTGACCCTCACACAGAGTGACCCTCACACAGAGTGACCCTCACACACACAGAGTGACCCTCACACAGAGTGACCCTCACAGTGACCCTCACACAGAGTGACCCTCACACACACTGACCCTCACACACACTGACCCTCACACAGTGACCCTCACACACACAGAGTGACCCTCACACACAGCGTGAACCTCACACACACAGAGTGACCCTCACACACAGTGACCCTCACACAGAGTGACCCTCACACAGAGTGACCCTCACACACACACAGTGACCCTCACACAATGACCCTCACACAGAGTGACCCTCACACAGTGACTCTCATACAGTGACTCTCACACACGCAGTGTGACCCTCACACACAGTGACCCTCACACACACAGAGTGACTCTCACACACAGAGTGACTCTCACACACAGTGACTCACACAGAGTGACCCTCACACACACACAGAGTGACCCTCACACACACAGTGACCCTCACACAGTGACCCTCACACACAGTGACCCTCACACACACCGGGACCCTCACACACAGAGTGACCCTCACACACACCGTGACCCTCACACAGAGTGACCCTCACACACACAGAGTGACCCTCACACACACACAGTGACCCTCACACACACAGTGACCTTCACACAGAGTGACCCTCACACACACACAATGACCCTCACACAGTGACTCACACACACAGAGTGACCCTCACAAAGTGACCCTCACACAGAGTGACCCTCACACACACAGAGTGACCCTCACACACACACAGTGACCCTCACACACACAGTGACCTTCACACAGAGTGACCCTCACACACACACAGTGACCCTCACACACACAGAGTGACCCTCACAAAGTGACCCTCACACAGAGTGACCCTCACACAGAGTGACCCTCACACACACACAGTGACCCTCACACACACACTGACCCTCACACAGAGTGACCCTCACACAGACTGACCCTCACACACACAGAGTGACCCTCACACACACAGAGTGACCCTCACACACAGAGTGACCCTCACACAGAGTGACTCTCACACACACAGAGTGACCCTCACACACACAGAGTGACCCTCACACACACAGAGTGACCCTCACACAGTGACCCTCACACACAGTGACCCTCACACACACCGGGACCCTCACACACAGTGACCCTCACACACACAGAGTGACCCTCATAGTGACCCTCACACACACAGTGTGACCCTCACACACACAGAGTGACCCTCACACAACAAAGATACAAATATCCCCCATATAGCCTTAACAGACTGTAGGGGCAAGTGCTGTTAGCGAGCACCTATGAAGGGCGAAACGGTACACGAGGGGGCGGGTGGCCTGCACCACGCCCGACCGCCTTTGTCTCCCTAGTCGCGATGTTTACTCACCGCACCAGGTACTCATTTGAGGCTGAGTCGACCTAGGGGAGGCCCGGGACCGGTTCAGATAATCGTCACTGGTGTTGGCCGTGAGCGGGAATCGAACCCGGGTCGGCAGGTTTCTAGCGCAGCGCGCTAACCGCTACACTATCGCTCACACACACACAGAGTGACCCTCATAGTGACTCTCACACACACAGTGTGACCCTCACACACACAGAGTGACCCTCACACAGTGACCCTCACACAGTGACCCTCACACAGTGACCCTCACACACAGTGACCCTCACACAGTGCCCCTCACACACACAGAGTGACCCTCACACACAGTGACCCTCACACACAGTGACCCTCACACACAGAGTGACACTCACACAGAGTGACCCTCACACAAACAGAGTGACCCTCACACAGAGTGACCCTCATAGTGACCCTCACACACAGTGTGACCCTCACACACACAGTGACCCTCACACACAGTGACCCTCACACACTGCCCCTCACACACACAGAGTGACCCTCATAGTGACCCTCACACACACAGTGTGACCCTCACACACAGAGTGACCCTCACACAGTGACCCTCACACACAGTGACCCTCACACAGTGCCCTTCACACACACAGAGTGACCCTCACACACAGTGACCCTCACACACACAGTGACCCTCACACACACAGAGTGACCCTCACATAGTGACCCTCACACAGTGCCCCTCACACACACAGAGTGACCCACACACACAGAGTGACTCTCACACACAGTGACTCACACAGAGTGACCCTCACACACACACACAGAGTGACCCTCACACACAGAGTGACCCTCACACACACAGTGACCCTCACACAGAGTGACCCTCACATACAGTGACCCTCACACAGTGACCCTCACACACAGTGACCCTCACACAGTGCCCCTCACACACACAGAGTGACCCTCACACACAGTGACCCTCACACACAGTGACCCTCACACACAGAGTGACACTCACACAGAGTGACCCTCACACAAACAGAGTGACCCTCACACAGAGTGACCCTCATAGTGACCCTCACACACAGTGTGACCCTCACACACACAGTGACCCTCACACACAGTGACCCTCACACACTGCCCCTCACACACACAGAGTGACCCTCATAGTGACCCTCACACACACAGTGTGACCCTCACACACAGAGTGACCCTCACACAGTGACCCTCACACACAGTGACCCTCACACAGTGCCCTTCACACACACAGAGTGACCCTCACACACAGTGACCCTCACACACACAGTGACCCTCACACACACAGAGTGACCCTCACATAGTGACCCTCACACAGTGCCCCTCACACACACAGAGTGACCCACACACACAGAGTGACTCTCACACACAGTGACTCACACAGAGTGACCCTCACACACACACACAGAGTGACCCTCACACACAGAGTGACCCTCACACACACAGTGACCCTCACACAGAGTGACCCTCACATACAGTGACCCTCACACACAGTGACCCTCACACAGTGCCCCTCACACACACAGAGTGACCCTCACACACAGTGACCCTAACACACAGTGACCCTCACACACAGAGTGACACTCACACAGAGTGACCCTCACACACACAGAGTGACCCTCACACACACAGAGTGACCCTCACACACACAGAGTGACCCTCACACAGTGACCCTCACACACAGTGACCCTCACACACAGTGACCCTCACACAGTGCCCCTCACACACAGAGTGACACTCACACAGAGTGACCCTCACACACACAGAGTGACCCTCACACAGAGTGACCCTCATAGTGACCCTCACACAGAGTGACCCTCACACACACAGTGACCCTCACACAGTGACCCTCACACAGTGACCCTCACACACAGTGACCCTCACACACACCGGGACCCTCACACACAGAGTGACCCTCACACACACCGTGACCCTCACACAGAGTGACCCTCGCACACACACAGTGACCCTCACACACACAGTGACCCTCACACAGAGTGACCCTCACACAGAGTGACCCTCACACACACTGACCCTCACACACACTGACCCTCACACACACAGAGTGACCCTCACACACAGAGTGAACCTCACACACACAGAGTGACCCTCACACACAGTGACCCTCACACACAGTGACCCTCACACAGAGTGACCCTCACACAGAGTGACCCTCACACACGCAGTGTGACCCTCACACACAGTGACCCTCACACACACAGAGTGACTCTCACACACAGTGACTCACACAGAGTGACCCTCACACACACACAGAGTGACCCTCACACACATAGTGACCCTCACACACAGTGACCCTCACACACAGTGACCCTCACACACACACAGTGACCCTCACACAGTGACCCTCACACACAGTGACCCTCACACACACCGGGACCCTCACACACAGAGTGACCCTCACACACACCGTGACCCTCACACAGTGACCCTCGCACACACACAGTGACACTCAAACACACAGTGACCTTCACACAGAGTGACCCTCACACACACACAGTGACCCTCAGACAGTGACTCGCACACACAGAGTGACCCTCACAAAGTGACCCTCACACAGAGTGACCCTCACACAGTGACCCTCACACACACAGAGTGACCCTCACACACACACAGTGATCCTCACACACACAGTGACCTTCACACAGAGTGACCCTCACACACACACAGTGACCCTCACACAGTGACTCACACACACAGAGTGACCCTCACAAAGTGACCCTCACACAGAGTGACCCTCACACAGAGTGACCCTCACACACACAGACTGACCCTCACACACACACTGACCCTCACACAGAGTGACCCTCACACAGACTGACCCTCACACACACAGAGTGACCCTCACACACAGAGTGACCCTCACACAGAGTGACTCTCACACACACAGAGTGACCCTCACACACACACAGTGACCCTCACACACACAGTGACCTTCACACAGAGTGACCCTCACACAGAGTGACCCTCACACAGAGTGACCCTCACAGTGACCCTCACACAGAGTGACCCTCACACAGAGTGACCCTCACAGTGACCCTCACACAGAGTGACCCTCACACAGAGTGACCCTCACACAGAGTGACCCTCACACACACAGAGTGACCCTCACACAGAGTGACCCTCACAGTGACCCTCACACAGAGTGACCCTCACACACACTGACCCTCACACACACTGACCCTCACACAGTGACCCTCACACACACAGAGTGACCCTCACACACAGCGTGAACCTCACACACACAGAGTGACCCTCACACACAGTGACCCTCACACAGAGTGACCCTCACACAGAGTGACCCTCACACACACACAGTGACCCTCACACAATGACCCTCACACAGAGTGACCCTCACACAGTGACTCTCATACAGTGACTCTCACACACGCAGTGTGACCCTCACACACAGTGACCCTCACACACACAGAGTGACTCTCACACACAGAGTGACTCTCACACACAGTGACTCACACAGAGTGACCCTCACACACACACAGAGTGACCCTCACACACACAGTGACCCTCACACAGTGACCCTCACACACAGTGACCCTCACACACACCGGGACCCTCACACACAGAGTGACCCTCACACACACCGTGACCCTCACACAGAGTGACCCTCACACACACAGAGTGACCCTCACACACACACAGTGACCCTCACACACACAGTGACCTTCACACAGAGTGACCCTCACACACACACAATGACCCTCACACAGTGACTCACACACACAGAGTGACCCTCACAAAGTGACCCTCACACAGAGTGACCCTCACACACACAGAGTGACCCTCACACACACACAGTGACCCTCACACACACAGTGACCTTCACACAGAGTGACCCTCACACACACACAGTGACCCTCACACAGTGACTCACACACACAGAGTGACCCTCACAAAGTGACCCTCACACAGAGTGACCCTCACACACACAGAGTGACCCTCACACACACAGACTGACCCTCACACACACACTGACCCTCACACAGAGTGACCCTCACACAGACTGACCCTCACACACACAGAGTGACCCTCACACACACAGAGTGACCCTCACAAAGTGACCCTCACACAGAGTGACCCTCACACAGAGTGACCCTCACACACACAGACTGACCCTCACACACACACTGACCCTCACACAGAGTGACCCTCACACAGACTGACCCTCACACACACAGAGTGACCCTCACACACACAGAGTGACCCTCACACACAGAGTGACCCTCACACACAGAGTGACCCTCACACAGAGTGACTCTCACACACACAGAGTGACCCTCACACACACAGAGTGACCCTCACACAGTGACCCTCACACACAGTGACCCTCACACACACCGGGACCCTCACACACAGTAACCCTCACACACACAGAGTGACCCTCATAGTGACCCTCACACACACAGAGTGACCCTCACACACACACAGTGATCCTCACACACACAGTGACCTTCACACAGAGTGACCCTCACACACACACAGTGACCCTCACACAGTGACTCACACACACAGAGTGACCCTCACAAAGTGACCCTCACACAGAGTGACCCTCACACAGAGTGACCCTCACACACACAGACTGACCCTCACACACACACTGACCCTCACACAGAGTGACCCTCACACAGACTGACCCTCACACACACAGAGTGACCCTCACACACAGAGTGACCCTCACACAGAGTGACTCTCACACACACAGAGTGACCCTCACACACACACAGTGACCCTCACACACACAGTGACCTTCACACAGAGTGACCCTCACACAGAGTGACCCTCACACAGAGTGACCCTCACAGTGACCCTCACACAGAGTGACCCTCACACAGAGTGACCCTCACAGTGACCCTCACACAGAGTGACCCTCACACAGAGTGACCCTCACACAGAGTGACCCTCACACACACAGAGTGACCCTCACACAGAGTGACCCTCACAGTGACCCTCACACAGAGTGACCCTCACACACACTGACCCTCACACACACTGACCCTCACACAGTGACCCTCACACACACAGAGTGACCCTCACACACAGCGTGAACCTCACACACACAGAGTGACCCTCACACACAGTGACCCTCACACAGAGTGACCCTCACACAGAGTGACCCTCACACACACACAGTGACCCTCACACAATGACCCTCACACAGAGTGACCCTCACACAGTGACTCTCATACAGTGACTCTCACACACGCAGTGTGACCCTCACACACAGTGACCCTCACACACACAGAGTGACTCTCACACACAGAGTGACTCTCACACACAGTGACTCACACAGAGTGACCCTCACACACACACAGAGTGACCCTCACACACACAGTGACCCTCACACAGTGACCCTCACACACAGTGACCCTCACACACACCGGGACCCTCACACACAGAGTGACCCTCACACACACCGTGACCCTCACACAGAGTGACCCTCACACACACAGAGTGACCCTCACACACACACAGTGACCCTCACACACACAGTGACCTTCACACAGAGTGACCCTCACACACACACAATGACCCTCACACAGTGACTCACACACACAGAGTGACCCTCACAAAGTGACCCTCACACAGAGTGACCCTCACACACACAGAGTGACCCTCACACACACACAGTGACCCTCACACACACAGTGACCTTCACACAGAGTGACCCTCACACACACACAGTGACCCTCACACACACAGAGTGACCCTCACAAAGTGACCCTCACACAGAGTGACCCTCACACAGAGTGACCCTCACACACACAGAGTGACCCTCACACACACACAGTGACCCTCACACACACACTGACCCTCACACAGAGTGACCCTCACACAGACTGACCCTCACACACACAGAGTGACCCTCACACACACAGAGTGACCCTCACACACAGAGTGACCCTCACACAGAGTGACTCTCACACACACAGAGTGACCCTCACACACACAGAGTGACCCTCACACACACAGAGTGACCCTCACACAGTGACCCTCACACACAGTGACCCTCACACACACCGGGACCCTCACACACAGTGACCCTCACACACACAGAGTGACCCTCATAGTGACCCTCACACACACAGTGTGACCCTCACACACACAGAGTGACCCTCACACAACAAAGATACAAATATCCCCCATATAGCCTTAACAGACTGTAGGGGCAAGTGCTGTTAGCGAGCACCTATGAAGGGCGAAACGGTACACGAGGGGGTGGGTGGCCTGCACCACGCCCGACCGCCTTTGTCTCCCTAGTCGCGATGTTTACTCACCGCACCAGGTACTCATTTGAGGCTGAGTCGACCTAGGGGAGGCCCGGGACCGGTTCAGATAATCGTCACTGGTGTTGGCCGTGAGCGGGAATCGAACCCGGGTCGGCAGGTTTCTAGCGCAGCGCGCTAACCGCTACACTATCGCTCACACACACACAGAGTGACCCTCATAGTGACTCTCACACACACAGTGTGACCCTCACACACACAAAGTGACCCTCACACAGTGACCCTCACACAGTGACCCTCACACAGTGACCCTCACACACAGTGACCCTCACACAGTGCCCCTCACACACACAGAGTGACCCTCACACACAGTGACCCTCACACACAGTGACCCTCACACACAGAGTGACACTCACACAGAGTGACCCTCACACAAACAGAGTGACCCTCACACAGAGTGACCCTCATAGTGACCCTCACACACAGTGTGACCCTCACACACACAGTGACCCTCACACACAGTGACCCTCACACACTGCCCCTCACACACACAGAGTGACCCTCATAGTGACCCTCACACACACAGTGTGACCCTCACACACAGAGTGACCCTCACACAGTGACCCTCACACACAGTGACCCTCACACAGTGCCCTTCACACACACAGAGTGACCCTCACACACAGTGACCCTCACACACACAGTGACCCTCACACACACAGAGTGACCCTCACATAGTGACCCTCACACAGTGCCCCTCACACACACAGAGTGACCCACACACACAGAGTGACTCTCACACACAGTGACTCACACAGAGTGACCCTCACACACACACACAGAGTGACCCTCACACACAGAGTGACCCTCACACACACAGTGACCCTCACACAGAGTGACCCTCACATACAGTGACCCTCACACAGTGACCCTCACACACAGTGACCCTCACACAGTGCCCCTCACACACACAGAGTGACCCTCACACACAGTGACCCTCACACACAGTGACCCTCACACACAGAGTGACACTCACACAGAGTGACCCTCACACAAACAGAGTGACCCTCACACAGAGTGACCCTCATAGTGACCCTCACACACAGTGTGACCCTCACACACACAGTGACCCTCACACACAGTGACCCTCACACACTGCCCCTCACACACACAGAGTGACCCTCATAGTGACCCTCACACACACAGTGTGACCCTCACACACAGAGTGACCCTCACACAGTGACCCTCACACACAGTGACCCTCACACAGTGCCCTTCACACACACAGAGTGACCCTCACACACAGTGACCCTCACACACACAGTGACCCTCACACACACAGAGTGACCCTCACATAGTGACCCTCACACAGTGCCCCTCACACACACAGAGTGACCCACACACACAGAGTGACTCTCACACACAGTGACTCACACAGAGTGACCCTCACACACACACACAGAGTGACCCTCACACACAGAGTGACCCTCACACACACAGTGACCCTCACACAGAGTGACCCTCACATACAGTGACCCTCACACACAGTGACCCTCACACAGTGCCCCTCACACACACAGAGTGACCCTCACACACAGTGACCCTAACACACAGTGACCCTCACACACAGAGTGACACTCACACAGAGTGACCCTCACACACACAGAGTGACCCTCACACACACAGTGACCCTCACACACACAGAGTGACCCTCACACAGTGACCCTCACACACAGTGACCCTCACACACAGTGACCCTCACACAGTGCCCCTCACACACAGAGTGACACTCACACAGAGTGACCCTCACACACACAGAGTGACCCTCACACAGAGTGACCCTCATAGTGACCCTCACACAGAGTGACCCTCACACACACAGTGACCCTCACACAGTGACCCTCACACAGTGACCCTCACACACAGTGACCCTCACACACACCGGGACCCTCACACACAGAGTGACCCTCACACACACCGTGACCCTCACACAGAGTGACCCTCGCACACACACAGTGACCCTCACACACACAGTGACCTTCACACAGAGTGACCCTCACACACACACAGTGACCCTCACACAGTGACTCACACACACAGAGTGACCCTCACAAAGTGACCCTCACACAGAGTGACCCTCACACAGTGACCCTCACACACACAGAGTGACCCTCACACACACACAGTGATCCTCACACACACAGTGACCTTCACACAGAGTGACCCTCACACACACACAGTGACCCTCACACAGTGACTCACACACACAGAGTGACCCTCACAAAGTGACCCTCACACAGAGTGACCCTCACACAGAGTGACCCTCACACACACAGACTGACCCTCACACACACACTGACCCTCACACAGAGTGACCCTCACACAGACTGACCCTCACACACACAGAGTGACCCTCACACACAGAGTGACCCTCACACAGAGTGACTCTCACACACACAGAGTGACTCTCACACACACAGAGCGACCCTCACACACACACAGTGACCCTCACACACACAGTGACCTTCACACAGAGTGACCCTCACACAGAGTGACCCTCACACAGAGTGACCCTCACAGTGACCCTCACACAGAGTGACCCTCACACAGAGTGACCCTCACAGTGACCCTCACACAGAGTGACCCTCACACAGAGTGACCCTCACACACACAGAGTGACCCTCACACAGAGTGACCCTCACAGTGACCCTCACACAGAGTGACCCTCACACACACTTACCCTCACACACACTGACCCTCACACAGTGACCCTCACACACACAGAGTGACCCTCACACACAGAGTGAACCTCACACACACAGAGTGACCCTCACACACAGTGACCCTCACACACAGTGACCCTCACACACACACAGTGACCCTCACACAGTGACCCTCACACAGAGTGACCCTCACACAGTGACTCTCATACAGTGACTCTCACACAAAGAGTGACTCTCACACACGCAGTGTGACCCTCACACACAGTGACCCTCACACACACAGAGTGACTCTCACACACAGAGTGACTCTCACACACAGTGACTCACACAGAGTGACCCTCACACACACACAGAGGGACCCTCACACACATAGTGACCCTCACACACAGTGACCCTCACACACACAGAGTGACCCTTACACAGAGTGACCCTCACACACACAGTGACCCTCACACACAGAGTGACCCTCACACACACCGTGACCCTCACACAGAGTGACCCTCACACACACAGAGTGACTCGCACACACACAGTGTGACCCTCACACACACAGTGACCCTCACACACACAGAGTGACCCTTACACAGAGTGACCCTCACACACACAGTGACCCTCACACAGTGACCCTCACACAGTGACCCTCACACACAGTGACCCTCACACACACCGGGACCCTCACACACAGAGTGACCCTCACACACAGAGTGACCCTCACACACACCGTGACCCTCACACAGAGTGACCCTCACACACACAGTGACCCTCACACACAGAGTGACCCTCACACACACACAGTGACCCTCACACAGTGACTCACACACACAGAGTGACCCTCACAAAGTGACCCTCACACACACACAGTGACCCTCACACACACACAGTGACCCTCACACACACACAGTGACCCTCACACAGAGTGACCCTCACACACACACAGTGACCCTCACACAGTGACTCACACACAGAGTGACTCACACACAGAGTGACCCTCACAAAGTGACCCTCACACAGAGTGACCCTCACACAGAGTGACCCTCACACACACAGACTGACCCTCACACACACACTGACCCTCACACACACACTGACCCTCACACACACACTGACCCTCACACAGAGTGACCCTCACACACACAGAGTGACCCTCACACACACAGAGTGACCCTCACACACAGAGTGACCCTCACACACACAGAGTGACCCTCACACACACACAGTGACCTTCACACACACAGAGTGACCCTCACACAGAGTGACCTTCACACAACAAAGATACAAAGATCCCCCATATAGCCTTAACAGACTGTAGGGGCAAGTGCTGTTAGCGAGCACCTATGAAGGGCGAAACGGTACACGAGGGGGTGGGTGGCCAGCACCACGCCCGACCGCCTTTGTCTCCCTAGTCGCGATGTTTACTCACCGCACCAGGTACTCATTTGAGGCTGAGTCGACCTAGGGGAGGCCCGGGACCGGTTCAGATAATCGTCACTGGTGTTGGCCGTGAGCGGGAATCGAACCCGGGTCGGCAGGTTTCTAGCGCAGCGCGCTAACCGCTACACTATCGCTCACACACACACAGAGTGACCCTCATAGTGACTCGCACACACACAGTGTGACCCTCACACACACAGTGACCCTCACACACACAGAGTGACCCTCACACAGTGATCCTCACACACAGTGACCCTCACACACAGTGACCCTCACACAGTGCCCCTCACACACACAGAGTGACCCTCACACACAGTGACCCTCACACACAGTGACCCTCACACACAGAGTGACACTTACACAGAGTGACCCTCACACACACAGAGTGACCCTCACACACACAGTGACCCTCACACAGTGACCCTCACACAGTGCCCCTCACACACACAGAGTGACCCTCATAGTGACCCTCACACACACAGTGTGACCCTCACACACAGAGTGACCCTCACACAGTGACCCTCACACACAGTGACCCTCACACAGTGCCCTTCACACACACAGAGTGACCCTCACACACACAGAGTGACCCTCACACACAGTGACCCTCACACACATACAGTGACCCTCACACACACAGAGTGACCCTCACACAGAGTGACCCTCACACACATAGAGTGACCCTCACACACACACAGAGTGACCCTCATAGTGACCCTCACACAGAGTGACCCTCACACACACAGACTGACCCTCACACACAGACTGACCCTCACACAGAGTGACCCTCACACAGACTGACCCTCACACACACAGAGTGACCCTCACACATAGAGTGACCCTCACACAGAGTGACCCTCACACACACAGAGTGACCCTCACACATAGAGTGACCCTCACACAGAGTGACCCTCACACACACAGAGTGACCCTCACACATAGAGTGACCCTCAAACAGAGTGACCCTCACACACACAGAGTGACCCTCACACAGAGTGACCCTCACACACACAGAGTGACAATCACAGCCGCCCACTGTTGAGGTGACGCATCAATCACCAGGCGTGAACGCAGAGCGACTATCGCTCGGTAAATCAGCTGACTCGCGTGTGGCTCATATCACGTGACCGCAGATCAGCTGACTCGCGTGTGGCTCATATCACGTGACCGCAGATCAGCTGACTGGGGCCGCTGCTGCCCCGGCTTCCACTGTGGACCCGGCGACTCTCTGGCTGCTACTGCTTCAGGTGCGAGGGCAGCGCCTGTTGCTCGGAGACGCCGTGCTGCGGCGCCTTGCGCGACGTCGTCTGTCGCTGTGTACCGCTCGGCCGTGTTGTGTGCTGGGATCCACTGGGGCTACACGCGGCGTGCTGCTACAGCGGGCGGCACGAGCGGCCTAGTGTTGTGTGGGACTAGGGCTAGAGCTGTGGGCTTCGGGAATGGGTTAGGGAAGTTGGGGTTAGGGCTACGAGCTTCGGAGCTTGGGCTCTCTGGGTCCGTGCAGAGACGGCACCCTGTGGTCAACAACACCAGGCAACCATGAACACTCGGCAGCCTAGTCCTTGGAGTGCGGACTTTCCTGTACTCAGGGGCCATCCATTTAGTAGGTACGCAAAAATCTGTCAACTTGACCCCTCACCCCCTCCCTGTACTCACGCGGACTTTTTACCCCCCCCCCCACCTGCGTAGGTTCGCCTGACGCACCCCCCCCCCCCTGTTTCCTATAGAACGGCCGATATTTAATCCACGCAGAAACGATCAAGGATTAACAATTAATATTAATGTGTTTAAGCAAACAGATAGTCCACCGCCGGACTATCTAACTCATTTGAAGGCCAATGTAGGCCAATTATTATCGAGGCTTCATACCCTCCCCCCCCATTTGCTTTGCGTAGTCAGTAGACCCCCCATACGCAATCGAACGCATTTTGGTTAACCCCCCTCCCCCCTCCATGCGTACGTACTCGATGGAAGGCCCCTAACCACGTCTGACGCCAGATCTCTGGCGGAAAGATGATATCGCTGGCGGAGTCTTGTGAATTATTGGAGAATGCCAGAGTGAACCAGCAGGCAGTGCGTGAGTCGCCACGAAATAACACGGAGCCCCGCGCTTTCTCCGCGTGTGACAGTCGTGCCCTTGTCAATAGGATGACGATGTTGCTACTGCTGCTCCTGCTGGGGGGTGCGGGCGTGCTGGTGCTGGCGGCGCCTGTGGAGGATGAGATCTCCTACCTGCCCGGCCTGGCCAAGCAGCCGGCCTTCCGCCACTACTCGGGCTACCTCGACGCGTCCGGCACGAAGCGCCTGCACTACTGGTGAGCGACTAACAATCACTCATTCACCCTGCACCTGCACTACTGGTGAGTGACTAACAATCACTCATTCACCCTGCACCTGCACTACTGGTGAGCGAGTAACAATCACTCATTCACCCTGCACCTGCACGACTGGTGAGCGACTAACAATCACTCATTCACCCTGCACCTGCACTACTGGTGAGCGACTAACAATCACTCATTCACCCTGCACCTGCACTACTGGTGAGCGACTAACAATCACTCATTCACCCTGCACCTGCACTACTGGTGAGCGACTAACAATCACTCATTCACCCTGCACCTGCACTACTGGTGAGCGACTAACAATCACTCATTCACCCTGCACCTGCACTACTGGTGAGCGACTAACAATCACTCATTCACCCTGCACCTGCACTACTGGTGAGCGACTAACAATCACTCATTCACCCTGCACCTGCACTACTGGTGAGCGACTAACAATCACTCATTCACCCTGCACCTGCACTACTGGTGAGCGACTAACAATCACTCATTCACCCTGCACCTGCACTACTGGTGAGCGACTAACAATCACTCATTCACCCTGCACCTGCACTACTGGTGAGCGACTAACAATCACTCATTCACCCTGCACCTGCACTACTGGTGAGCGACTAACAATCACTCATTCACCCTGCACTACTGGTGAGCGACTAACAATCACTCATTCACCCTGCACTACTGGTGAGTGACTAAAATCACTCATTCACCCTGCACTTGCACTACTGGTGAGCGACTAACAATCACTCATTCACCCTGCACCTGCACTACTGGTGAGCGACTAACAATCACTCATTCACCCTGCACCTGCACTACTGGTGAGCGACTAACAATCACTCATTCACCCTGTGCTACTGGTGAGCGACTAACAATCACTCATTCACCCTGCACCTGCATTACTGGTGAGCGAGTAACAATCACTCATTCACCCTGTACCTGCATTACTGGTGAGCGACTAACAATCACTCATTCACCCTGCACCTGCACTACTGGTGAGCGACTAACAATCACTCATTCACCCTGCACTACTGGTGAGCGAGTAACAATCACTCATTCACCCTGCACCTGCATTACTGGTGAGCGACTAACAATCACTCATTCACCCTGCACCTGCATTACTGGTGAGCGAGTAACATTCACGCATTCACCCTGCACCTGCACTACTGGTGAGCGAGTAACAATCACTCATTCACCCTGCACTACTGGTGAGCGAGTAACAATCACTTATTCACCCTGCACTTGCACTACTGTTGAGCGAGTAACAATAACTCATTCACCCTGCACCTGCACTACTGGTGAGCGAGTAACAATCACTTATTCACACAGCACCTGCACTACTGGTGAGCGAGTAACAATCACTCATTCACCCTGCACCTGCACTACTGGTGAGCGACTAACAATCACTCATTCACCCTGCACCTGCACTACTGGTGAGCGAGTAACAATCACTTATTCACCCTGCACCTGCACTACTGGTGAGTGACTAACAATCACTCATTCACCCTGCACCTGCACTACTGGTGAGCGACTAACAATCACTCATTCACCCTGCACCTGCACTACTGGTGAGCGACTAACAATCACTCATTCACCCTGCACTACTGGTGAGCGAGTAACAATCACTTATTCACCTTGCACCTGCACTACTGGTGAGTGACTAACAATCACTCATTCACCTTGCACCTGCACTACTGGTGAGCGACTAACAACCACTCATTCACCCTGCACCTGCACGACTGGTGAGCGACTAACAATCACTCATTCACCCTGCACTACTGGTGAGCGAGTAACAATCACTTATTCACCCTGCACCTGCACTACTGGTGAGTGACTAACAATCACTCATTCACCCTGCACCTGCACTACTGGTGAGCGACTAACAATCACTCATTCACCCTGCACCTGCACTACTGGTGAGCGAGTAACAATCACTTATTCACCCTGTACCTGCACTACTAGTGAGCGAGTAACAATCACTCATTCACCCTGCACCTGCACTACTGGTGAGCGACTATCAATCACTCATTCACCCTGCACTTGCACTACTGGTGAGCGAGTAACAATCACTTATTCACCCTGCACCTGCACTACTGGTGAGCGACTAACAATCACTCATTCACCCTGCACCTGCACTACTGGTGAGCGACTAACAATCACTCATTCACCCTGCACCTGCACTACTGGTGAGCGACTAACAATCACTCATTCACCCTGCACCTGCACTACTGGTGAGCGACTAACAAGCACTCATTCACCCTGCACCTGCATTACTGGTGAGCGAGTAACAATCACTCATTCACCCTGTACCTGCATTACTGGTGAGCGACTAACAATCACTCATTCACCCTGCACCTGCACTACTGGTGAGCGACTAACAATCACTCATTCACCCTGCACTACTGGTGAGCGAGTAACAATCACTTATTCACCCTGCACTACTGGTGAGTGACTAACAATCACTCATTCACCCTGCACCTGCACTACTGGTGAGCGACTAACAATCACTCATTCACCCTGCACCTGCACTACTAGTGAGCAAGTAACAATCACGTATTCACCCTGCACCTGCACTACTGGTGAGCGACTAACAATCACTCATTCACCCTGCACCTGCACTACTGGTGAGCGACTAACAATCACTCATTCACCCTGCACCTGCACTACTGGTGAGCGACTAACAATCACTCATTCACCCTGCACCTGCACTGCTGGTGTGCGAGTAACAATCATTCATTCACCCTGCACCTGCACTACTGGTGAGCGACTAACAAGCACTCATTCACCCTGCACCTGCATTACTGGTGAGCGAGTAACAATCACTCATTCACCCTGTACCTGCATTACTGGTGAGCGACTAACAATCACTCATTCACCCTGCACCTGCACTACTGGTGAGCGACTAACAATCACTCATTCACCCTGCACTACTGGTGAGCGAGTAACAATCACTTATTCACCCTGCACTACTGGTGAGTGACTAACAATCACTCATTCACCCTGCACCTGCACTACTGGTGAGCGACTAACAATCACTCATTCACCCTGCACCTGCACTACTAGTGAGCAAGTAACAATCACGTATTCACCCTGCACCTGCACTACTGGTGAGCGACTAACAATCACTCATTCACCCTGCACCTGCACTACTGGTGAGCGACTAACAATCACTCATTCACCCTGCACCTGCACTACTGGTGAGCGACTAACAATCACTCATTCACCCTGCACCTGCACTGCTGGTGTGCGAGTAACAATCATTCATTCACCCTGCACCTGCACTACTGGTGAGCGACTAACAAGCACTCATTCACCCTGCACCTGCATTACTGGTGAGCGAGTAACAATCACTCATTCACCCTGTACCTGCATTACTGGTGAGCGACTAACAATCACTCATTCACCCTGCACCTGCACTACTAGTGAGCGAGTAACTATCACTCATTCACCCTGCACCTGCACTACTGGTGAGCGACTAACAATCACTCATCACGCAGGCCCGCAATCGGAAGGTTGTGAGTTCAAATCCTATTTGGAAAAAAAACTTTGAACATGTCAATGAAAACGAAAACCCGCATCGCCGAGTCAGAGGGTGCAGTTTCCATGCTTCAGTTATCGCTGTGCACGTGTGAGGACCATGTCAGCATTAACATGCGACAGCTGAGGTGGAAGCACACCAGTGGCTCCTCATTCACGATGCAGTCTCGCTCGGGTCTCACTTCCGGCATCTGTGCTCGTGTGTGCGTGTGTACATGGCGTTTAACCAGTTGACACAGTGGGAAGCACACGTGGTGCCAGTCATCTCAGTCAAATTATTACACATGGGCTTGCCCTATGACTTGCTGCCAGTGAGCCTTCAACATTTCACATCGTATCAAAGTGCATGTAGCCTACAAGTGCTGGCGTGACGTCACAATTGCTTGATGGCAAATAGCGACTTCTTGTGGTACACCAGTGCTTCCGTGCCCATGTGCATGCAGGTATGTATAGTTACGTGTGTGCATGTGTGTCCGAGGTTTGTGGAGTCTCAGAGTAACCCCTCCAAGGACCCCCTGGTTCTGTGGCTGAATGGAGGCCCCGGCTGTAGCTCCATGGAGGGACTGTTGGCAGAACACGGACCCTACCTGGTATGACACCACAGGCAGCTGCTGCTATAGTCAGACTTTCCTGAGTGGTCTGGTGCTAGAAAATGGGAAGTAATTATTTACACATGTATACATTTAAATGCCCCTCCTTAATTAACGCAAAACAACTGTCATTTTACTCCAACAATAACTATGCCCTCGGATCCCAGAATCATAACAATTCAACTATGTTCAGCATAAAGAGGCAAACCAGCGCTCTGAGATGTAGAGCTGCTTCAACACAGAACGATCTCCCAGACATATTTCATTATGCCGCCAGTCTCAACTTGTTGAACATAATCCCGCAACATTTACAATAATTACAGCTGAAGAATAGTATACATGTAACGGCAGTTTGCACATCTGAATTCGTTTGTAAATGTATGCAAACTGAACAAGTTACAGATTCATTGGTTGTGTACGTGTCATTCTATTTTTGCAATGTACTCATCAATTTACACCCCTGCAAACAAAATGTTCCATCGCAAGGCATTATCCAGGTGAAAAATTGTAATTTATAAGACAGTAAATCTATGATAAGGTACCACCCCATTCACAGTTGTGCACATGGTGCATGTGATTGGCAGGTACAACCTGATGGGGTGTCTCTGCTCTACAACCCGTACGCCTGGAACAAGGTGAGCGGAGCCCAACGCCGAGCTCGGGGCCACGACGCCGTCCGCTTCTGACGTCGGCACCGCAGCGACTCGCTCACACACGCGCACACACGTAGTCCACCAGCAAACAAACCCAATGTTGGGAAGGAACTCACATTTTGTACCCGTGCTCTCCTTTGTCCAGATCTCCAGTGTGCTCTACCTTGAGGCCCCAGCCGGAGTGGGCTTCTCCTACGCGGCCGACAAGAACTACACGACCAGCGATGACCAGGTCTTGTCCTGACACCACCCACGATCGATCTACCAATTATGCTTTTCTCACTCTGCCTCAGTATTTACAATCAATGGTTTTAACATTTAACAGCGAAACAGCATCACACATCACTCAATATCAACAATCCACATTTATATTGTGTTATATGTCACTCAAAATCTATATTTTCAACACTATCATACTAACGTCACCACTCCATCATATTTGCTCAACACTTTTACCTTTTAATTTTCTCGCACGTGTGCTGAGGGGGAACCCTTTGCAAGTTGCTGTATTATATTTCTGTGCTATCTGCTGCCAGTTTTACCTGAGTGGCTCATGACTTTAATGTTGTTTTCCTCCAAACGTGTTTGCTACTCATTGTCTACAATGTTACGATTTATTCGCTGTAGTTTTCTTTTTTTCTCCAAGGTCCTCCACGGTTTCATTCTTGTAAAACAACTTAAGGCTGATTATTTCTTACCTGCATGAACAAATAAATTTAAAAAACAAGGTATAGCAGGTTCAGTTAAATCCAGTAACAATAGCGCAGTGTCTCCCAGCACACTCGAAGGCTTTTCTGACTCGTTCCATAGCCCCTGTCGGCGTCGTCCTCTGCTCCCTGCTCACAGGTGTCCATGGACAACTACCTGGCGCTGAAGAGCTTTTTTGCAAAGTTCCCAGAGTGGAGCAAACACGACTTGTACCTGACAGGGGAGAGCTACGCGGGCTTCTACCTTCCCACCCTCGCCGTGCGCGTCATGGAGGATCCCAGCATCAACCTCAAGGTGAGGGTGTGCACATGCTGGGGTCAGAGGGCACAGGGCAAAGGGGCACGTGATGCAAGGAGTCTGGGGCATTGGAGGCCTTTCTGCTTAGTTGCTAGTTAGGGCTTGTATCGAAAGGGGACAGCTGCCACTGGAGTTCCCGTGGCTAGACGACAGCAGGACATCAGAATGGTTGAGATGAAAATGTTAGGCGCTTTGAGTTGCTGAGGCGTTTAAACAAGGGCCTCGTGGATACAAATCTCATCACATCAGATACCAGATACATTCTAGAGTTGATTAACCGAAACAGAGCTTTCAATTATTTTCACATCACACTTCTGCATTCCTCTTCGTGCGTGATCTATGTGCTCCCTTGCTTCACTTCACTTGCCGCACATGTCTACAGTGTTGTTTGTATAAGAATGCGTGTTTTCTCCATTTTAAATGTTGTAAATGTCATTTTGGAAGAGATGCTTGCAGTTCTAAATAATTCACATTGCATGGTGTTGCTGCGGGCCCATCAATCAGTGCTGTGCTGTGTGACATTGGTGCTGCATACGCGATAGATGTTGACATCCGAGGTGCCTGTCCAGTGGCTGTGACGATGAATTACCCAATGTGTGTGCACATTCAGTTTGTGATTCTCCAGTTGCAGTGGTGCATGAGGTCAAATAACCAAAAGGTCAACACGTTCATCAATAGCACTGTCATAAATGGAAGACGCAGTATATATAATAGGCAACGAGCTGGGAAAATGTTGCTGATCATGCATGTTTTTCTTTTAAGGCATTGTTTGAAAATACGTGAGCAGTATTCTTTGAACTCTATTTCTTGAAAGAAGAATACACTCAAACCACACTATACACTTTTCTTTTATGCTTTAATATACTGTGAAGCCATATATAGCAGGCACGATGCAGGACCTGTTGGGAAGGACCAGTGGCCAGATTCATTCAACACCTCAAGTGAACATTTCCCTTGAGTGACCCTGATTTAAACTCAAGCTCAGGGAATATTATACCCACTTTGTTGTATGCATTGACCCCAGGGCTGAAAAATGTTCTTTACAATAGCCCATTGCTCTAATTGGCCTCAGCACCATCAGTTCAATACGCACTCCATTTGTGTTCAGTGCACAAAACAGCCTCATTTAGTGTGCAGTTTCTATTATCACGTTTCCGTGTTCATGTCAATGCAGCCCATGGCTCCATGCTACGGTGCAAGCAGAGAAGAAAGATTACCCAGGCTCTGGCTCCATATCGCCGTCGAGCTCTCACTGGTGCGATAGCACGGGTGGCCGGGCAAAGTGGTGCTGCGTACCACCCCCGCGGTCTCGGCCCACGTTTCGGCGCCGGGTGGATAACGCTGGAGCCAGGCTCCCAGCCGCCCTCCCTCTCCCCTCCCTGTGGAGCCCGGCACGCTCGCCTTTTAGCGTGTGACACTCCGCAGCGCTTTACTATCATTGTGAGAGACCCCCAAAAAAACATTTTCAAATATAGACGAGAGAGATGGCCGAGATCTGGAATTCACATCACAGAGTGCGTATACAGTGCTGGCATTTGTTACCAGTCTATTTAGAAGCGTAATCTCTCCCCCACCCAACCTTCTGCCCTGGCTTCTGCCATCCTGCGCCTACGCCTGTCCCGGCTGCCAGACTTGGCTGCCATTCCTGCCGCCGGCATCCCTGAATTGGATCGTTTTGTAGCGCAATGCTCACCGTCCTCTACCTCGCTTTGCCCCACGTCCACTGCGCCGCTTACGCACGACATTTCCCCGGAGCCCCGCGTCTGTGATAATGGCAGTGGCCATTGCTTGAAAGGCCGCCATCTCCACAGGGGCGTTGTCTATGACTGTCTTTAACATGACTGCTTACAACTCAGCCACTCACTACACACTCGCTACATAATCACTCACTACACAATCACTCGCACTCACTGCACAATTATTTACACTCGCTGTGTAATCGTTCACTACACCATCACTCACACTCCCTACACAATCACTCAATTACTACACAATATTTACACTCACTGCATAATCGCTCACTACAGAATCACTCACTACACACCCACACTACCTACTCAATCATTCATACTCACTCCACATTCACTCATGCTTACTCCACAATCACGAATCTGTGGGCCTCTGTTTGAGTCTATCTCAAAATAAATTATAACAAAGTGGCACCACCTGACAAAGTTACTCACTTCACAAGAGACCAACTCGCATGCAATTGGCACGTGAATTATTACAATCGTCATAGTTCTGTCTTCTCATGATGCATAGTCGACCTGTCTTCTCTAGATTGCGGAGAGTTGTTTGGTGTAGTGAATAGCACCTGGCGTGGCTGACTTAGGTCGATAATGAGAGTTTTGAGATATTTCTGATTAGGAAGGTGCTGTGGTGGTGTGTTTGTCGCATGGTGTGTGAGGTGTTTGCTGTGTGTACATGGCATGGTGTGTACTGTGTGTGCTTTGTGTGTCTGGCAGGGAATGGCGGTGGGAAATGCCCTTTCCAGCTTTGAAATCAACGACAATTCCATCGTTTATTTTGCCTACTACCACGGACTGATCGGGGAGGAGTAAGTGCCTCTTAGAATCTGTTGCTTCCAAGCTCCCAACATTCCCTCCTTCCTTTGTTCCCATTCACCCCTCACTCCCCCACACTCATCGCTCCCACCCCCTTTCCCCACTGCTTCACAGTAGAAGTCACCTACGTTGCCCGTAGGTGACTTCTACTGTGCAACGGAGGTGATGCCCTCACCTCCGTTGCAGCGATTATGGAGCCGTGTCACATTCCTCCACTTACACCCCCTGCTGCTCATGCCATTGCATGTGAAGTGAGAGGGGTGCGGGAGAGGTTGCTGGGTCAAGGAAACCGACCACCCGCGCCTGATGGAATCCCATCAATAAACCAACACTTTCAATGCACTCAAATCATTGGCTTGTTAAGATTTTCAGATGTTAGCGATTTGAGTTTAATAAATAGCATTCACGGGCAATATGGCCCCTGAGGGTAACGTGTGGTTTCTGTAGTGGCTCCGTGGTTATTCACGCAAATTGTGGATGACATCACCTTCAGTGAACGAAGTAGATAAATCGCTTTATATTCCACAGTATTCATCTTGAAGCAGCTCTCGCAATCAACTATATTTTGAAGGTGTTTATTTTATTTTTTAAATGAAAACTTTCATAAATAATCCAAAAAAAGTCTTAAGTGATTTACTGCCCAAAAGAGCATTTAGTTGATGCTCATCTCCTGTTTAGAACCCTGTGCCAGTGGTGGAAATGTTTAATTCCTCTTTTGGGATCGAGTATATCCACAAAGCGGTTCGTATTTTATTGATCCTAAATGAATGATGGCCTGAGCCAAATTCCCAACTAGGATTTAAACTCGCAACCTTCCGATTACGAGCCTCTCACTCTTCTGCTGAGACACCTGGCTGGATGCCATGAATAGTGAACAACAGTTACGACATATTTTGAACCAATGTACAGTAACATCTCCGAAAAAATGGTGATAGCAATTTGAACGATACATATTCTGAACGTGTCACAGTGCCCAAATTTATACCGTCACCCAGCACATTGTACTTGGGGTGTCATGATGGTTCGTTGGTTTAAGGTAAGGTATTTTGGGCTAGTGTTAGGGGTCAGTCATTAGGGACTCGGTATAGTGGGTTAGAGATTAAGGTTAGAATTAGGGGTTAAGGTAAGGGCATTCCTGGGAGTGCTAGCCACACGAGCCGGCCCTAAGCTCAGAAATCACCATCAGTCCACAGTCCATGGGAATGGCCTGGATTAAGAGATATCCTAATTAGCTGCCCAGGCATGTTTCAATTTATTTTTTTAGTTTCTGTAAGTACTGACATCAAAGAAACATTTGAATTTATTTATTTATTTTCGAATGAAATAGCTTTGCTTAATGTCGTAGTGACGTTTGACACAAACTCTGGGAAAATTAAATTCTTGGCACCGGAGCTGATGGAGTGATCGCAGCAGAGAGGGCCTGGTTTGTCTCTACTGCCCTGCGACCCCTCCAATCCAGTGTGGGGGTGGGGGGAGTTGTGTTTCTCGGCAGATGGAAAGGTTTGCAGTTACACAGCCTGAGTAGCCCTACAGTCTGTAATGACCATATGCCTCTTTATTGAACTCGACATGGAGACACCCCGTTCATTCCCATTTATTTGCTGTATAGACTTAAGTGATGAATCTAAAGTCCAAGGTGAATGCTTCCTCCTTCCTACTCCCTAGCTTGTGGGTGAATCTGCAGCAGCACTGCTGCTCGGAAGGCAAGTGCAACTTCTTTAGCCCTGGTGACCCGCAGTGCTCCAAGCTGGTGAGACACCTACCCACAGTATTGCGCACAAATACAGGAAGAGATATTGTAATCCATCGCACACAAGATCACCTTGGTTTAATCCCCCTCCATAGCTGTGCTGTTGCAACTGCCGTGAATTGTCAGGGCTTTGCTTGCGTGCGTGCGCGTGGCTGGGCGAGGTGTGCTGCCCAGGCAAGTGATGTATCTGCTTCTGATGCTGCTGCAGGTAGAGAAAGTATCTGTGGTGGTTGGGGGGATCGGACTGAACATCTACAACCTGTACGCGCCCTGTGCCGGGGGCGTGCCCCCTCCTGCCACGTAAGTGCCGTTCCTCGTTTATGGCAGCATTGTTATTTGATCGATTATTGCAGTAGTTCCTAACCCCCTCCGGACTGCGCACTGTCACGGTCACTGCTCAAAACAAATGTGTGGATGCCGCGCACCAATAACATTAAAACTGCTCAAAGTACTGCAAATGTTTTATGAGAAAGTGAATAATTTGTAGCGCCGTCTTAAATTGTAAATATACATATTTGTGCAACGGGAAGTAAAAAATGTGGTACTTTTGGGGGGGGAAAATCATAGGATCTACAACGGTTCCACTGAGCATTTTTCATGGCCTTGCGGTGCACCGGTTGGGAACCGCTGGAGTAGTGACCAGCCATCTTGAACCCATTGAACGCTGCAGGCACACGCACACTTTCCATCGCAATAGCGGACGGTTGCATTTTGTGTAGGGAAATATGTGGGACCACAATGCTTTAATAAACCCTAATCCTGTTGTGTGCTCGTCTTGATCTCCCTGCATATCGTCTCACCTATCTGCAACAGGCGGTCGACAGAGTGGGCTTTGCCATGGTACCATCGTTTTCTTTTCAGTCAACACAAATTCCAGCACTTGCATGTCGAGGTATGCCTGTCGCGGTCGTGCTGTACTTGCGTGGGAAGCAAAGGGGAAGCAATGCAACCGGAAGAGCTGCAAATTGCTGTGTTCCAGAATTAACGGACAATACACCTTCCCACATCTGTCCCTCCATATAATGTTTTTGTATTACACAACCCATTGACCATACGGCCTTCTAGGAGTGCCTTTAATTAGCAGTATTGCTTCAACAGAAGAAAACTATGGATGGGTTGTGACATTCAGTGGGTCATCACCAATCAGATTTGCTTAATTAAACCAATGCTGCCTAACTGCCAGATATGTTCTAGATTTGAAGCTTTCGTGACTGCAAGGATCCATACTCTTTGGTTCCATTCGGTAAAGTCACGTAGGTAAAAAATAAAACAAAAATCACGACGTTTCGGCCACAACACAAGTGGCCTTCATCAGGTGAAGGGACCGTGCTGTCACGAAGACAGCATTGTAATTAAGAAAATCAAGCTAGGTCGCATCCTTTAAGCTGTGTGGGAGGAAACCAAACGCTTTGACAAAGGAATTAGCATAAAGTGCTGATAGAGCACCTAACACGGGGGGGGAGGGGAGTTTACAAACGTATTATCGGGATCGAGATAAGGCGACATAGAGCTGGCCATGCGAGAAGACCGCCATCTGCAGATCAGTTCCAATGTAATCGAACGTCTGTCCCTGTGCCTCCGTCGTTCATGCAGGGGGCGCGTAGGTTTGCAGCGCCCCCTGCATGAAATCGACGGAAAGTGCAGCGTTCATCACAGATAGATAAAGTTGTGTGCTTATATGAGAGTGGTTATCCTGTAATCCACTGTTATTGACCCCGTAAACAAATTGGAACCAGTGATGATATGGCGTCTCAAGTGGTACCAACAAGGGGAACATCTGCTCTGGGCTCACGGCTGAGTGGGGAGCTAATACTTGCGCTCTCCCACAGGCGCTGTGGAAGTTGCACAGCCGGCGTGGCCCGGTGCGTCTAGACCCACCCTGCGTCAACTCCAGCAACATGGCCGCCTACCTCAACGACGACTACGTGCGGCGTGCGCTGCACATCCCCTCGGGCGTTCCAACCTGGGAGATATGCAGGTACTGTGCACAATGTGTGCTTCGCCCTGCATGCCGTGTGTGCTGCACAGCCCTGCGTGATTCGCAGCTGTGTGTGCTGCACAGCATGTACTTCCACAGCATCCGAGCCACTCGCAATGTGACACCATGCAGGCCCACTGTAGGCTAAACCTCTATGAGATTATCTCCATTATAAAAACGTTAAACAAAATAATTTCTACCAATTAACAAAACTGATTTCCTGCACAAATGAGCACTGAGGCAGTGTTCATCTCCTTTTTACGGCCTTGAGTCGGCAGTCAAAATTCCACATTTCTATAGCAGGATTATTTTGTGGCTATAAATTTCCACATGATAAGCTATTTTGTTGAGCTTTCATTTGTGGCCAGGTTACTTCTGAAAAAGACGCTAACGGCTCAGTGGGCTTCACCTGGTAATAAAAAAAATTGGTACTTTTATTTGTACATATTTTTTAAAGTAATTTGCACTCGTATTGTGTTTTTTGTATGGCTTGTTTTTGTAACATTGACCTACCTCTACTTAACATCTGTGAAAGAGCTTTATAGCTAATCGGATTCCTCCATTATAAATACATATTCCGGAAATAAAATATGACGTTTATGCATAGGACAACCACTGTTGACATATCTCCAGAGTGGTACTCATTATCTATCAGGGCAATGATGGACTGAGCCAACCTATTCACATCTAGACTATCATCTTGTATGAAGTTAGATTTCTAATATAGGGAGGCATGGCAGTTTGCGACGCTTTGCCCTGCCCACGCTGTGCAGGAAGATGTCCCTCGCTCTGCCAAAATGACAAAATGATGTTCCCCACTTCTGGTCGGACGAGTTCTGTGAGTTAGGCGCAGTGAGTCGCGGTGGGAGTCACCCGCCCCGTTTCTTCAGAAATCCCAGTAATCGTTCATGCGAGAAAACACGGATGTAAATGTTTTAAATTGCGGTTCATTGTCTGGGTAGTTCACGTGCAGGTGTTTGTTGACACACTGTCCACTCTATCCCACATGTGGACATTGGAAGACCGTGACGTAGCTTGTGTGGCTCTGCAGAGGTCTCGAGGACAGGTGTCTTTGTCACGGCGACTCCCCAAACGGCCCTATTTCGCCTCCTCACCTGAGCCTTTCATTCCCATCGTTTCCACTTGGGTTCACAGGTCCAATTGTGATGGGAGGCCGTCGTGTGTGAAGCGTTCCTCCCACCACCGTACAGACGCCCTTGCTAAACACCCTCCCGGTGCCGTGCACATAAATGGAACCAAACACCAAAGCAGTGCTCGCAGCACTGATGGCTGCAGAGATAGCGGCGGTAAAGCCGTCTGTCGCCAGCGTGCCGGCGACACCGCCTGCCATCACGTTCACTCTGAGCGCTGTCTGTGTGTACACATACCCATGTGTGTGTGCGTACACATACCCATGCGTGTGTGTGTACACATACCTGACACACACCTGTGCGTGTAAGTGTGGTTTGTAATTGAAAGGTTGCGAGTTAAAATCTTGGGGGATGACACTGCCTGCCATCCCTCTGGGGTCGATCAAATGAGTACCACTTGTGGGGAAGCCAACAGTGATTTTCCTGTGGATAGCCTTGCCCCCGTCATAAATATGGAATTTCCACCCTTGGCTCAGGGCTGTAATTGGGAGATGAGCACCACCTCTGCTCATTTGAATAGGAAACCACGTTCAGTTTTAAGTGCGTTTGTATACAATATTAACATTTAGACTTTATACGTGTAATATACTGAAAATAGAATACATGTAACTTGTTATATTTTCCAAATTTAACATAATTTGTCCTTTTAACTTAAAATATATATTTTTTCTTCGCAAATACATTGGCACATACGAATATTTGTAAATGTGACAACCTTCTCAGGTTATTGACATGAAATTTGGCATCAAACTACTGCCTGGCCCAAACCCCATGAACACGCTTTCTTTGAATATGCGGTATTCTGTGTCATTGTGCACAAATGCTATTTGTAAGAAGTGTTCAACAGGAGTGACGAGTGTTCTTGGTTCTTTTGGTAAAGTCACGTAGAAGGGAAATAATAAAAATAAAACAATACAATTCTCAGGACGTTTCGATTGCAACACAAGCAATCATCATCAGGTGCTGTGATTTTCACACCTGATGATGATTGCTTGTGTTGTTTATTTTTTATTATTTCCCTTCTCCATGACTTTACCGAAAGAACCAATAATATGAATCCCTGCAGTCACGAAAGCTTTAAATCGAAATTTAAGGAGTGAAGAGCTCAAGAATGTGTGAATGTTCTTTGTTCTTCCAGTGCAGAAGTTGGCTCGCACTATCAGTCCACCTACACGAGCATGAAGGACCACTACCTCAAGCTGCTCGGAGCCCTGGTACAGCAGCAGCCTCTTGTAGAGGGGAGGGAGGAAATGGGTGGGGGCCCTAGAGCATTGGCATGTGGGAATCGTGAGGGCCTAAGACCGTATCTTCATTCACTTGTGAATCTGGGGCTCATTGAGGCCGAACAAGACTATTTCACCCTATCACCTTTTGGTGTCCTCTGGTCTAACACCGTTTTGAGATGAGGCTCGAAAGAAAGCCGTCTCTGGAGTGGATCAATCAGTTTCAAAGACAATGCATATATTATCAGTGTTTTTTGTTGGCATTCTGACCACAAGTGTTGTGGTTAATGCAGACATGATTCCTTGTAAAAGGTTTCAGTTTGGTGTTTTAACATCTTAACACCTGTTTTGTTGCCAGAAAAAAGTGGAAAACTTATTCTCATATTTATAATTGTTTATGACGACAAGTGTGTAAAAATGCTTTTATTTTTATATGTTGCAGGGACAGATATGGGAAGGAAGAAAGTTGTCTTGTCTAGTTATATTCTCCACAACACTTCTGATGATGTTGTGTTATATTTTTTCATAAAACTAAAACCCAGGGAGCATCATTGCCTATAAACATCTGACAATTTACCAACATTGGTTCAAGCAAGCCTGACTGCTGATGAGATGCCGAGTATTGAAACTGATCCATTGGCCATGTGGCTAATGAGATGTGTTGAGAAGATACTTTGAGTTTTAATTTGAAGAGAGATACATGGGATGAAAGTGTGTTGTTTGTTAATTGATTTGTGGTAAAAAAATGGCCATAGACAATAATTAGAAGGTAATTCTTAATACCTGCAACGTTTATGAGTCTCGATCATTTCCACATGACTGGGGTGGTAATGTCTGACAGAAATACCGGATCCTGCTCTACAATGGGGACGTGGACATGGCCTGCAACTTCCTGGGGGAGGAGTGGTTTGTGGAGTCGCTGCAGCAGAAGGTAGTGACACGCCACACAGCAGCATGTGGGACGACCCCCATGGAGCATAGCACGCGACGCACACTGCACGACATGCTGTGTCGCGTCGTGATGTTTGTGTAGCATTAGGCCTCACAGCTGAACATTTAGTTCAATTGCAGTCGTCATATCGGTACAGCCATTCATGTTCGTTAACCCATAGTAATGCTGGTGTGTACCCACAGTCACATCCTTGGAAGCATAGCCACGTCATTGCATTTGTACTCACGTTAAGGTGGCTATCGTGTACAGCATAGGCCAGGGGTAGCCAACCTGTAACAGACCAAGAGCCAAAAAAACCCATGAGTTCTGCAGAGCCAAGTGTATATATAATATTATATGATACCACTCATCCAACTTTAATTCATTATTATTTGCTCCTGTGATGGTACATTCTACATTATGTCCCTTCGATAGAGCTGCATATGGTAGATTAGAGCCACATGCAGCTTGGGAGATGCAATTTGGCGACCGCTGGTATAGGCATACCGTGTACTTTAGTGGTACAGGCATCCTTCGTTTCACAAATGTTCAGTTAACGAAATTTCCCACAGCATGCGCCATGAGATCAAACAAGAAGCATCATCCATCCTCGACAGCGTCACGGTGTCCCTACAGTGCAACAGTAACGCCTCCACATCACCTTTCTAGTTATTCAAACATGCTGATCTTTTGGCGAGTTCCCTGAGAAGGTTAATTATTTTAGTTTTATTAATCATCATTCAATCGTTTTAATATTTCTGTTCTTTATTTTCGTGTTGTGAAAAGTGTTATAGGTGGTGTCTATTTTTAGGTTTTGAAGTAGAGTCGGAATGGGTGTCTGAAACATATCCCTAATTTTGTGTTAAATTAATGGGAAAAGCTGTTCCGATTCACGAAATTTCGTTTGACGCGTGGTTTTTGAAGAATACATCCCTTTCATAAATCGGGGGACACCTGTAGTGCCTAATGTCGTAAATCCTACTCAAAGCTGGCCAGCAACATTCCTCATGTTATCGTCCCTGGAGGGATGATGGGTTTTATTAACTTCCAACCAGGATCTCAATTCTCAACCTTACCTCACGCATTTTCATTAATTGGACTATTTCAATGATAAATATTCAATATAGCCTCTTAGTTTTTGGGCAAAAACTATTAGCGAGCACCTATTAAACCAGGTACAACACACAAGATAGTGGTTTGAACAGCAAATCTGATTATTACACTCTGCTCAATTTATGGCTAAGTCAACCTAGGGAAGGTCCAGGAACAAGTTCGGATTTCACTTTGCCACCGATGTTGCGACTGGCAGGGGAATCACAACGCAAGGTTTCCGTGACAAACATAAAGTGCTGATCACTCCACCACTCACATAAAATACACAGACACACGTATACACATATATACTAAGAGTCACATAAAATACACAGACACACGTATGCACATAAATATACTAAGAGTCACATAAAATACAGACACGTATGCACACAAATATACTAAGAGTCACATAAAATACAGACACGTATGCACACACATATACTAAGAGTCACATAAAATACACAGACACACGTGTGCACATAAAATACACAGATACACGTATGTACACACATATACTAAGAGTCACATATATACTAAGACTCACATAAAATACACAGACACACGTATGCACACACATATACTAAGACTCACATAAAATACACAGACACATGTGTGCACATAAAATACACAGACACACGTGTGCACATAAAATACACAGACACACGTGTGCACAAAATACACAGACACACGTGTGCACATAAAATACACAGACACACGTATGCACACACATACTAAGAGTCACATAAAATACACAGACACACGTGTGCACATAAAATACACAGACACACGTATGCACACACATAATAAGAATCACATAAAATACACAGACACACGTGTGCACATAAAATACACTGACACACGTATGCACATAAATATATACTAAGAGTCACATACACACGTGACGATGTCGTGGTGTTTGTAATTATGGTTCCCTTTTGTGCACCACTCAGCACTGAAGTTCTTCATCCTCTAAATAACTTGTGCAGGGGGAAGGGGTTGTTCTAGTGCGTTGTGCGACACAGATTTATCTGTCAGAAATTACATTACCTTCATTTCCAAAACACCCAACCTGTTGAGGTCAGGTCACCAAGTCAAAGCCATATTCACTAATGAGTTTGCTCCTGGCCGCTGGCTGCCTTGTGGCCACCCACACACCCTCCCACCTGTTCTATCGCAGCCCCGCTTTCAGATACCCTTGTACCTAAAGCACATAATGGCGGCAGCCTCTTGGCTTAATCCACCGTCTAGACTGTCGTTACGGCCTCACCGGCCAGAGGGTCAGAAAGCCACTTTAGTGGTTCAAGAGATGGTGATTTGACCTCGTGATGACCTCCTACTTTCCGTACTCCCACCGATCACAGGGCTTTACACAGCTGTGTTTGTTGAAATGGATTTCGGGGGGGTCAGTCAGGAGTTGGGAGACGTGCAGCACGAGGGCGGTCGCTCCGCCGCACGCTCCCAGTCCCTTGTTTCTGCACCACGTCGTGTCGTGCTGCTTGTGAACCCGTAACAAGAGACGCTGGCTGTCAGTCAGTGCTGGCGCTGTGGAGTGAGCGAACCCGTGCGCAGTGGGATTAGTGTCTGTGAGCGGGCTCATGAGTGTGTGGATTTCACGGGGACAGACGCACTAATGATCTGCTTCTGCAGGACATCACAGCTCATGATGGACAGTCGTAAGAGGCTCTTGCAGCAATGCTTAATCCCAGCATGCACTGTGTAATGCCGCCTATCGCTCTCTGCTGTGCACTCTTCCACCATTCCTTCTGACTGCACGTTGTCATTTCAGTACGAGTAAGTGAAAGTGCAGGAGTGGGGTTTTTAAAGTACAATTTAATAACAACTGGCTAACTTTACTACACTAAAATGTATCATCAATGGCCATGGTCAATCCACGGCTGCATGAAGGCATCCCCACATTAGGACCATCCCTAATGGCCTTTCAGTGCAACCCCATCTTGGTCTTATCGCTGCATCTCCGTGGTGGCCATACTGCGGGGCTTGTTTCCTCGTTTAGTTTCCATGCTGTCACCAGCCGTGTCCATCAGCCATCATGCCTATAGCGCCGTATTCTGCTCAATCCAGATTACCCTTCTTTAAAGGCAATATGATGTTTTACGTAGTCTCTGATTCATGTTCCTCTTTCAAACTTCAAGTGCAATTCCAACGTGCATCTCTCTACCCTTTGTGTACATTCAGTTTTTGTTACACTGTCTTTCTCAGTGTCCATGTTTCAATCCACAAATCATGCCAGGCACCATGCACTGTTTAACGCTATACTTATTTCGGCACATTGGTATATTGCTTTGCATTATTCACTTACGTTTTCCAAAAGCACTCCAACAAACTTTCCCTGTCCTCTTCTTGGTTCTTTCGGTAAAGTCACGTTACAAATAGTTTGATATTTTCTATTTGTGTATTCAGGCCTTGGTTTGTGAGGCCCGGGATGACTGCATCAGTTACCATTGAATCACTTGCTGTTTAATTGTCTGCAGAAGCCAAGTATAATAGTGTTTGATATTAATTTGTGTTTTCTAGAATATGGTTGTGATCAGTGGTAATGCAGCTTTTCTGTATGTGATTGGTTGACCTCTAAATTGTCAAAACAATTTACGTATGTGGAATGAGGCCAAAATGTCATTCTTAAAATCGGTATTTTTTATTTTTGAAAAAAATAATGATAGAGGCATCATTCCACAGTTAATGTAATTTCATCTCTGTTTAAACATTGAGTAAATATGTCCAATAATTTTGATCCAAAGCTGGTCTCAACTCTTTTCATGATTTCCACAGGTATCCCATTTGGTCCAGAAGCTTCCTCTTTCATACTGTGAAGGGAAGATTACTTCTGCAAGTTTGACATGTGGAATGTATAGTGGGATGATGATGATGATGTGTCTAAGTACACATTGTAATGCTGTACATTTTATACATACACATAGACTTGTTTAACACGATACTGTGTTATTGTAACATTCCTGTGGGTGTTGACAGCTTTGTTCACATTGTGACTGCGTTGTTTGACTTTCCTATGTTCGTGGATGTAATGCCCTCGTTTTGGTCTCTGATTATGTCACAGAAAGCAGGAGGCCCCAGTGCCGTAGGCCATAAACACACTGCCCTGTGTTGCCGCATGCCAAGGCAAATGCTCATCACTGCCAATACGGTGGCTATTTGAAAGTAATGTACTTTGAGGGGGGGCTATGATGCCAGACTAGTTTGCATGAAACGACACTTCAAACTGTCTTCCATGATAAAACAGCAGGGAAAGGGCCAGACAGTGGGGGTGATGCCATCTTGTTTGTGGTCAGGGGTGGGAAGCAAATATTGGATACCTTCTGCTGGCATCTGGGTTTGGCATAGCTCACGGGACTAAGAACATGGGTAAAAGGAAAGTACCTCTTGCTTGAGTTTGTATCTAATGGGAGGCACCTATTAGATTCCAGTGCAAACAAATACAGTGATTCATAGGAAGTATGCTCTTCGGTCCAAAAATTATAGCACTTTAACTGTCCCTTCAAGAACAACCTGAAGACGCAGAGCTGCTGTAACATGGAATGGTTTTTCCAGACGCTAAAATATGCTGCCAGTCTCAACTTTCTAAAATCTTTAATTAAAAGTAATTTGTACAACACCTGCAACTGTTACGGCTAGAGTACATTCTCATAAAAAAAAGTATTCTGAAGTGCTCATTAATTCAAGCGATTCCTTGCAGTATGGATGATGGTGCAAGAACAGTTTGTGTGAGGTGTGGAGCTGCGTCTCCGGAGCGGTGTGCAGATTCACTGAACACCAGGCTACATCGGTGTGTGCAGGTGGCAGTGGAGAGGCGGCCGTGGCTGTTTGAGGATGGCAGCAGCCAAATCGCCGGTTTTGTCAAGGAGTTCTCCAACCTTGCCTTGCTCACCGTCAAGGTACTCTCCCAGCCACCCCATCGTGTGACTGCCCTATCAAAAGCCCTTTCATGTGGGAAACTTGTGGTCTATGCAGTGTGGTGTTTGTGCATTGTTTGCACATGTACAGAGATATTGTACTAGGAAATTACAGGGTGCAAAGTGTAACCTCTAAACAATGTGTGATGCAGAGGCATCCCTCATAAATGTCACAGTCGTAAATGACTGTCTAGTGTGCGCCACATCCCATAGTAGAGTTTAAAAACATTACCCTCAAAGCACTCATTCTGGGTACTGGAACCTGAATGGTGTCTTGGCACAGCTCAGCAAGCACCAGCTCCAAGCCATTATCTTGGTAATTCGAAACAAAGTTGCCTACTACTTGCTAGGTGTAGCAAGGGCCTCAATGGAGAAGCTTGTTAAACGGCAGCCTCACAATAAATAACAACACTACAACTTGAGAAGCCCCAATCAGATCCATCTGGAACTTTTCACAATCACGGAACTAGACAAGGTACTGTGCATTCTAAAATCTGGCACAACCACAGGCTATGACAACATTTCAATGGAAGTTATAAAACATCTTGCACCTCGTGCTCACCAGTGGTTGGTTCATTGGATCACATGGGTGCCCAACGAAAGAAGGCTACCAAGGATCGAGCGGATGTCAAAAACTAGGAAAAGACCTACACAATTGGGCACTATATCGCCAAATATCATTTCTGGCTGTGTGCGTAAAATTCTGCAGCATTTTGTACTTCAGCGCATATCCCCAGAAGTGGAAAATAATTTCCATGTGGAGCAGGCTGATTTCAAGAGGATGTAGTACTTGCGACCTAGTCCTGACACTGACAACAGTCATCGATCACGGCTTCCAGAAAAAAACTGAAAACAGGAGATGTATTTATCGACCTGACAGCTACCTACATGGTCTGGCACACTGGCCTGGCTAAAATATGCAGAGTCTTGCCAAGGTGGGCAGTGGACACCATTGATCTGCTACTTCAAGACAAGCGGTTCAGGATACATATGGGGAAGAGTAATAACGTGGAAATGGCAAGTCAGCAGCCTACCACAGGGCTACATGCTCGCGCTCTGTTGAACCTCTCCACCAATGACTTTCCACCCACGTAGTCATGAAAGTTGATCTATGCCAACGACATCTGACGTGGCACACTGGCATACACATGCTCAGAACTTGAGAATGTCTTGAAGATCGACATGGACAAACTGGCAGAATGCTGAAGCAGATTGCACCCTTAACCGAGGGTGATGCAAAACAGTGTCGAGCGTGTTTCATTTTCACAATGCCAGCGCAGCCGTGAATTAAACATGCTCCTAAACCAGGCAGTGCCTGAAACATGAGACTCTTCCAGTATACCTCGGCATGACATTAGACAGGTCTCTCACATTCCAAGACCACCTGAAGAAGACGGAAGCCAATGTGACAATAAGAACCCCTTCGGCAAACTGGCCAGCTTAACCTGGGGTGCAGGCACACAGACACTTCACACAACTGCTGTCGCCCTTTGCTCTGCTACCGCCGAGTCTTGTGCACCAGTCTGGTGTTAGTCGTCACTCACAAATATGGTTGACATCCAACCACATTTAACCACAAGGACACTACAGCCCACCCCACTGCCTTGGCTGCCGGCGCTGCGCAACATCGGCTTCCCCTCACATTTGTCATGAAGTGGCAGTCGCCAATGTTGGAGAAGATTCGTGCAGATACAAGCTACACCTGAACATTTTCAACCACCGACGAGCCCGCTTGTCATTGAGGCACCACGTGTGGACCAACGTGCCGCACCGGGTCTTGTCAGTGGTACCAAGGTGGCTTGAGGATTGGTCCACCCAAGACATTAAGAACCACTGCCTCGTCGCTGACCCCAACATTCACCTTCCTGGCTTTGACCTGCCATTCCAGGCATGGGCCCTGCTCAAGAGGTTCCGTACTGGGCATGTGCAACCAATCTCCACATCTGGGGCCAACACGACGACAACCCACTCTGTGGATGTAGTTGGCGATAGACCAAGTTGCATATTTCATTAGACCTCCTTTGCCAGTACCAAAATATAACAATAGGGTTTTCCCCTTTTTTCTGGCAACAAAACTGAAACCTTTTTACAAGGATTCATGTCTGCATTAACCACAATACCTGCAGTCAAAATGGCGTCATCTGGTCGAGCACCAATTGGGTCGAGGCTCAAGAAAGCCGTCCCTTGGTGTGGACCAATCAGTTTCAAGGACAATGCATATATTATCATAGTATGTTTTTTTGTTTGCATTTTGACTGCAGGTATTGCAGGTATTGTGTTTAATGCAGACATGAATCCTTGTAAAAAGGTTTCAGTTTTGGTGCCAGAAAAAAGGGGAAAAACCCAATTCTTTTAAGTTGCATATTGTTGAAGAGTGCCCCCTGACAAAACTCATTGGTGGTCTCAGGGCCCTCCACACTGCTCATTAAGCCGCTGTCACCTGGCTCTGAAAGACGAGCATAAAATAACAAAGAACTCAAAGCACAAGACATGGGTGCATTTTAGAATTAGTTGCCGTGAATTACCCTCAGCGTGCATTGTGATGACAATGTAAGCATCATTTGGAGCCTCACAGGGTTCCAGTCATGAACTCGTAGATGCTAGCGGCAGCCTTGGTGCAAGGTGTCTTGTAAAGTGAATGTTAACAAACTGAAGGGATGTGCAAAACACAGTACTTTGTTGTCAGACTGACCTGTGTCCTGTCAGTATAATTGGAAGCCGTTAGGGTGAAATATAATGACATATGGCCTCATCTGAAACCCAGCTGCTTTATATGTGAGGGAGTATTTACACTTGTACAAGGAAAGTGCATGTTGTGAAAATAGGTGCAGCTTACTTATCTAGAGTGCGTGGTTGTCTCGCACCATTGCATCACTGACGGTGCACGCTCACTGAGCTCTGCATTGGAATACCATACATCCATGTCACTCTGCAGATTAACGCTCGGCGCGTGTGTGAATGTCTACCCCAGGGTGCAGGCCACATGGTGCCCACGGACAACCCCCGTGCAGCCTACACGATGTTTTCACACTTCATACAGAAGCAGCCCTTCTGATTCCAGTAAAAGGCCAGCACCGGCCTCATGCTGCTAGATTTTCCAAGCTGGAACATGTTGCTGCGTTTGGACCTTGATGTTAGAAAGGTGTCATAGCTTGTCCAATTACTTCCTTAATCTTGATCAATCTTGAATCTGTCATAATAAGTTTCAACTTTAACTGAGCCTTATGCATAATAACCATAATGCATTTTTTTAAATGTCAGAATCATTTCTTATATTTTACTAGGCTCCTGTAATTATGTTCAAACAGATCTGAGTCACTACTGCAGCACAATTTTTGTTTAATTCTGTGCGTACTGCAGGTGTTTTCTGTAAGATGGTATTTTTCACGTGCACTTGTGTGAGCAATGGTCAATAAAATTTCAACTTTGGACAAGTTGTGGATTACCATCCCACCGTGTACATCTTACTTATAGGTATAATCCTGTGTTGTTTTTGTGAGGACCTGCCAACTTATGTTGCCTACAAACTACATTAATGTCTAAGTGTACTTTAAACATTTAAATATAACCTTAACAATTATACACTTGTGATATGAGGCTAATGTGTCTATTATTCTTAAAAGCATATCTCCCTTTTGGAATATAATAATTGAAGCCTCATTTACTGATGTATTTGTTTTCTGTATTAACATTTCGTACATCGGTTGACTAACTTATGTTGATAGGACACAAGTGGAAAACAGAAGAATGTATATTTATGATTTGAAGCTTTCGTGACTGCATGAATCCATACTCTTTGGTTCTTTCGGTAAAGTCACGTAGGTACAAAATAAAATAAATCACGACGTTTCGGGCGCAACACAAGCGTCCGTCATCAGGTGGGAAAGCATGGTCTGCTGCTGAGGCAGACTGTTTTAAAAGGTTTGAAATGGGTGTTGCCCAAGGGTCTTTAAGAAGTGGCCAGGGCTAGTGATGTTAATGTGAGAAATTGGCATGTAACTAAGATAGGAAAGCAGCCTCCTCGACGAGGGCACGGAAGTGGCCACGTTAATGCGAGAGATTAGCATGATGTTAATGTGAGAGATTAGCATGATGTTAATGTGAGAAATTAGCAAGTAACTAAAATAGAGCGGCCTCCTCGACGAGGGAGTGCAACCCAACGGGTGCAATCCAAAGGGCATGTGAGTATGAGAGTGCAATACAAAGGACATGTGAGCATGAGAGATTTAAGAGAGAGGCATAGAGAGACAGAGAGTCGGAATTAACAGCTGACATAGGCAGGTAGGATGGAAACATCACAGTCAGTTAAGACTTTACCTGGTTAATAACGTCCTTCCAATGATTGCTCAGATAGACAGCAGCAGACCATGCTTCAACAGAGAGGATGGGTACACTTTATTAATCCTACTCTCGCACCCGTTGTAGGCACTCCTATGACTGCCTTCCACTGTCACCACACACTCTGCTTCTCCTACCACCCGCTCTCATCTACTCCGCACCTCCACTACTCCGCACCTCACCGACTCTCTCCCAGCTCGCCGCTGCCCTCTCCTACGCTGCCCCATACTCACTCACCCGTCTGTCCCGGGCAGGGGGTTCAGCCAACACCCGCCCGGCGACGGCGTGAGGGGCGAGGTCCCCTTGACGGCTCGAACGGCAGCGATGAGATGTCTTCTCCCTTGGTCCCCGAACAACTCCTTGAGCCCGCGCACACTCCCGCTTATATACCCCTCCTCATTCCGAGTCCTCACGTGCTCCCCACTTCAGCTGTCGCCTCCACGGCGCCTTTCGCACTCATTAATCCCTAATCATCGCCCCATCTCCCGTCTCTCCAGCGCCAACCTCCTGCCCCAGCGGGCACACCTGCTCGTCCTCGATTGCACCCGCTTCTCCCCTTAATTACTGCCGGCCCTCCTGCGCCAACCTCATGCTCCAACACGCACACCTGCTCGTCCTCAATTGCACCCGCTCAACTACGCGCACTGCTTACATCTCTGCTCTACACTAATATTAACGTATACTACGCTTGGAAAATGCTGTACTGTGCTATGCTTGCAGGCCTGGTTGATTGCTGATCTGCAAGCAATGGCTGCTTCTGTCTTCACATCAACGCAACTGCTGCTAATATGGCTCCATTTTCAACGTACATTATTTTACATAAATCTTCACATTTGTCATCATCATCATCGTCGTTGTCGTCAGTAATGTTCAATCCACTGCTGGACAAAAGGACTTTTCAAAATGTCACCATCCCTCACGATCCTCCGATGCACCAATCCACCGAGCCCCTTGCACACAATTGAATTGCTCCATCTCCTTCGTGGGCATTATCCCTCTCTCGGATGTGTTCCATCCCTTGGCTGCCACTCTGTCATTATTGTTGACCGTATAGTCGTCATCCCTTACAGGGACGTGTACTGCTCAAGTTCACTTGCGTTTCTTAACAGTAACAGTTGTGTCTTTTACCAGCGTATGTTCTCCAAGCAGTGGATCATGGGCAAAGGACCCTGTCTGTTTAGTTCCCGGTCCTCTGGCAGTTCACCTGCATTGGTTCAAGCAAGCCTGGCCCTGCTGATGAGACACTACATGTCAAAACCGGCCCATAGATCGGTGTTGAACCAATACTGCGGAAATGATGCATTAACAGAGGATCGTGCGGCCGATGGGACGAGTTATTTTTTTAAATGTAGAATGACCTTTGCGAAGTAGGCATATTGTCAGCTTATTTATGTTGATATTTATATTCTCCACAACGAAGCTAATGATTTGTTTCTGTTATAAATGCGTGGTCTGTCATCTAAAACGTGGTCTGTCAACTCATTCTCTCAGGGCACCTCCAAGCTCACGCGATTGCGTCTCCATCTGCCTTTAATAAAAAAAATAAACCAGATGATTTTAATTCTAGATTTGAAGTTTTCGTGACTGCAAGGAATCATACTCTTTGTTTTTTTCAGTAAAGTCACGTAGGTAAAAAAACAAATGACAACTAAATTAACTTAAGACTTTTCGGGCGCAACACAAGCGTCCGTCCTCAGGTGGAGACAACGCAGCGAAAGCACAACCGCTTCAGTGTGTCCATGTGATTTTACTGTCGGCCTTTGCCGGCCACTTGAATGGCGGGTTAAAGGCATTCATTATTACCGCACGCCTTTCACCCCTTTGATGGGTTTCACGATTGCTGAACCGTAAGCTGGACAAAGGAGCGTGTAATGATGACTAACAAGCGAGCATCTATAGAACCACAAAGATCTCCCATATCGCCCATACAAACTGTTGGGGCGAGTGCTGTTCGGAAGCGCCTATTAGGGGCCATTCATTTAGTAGGTACGCAAATGTCAAAACTTGACCCCTCCCCCCTCCCTGTACGCACACGTATTTTTTACATCCCCCCCCCCCTACCTGCGTACGTACGCTTGGCGCACCTGCCCCCCCACCCTCGAATCCTATATAACGGCCGATATTTTATCGACGCAGAAACGATCAAGGATTAATAATATTAACGTGTTTAAGCAAACATAGTTCACCGCTGTACTATCTAACTCATTTGAAGGCCACTGTAGACAAATTATTATCGAAGCTTCACTCCCCCCCCCCCCCGTTTCCTATGCGTACATTGTCAGTAGACCCCTATACGCAAGCGTACGCATTTGGGTTAACCCCCTCCATGCGTACGTACTAAATGGATGGCCCCTTATTACGAAGTAAAAGTGCCATACAAGTCACACGTGACCCGGGGCGAGCATGGCCTTTGATGCTTTCCATCAACCCCACGTGTTGTCCACGTGTCTTCGTTTGCACCCGCATATCAGAACTGTTAATAACACTAACCTTAACAGTTTACTCTACATCTCTGGCCTCGATGTGCTGTGAAGGGCCATTGCCCGAAACGTCGCCTATTCTAAATGTTTTAAGGGACTTCAGCTGTGTTATTGACACGTGTTTGACATCGCAGCTGGTGGTGACCTTGAAGTCACGTGGCGCGCGCCGACCGCGTGACTCGATGTGCACGTGACGAAAACAGGAAGCGACTGGTAGCAACGACGCGTGGGGGGGATCAATCAGCAGGAAGCCGCTGAAGAGATTGAAGTCGCTGGGGTAGGGTTGGGTCTGTTGTGAGGCAGGCCGTCGCGACTCGTGTTGTACTGGCGACTCGGAGAGACTCGCCGGTGTCTTCACCTCCCTGTGTCTTCACTCTCCACCCCCTGCTGCTGTCTTCGCCGGGCATGGTGGTGGCCGGACCGGCCTTCATGGATGCTGGCTAACTGCACTTACTCCAGCAGTCTGTTATGGCTATAGTGGGGAGCTTTGTCGCGGTGTGTGGCGTGTGGGGGTGTGTATTGTGTGGGTCTCATAGCGTTGTGTGGTGTTGCAGTGTTGTATGGTGGTGGTGTGTGTTGTGTGGGTCTCGTAGTGCTGTGTGCAGTGTGTATCGTGGGGTGAATGTCGCCCTTGATATTTTGCACACACGAAGAGGAAGTCGCGATGCTTAGGAAAGTCCCGTGCGGGTTGCGGCGCAGCTTCCGGCATCTGTCCGCGTGTTCCACCGCTGTCCCCTCTCCCCACTCTCTCTGATTTCCCGCCCTCGCTCTGTCGTCTTTCGCCTCTCTTGCTGCTCCACTCTACCCATTGTCTTCTCGCGCTGCGTGTGACCCTCATCGTGCGCCTGGTACAGAGTGCAGCTCTGTGTGTGCAGCTTCGATGTGCGAACCCCGAGAGATGCATCATGCAGTCGACGCGGGTCGGTCTGTTACAAGGTCCCCATTCCGTGCGTGGAGTCACGCACATGGGGATCGGTGGCGCAGTGGTCTCTGCTACAAACCCGGTCGTCCGAGTTTGATTCTCGATCACAGCCATTATAGCTGACCAATATCTGAACCAGACCCAGCCCTCCTCGAGGTCGACTCAGCCTTAAATGAGTACGTACCTGGTGCAGCGTGTTCACATCAGCACTGGGGAGACAAAGGAGGCTGGGTGTGAGGTTTGCTACCCCCCCCCCCCCCCATTGTGCCGTGTCGGCCCTTAAAGGTGCTCGCAAACAGACCATGCCTTAAAATGTCTATCAAAGGCTCTACGATATTTGTATAGGAACTGCTAGAGAAGGGTTATAGCTCCTGCTGCTGTAAGCGTGCCCGTGAATCTGTGAAACTGCCCGCAGGGTGACACTGGTGCTCAGCTGCCAAGGCGATGACGATGCTGCTACTGCTGCTCCTGCTGGGGGGTGCGGGCGTGCTGGTGCTGGCGGCGCCTGTGGAGGATGAGATCTCCTACCTGCCCGGCCTGGCCAAGCAGCCGGCCTTCCGCCACTACTCGGGCTACCTCGACGCGTCCGGCACGAAGCGCCTGCACTACTGGTGAGCGAGTAACAATCACTCATTCACCCTGCACCTGCACTACTGGTGAGCGAGTAACAATCACTCATTCACCCTGCACCTGCATTACTGGTGAGCGACTAACAATCACTCATTCACCCTGCACCTGCACTACTGGTGAGCGACTAACAATCACTCATTCACCCTGCACCTGCACTACTGGTGAGCGAGTAACAATCACTCATTCACCCTGCACCTGCACTACTGGTGAGCGACTAACAATCACTCATTCACCCTGCACCTGCACTACTGGTGAGCGAGTAACAATCACTCATTCACCCTGCACCTGCATTACTGATGAGCGAGTAACAATAACTCATTCACCCTGCACCTGCACTACTGGTGAGCGACTAACAATCACTCATTCACCCTGCACCTGCATTACTGGTGAGCGAGTAACAATCACTCATTCACCCTGCACTACTGGTGAGCGACTAACAATCACTCATTCACCCTGTACCTGCACTACTGGTGAGTGACTAACAATCACTCATTCACCCTGCACCTGCACTACTGGTGAGCGCCTACTATCATCACAACCACCTTTTCTTATTACGAAGCAAATAGCAAAGCCGATTAGGTCACATTTAAAAAAAAAATTCACCAGGGGAGAACGCAAGAGAATGGAAGTCTCATTTGCAAGAGTGGCCTGGGGTACCAACATGTCAAAAGCAATATAACATAGAGTGTCACAATGAAACAAATATAAATCAGAGCAATAATAAATACAAAACGCATTGCAGAAGACATCGAAACTACTGCACAAACAAATTACATTTAAAAAATCTGTAATGGACATTGGCTTGGACAAATTGCTTTTCAAAGCGTTGATAGTACATACAATTCAGTTCAGCAAAGTGAAATGTAATTCTGATGATAGGTACACTCTTGTGTAGACAGGCAAGGGTTATTAGTCACCAGTAACGCCAGAGGCAGTAGAAGGTGGAGTGTGGTGCTCTGTCTGTGTCGTTGGGTACTGACAGCACTTTCCCATGTGTGTGCCAGGTTTGTGGAGTCTCAGGGTAACCCTTCCAAGGATCCCCTCGTGCTGTGGATGAACGGTGGCCCTGGCTGCAGCTCCCTGGAGGGGATCATCACAGAGAACGGACCCTACCTCGTGAGGCCTACGCACTCGCACCGACCTGCACGGTCACCACCGGGGTGAAATAATTCAAATAGATGTGTATGTTCGTGATGCAAGCATCGCAAATATAACAGTCAGTGATTTGGGAATTACATGCGTATGTATTGGGGTTGCATCGTATTTTCAGCCATTGGAGGCGCTGTGGATTCAGCCAACGCTGTGTGTACTGAGTGCAGTATTCCAGTACCCTTGAGCCAGTGCTGCACCACACATGTTTTACATGAAGTAGAATGTGTTTTACTTGCCATTAACAAAAGAATCTTAACACCTGCATTTCTCACATCCACCTGTAATGCAAGTGCAGTTTTCCACGTTTTGGCTGCGTGTGGAGCATTTCTTCACCAAGCTTTCGCACTTGAATGGAACATTTGATTCAGCTATATTTATATATACTCTGTATAGGGTAGGTGTGTGTGTATATAATAATATAATAGTTTACAATAGTAAAATGTACGGGATAAATATATAAGTAAAAAATCCTGTCGCCAAATAAATGTATTTATTTTCCCAGGTGCAGTCAGATGGAATCCACCTCGAGTATAACCCATACTCCTGGAACATGGCGAGTACAACGCTTTACCATGCCCACAGTGCATTCGCCAGAGCCACAAAACCCTAACTCAACATCAAGTTTCACAATTAAATATAAGTTTTCTTGACTGCAAGTATCTATATTCTTTGGTTCTTTTGGCAAAGTCACATAGGTGGAATAAAACAATAATAATAAAATAATCAAAATTAAAAAATATTTCTTGCTGTGGTTGTCACACCTGATGATGATTGCTTGTGTTGCAATCGAAACGTCGTCATTTAATTTATTTTATTTTTTCCACCTACGTGACTTTACCGAAAGAACCAAAGAATATTTCACAATAACATAAAGTACATGGAGCACTTGATCATAGAGCAGTCTTAAAATGAGCCAATTGATTTTTCCATGACTTGTGTTCACCTGGCATCATCGCATCCTCTTCCTGGTTCCCTCATCTCCTTTGTCCAGATCTCCAGCGTGCTCTACCTTGAGGCCCCAGCCGGAGTGGGATTCTCCTACTCTGCCGACAAGAACTACACAACCAGCGATGACCAGGTCTTGTCTCACTCAATCTCAATACCGAACGTCAACACATGCAACATTTAACGTCATCGTACATTGCTCGTTATCAACGCTGCATCATGGCGGTGACACAGCCCAGTGGTTTTAATTCATAAGGCTACCCTGCTTAATGCTACAAGTTTACAGGGGATGTTAAAGTTCCTGCGACATCAGTCGAAGATGAGTCGGCCATTGTGCACTGGTGTCATACTCGAAATTGGCCAAATTGAATGACTACTTGAAAATGAATTGGGAAATACAGTACATTGCAAACATCACCCCCTTTTAAAACCTGGTAGGACCCTCCTTAAGACTCAAGAGTGTTGAGACTCGGTGAGGCTATCTGAGATAAACAATTGTAATTTTAATTAACTAAGTGTTTCAGTGCTGCCAAACTGCAAGATGCTGTACAAAAATCATACAGCTATCTGAGATAAACAATTGTAATTTTAATTAAATAAGTGTTTCAGTGCTGCCAAACTGCAAGATGCTGTACAAAAATCATACATCACTCATCGTCAACACAGTAAGAGTAGGTGTCGCCCAGATGCCAAGGCTGGCCTTACTCTTTAGCTCTGCTCTCCGTGAGCACTTCCTATAGCTCTCGTTCTGCATTGGTGTCCTCCTCTGCTACCTGCTCACAGGTGTCCATGGACAACTACCTGGCGCTGAAGAACTTTTTTGCGAAGTTCCCGGAGTGGAGCAAACACGACTTGTACCTGACGGGGGAGAGCTACGCGGGCTTCTACCTGCCCGCCCTTGCCATGCGCATCATGGAGGATCCCAGCATCAACCTCAAGGTTAGGACGTGCACATGCTGGGGTCAGAGGGCACAGGGCAAGGGGCACGTGATGCAAGGAGTCTGGGGGATTTGAGGCCTAGCTGTAACTTCCCTATGGGGGTAATAAGAAAGCGGAAGTATAAAGCAACACGTGCTTTGTTGGCTAGCAACTCCATTCATTTTAAGATAAATGTTGAGAATTATTGAATATGGAAAATAAGTAATAGACACTAGACATGTTTGCTCTATGAGTCGTGTGTGCTTTATCCAGGGACTGGCAATTGGGAATGGACTGAGCAGCATTGCTATGAATGACAACTCTGCCATCTACTTTGCTTACTACCACGGCATCTTTGGAGCAGAGTAAGTGATGCATCAATGTGTCATGTGTACTGAACATTTTTTAGTTTATTTTAAGAATCTCTCACAACTGAACTCACGGTCCTGTCTGGTGCCATCCCTCTCTCGCCACCCCCTCGGTGCCGTCCTGCAGCCTGTGGGCCCTCTTGCAGCAGTACTGCTGCTCCCAGGGCAAGTGTGACTTCTCTTCTTCCGAGAGCAAGCAGTGCAACGATGCGGTAAAGCATTGCACAAGGGAGTGTGCGTACATCGAGTACCAACGCGTATCTGTTGTTATGTGCAGGCAAAGCTGTGGCTTTGCGTTAATGTCAGCTACAACCGTGTGTTGATTTTGACACCGGTGTGTTGTGGTTTTTGCCTCCCTTACAGGTACAGCAGGCGGCTCGACACATCTTCCAGGGGGGCCTGGACCCCTACAACCTGTACGCACCATGTGCGGGCGGTGTCCGAGCTCCCAGGTCAGCTGCAGGCGTGCACTGACGGATTCTGAGGTCATGCAGTAAACATCTGCGTGCCGCCAGTCCGCCGCTTGCTCTCACGGAAGCAGAGCGGTTGACCTCCGCCACGCTGCCCCTTGGTCTCTCACTGGGTTTGATTCCGGCTGTGCCTGCTATGACCCATTGTGCGCAGTGTTAACCCAACCACGTGAAGCCATCAGGGCGACCTCACTTGTGAGGATTCAAAATCAAAGTGACATTCTGCTCAAATGAGCGCTGAGGCAGTACTCATCTTCTGTTCCCAGCCCTGAGCCAGTGGTGGAAATTCAACATTCCCATGGTAGGAGTGTTGACTTCCCCACAAAGTGGTACTCGTTTTATACAGCCTGGAAGGAGAGACGATACGCTAAATCAACCCCAACGAAGATTTTAACTGCAATCTTCTGATTGCGAGCTGCTCGCTCCACCGCTCAGCATGTGGTGTTGTGCCTAATGGGAAGATTGCGAGTAAGCAAGAGCCAACTGGGAGAATCAGAATCTTTATTTCGACTGGAGGAATCCGAGGAGCTATGAAGCTCTTTTTCACAGATTCCCAGTAGGGGTGGGTCAGAAGTTACAGAAACGAACAATACAAAAACCTATAGGAGTGAAAAGTATCGGAAAGGAAGCAAGTCACTAAAAATAAATCAAATGTATACAAATTTGTGGTTAATGCAGACATGATTCCTTGTAAAAGGTTTCTGTTTGGTGTTTTAACATCTTAACACCTGTTTTGTTGCCAGGAAAAATGGGAAAAACATAATATTTTGGTACTGGCAAAGGAGGTCCCATGATGTAGCTGCTCACCCGAGTTCTCATTACTCTGTTAGTGGCATTGTCTTTGTGCTGTGTTCGCCTTTGGGCGTCCTCTAGTCTAACACCATTTGAGACGAGGCTCAAAAGAAAGCTGTCTCTGGTGTGGACCAATGAGTTTCAAGGACAATGCATCATATTATCAGAGTATGTTTTCTGTTTGCATTCTGACCACAAGTATTGTGGTTAATGCAGATATGATCCCTTAGTTTGGTGTTTTAACATCTTAACACCTTGATTTGAAGCTTTTGTGACTGCAGGAATCCATCCTCTTTGGTTATTTCGATAAAGTCAAGTAGGTAGAAAAATAATAGATCACGACGTTTCAATCGCAACACAAGCAATCGTCATTAGGTGGGACAACCACAGCAAGAAAAAACTTGCTGTGTTTTGTTGCCAAAAAGGGGAAAAACCTATTATATATATTCCTGCTGATTTTACAAACAATGCAAGCTTGGGCAAAGCAGCAAAACAATATCAACAACAGTCCCAGACCACAGTACTCAATAAAATTGCACATTATAATTTAACTATCGATACATAGGTAAGGACCAACGTTACAAATCACATTTTTGAAAGTCTCAAGGGAGACCCAGGGTCATCATGGTCGACGGGGACAATGACGGCCGTGGCGGTCGTTGTCATTGCAGGCAGAATGGCAGCAAGCCGCTCGGTGCAGATCCTCGCCGATCCTTCGTGTTTAGGAAGCACGGACTCCGACTCCACCAGCGAGTGATGGAGGTGAGGCCACGATAGCACGAGCAGAGCAAAGCGTCCAAGCGCAGGACCGTTGCGAGTCTGTGACGTTCCACTCTTGTTGTCATTCTCCATAAGCCTTGGTGAAAACACGACCGACACGTTTTTGTATGCGAGTATAAGGATATGTTTTGATATATCAGTTGATCTTTTTAGTCATTTGGTGACATTTAAATTGTGTTTTAAGTGTTGGAGCATGCTGCTGTGTTTTTGAGCACCATTACGTCCCAGTTCCCATAGCCACGTGTCACTGAAAAGCCGCCAACCCCCATGAGCACGTCGATGTGTAGCTTTCTAACCATGGCATTGTTGGAGAGGATGATGTGTGATGTGTTCTTGCACTTTTGTTTTGGTCATGACATAAGTGTACATTCTGCTCATTATTATTGCATTTGCTTTCCCAGAAAACCCTAATGTAACTGACTTTTTTAGGAAGGTCCAGCTAAGTTATTGCTGAATGGGGCGTTTTGCAAGTATTTTTTCCTGTTTTCCTTGAGGGATATTGTTTGTCGTTTGTTGCATGTGGTTGTGGAAATTTAATGTGCAGCGCGGAGGCCTCAACAGCGACTCACCATGCACCAACACCAGCACCATGGCCTCGTACCTGAACAGCCCCTTGGTGAGGAAGGCGCTACACATCCCTGCAGTGCTACCGCCTTGGGAGGACTGCAGGTGACGAGGGGGACGCGGGGGAGACCCCGGGGGCTCATGGTGGAGGTGGAGGCGGGGCTTCTCGCAGAACAATCGAGCAGTGGATTAGACGCTTTGGCAGTGTCCGGCAAATGACAGGCAGCTGGTGAAATGTTTACCGTGCCATTGTATGGCCCGGTAATTTCCCTAATCCTGTTACATGTCACAGCCTCCTCTTCTGAAGTAAATCTGCACAGGTGCATTGTTGTGGCCAGGGCCATCTCTGACCATGGTAGCCACATATCGTGGCTGTTAATGGCCAGCACCACGGTAGCCTTGCTATTCCAAATGAAACATATCTAAAAATGCTTTGCAAGATATCTCAACTGAGCAATGATACAGTGCTTATCTCATGTATATGGCCTTGAGCCGGTGGTGGAATTTCCTCACTCCTATAGCGGGGACAGGTCTGTCCATAAGCAAAACACTGATGACTTCCCCACAACATAGTACTTGCTTTTTTTTATCAACCCAGAGCGATTATGGGCTGATCAACCCCCAACCACATTTGAACTCGCAACCTTCCAGTTGTGAGCAATTGTTCTACCTGGTAGATGGGGAACACAAGGGGGATGCAATTAGTTTTGAACGAAGCTGAAGAAAGCAGCAAAGTTTACGGTCTTCATGTTCAACATTTTTCCCTTTGGGAGCATGAGAATTGGTCGACGAAGAGACGCGGTATTATTGACAATGCGTGACGCAGGAACCAACAGTGCAAACTGTGAGAGATCGCGTCTGATCCTGAGAGTCACGGGGAGCAGGTGGCCGGGTACATGGTTTGTGGGTATGCGGCCTGGAGACAGCCTGCAGCGGGGGATGTGGACACGCTTCATCGCGTCTTTGCGCTCACTCCCAGACTCATTGTGTCCACAGGCCCTGGCGGGGCGAGTTTACATTGTCGTCACATCGTGGCAATCCCTCCCCTTAAGCCGTGGCGGTGCTTTTTTGAAATTGCCTCCCATTGTCTGGAAGCTCAAGTGCTGACAAGTCTGATGAGTTTCAACCTGTTTTTCACATTGAAGAGTTTAAAAAAAACTCCCATTTATTTAAACAATTCCATCTTGAAAATTGGTGTACGAGGCATTTCTGTGCTTGATCGTGATCAAGAGCTAAGAACTGTTGTTGAAGGGAAGTGCGCACTTCCCACACTCTGTGTCTGAATTCACCAAGTGTCTTTGTGCTTCTTAGTCTCTGGTGTAATGTCACCTTTGCATTCACTGCAAATCTGTAATCGTGTTTACTTGGGCGATTAGCTCCCAACCTGTGATTCACAGGCCACTGGCGTTCCACGAGTCAGTGGGGAGTGCTCCACGAAACATTAGTTTCACCAAACAACCAAAATCCTTGACAGCACTGTAGTTCACGGTGGTGTTGAGGATTCACAGTGTCCGTGGGTCCAGGGAGTTTGGGAACCACTGCTCTACGGCACCACCAAGACTGCGTTAAGTTCCTTTCTACGGTAGACGAGAGTGCATAGTGTGATGTTTACAGAAACGATGATGCGGTTAATAACTCTGACTGGTTATCTCCCTGCAGTGATTTTGTGAATCGTCACTTTGTGTGGCAATACGAGGACATGCGGAAACAGCATCTCCGGCTCCTGGGATCCCTGGTGAGGTTCTTTATTTGCCACTCAGACAAGACATGCCCTGCCTTAAGAATGCCTTGGTCTTACTTCTAATGAACACTTCCACTTTGATTGAACTCTTCAGCTGAAGCAATTTGAATATCCCATTTTATTGAGGGACGGTGTTTTGTCTTGGTGTGGTCTAGGATTGTTTTCGTTGTTTTTCTGCCTTGCCCATGCTTGCATTTAGTCTTGAAAAAACGGATTTTTAAATGTTTTTATTATTTTTGTTATTTGTATTTCGTGATTTAAAAATGATTCAAATGTATATAGTGTAACTCATTCTAATAGCATCCCACAACGCTATAAATTAATTATATATCAGGATCAAATCCCATATACAGCCACTGCCAAGCAAGTGAAAAGCCTACTACCAAGCAAAATAAAACAAAAATAAACATTAAGAAATGGCATCAAAACTAAAAACAACAAAAAAGTTGTCACGACAAATAAATGATTCCATGAGGTCTACACATCCCAGACCACAATCCCAACTTCCCAACCAAGCCAGGAAACCTTCAAAGGAGGGTGGTGCAGTGCACTCCTATCGTTTTTTACTGTTGTTGTAACTTGCTGACCAGTCCCTCCTGGACATCTGTGAAAAAGAGCTTCATAGCTCATTGGATTCCTCCAGTCTAAATACAAGTTCTGATTATGTGATGTGTCATTAACAGAAATACAGAATCCTCTTCTACAATGGGGACGTCGACATGGTCTGCAACTTCCTGGGGGAGGAGTGGTTCGTTGAGTCCTTGCAGCAGAAGGTGCTTCACAGAGAGACGAGTCGTTGTATTGAAGCTGCCAGGCACTAAGTTGTGCACAAAGCGTTGGGCCTCAGTTGAACAATGCTACCCTCTCGTGGACGCGAAGCGTCACTGCTGCTATCACTTGATTCGCTCGCATGTCAAGAAAATGTGAGTTAACCAATGTTTAGATTCAATTTTATAGGTCTTGACCACTACATTCACCAGTGATCAGTCGCCTCCTTATCACTCTTCTATCGCTACTACCAGGGTTACATTTCCTGTGAACTTCACTCATTGATTCCTCCACTCATGTTGAGGACTGGCTACCAAGCTATCTCATCCACACCGTACAACCACGACACTGCAGTTTGCAATTATACACTCATAATAACGTCACCATGGCGCTTGTGCCATGCTAGGTGCACTTTGAGGCCACTTAACTCACCACACTGCAGGTTAAATCGCTTATCTTTCTGCTTCTTCCCTTGCACTGCTCCACTTCGGAATTCCCACCTGTTTGTCTCTTTTCCCAAACTCGTATAACCCTACTCGTTTCAAGGAACGTGTTACTCGCTTTATTACAACATTTGATAGTGCTGTTTGTTGCTGGCAGCTTGATGTGTTTTTTGCCTTTGAGCCTGTGCTCAGCCACTGTACAGAACACCCCATGGTGTTTAACCAATCGTCCAGCCAGTATTGCATGTAATGATTGTTAGCCTGTTGAAACTGGTCTGCAAAACAAGACGTGAGCTTTAGTTTTATAGAGTCTTATTCTGCTCTTGGGCACATTTTAGTGGTAACAGTCATGATAATTACATGTCTTCAGTTGTTTCCTATGATAATGAAGGTGACTGTTTCACACGGCGACATGGGTGAACCCTGTGTGCATGGCCGGTGATTTTAGGTCACCGTGGAGCGCCGGCCATGGCTCTACAAGGATGGGGGCAGCAACCAGATTGGTGGCTTCATCAAGGAGTTCCAAAACCTCGCGTTTCTCACCGTGCGGGTCAGGCTCACAAACACACATCCTCTTTCCTCACACACACACTTTGTCTAGACAACGCACAGTACTAATTCGTGTTGGTGTGGAGAATATAAGTAACAAAATAAATAAGCAGACAATGCCTCTCTTTCCCATATCCATATCTGTCCCTCCACATGGTTATCTCCCATATCTCAGAGAGGGTCTTTGCCTTCAAACCTATGGCAGTTCACCAGAATTGCTTTAAGCAAACTTGACTGTGCTGATGAGACTATGAATGTCAAAACGATACAGAGCCTGCTTTTATTGAATCAGTGCTGCAGGAAGAAGTCACTCTCATAAAGCAGTGTGACTGATGGAACGTGTAAAAATCCGTTTATCATTTATGTGGAGGGTTATGACCTTGCAGAAAAGGAGGTGCATCGTTTGCTGGTTTATTTGGTTGCATATAGGACAGGTCACGATGTGATTTCCCACGGTTGGAGTAACTGGGGACAGTGGTCTGTGGGTGTGACATTACCAGTGTTGCATCTCCTCCCTGTGCTGTGCTCGGCAGGGTGCGGGCCACATGAGTCCAAAGGACAAGCCGCTGCAGGTCTTCACTGCATTCTCCCACTTCCTGCACAATCAGCCCTACTGAGGAGCGGCGCTTCCTGCTCTGTGGGCTGGCTTCTGGCTTCCTGTGCCATTTTTTTACTGCTTTTTCCCATTAGTTGCAGCAGTCACAGATTTGCTCTGGTTTATGCATCGGTTTGAGATTTTACTTTCTGAGTGTGCGGTTATGAGCACGGTGTTTGTATATTTCAGTTTTTATCTTTAGGACTAATTACAACAGATTATAGAACTAATTACAGCATTTTGATTTAAAGCTTTCGTGACTGCAGTAATTCATATTCTTAGCTCTTTCGGTAAAGTCACGTTGAAGGGAAACAATAAAATATATATTTTATTATTTTATTGTTTCCCTTCAACGTGACTTTACCGAAAGAGCTAAGAATATAATTACAGCATATTATAAAAACTAATTACAGCAGATTTTAGGATCAAAATAGGTGATGTTACAGGGTGGCCAACCAATGGATTAAAGTGCTATTGTTTTTAAAATCTTCTGCTCAATAATCTAATTTTTTAAAGTAACTTTTATGTTGTGTTGTCAGTGCAACAGTGTTGGAGTGCATTGTTGGCCATTTTGCCAAAATAAAATGATGAGACACGGATACAAGGTCTACAGTTATTTATTCCATCAATTTGGGTAAAATGCTACAAGCACCAGTGAATCTTCCTAAAATCTCATTTTTTTCTATAGTGCAACTCTCAGCTTGATGAGAAAGCAAATCTGTGTGTAAATGGATCATTCTCTGCATCAAACGTAACTGTCTCCTGTTGAATTTTTATAGGTATGACGCAGACTGCAGAATGGAAACTGCAGGAGAGCTTTAAATGTGTGCGGGGAATAGCAATGTGGCAACAAAACATAGCGTTACATTTCATTGTGCAAACGCGTTTGTAGGCCAGCTAGATGCTTATCAGTTCCTCATATCCTCAACCCCGTGTGTACTTATTAATCCGATGTTCTTTGAATCTCAGACATTTCCGTGGCTGTCCCCACAATAACATCTCCAAACTCGCTTGACTGCGGCCTCACGCATTGTGTACCTTGTAGCCAAGTCCTGTGCACCAGTGTGGGACCAGAAGTAGTCACACTCGACTTGTTGATGTCCAACTGAACACTGCGATGCGGGTGTCTCACTGGGACCCTCAAGTCGACCCCAACACCCAAGCTGCCCGTGCTGTCACAAATCGCTTCCCCACACAACCGCTGCAACGCTGCCCGCGAATGGAGAACGGTCGCCTTCCCATCCACCAGGGCCTCAAGGACGCCCCTCGTAATCGCTCCAAGTCCCGCAAAGCTTCTTTGGACCCATGCGCTTCACCTTCAACTACCTCGATAAAGCTTGGAGAGCTGAATGGAGTTCAAAAGAGCTCGCAGACAGCGCCTTGTTGTGAAAGACCCAACGCAGGAGACACCCTTGGGTTTGATCCTCCAGGAAGCTCGCGGTCCACCCTGAGCCGCATTCACTGCACAAACCGTGGCAGTAGATGTGGATACCTGATGCACAAACGCGTAAACATGAAGGCTATTGCTCGAAAATGTAAATAATCTTTTATTACTCCTATAAAAATGAAAGTCTGTTTCGACTACAAATCAACACCGTTAAAGCTATCGCCACCACCCTTGGCAGGGTCACATTTTAAAACCCCGCGGAAAACCTTTTGCTTTTAACAATTACATAATGACCCCCTCGTAAACACATTTACATGATGACCCCCCACTACTGCCGTTGATGATTCCAAGTCACGCTCAACGTTCGTGAGCATCGTCTTTCCGTGCGAGGCAAACAACGCGGCACCATTCCCGCTTCGAACAAAGATCGCCAGATCTTGCCGTGCCCCATTCAGTACAGAACAGGTGGCACGGCAAGATCTTGACAGTTGTTGTAACGCCTTGACCCCCTCCGGAATACAGTGATTGAGCCATTCTACATTCACAAAAGATAGCCGCAAGTACCCGGGCAACGCCAGGGATTTCCTGCTAATACAGTTTGCGCGCATACATAACATGTAAACAAGCGTGTGCATTTCGCAGTGCATGCAGTGCAAAATATAATTCTATATACGCGTGTACATTATGAAATATAATGCTTACGCATTCGCACTATGAAATAAAAGTATATAGGTGTGTGCATTACGAAATCTAGCGTATACGTGTACGCATTGCGAAATATGCTACATACGCGTCTACGTTATGAAATATAATACTCTATACGCGTATATACTATGAAATCTTACGCTATATACGATATGCACTATGAAATACAATGCTTTATACGTGTATGTATTGTGAAATATAAATGCGGGGGTGGCGCGAGCACGTGTGTTGGCGGTGACGTCACGCGGCTTGCATCAGCCGAGCGGCGTTGAAGAGAAGCACTCTGAGAAGAATAGCGAGGCGAGGAGAGCGCAGCGAGACCCCTCACCGCCTCGAGCACAGCGAGACCAGCACAGCGCCCATCACCCGCACGGCTGCGCCTCGTACCGAGTCCACGAGCCGCCCTCCCGGTGAGGCGGCGCCTTTCATTCTCGCGCAGCGTGCTGATAGCGTCAGTGGGCTTGCGTGTGATGGGAGTGTGGTTATTGATGGGCCTTGTTGAGTCGATCCCGTGTGTTGATGTTCCCCGTGTCGTTGTATTCATGAGCCGTATGTGTTTAAAGGCCTCCGATTTAGACGATGTTGATGTTTCGCTGTGTGGATGGTTTTGATGGCTCGTGTGTTTATAAACCTCGTGTGTTGATGCCCTTTGTGTGTTGGTGGGCCCCATTGGAGAGTTGGAGAATAGGTTTATCGGCTCTTGTGTGAGGGTTCTCCAAACTAACACAGAGCGTTTGAGAGGTCGTGGGACTTTGATGAAGCCGTCTAAACTCACAAACATGAACTCTACTTGACTGTCGTGATGTGAATGCTGATGACTGGTGTGATCGCCCTGGGGCGGAATGAGTTTGGTTTCTGTCCAGGAGCCTCACTCGAGGCGGAATGCGCAGATGCTGTAGACTGGCTCCATACTCTTTGGTTCTATTCGGTAGAGTCACGTAGGTAAAAAATAAAACAACAAAAATCACGACGTTTCGGCCACAACACAAGTGGCCTTCATCAGGTGTGTTGTGGCCGAAACGTCGTGATTTTTGTTGTTTTATTTTTTACCTACGTGACTTTACCGAATAGAACCAAAGAGTATGGATCCTTGCAGTCACAAAAGCTTCACATCTAGAATAGACTGGCTCCACGTCAGCTTTGGCGAGTGTTGTTGTCTCTCTTTGGGTTTTTCCTTCCTCCTCGCACAACTTTACAGGTCTGGGCAGCATTTAAGGATATTACATGTTTTAAAACGTGAAGGTGTGGTCGAGTGTAACCATTCGGAGATGTCACATCTAAAGGTAACACTTAAAAATGAATCTCGCGTAGACGATCCCTTGAGGTGGGCCATCTCATTGCAAAGGTGTTCAGGGTTGTCTGGGCACATGACCACCACGTCGAGTCGTAAACTTAAAAACTTCCCCCGACAAACTGCTGCGTCCACGCTCATTTAAGTGGCAGCGCGCTGTGGACCAGTCACAGAGGGTTCCTCTGTGCGAATGTGGCTAACGAGACGATGTCACCTTTGTCATTCGTGGCGATGCTGACGCAGGTGCGACCTGACGCATTACCAGCGCTGCCATGGCACCAACTCTGAGTGCCAGCGAAGTGCGACAGAAGTTCATAGACTTCTTCAAGAAGAACGAGCACGCGTACGTGCACTCTTCCTCCACCATCCCAGGAGATGACCCCACGCTGCTGTTTGCCAATGCCGGCATGAACCAGGTGAATTCCCAGCCTCGTGAGTCGTTGTGAATGTCCAGCAGGTGATAGGCGGTATGTGCTTGTACCTCGGGTACTATAACTGCGACTCGAGCTTCCTGTGGCGGGTGGCTACCATACAGGAAGCATATTTTCAAACCAAGAAATATTTGTGTCCACGAATCAAGGTTGAGGAAGAGCCCCAAATGTATTTTTGTTTCTTGTCTGTGTTGTGTTTCTTGTCACCAAATATGCTGGTGGTTGTAGATAACAAAAATATGTGCCATTGCATGAACATATCTTTCTTGGCCTTATAGAAGTAAAACAAACAAGGTCAGAAATGTAGCTTTGCATAGGCTCACTCAAATACACTTGGTGCCTTGGGAAAATGTTTTGCTCTGTCTTTTCCTTCTACAGTTTAAGCCGATATTCCTCAACACCATTGACCCATCCCACCCGATGGCCCAGTTGCACCGCGCGGCCAACACACAGAAGTGCATCCGCGCAGGCGGCAAACACAATGACTTGGATGATGTGGGCAAAGACGTCTACCACCACACCTTCTTTGAAATGCTGGGCTCCTGGTCTTTTGGAGATTATTTCAAGGTAAGAGCAGCGGTGTGACACCAGCGCACAGCATTATATAACCTCCACAAATGTGAATGTCTAGTAGTGAGCATACATCATCAGGCTGTTGCCAAAGCACGCTGCTGGCATTCGAGCCATTAGCCCATTACATGCCCAAATCCACATGGCTGCGTGTTCATTTGTTTCGCTTGCTATTAGCACACTGAATTTCATGGCTTGTTACAAACAAGCTCTCCTAGAATTCAGCCTCATGCAAATTAATGACTAACATTGAGATTCAAGCATCAAAGCACCACCCCTATCACTGCAATGTGTCAAATTGCCAAGTCATAGGATTGTACAGTCCTAGTTTCTACCCAAAGGCCAATTTCTACACCAACCTCTCCTGTAATTTGTAGACCTAGTTTATCAATATTTCCAAGTGATTGTACACCCTTTTACAACCACAACCTGGTGCCACCCCCCTTGGGGTTCACAAAGACCTCCTCCCGTTGGAAACCGACGTAGTGAACATTTGAGTGGTGTTGCACGTGTGGTGTCCCTAGAAAGAGGCGTGTGAGATGGCGATGGCGCTGCTGGTGGGAGACCTGCAGCTGCCCCTCGAGCGTCTCTACGTTACCTACTTTGGTGGAGACCAGAAGGCCCAGCTGCAGCCCGACCTGGAGTGCAAGCAGATCTGGCTCGATCTCGGGTCACGACCGCACTCTTCCTACAGTGTCGCGATCACAACATACAATGCAATACAATGTCATTTACAATACCTATTACAATGCGATGTGTTTGCTTTTATATTCAATATATTATTGCAGAGTATCCCTGGGTGCTTTACAATAAATAAATAAAGCCATTGCCCAAGCAATGCAGCTAATAAATAAGCCATCTCAAACAAATATTATTTTATTTGATCTTAAATATCTGATTGTTTCAATATTTATGGCTTGGAAAAGATTTCCAGAGGCAGAGCGCACAACTACATTTTCTTACCGCTCCTGTTTTTAGACGACTTCTCAGTACCATTAAAAGTTAAGCATTCACTGCTATCAAGGAGCACAAAGTGTCAGCAGTTCCTGTAAATAAAGTGCCCCAAGATGACGCAGGACCTGATAAGGACGAAGCATTAGTTAAAATCGATCACCAAGCATGCAGCAGGACCAACAGTGTCGTAGGCAAAGTTCTGACTATGACGCTTTGCTGAGTGTGGCCTTGAATGTCCTATCTGTGTATGCGTGCGCCTACAGTGTGCCAGAGGAACGTGTGCTGCCAGGCAGCATGAAGGACAACTTCTGGGAGATGGGAGACACTGGACCCTGCGGCCCCTGCACTGAGATCCACTTCGACCGCATTGGAGGACGAGATGCAGCACACCTTGTCAACCAGGACGACCCCGACGTGCTGGAAATCTGGAACCTCGTCTTCATTCAGTTCAACCGGTGCTGCACACTCGTTGCTGTGTCCATGCTTCCCGAGCGTTGTTTGTATTACTTAATCTGCACAGCCCTCTCCATGGGAACTAAGATTGTAAAGATGCGTGCAGTTTAACACGTAGGCTTTCGCGACCAATATTATTCATAAAGGTTTTTGGGTTAGATCACGTTATTTATAAATGTGTCGTAACCCTCCACCACCCGACACGGCCAATCAGCAAAAAAGTGTCACGTTGACAAAAGACAATTAGTTCACTACTTTAGCCCACCGGTGTGTTGAAGAGTGAATCCACAACATTTACAGTTTGAATACGACGTTTGGCTTGTAATTACATCCAGCATCATCGGGCAATTCGCCAGAATGGTAAAGCCCTCACTAGCTCCCGGTCTTAAATAGAGCAGCAGGGTGACGTCATCATTTAACTCATTTCAGGTGCAGTAATTATATAATCGATTGGTAATCAGTCAATGGTTATGATTAGTAATCAGTTGTAGATTAGTGATTAGTTGTGATGTGTGTTATTGTGATTATATGCTACATTAGTAATCCGTTAATTAGTATGTGTTTCCCCTATAACGAATTGTAATATGTATTATTTAATAATACGCTTCCAAGCCACACTAAGCCTATAGCTATCAGAACGATTAAAGTTATTTCTGTTTCTCTCAATTTCAATGGATTATCTAATTAGTCTTTGCCAGTAATAATTAGTTTTACACAACACTTCAACGTTATAAAAATCAATTGAGTGTCCTTGTTGACAAGCATGTTCTGCCACTCCCGACAATTGTGTTTGAGATGATTTAATATTTCTTTGGTGTTCTTTTAGTCTTATCCTGACGTTACGTCCCGTCTGTCCAATATAGCATCTGCCACATAAACAATTAATCCGATATACACCTTCTGTTCATAATTGAGGTAATTCGTCTTTAGTGCAAGATACTAGTTTTTGAATTTTGTGTACTGTACCAAATCTTACTGTAATGTTTTGCTTTGGCAAAACACGGGCTAATTTGTCAGTTAATCCTGAGTGTTTAATCTAACAAAAACTAACCAAATGAATACATTTTCTAGACTTCATAATAAACAAATCCCTACTAAAAACGAACAATTTAAAAACAAAACCGTAATGAACTTGACTAACACTGTTTTAACTAGTGACATGATCTCTGTCCTTTCTAAAGGCCTTAACTTTGCCGTTACCCCAAGCACAATTCCAGTGGATGAGATAATTGCTGAGGTAGAATCAGCAGTAAGACTCCTTCCACATAATGAGTCAGAGATGACTAGACACGAGGTTGCCAAAATAATTGAGACTAGCAAAGTTCCAAAAGTAAATATTAGCTATACTCTTTGGTTCTATTCGGTAAAGTCACGTAGGTAAAACAAATTTTTAAAAAAATCACGACGTTTCGGCCACAACACAAGTGGCCTTCTTCAGGTGAAGGAACAGAACTGTCGGGACGACAGCACTTCAATGACCGCTGCTAAGATTCGCGGCATCCTTTATGCTCGGTGGGAGGAGCAGGGCGCCTTGACAAAGGAGTTCACATATCAAAAATAGCTGTGTTAAAGTGTTGAAGCAGCAGGGTGTTAAAGTCAGAAAATTAGCTGGGGGGTTAGCATGTTTTTGTGTAGAGGGTGCGGAGGATGGGTCACTGTGTGTGTGCAATAGAAACAGAAAAAATGAAAGATCGGCAAGAATGTGCTGTCAGGGGAGAATAGAAAAAAGGGTTTAATAGAAAGTTCGGAAGGAATCAGCTTGGTATACCATTACTTGAAATTTCTGTTAGAAATTAGTTGACGTTTGGTATGATTTAAAACGTCTTTCCAATGGTTGCTTAATTTGAAACCATCCTCTGGGTTGAAGTTATGTCTGTGTTTGTATATCTGAATGGCTTCGTGGACAAATCTCTGGTGATAACCTGTAGGTTTACAGAGAACCTTGGTATCGGAGAAGACAATCTCATGATCACCCATAGCGTTGTAACAATGATCAGCCACAGCAGATGAATTCGTTCTGCCGTGTTACAGATCTGATTTGTGCTCGCGAATTCGGTCAGAGGTATGTCGTTTCGTCTCCCCGATATAGCAGTCACCACAGGTACAACTCAATTTGTAAACTCTGGGGTACTGTAAGTCAGGGATGACATCCTTCATGGATGGGATCAGGTCACGGATTTTGTGTACTGTATTGAACCGGACCAGGATCTTGTGTTTGTTTAGAATTTTGGAGATCTTTTTGGTAACGCCTGCTATATATGGTAGTGTGATGGTTTTGACCGGAGTATCAAGTGGTTGTTTCTGTATGGAGGGAGAAACAGCTTGGCGGATGGTACGGTCAGAGTATCCGTTTCTCTTGAGGGCCAGGTGTACATGTTTTAATTCACTGGTCAGGTGGTGTTGGTCCGAAATGCAATGAGCCCTGTGGTATAACGTTTTGATGAGAGAATTATTTTGAGCTGGGTGGTGGGAATGAGGCTTCAAGTAGGAATCTGTGTGGGTGGGTTTCCTGTAGACAGAATGCCCCAATGAGCCATCAGGTCTCCTCTCAAACAGAACATCCAAGAATGGTTGCTTGCCATCTTTCTCCACTTCCATGGTGAATTTGATTGCAGGGTGTCTGGAATTGATAAATATCAGTTACAACGAAGAAAAATCCTTAAGAGCGCTCCGTGTAAATAAAGATATCCAAATCCTGGCAGCTGATAAAGGCGGCACTACTGTAGTGATGTCACAAGCCGATTATGATAATAAAATTAGAAATTTACTAGAGGAAAGTACCTACATTAAATTAAACGAGATCCAACTAATACTTTAGAACGTAAGACTACTGCAATAATTGCAAATTCATTCATCCCTAAGAATGAGCAACACCAAATTAAGCCAAGGGCCTCAAAACCACCTCGACTGTATGGGCTACCAAAGATTCATAAAATCGGCATCCCATTACGACCCATAGTCCGTACAATTGGCTCTGCCACTTATAAATTAGCAAAATATATAACTAAACAAATACAGCCCTACATCGGTAGGACATCTTCATTCATAAGATATTCAGAACATCTTGTGAATGTGATTAAAGATATTAAACTTAATCCTAATGATATTCTGGTAAGTTTTGATGTGATTTATCTATTCACTAAGGTTCCAGTGAACTAATCGCTTAAATTACTTGATACATTAGTAAAGAATACAGGTTTACCAAAAGATATTCCAAAACTTGCTGACCATTGTTTAAATAACACTTACTTCTTATGGAGAGGGGATTTCTTTAAACAAAATAATTACTTGATACACTAGTAAAGAATACAGGTTTACCAAAAGATATTCCGAAACTTGCTGACCATTGTTTAAATGATACTTATGGAGAGGGGATTTCTTTAAACAAAAGGAAGGAGCAGCAATGGGCTCTACTTTATCTCCTGCTATAGCAAATCTGTACATGGAAAACTTTGAAATAAGAGCACTTGCCTCGAGCACATTAAAACCATCTTTTTGGTTTAGATATGTGGATGACACTTTGGTTGTCTGGCTCCACATGGTAAAGGTACACTTAATGATTTTCTAAATAATTTCAATACACAAAACCCGGCCATCCAGTTCACCATGGAAATGGAGGTGAATAACACACTCCCGTTCCTAGATATTTTGCTTGGACATGGCCTAAACGGTAAAATAACACACATCGATTACAGAAAGCAAATGCACACTGATGCCTATCTGAATGCAGATTCGCATCATCATCCAGCTCAGAAATCCTCTCTTATCAAGATGCTCATACAGCGGGCTAAAACAGTGTCAGATGGTGAAAGTCTAGTGAGAGAGATCAAACACGTTAAAGAAGCATTACAACAGAATGGCGACAATAATACTCAAATTAACAGAGCACTGAATGCCAAATCACGATTGCAAAGCAACACTGCTGAAAGCGATCAGATTCTTTTAAAAAAATCCATATATCTCAGGAGTAACTGACAAATTAGCCCGTGTTTTGCAAAAGCAAAACTTTACATTAAGATTTGGTACAGTACACAATTCAAAAACTAGCATCTTGCACTAAAGACGAATTGCCTAAATTATCAACAGAAGGTGTATATCGGATTAATGGTTTATGTGGCAGATGCTATATTGGACAGATGGGACGTAACATCAGCATAAGACTAAAAGAACACCAAAGAAATATTAAATTATCTCAAACACAATTGTCGGCAGTGGCAGAACATGCTTGTCAACAAGGACACTCAATTGATTTTTATAACGTTGAAGTGTTGTGTAAAACTAATTATTACTGGCAAAGACCAATTAGAGAATCCATTGAAATTGAGAGAAACAGAAATAACTTTAATCGTTCTGATAGCTATAGGCTTAGTGCGGCTTGGAAGCGTATTATTAAATAATACATATTACAATTCCTTATAGAGGAAACATACTAATTAACGGATTACTAATGTAGCATATAATCACAATAGCACACATTACAACTAATTACTAATCTACAACTCATTACAAATCATAACTATTGACTGATTACCAATCGATTATATAATTATTGCACCTGAAGTGAGTTAAATGATGACGTCACCCTGCTGCTCTATTTAAGACAGGGAGCAAGTGAGGGCTTTACCATTCTGGCGAATTGCCCGATGATGCTGGATGTAATTACCAGCGAAACGTCGTATTCAAACTGTAAATGTTGTGGATTCACTCTTCAACACACCGGTGGGCTAAAGTAGTGAACTAATTGTCTTTTGTCAACGTGACACTTTTTTTGCTGATTGGCCGTGTCGGGTGGTGGAGGGTTACGACACATTTATAAATAACGCGATCTAACCCAAAAACCTTTATTATGAATAAAGATGCGTGCATTGATTAAAATCTATTCTTAAGATCGCTATCCATGCATCGAATATTGTGAGCAAATATATAAACATTTCTGCAAATGATATGCAAATGTTGCATGTGGGCTAAAGAATTGTGAAGAAACTACAAACGAGATGGAATAAATTAAAACATTGCAAAATTAACGGTAAACACAAGACAAAAAATAATTGTTTCTCGAATTGAATTGTAACCCTGAATCATGACAAGTTATTTTATTGCCGAAGGGTTGAATTGTTACTTGGTGGAAACACCTGTCCATTGCAGGACAGGTGTTTCCACCAAGTAGGCAGGTCAGGGGTGAACACGTCCTCATGGGGACCGCGTGCGGGTGCAGGGAGACGGATGGGAGTCTGCACCCCCTGGCAAAGAAGAGCATTGACACGGGCATGGGTCTGGAGCGGCTGGTGTCTATCATGCAGGGCAAGATGTCCAACTATGACACCGACCTCTTTCAGCCCTTCTTCCGTGCCATACAGCAGGTATAATCACACACTGCATGCCGTCCGTTCCCCAAACCCGTGAACAAAAGTAATTTGTTCATAATAAAGGTTTTTGGGTTAGATCGCGTTATTTATAAATGTGTCGTAACCCTCCATCACCCGACACGGCCAATCAGCAAAAAAGTGTCACGTTGACAAAAGACAAATAATTCACTACTTTAGCCCACCGGTGTGTTGAAGAGTGAATCAACAACATTTACAGTTTGAGTACGACGTTTCGCTGATAAATACATCCAGCATCATCGGGCAATTCGCCAGGATGGTAAAGCCCTCGCTTGCTCCTGGTTTTAAATAGAGCAGCAGGGTGACATCATCATTTAACTCGTATCAGGTGCAGTGATTTGAGGCGGAGGGGGGGGGTATTGTAATTATATAATCGATTAGTAATCAGTCAATGGTTATGATTAGTACTACTAATCATAACCATTTACTACTAATCATAACCATTGACTACTAATCATAACCATCGACTGATTACTAATCGATTATATAATTACAATACCCCCCCTCCGCCTCAAATCACTGCACCTGATATGAGTTAAATGATGACGTCACCCTGCTGCTCTATTTAAAACCGGGAGCAAGCGAGGGCTTTACCATTCTGGCGAATTGCCCGATGATGCTGGATGTATTTACCAGCGAAACGTCGTACTCAAACTGTAAATGTTGTGGATTCACTCTTCAACACACCGGTGGGCTAAAGTAGTGAATTATTTGTCTTTTGTCAACGTGACACTTTTTTTGCTGATTGGCCGTGTCGGGTGGTGGAGGGTTACGACACATTTATAAATAACGCGATCTAACCCAAAAACCTTTATTATGAATAATATTGGTCGCGAAAGCCTACGTGTTAAACCAAAAGTAATTTGTACTTGAAAAGTATTTTGTCCAAAGCCAACTGGTATTATCGCAATTCATAATTTTGATTTAAAGCTTTCGTGACTGCAGTAATTCATATTCTTAGCTCTTTCGGTAAAGTCACGTTGAAGGGAAACAATAAAATAATAAAATATATATATAAAATAAAAATTCTCACGACGTTTCGACCATAACACAAACGGTCATCATCAGGTGTGAAAACCAACGGCAAGAAACATTTGAAAGAAGTGGCGGTTTGCATTTATTCATTTTTAAACGGTGTTTGTATTTACTTAAAAAAACGTTAGCACCACGGGCAGCGATTTGGCAGTTTGTTTAGAAGGACGAGTCCATCTATATTATTAGCTCTTTCGGTAAAGTCACGTTGAAGGGAAACAATAAAATAATAAAATATATATAAAACAATAAAAATTCTTACGACGTTTCGACCAACGTGACTTTACCAAAAGAGCTAATAATATGAATTACTGCAGTCATGAAAGCTTTAAATCAAAAAGAGTCCATCTATGTTCTGAAAAGAGGAGGGGGGAGACGAAAATAATGTATGCTGTCTGAAAGCCACCGTAAGCGTGAACAATCAATTAAGACCTGAAATGGTTTATCAAATCCTTACAATGATTGCTAAGCCAGAATACATCTTCTCAGTTGAAATTGTCTCTGTGCTTGTATATGTGGGTAGCCTCATGAACGAATCTCTCATGGTAGCCAGATGGCTTACAAAGAACCTCTGTCTTGGAGAAGTCAATGTCATGTGAGCCTACTGAATTATAACAATGTTCTGCCACGGCCGAGGTGTTGGTCCTACTGTGTTTAAGGTCTGCTTTGTGTTCACGAATGCGGTCCGAGACATGGCGTTTGGTTTCTCCAATGTAACTACTACCACAGAAGCAACTTAGTTTGTAGACACCAGGGTACTGTATGTCCGGAATCACATCTTTTACAGACTGAACCAGCAGGCCGGCCACATGGCCGGCCTGCTCTAGACCAATTCTTCGACCACATCAATTCCATACACCCAGCCATCAGATTTGCCATGGAAGTCTAAAAAGATGGCAAGCTACCTTTTTTGAATGTCCTAATAAAAAAGAGACCTGATGGTTCAATGAGCCACTCTGTCTACAGGAAAGCTACCCATGCGGATACTTATCTGAAACCGGATTCCCACCACCATCCATCACAGAAGAATTCTCTCATCAAGACTGTACCATAGAGCCCAATGCATATCCGACCAGGAACACATAGGCAGTGAACTCAAGCACGTACACCAAGCTCTTAAGGCTAATGGTTACTCCGACTATGCAATCCGCAAAGCTATCACTCAAACCTTGAAGAAGGACCCTCTTGAGGAGCCTTTCAAAACCATCACTTTACCCTACATTGCGGGGATCACAAAAAGATCTCCAAAATCTTGAATAAACACAAGATCCAGGTCCGATTCAACACATTACATAAAGTATTAAAGCTTTCGTGACTGCATAAAATTACTCATTGGTTTTTCAGGTTTGTTGAATTCTCGTCTCTCATCTTTTTGTTGTATTTACCTCCGTGATTTGTTCCTGACACCTGATGAAGATCGCTTGCGTTGTGATCGAAACGTCGTGATTGTTTTTTGTGTTAATATAATTTTATTGTATTTCTACATACATGACTTTACCGAAAAAAACAATGAGTAGATTACATAAAATCCGTGATCTGGTTCCGTCTGTAAAAGATGTGATTCCGGACATACAGTACCCTGGTGTCTACAAACTAAGTTGCCTCTGTGGTAGTAGTTACATTGGAGAAACCAAACGCCATGTCTCAGACCGCATTCGTGAACACAAAGCAGACCTTAAACACGGTAGGACCAACACCTCGGCCGTGGCAGATCATTGTTATAATTCAGTAGGCTCACATGACATTGACTTCTCCAAGACAGAGGTTCTTTGTAAGCCATCTGGCTACTATGAGAGATTCGTTCATGAGGCTATCCACATATACAAGCACAGAGACAATTTCAACCAGGAAGATGGATTCTGGCTTAGCAATCATTGGAAGGATTTGATAAACCATTTCAGATCTTAATTGATTGTTCACGCTTACGGTGGCTTTCAGACAGCATACATTATTTTCGTCTCCCCCCTCCTCTTTTCAGAACATAGATGGACTCGTCCTTCTAAACAAACTGCCAAATCGCTGCCCGTGGTGTTAACGTTTTTTTAAAATAAATAAATACAGACACCGTTTAAAAATAAATAAATGCAAACCGCCACTTCTTTCAAATGCTTCTTGCCGTTGGATTTCACACCTGATGATGACCCTTTGTGTTATGGTCGAAACGTCGTGATAATTTTTATTTTATATATATATTTTATTATTTGATTGTTTCCCTTCAACGTGACTTTACCGAAAGAGCTAAGAATAATAATTCATAATTTGTTACTTTCGGATTACATCGTCATGTAGATATAATGTAAAACGTTAACTATATCCCTCAACCCAATAGAGCCAATCATGTCACATTATCACGTGGGCAAATGTGCCAATTGATTTGGTGTTTTTCAGCAAAACCGGAGGAGGAACATTGATATGCAAACAACATTTTGACAATTTTGTACTCGACTTAATGCAATTGGCTTTGGACAATTTTGTTATGCCCTTTCGTTGGAGTATACATCCAGTGTCAACATGTGTAACTAAGAGCTCAATTCTCGCGTGAAAGAGTTTCCTGGCTCCGTCTTTAGTAGGTGCCTTGACTGTCATCAGGACAGTCGGTGGAGGTGAACCAATTTAATAATGAGAGTTTATGGCTGGTTCATTGGTTGTGATTGGCAGGTTAGATGAGTCTAATATAGTGAATTGGTACAGTAGCCGGGAAAATATACTGTCCTTAATTATATTCCGGTGTTGTTAATGAAGATAATTATGAATAATTTCGGTTGTGAAAGCATATGTATAAAAATAGTATTTACTCTTGATTTATGATGTATTATAGATTTCTCCTTGAACTCAGTTTTTGCTCTGAATACTATTTTCTTATTTTGCTCTGATTTATATTTGCTTCATTTAATTTATTTAATTGTTTTTGTGTAATTTTGTTGACTCGGGATACTTTTGCAAATCAGACTCTCGGTCACTTGTTCTCACTTGGGTAAATAACCTTCACAACCTGATTACTCTACCAGCATGTATCTTTACGTCTAAACGTGAACACCTTAGAGCGGCGAGGTGGGGCTGTGCACGTGGTTCGTATTAAAGTGTTCGCTTGTGCGTGTCCGCGTTATGTCTTCGCGGGTGGCAGGGCACGGGAGCCCGGGCCTACACCGGACACGTCGGCAAGGAGGACGCCGACGGCATTGACATGGCATACCGCGTGCTGGCGGACCACGCGCGCACGCTCACCATTGCCCTGTCCGACGGGGGTCGACCCGACAACGTGGGCCGCGGGTCAGGCTCCTCTCGCACCGGGCACTCGCCCCCTTCACCAGTTGTGGCTCCCTCGGCCCTCTGGCTTTTGGGGCCGACGGAGGATCACAGGGCCGGTCTCCCGTCTCCCGTGTGCGTGGCACAGGTACGTGTTGCGGCGTATCCTGCGACGCGCGGTGCGTTACGCGCACGAGAAGATGAACGCGAAGAAGGGCTTCTTCTCAACCCTGGTGGACGTGGTGGTGGAGACGCTGGTGAGGAACGTCCCAGTGTTCCGCGCTCACTCTAGCTGATTGTTGAGTAACACAGATTCGCTTAAAATTAGTTACACTCAGTGGTGCATAAATGTGCCTCTGAAAATAATTGTCACTGTGTTGAGTTAATATCTGGCTGGGCAGTTCAATGGTCGAGTGAGCAGCTTGTAATTGGTAAGTTGTGAGTTTAAATCTTGGCTGGAACACTCCCAGCCAAGATTTAGCCCCTCTTTGCTCCTGGGGTCGATAAATAAGCAGTGGTTCTGTAGACTTGCCCCCACTATAGGAATGTGATATATCCCCCAACTACCTTGGGGCTGTACACCGGTGCTAAGGAGATGAGCAGCGCCTCGATGCTCATTTGAACCGCAAATCACTTTGACCATCATTGTTTTTCTGGATTGTCATTATATTGATGCATCGATGTCAGACCTGTGCTGTCGTGTCTTCATTACTTGGTGGCTGCAGGGCGACGCATTCCCAGAGCTCAAGAAGGACCCGCAGGCTGTGAGAGATGTCATCAATGAGGAGGAGGAACAATTTCTCAAGACGCTAAGTCGTGGGCGGCGCATCCTGGAGAGGAAGATCCAAAACATCAATGACAACGTCCTGCCTGGTGAGTGTGGGACTGAGCGGGCTCCTTTGTGTATGCCATCTCCACCGACTGTCATCTTTGCCCTCATTGTTGTGGACATCTCGTCACTTCTGTTAGCCGTTTTGCCAACCCTTACTACGAATTGTAATCGCGCATCATTCCCATAGAAGGCCTGGCAATCTCGGGGTGCCAATCCCTCATGAATACAGTAAAGCTATTTCACAGTTCTACTTTCCAATCATAACTGCAAGTACTATATAAAATCTAGTAATTCCAGGAAAACACAAATAATATAAATTAAACCACAAAAATCAGCGACTTTACAAAACTGCACAGCCTCATTCAGATGATGGTCAGTGTAGAGGGCAGGAGTACCCGGTGACTTATGGAATTCTAGAAGTTGTGTAAGCTAAGACCTGTCCTAACTCCGATTCGACACGGGATTTACGCAAAATAAATAACGTAAATTCCGTGAGACCTGAAGGGCAGTCAGGACCACCCTCAAGTCTGCCATTATTCACGTCCACACACACACTCTCACACAGACACTCACACGCTCGCAAACACGCAGACACAAACGCACGTGTGCACAATCACATACAACTGCTCTCTAGACACACATGCACATTGTAATAAATAGACAAATATTCCCATATAGTGTTTTAACAGCATGTTGTCAAGTACCTACTAAGGATGATACTGCACATGATAGATACATAGTAGAATCGCAAACACAAAAAACTAACAGACGTGCACATAAAGTAACACACCCGAACAATTACATGCACACTTGCACCTGTGAGTGTACAAAATCACTCTAAACATTACTCTAAACAACATTAATAACATAGATGTGCAACTTACCTCAGCCACAGATGGAGTGATGACATCACAGCAGCCATGTTGCATGGGGACTTCACGATTGCCATGTTGCATGGGCGTTGTCATCTTGGCAGCTGATTGGCGGGTATAGCAGGAGTGGTGACAATCCCTGGTGACCACTGCTGCGTGCTTATCGTTGCGATTCCACTGAGACGCGCACAAATACCCTGCGTTTTTCACTGCAGTTTCAGGACCTACGCCAATTGCTACTTGGTGGACTTTATGCATATATTCTGTACCCTTAGTTGGTTTGGTTCACCCACATGGTTTGGTCCGCGTGCACATCACAGGCAGCGTACACATGCCTTTTGAGGGCCTTGGTATCAGACATGGTTTAACTGACTCGATTCATTTCTGGGTCCAGGCTGAAATAAACAAAAGGTTCTGCAACCCATAAGAATCACACTGGCAGTCCTCCGTGCCCACGGGGATTGATTCCCACTCCGGGTGCTATTCTCTATGGAATAGGTATCTTCACCCCGTATCCAGCATTCATTCCTCCCAGGTTCTTCGGTTTCCTCCTATAGCTAAAAACAGACATTGTCACTGGTGTTGGCCATGCAACCCACTGCAGTGCCATAATGGAAAATAAAATGTTGGACTTTGGATTTCTTTGATAAACAATTATTGTATATCACAGATGCCCCGAAAGAGGAATTGAGATCGGACGTCAGCATGTTTTGAGCCTTGGCTTTGTCGTTTTGTGTGCGTGTGGAACAGGGGACACGGCATGGCTGCTGTACGACACGTACGGATTCCCCGTGGACCTAACTGGGCTCATTGCGGAGGAAAAGGGGCTCACCATCGACATGGAGAGTTTTGAGCAGGAGAAGAAGGCTGCCCAGGTAGGCCGAACCACCAAGCTGCATAATTTCAGAACTGGTACGCCCCCAAGAGCAAGCACACCTTTACTTTTTCTGGTGCTCAACTCTTTTTTGGCCGCACCTTTGCATTGATAACTGTGTCTGGGCTGGCGTTCGCAGCTGAAATCTCAGGCGCGAGGCTTTGGAGACGAGGACCTGATCATGCTGGACATTCACGCCATTGATGAGCTGCGTGAGCGGGGTCTGCTGCCGACCAATGATGCACCAAAATACAACTACAGTGCCGATGCCAATGGGAACTATGGTGAGACGAAGGGCTCTGCAGTCACTCATCTACGCTTCTCCTTGCACCTGCACAGAAAATTATTTCCTGCTCCCATGAGCGTTGAGACGGTGCTCACCTCCTATTTACAGCCCTGAGCTAGTGGTGGAATTTCCTCATTCCTATGGCAGAGACAAGTTATTTCTTGCAAAGTGATACTTATTGTATCGAACCTAGAGGTATGATGGGCTTAGTCAACCCTCAATCAGGATTCGAACTTACGATCGGTCGGCCTACCACTGAGCAACGTGGCCAAATTTACAAGAAGACATGAATTTTAAATATATGTATAATGTATCTGCATCTTAATGCGATTTTTTTAATATCATGAGGGGGCTGATGTTATGTAAAATTGATGTCATGGCTCCTATTCTCTCGGTCCCATTTATTTTGTGAGGTCTGCTGAGGATTGTCAATCAAGGAGATGTTGACCACAGCACTCACGTTCCAAGCACGTCCTTCCGTTCATACCCACGTAATCGAGATGGAATAGAGGCGTGGTGCGGGATTAAATGACTGTATATCTATCTTGATTTGAAGCTTTCGTGACTGCAGGAATTCATACTCTTTGGTTCTTTCGGCAAAGTCACGTAGATAGAAAAATAACTAATAGATCACGACGTTTCGATCGCAACACAAGCAATTATCTTCAGGTGAAAAAATACAGGAGGCGGACTGCTGAGGCAGGAAGAAATGTAGCGAGAGAGCTGCTGCAGCCAAAGGTTATATAGGTTTGATGTGGGTACAACCCAAGGGTAAGTGGGCGGGGTTATAGATGGAATTTGCAAGTAAATGTAAGATCGCAGAGCTAGGCATACCTCGGCTAATCCGAGGAGGGGAGGGGCTGCCGTAACGGGCGAGAGGGTGGGGGTGAAATTCAAAGGGGGAACCGGGTGAGAGAGAGAAAAAAAAGATCAAACTTAGAAATATAATGCAACTCAGAGAGTCGGCCAACACAACAGTTGACACTTTACCTGGTTGATCAACGTCCTTCCAAAGATTGCTAAATTTGCATTCATCTTCTCGGTTGAAGTCATATCTCTAGCCCCGCCCACTTACCTTTGGGTTGTACCCACCTCAAACGTACAGTGAGGGAAAAAAGTATTTGATCCCTGCTGATTTTGTACATTTGCCCACTGACAAAGAAATGATCAGTCTATCATTTTAATGGTAGGTTTATTTGAACATTGAGAGACAGAATAACAACAAGAAAATCCAGAAAAACGCATGTCAAAAATGATAAATTGATTTGCATTTTAATGAGGGAAATAAGTATTTGACCCCCTCTCAATCAGAAAGATTTCTGGCTCCCAGGTGTCTTTTTATACAGGTAACAAGCTGAGATTAGGAGCACACTCTTAAAGGGAGTGCTCCTAATCTCAGCTTGTTACCTGTATAAAAGACACCTGTCCACAGAAGCAATCAATCAATCAGATTCCAAACCTTCCACCATGGCCAAGACCAAAGAGCTCTCCAAGGATGTCAGGGACAAGATTAATGACCTACACAAGGCTGGAATGGGCTACAAGACCATTGCCAAGCAGCTTGGTGAGAAGGTGACAACAGTTGGTGCGATTATTCGCAAATGGAAGAAACACAAAAGAACTGTCAATCTCCCTCAGCCTGGGTCTCCATGCAAGAGCTCACCTCGTGGAGTTGCAATGATCATGAGAATGGTGAGGAATCAGCCCAGAACTACACGGGAGGATCTTGTCAATGATCTCAAGGCAGCTGGGACCATAGTCACCAAGAAAACAATTGGTAACACACTACGCCGTGAAGGACTGAAATCCTGCAGCGCCCACGAGGTCCCCGTGCTCAAGAAAGCACATATACATGCCCGTCTGAAGTTTGCCAATGAACATCTGAATGATTCAGAGGACAACTGGGTGAAAGTGTTGTGGACAGATGAGACCAAAATGGAGCTCTTTGGCATCAACTTAACTCGCCGTGTTTGGAGGAGGAATGCTGCCTATGACCCCAAGAACATCATCCCCACCATCAAACATGGAGGTGGAAACATTATGCTTTGGGGGTGTTTTTCTGCTAAGGGGACAGGACAACTTCGCATCAAAGGGACAATGGACGGGGCCATGTACCGTCAAATCTTGGGTAAGAACCTCCTTCCCTCAGCCAGGGCATTGAAAATGGGTCGTGGATGGGTATTCCAGCATGACAATGACCCAAAACACACGGCCAAGGCAACAAAGGAGTGGCTCAAGAAGAAGCACATTAAGGTCCTGGAGTGGCCTAGCCAGTCTCCAGACCTTAATCCCATAGAAAATCCGTGGAGGGAGCTGAAGGTTCGAGTTGCCAAACGTCAGCCTCGAAACCTTAATGACTTGGAGAAGATCTGCAAAGAGGAGTGGGACAAAATCCCTCCTGAGATGTGTGCAAACCTGGTGGCCAACTACAAGAAACGTCTGACCTCTGATTGCCAACAAGGGTTTTGCCACCAAGTTCTAAGTCATATTTTGCAGAGGGGTCAAATACTTATTTCCCTCATTAAAATGCAAATCAATTTATAACATTTTTGACATACGTTTTTCTGGATTTTGTTGTTATTCTGTCCCTCACTGTTCAAATAAACCCACCATTAAAATTATGGACTGATAATTTCTTTGTCAGTGGGCAAACGTACAAAACCAGCAGGGGATCAAATACTTTTTTCCCTCACTGTATATAACCTTTGGCTGCAGTAGCTCTCTCGCTACATTTCTTCCTGCCTCAGTAGTCTGCCTGTTGTATTTTTTCACCTGAAGACGATTGCTTGTGTTGCGATCGAAACATCATGATTTATTTGTTATTTTTATATCTACGTGACTTTACCGAAAGAAACAAAAAGTATGATTGTATATCTGTGAGTTCCGTGCCATGTGGACGTTTGTTTAGCATTGAATTAATGCATGCATGACGATGTAATGCGCGTGTACCATGCGTGTGTGCAGACTTTGAGAGAGTGGTGGCAGAGGTGCTGGCACTACGCAGAAACAAGCAGTTTGTGGATGAAGCAAGTTCTGGGAAGGAGTGCGGCATTCTGCTCAACCAAACCTGCTTCTACGCCGAGCAGGGAGGCCAGGTCTACGACGTGGGCTACATGGTCAAGGAAGACGACAGCGAGGATGTGAGATTACATTGTTCCAACTTGAATACTCCAAATACTGTGCACTTTAATATTATTATTATTAAATCTATTCAACCAGGAAAACCTCACTGAGTCTCAAGACCATTTTTTGCAGGGTCCTGCGATGTTTCCCAATTGAATAAGTTGAGTCATTTGTGAGTAATATTGACAGTGTTGTCGGCACACATGGCCTATTTTTTTTAGATTGGCATCACGGGATCCTTAATCTCCATTGTGAAATAGGCGGCACATCGTCTTTGTGGTTAATACAGTGCTAACCAGGGGGGTAGCGCGATAAACGCGCTACCGCTTGGCTGTTTATACAACAGTGCATAATACTACCAATACATATTGTTGTCTTAATTTCGTTATTGCCAATTTCAAGAGATGAAATGCAAGGGAGACCAGTAATATTACAGGTTTTTTTAATCTTGCAGGGCCAAGTATGGCCATATCGTGTGGAGTGGTCTATGAGTCACAGTTTGCAAAGTAACCACTTTCCTGATCTCTGTACACCAGAAAACGGAGTTCACAGTGAAGAACACGCAGGTGCGTGGTGGCTACGTGCTGCACATAGGAATGTTGTATGGCAACATCAAGGTTGGGGACAAAGTCACCCTCTACGTGGATGAGGTGAGCACACAAACAAAGCTGTGTAGAATTGGGAATTGTCCAGTAGTCGATACGATTGAGGAAGCGCAGCGTTGCATGCTTTCTTGTTATGTACAGATGGCTTACATTGCCTATTTTGTTTTGCAACTGTCGAAAGCAATATTTACTGATCTATTCTCTCCGGCACTCAATTGTTGGCTTCGACTCTTGAAAAGCCTCAGGGCAGGCCCTCTATGTTATTTGATGTTGATGCACCACCCCCATCCTGCTTGCTACTTATTACAGGCGCGGCGCCGGCCAATCATGAGCAATCACACGTCGACGCACGTGCTGAACTTTGCGCTGCGGGCCGTGCTGGGCGAGGCTGACCAGCGAGGCTCCCTGGTGGCACCCGACCGCCTGCGCTTCGATTTCACCGCGCGTGGCGCCATGACCACTGACCAGATCCAAAAGACTGAAGAGATTGCCAACGACATCATCCGGCAGGCCAAGGTGCGCTGCGTCTGCGCACCGCATGGGGTAGCTCTTGTCGTGACATGTCTACCAGAAGACTGGTGTTCCCACAACCCTGTTACCACAGATTGCCATAACCAGTTGGTGTTCAGTTGTTGCACAAAAATGTAATCCAAATTCTCTCACATTACGTTCATCAACTCTGCCTCATGTGCAGTCACGTAATTTTTTTTTAAGTTTGGAGGTATGACACACTCAAGATCAAGATGTGATCGTGGCAGTAACCATTGATGCCACCACACCTTTCCAACGCTCTCTGCCCTCCGTCAGATCCCGCCGCGCCTACACAGTCGACACAGGATCTCCAGGAGAATCTACAACGAAACGCATGCACGAATGTGCAATGCCGCATTCTGCTTAGCATGGGTATGTGTGTGCGGTGTGTGCAGCCGGTGTACACAGCGGATGTGCCGCTGGCCGAGGCGAAGGCGATTGCGGGGCTGCGTGCCGTGTTCGACGAGACATACCCCGACCCCGTGCGCGTCGTCTCAGTGGGCGTGCCTGTGCCCGAGCTGTTGGCCGACCCATCTGGCCCTGGTGGTGCTCTCCACTCTATCGAGTTCTGCGGTGGAACGTGGGTCGACACAAAGCATATCGGCTAATTATTGCCGCTTTTTGTATCCTTCGTCTTGCCATGCATCTTCCTAGTGACATTGAAGGCACTCTTGGGAAACCGGGAAGCGCTGCATACTAACAAAGATGCTGTGCTACTCTGTGACAGGCATCTGCAGAACTCTGGCCACGCTGGATCGTTTGTGATTGTCACAGAGGAAGCCATTGCGAAAGGAATCCGTCGAATCGTTGCGGTGACGGGAACCGAGGCCACAAAGGTGTGTGCAGATTCCATTCAGAGTGCAATCCAACAGCAGTTGCAACCAACTTGTAAGTGCATGCATTCTAGTGAGGTTACAATAACAATATAATTTTATATTGTGTCATGCTAATTGCATCATTACATTTGACAATGCTGTACATTCATTATATATAAGGTTACAATCAACAAATCGTTCAGCTCAAAAATACGGCAGTCGCATGGCCCAGCGGTAGCGCGTCCACAGCTTGTGCATAGGTTCAAATCGGGTAGGCCACCGCGGTCAATAATACTTTGTTTTAGCTGTAAAATACGTTGCAGAATTTGCTCGATGTTAAAGATCCTGTGATCACATTTGAAGATTATGTGATTGTGTGCCGGCGTCATGGTCAAAAGAAGAAAAAATACTCAATAGAAAAACTCGGCAATTGTCACCCCCGACTACAAAAGCTTAGAAGGACCCTCTCTGAAAAAAGTAACGAGACTCATTGAGTCTTTCTTGGGTTAACGGTTCAAATAGCTGTAAAGTAACGATGTTCATGCAGGCGACACGCAAGGCTGGCGCCATCCAGGAAGCCGTGGCAGCGTTGGCTGAGAAGGTGAAGGTCGAAACCGTCCCCAACAAGGATCTCCAGAAGGAGATTGCTGACCTAGTGGAGGTGAGTTTTGGATTGGCAGACTCACTTGGGAAGATGGTCTGTGGCTAAGTTGTTGTTCATGAATTCATTTACTCATCTGCTACATCTGAAATACTTTCTACACTAGGTCCTGGGCCCTGCCACTATTCCTCAGTGGCGCAAGGACAAGCTGCGCGAGAATCTGACAGCACTCAAGAGGACAATGGATGACCTGGACCGCGCCAGCAAGGCCGACCTCCAGAAGAAGGTGCCTGGCCTCTTTTCTCAGCACCACCACCATCTCCACTACTTTTGTCAGGGTGCGGTGACATGGCCCAGTGGTAGCACGTTCGGCATTTGTTGCAGAGGTTCCCTGTTGGAATCTAGCAGGATGCCTTGGTTAATACTTTGAGTGTATTAACCATAACATATGCTACGTCTGCTTCACGGTGGACGTTAAAGATCCTGTCACGTTATTTTAAGCCATTGGTTGCGAGTCATTGTCAAAATTAGATAATATACTAATGCTCCAGCTGACTCTTGCAAGTGAAACTTATCTGGTCTCGTGTTCTCACCTTATTAAATAAAATAAACTTGAAAGCTACTGCGACATTACTGCAGATAATGTAAACATAGCTCCCTTCATGAAAGCCTTGCGCTATAGGAATGACGCAGATCTTAAATGTACAAATAATTTGCTTTGGCTGGCTGTACGATGAAGAACCCTGCCATATAAATGCACTTGTCTTTATTGTGCTCAAGTAATCTGTGCTACAAGTGCCTGAGAGAATCTGTAGTGTGGATCAGAATTTCTGCTAAATAGACAGTGGCCAGAATAATATTGTGCTCTGCTTAGGTAGCTGCTGATAGGGTTGCCCTCTGCATTTCAGGTGTTGGAGAAAACCAAGCAGCTTATCGAAAACAGCCCCAACAAGCCACTGGTCATCATGGAGATGGATAATGGTGCATCTGCTAAGGTATAGTGCTAATCAGAGCTCTTGGGCAGACTTTGGAAGTGGAGAATTTTATAAATTCAAGACTTATTTGCCACAGAAAATAGCAGCTGTATGATAAATGCCTCTAAGCATAACATTGCTTAATTATGTTATGTGCCAATGCAGTAGTATTGTTAAATTGCTCTGTCTGCCTAGGCCCTGAATGAAGCCCTCAAGTTGTTCAAGAGTCTTTCTCCTCAAACTTCCACCATGCTGTTTGCTGTGGATAATGACGCTGGAAAAGTCACCTGCCTGTGTCAGGTCGCGGAGGTCAGTTTATTTTGTAGTTTCCTCACGATGTGCCTTATGTTCCTACTTTGAAGAGTGATGGATTTTGGGCAGAGAAATGAACAGATGTTAAGCGAGTGTACAATGCACGCAGTGTGGCTCTGTTAAACTAGCGTATGCGTGTGTGCAGGAGGCAGTGCACAGTGGTCTGAAGGCGAGCGCGTGGGTGCAGCACGTCACGCCGCTGCTGGGAGGCCGCGGAGGTGGCAAGGATGTGTCGGCCCAGGCCAGCGGCACAAATACCACAAGCATCCCCGAGGCCATCAGCCTGGCGCAGGAATTTGCACGACTCAAGCTGGGCGAGGGCGTGTAACACATGTGGCAAGCGACGTATAGATTTAAACCGCTAATGCACAAATCCCGGTTGTGTAAACGGGGCACCAGTATTGCACATTTATCCTTTCCACCACGCACAGGCCAGAGGTACTTTAACTTTTCACTAACAAGCAGATCTTTGTGCTACACATCCATTGCACCAGTGTTGTTCATGCAGAACTCTCACACTCGCCATTCCACTCAGTGCTCGCCCTAGATGCCTGATAACGTTCATTTTTATAATAATCAAATGTCACGCTCGTAGTCTGTATTGCTGCTGTTAATTTTTGGTAATTGCAGGTGTTATTTCTAGTTGACATAATTGACATTATATTGAAAACAGATTAGAAAATGTGCAGTCGATTTTTTCTTTAAAAGTTTATGCACACAATATTGTGCGTTTTCCTAAGCATGGCATTGGCAGATTTAGTTTAAAGGATGTCACCATTTACCAGTGCACAATTTGTTTAGTTGATCATTCCCTGTGCTTGGTGGTGCTTTTGCAATTGGACAGGGATTTAAAATGTCTGCATGAATGTTTGAAAGAGGTTCCATCGTGGTGTGAAGACCTTGACATGGATGGAAACATTTTCACTTGCAAGTGCAAACTATAAACTTCCTGTAGTCCCACAACCCCGTTTACAAGCAATGCAAAAATGCCCAACTGTTAAGTTTATAACGATCTTTTGTGTGAATCTACATTGGCGTTTAAATCTGAGAAAGACCGTTGACATGGAGTGACCAACCTTGTGTAACAGGTGTGTAATAGCTTGAACATGCATTACGGGTTCAGGGACTTGCATAGAAAGTACTAAATTGTACACTGAAAACTTTCTCATCCTGCCCGATGTCATCACTTGAATATGTTAGGATAGAATTAGTTTATGAAATGCAATTTTGAATGTAAATGTGAAGTTTGAAAGCTGAAAGTCTCTGCATCCACATGCAGCTCCCAGCCCATCGCACGAGTTGCCATCAGTGTGACAGGGCCTGAGCGCTTTGGTTTAGAAGACGCCTTTGATTAAAACGTCTTCTAGAAGCCTTTCATCTTCACCACTGACGGTGAACCCTGCTGCAGGTATTGGCTTTGGATAAATAACTGCAACAGCTGCATGTAAACTGCAATGCAAGGGCCCTTTAGGAATGTCGGGATAAATGTTCAAACGGTGCCTGTGGGGCCTTCTAATGAAACTTCTCAAATGAAACGCTGCTGATGTGTCTTGTCCCTTTACAACTGACGTGTCGATGGCTAACTCGCCAAGAGAGTGGGAGGTGAGACGATGGGAAGTGATGGAGAAAAAATACAGGGAGATGAGGTAATGGGCGAAAGGAGGACTTTGCGAGGTAGCGATGGCCGATGCGTATATCGAGGCAAGAGTGAGAGTGGTGATGCGTTAACTAAACTTTTTTTAATTACCAGGTAAGGCCCACTGCGCTATATAGCTCTTTTTCAGAAGCGACGTGGCTCCAAATAATAGCGCAACGAAATAGCTTGTGGAATTCATATTCTTGGTTCTTTTGGTAAAGTCACGTAGAAGGGAAACAAAATAAAAAATATAAAACAATAAAATTCTCACGACGTTTCGACTGCAACACAAGCAATCATCAGGCGTGAAAACAACAAGAAAATAAAAAAAAAGGTGGCGGTTATTTTTAACGTTAGCACCACGGAGAGCGATTTGACAGCTTGTTCAGATGGACGAGTCCATCTATGTTCGGAAAAGAGGAGGGGGGAGACGAAAAATAATGGATGCGGTCTGAAAGCCACCTTAAGCGTGATCAATCAATTAAGACCCGGAATGGTTTATCAAATCCTTCCAATTATTGCTAAGCCAGAATCCATCTTCTCGGTTGAAATTGTCTCTGTGTTTGTATATGTGGATAGCTTTAAATCAAAATTTAGCTTATGTGGAAGTTTATACGAGCCAAATACCCGGAGAATAATCTACGCGACCACGGGGAGAACATGCAAACTCCAAATATACAGCGTCAGGACCGGGATCGAACCCACGACCTGTATACGAGGCGAGGTAGTTAACATCTTGCCACCATTAATGGGATACGAGATTGTAAAATACGAGAGTGAAATGAGACGGGGAGACAGTGAATTTGTGTAAATATGTGTTGATGCACAGTAATGAGAAAACGTTGGTGATTGCGGAGATGAAATACAATGTGCATATGTAGTGTCTAAATCAGTGGTTCTTAACCTGGGTTCGATCGAACCCCAGGGGTTCGGTGAGTCGATCTCAGGTGTTCGGCAGAGCCCCCGCCACGGAGGTCCGGACACACTTGAATTATTGTGTAAATTTGTGATGACACACACGGCCCGCTTGGCCATCACTGGCTGCAGATGATCATGCTACACTGCTTGGCCAATCAGCGCTGCGGGGAATTTAGTGCGTACTCAGTAGTCAACGTGTGACTGTTGTTGTCGTACGTCGTGATTTCTTTAATATTTTATCCATACTAACTATGTCGGGCAAAAGAAGAAAGTGGTCGGACGAATATGTACAACATGGATTCTCATGTATCACGGAACGTGATGGGAGTGAGCGTCCTATCTGCATGATTTGCAACGCCAAGTTGAGCAACTCTAGTCTTGCACCGGCAAAACTAAAGGAACACTTCTTGAAGCTGCATGGAGACGGGGAATACAAGAACACAACACTTGCTGAATTCAGGGTGAAGAGAGCCAGATTCGATGAAAGGGCCACTCTGCCTGCTCTTGGATTTGTACCTGTTAACAAACCGATCCTGACAGTATCGTACGAAGTTGCTTACCTGATCGCAAAGCAGGGCAAGCCACACACCATTGGTGAAACACTTGTGAAACCAGCTGCATTAAAGATGGCGAATCTGATACTCGGAACAGCGGCCGAAGGTAAATTATCCCAAATTCCCCTTTCAAATGACACCGTCAGTGACAGAATAGAAGACATGAGTAAAGACATCTTGGCTCAAGTAGTCGCGGATCTGATTTTAAGCCCGGCAAAATTCAGCCTTCAACTCGACGAAACCACAGACGTTTCTGATCTAAGCCAGCTTGCTGTTTTTGTACGCTATGTGAAAGACGACATGATAAAAGAAGAGTTTTTATTTTGTAAGCCTCTTACAACAACAACGAAGGCAGCCGATGTGAAGAAGCTTGTGGATGACTTCTTCAGAGACAACAATCTTTCATGGGATATGGTTTCTGCAGTTTGTACGGACGGAGCTCCAGTCATGCTGGGAAGAAAGTCTGGTTTTGGTGCGCTAGTAAAGGCCGATGCACCACACATCATTGTGACGCATTGTATTCTGCACAGGCATGCGTTGGCAACAAAAACCTTACCTCCAAAAATGGCAGAAGTATTAAAAACTGTGGTGGAATGTGTGAACTATGTGCGAAAAAGTGCTCTGAGGCACCGCATCTTCAGTGAGCTGTGTAAAGAAATGGGCTCTGAATTTGAGGTACTTCTGCTCCATTCTAATATTCGGTGGTTATCCCGGGGACAGGTGCTGAATCGTGTTTTTGCCATGCGTGTGGAATTAGCCCTGTTTTTGCAAGAGCACCAACACTGCCATGCAGATTGCTTCAAAAATCCTGAGTTCATTCTCATTTTAGCGTACATGGCTGATATATTCGCAGCTCTCAATCATCTCAATCAGCAGATGCAGGGTGGTGGAGTCAATATCATGGAAGCGGAAGAACACCTGAAGGCTTTTCAAAAAAAGCTACCGTTATGGAAACGACGAACAGAGAACAATAACTTCGCAAACTTCCCGCTTCTGGACGACTGTGCAAGTAAGATCGAAGATGTGTCTGGAATCGGAGATATTTCTGTATCCACGGAACTGAAGCAAACAATTGCCACGCACTTAGATGAGCTTGCAAAGTCTCTCGCCGGATATTTCCCTACAAGAGAGTCATATCCAGCATGGGTGAGACAGCCGTTCACGTTTGCTGTTGAAACAGCAGATGTCAATGATGAATTCCTCGACGAAATCATTGAAATTCAGCAGAGCCAGGTTCAACAGCAACTCTTCAGAACAACAACGCTCTCAACGTTTTGGTGTCGACAAATGAACAAGTATCCAGTTATTGCTAAGAAAGCCCTGGATTTTTTTATACCATTTGTTACAACATATCTTTGTGAGCAATCCTTTTCGAGGATGCTGGACATAAAAACGAAGAAAAGGAACAGACTTTGCTGTGAAAATGACATGAGAGTGGCACTTGCCAAGGTGAAGCCACGCATATCTGAACTGATCTCTCAAAGGCAACAGCAGAAGTCACATTGATTTCCAGGTATGTAATTTGTTGTGAGTTTATGCATTGTGTTGGTTTTATTCTTTGAACAAGGTAATGTTCATGCACGGCTCATTTTGTGTACCAGTAAAAAACATCTATGTCTTGAATTTGAAAAAAATCACATTTTATTTTTCACTAAAGAGGGGTTCGGTGAATGCGCATATGAAACCGGTGGGGTTCGGTACCTCCAACAAGGTTAAGAACCACTGGTCTAAATGCAGCATGTCAAGAACCTGTACAGAAACTGCGCAAATCTGTGGAGACTGTAAAGCATAGGCCGAGGTAAGATTTTGACCCTGACCTTGTATGGGGGCAGGGCTAATCGACAGCACAGGGATGAGGCAAGGAGTTCAAGATTATTGGGGTAGCAGAGAACGAGCAACCTGCCGCTGAGTAAAGCTTGACTGAGGACTTCTACAGAGCCTTGATTTCTGGAGCAGAGTGGAGGGGAAGAGTGAGATGAGAGGAGAATGCATGGACGGGGGTAAAGCTGAAAGTGGATAGTGTTTGGAGGGAAGCAATAGAGAGGGGCGGGGTCCATTACTATTTTGACGGTGAGAGATTGTAGTTGGAGAAATGTGATCATATGGGAAGGGGGAGCTGATCAAAGCTGGCACAGATGAGACGATCTTTAAGTGTACATGGCTGTTTCCGAGGGCTCGCGAATCGATCATTCACACCATCGTGCGTGACTTCAGTCGGGTCCCCGAAACGTTCCCACCATCAATCGCCCTTCATTCTCCCGCCCAATTGGTGCCATCGTCACGCGGCTGCTGCACGTGCCACGGAGGAGGGGGTGGGGCCGGGGCACGTCACGTGGCCCCGAGCCCCCGCGCCCCGCCCTCGCGCGTGCCCGTGTTGTAGCGGAGCGCGCGCGTCTCGCGCCGTTAATTGAGGCAGCAGCAATCAGCGGGAGGACTCCCCACCCCCTCGGCGAGGACCCCCCCCAGACCGCGGACCCCCTCGCCCCGGGTGCCAGGGGGGATGTTCTCGGTTCGCGTGGGCCCCGAGCGGCCTGAGGGCGCCGCGGCCCGGGCTCCCGTGCCTCCGCTGCGAACCCCGGCGCCGCCGCAGCAGCAGCATCACCACCACCCGAGCCCGGCCACCGCCGCCTCGTCCTCGGGCGAGGATGCAGCAGCAAAAGCAGCGGCGGTGAGACACGCGGAGACACGAGACACGCTGCGATGGAGAGAGACACTGATATATTGCAGAGATGTCTATAGACATCGATAGGCGGAGAAGCCTCACTGAGACACGCGGAGATGCGTAGTAGTGAGATTGAGACCCACGGACTGACGCGCAGATCGCGACACGTCGACAGACACAGACATGCAGACGCATGGGCAAACACAGACATGCAGACGCATCGACAAGCGCATACATCGACAGTTATGCACATTGACATGCATACACACAGAGTCGCACACATACACGCCACACACGTATACACGCACATTGACACAATTACACACGCCATAGACAACGATCCAGATACGATCAGCAACCACAGACATCGGCACATCATACATAGACTCATGCACACCCATAGAGACCCATTGTGCACAAGCATAGCCATTATCTCAATCGTGGGGGTTATTCGACCATACTTTATGCTGCTCAGTGCATGGCGAAGGCAGGGAGCATAAACCCATACACCCCTCACGTAGACCCATACACCCCTCACGTAGACCCATACACCCCTCACGTAGACCCATACACCCCTCACGTAGACCCATACACCCCTCACGTAGACCCATACACCCCACACGTAGACCCATACACCCCTCACGTAGACCCATACACCCCTCACGTAGACCCATACACCCCACACGTAGACCCATACACCCCTCACGTAGACCCATACACCCCACATGTAGACCCATACACCCCACACGTAGACCCATACACCCCTCACGAAGACCCATACACCCCACACGTAGACCAATACACCCCACACGTAGACCCATACACCCCACACGTAGACCCATACACCCCTCACGTAGACCCATACACCCCTCATGTAGACCCATACACCCCACACGTAGACCCATACACCCCACACGTAGACCCATACACCCCACACGTAGACCCATACACCCCTCACGTAGACCCATACACCCCTCACGAAGATCCATACACCCCACGTGTAGACCCATACACCCCACACGTAGACCCATACACCCCTCACGAAGACCCATACACCCCACACGTAGACCCATACACCCCACACGTAGACCCATACACCCCACACGTAGACCCATACACCCCACACGTAAACCCATACACCCCTCACGTAGACCCATACACCCCTCACTAGACCCATACACCCCTCACTAGACCCGTACACCCCTCACTAGACCCGTACACCCCTCACTAGACCCATACACCCCTCACTAGACCCATACACCCTTCACGTAGACCCATACACCCCTCACGTAGACCCATACACCCCACACGTAAACCCATACACCCCTCATGTAGACCCATACACCCCACACGTAGACCCATACACCCCACACGTAGTCCCATACACACCCACACATAGACTCATACATAGACCCATACACACCCACAAATAGACCCATACATAGACCCATACACAGACTCATATACACCTATAGATCCTTATATGGACCTATAGACTCGTACACACTCATCAATATACAATATAGTTATACCCCCAAGACATAACCATAGACCCCACACATAGACCCACACACACCCAAATACTGTACAAAGATAACCCCGTATAGTCTACATAGGCTTTTAGGGCAAGTGCGATACACGAGGGGGTGGGGTGTTCCAGCCTCGATGTTTACATATCGCACGAGGTACTCATGTGAGGCTAAGTCGACCTAGAGGAGGCCCAGGACCGGTTCAGATACTCGTTACTGATGATGGCCGTGAGCGGGAATCGAACTCGGGTCGCCGGGACGCAGCGCGTTAACCGTTGCACTCCTGCTCCCCCACACCCACACAGACCCACCCACAAAGACAAAGATACACACACAAAGTTACAGACAAGCCTTACAACGCCACACACAGACCCACACCCAGACACCCCCAGACACAGATTCACACACACCCAGACACACCCAGACACCCACTCACGCACACAGCCACGCGCCTGCAGATGCGCGCAGCTGTGGAGCCGCCCCGAGGCCTGGTGCTCGCACTGCCTCCGTGGTTGAGGGTGGTGATGTCATGGTGAGCACGCTGCTGTTGTGGTGATCGGAGTTAGGAGTGTGGTGTTTTTGCGGTGTGAATGATACACTTGTGGTGGTGTGTTGAGCGTGGTGATGTCATAGTGATGACATTGCTGTTGTGATTAGCGCGATGCTATCGTCGCAATGTAGTGAGCATGCACAGTGTAGAAGAGAATGTGGTGAGGGTGTGATGACGGTAGGGGTGAGCAAAATCACGTTGCAGTGAGTGCCAATAGCCATGGTGGTGCTGTTTAGGTGACGTGGTTGGTCATGGTGATGTCATTGCGAACATGGACCATTCCTGGTTAGCGTCTTGCTGTTTTGGTGAATATTCTGAACATGCTGCCCCGGGTAGCATGGCAAAAATCTGGTGCTATAGTTAATCTGAGTGGTGATGTCATATGAGCACGGTGCTGTTGTGGTGAGCATTGTATTCTTGTGGTGAGAATATGTAGTGTGGTGAATGTGCCAAGTGCAGTCACGGAGAGTGATGATTGTCGTGGGTGAGCATGCTACGTGCGGTGCTTGTTGGAGTTTTTGCCGGCAGTCTTCCATTTAGCTTCGGTGGTAGCGTATTGAGGAGGAAGAGTTTGTGGTGTGAGATGAAAGGCACATGGTGACAGCTCAGACTCCTGCCCTGCTTTCATGCCTCTACGAGGAGCCTGCTACAGCCATGAGGCACATACGTGTGCAAACAGAGTGCCGCAGGAGGAGGTGCAGCTTTATCACCTCCAGAACACCACCACCATCACCACTCTGCTCATGTGCACCTGGTGCGTGAGGAGGCAATGTTTGTGCCCCGTGTGCAGTGGCCTCGCAAAAATGATGTCGTACAGGTGGTGCTCTTCTAAGACATAAAAGACACCGACCTATAAGGGGTTTGCATGTGACACCCTGAGAGAAGTGCTGCAGAAAGGCGTCCTCGGACGTACGGCCCTCGCACCGTGTTGGATTGTAGGCCCACATAAGGAACGTGTTTTGTTTCTGCAGACGAAGCCTATGGAGGGCTACGTGGGCTTCGCCAACCTTCCCAACCAGATCTACAGGAAGGCCGCCAAACGTGGCTTTGAGTTCACACTCATGGTTGTAGGTAAGCTTCCATCTCTCAATTTTAAAACACGCATGTGGTGAATTTATACAGTTCATTTTACATTAATTTGCAATTAACTGAATAGAGCAAACATCTGTTGCTCACTATCCACAATATCAAGGTTTCTCCAAGCTTACAATTGTCACATTCACACACACGTGCGTTCACATACGAATGTGCACAGTGTCAACACGGGTTAAGTGTCCGATGTGGGTTTAATGTGTAGTGCGCGGTTGTTGTGCCGGTCGTTTACATGCAATGCCACCGAGTAGCAGACGAGACTAAAATGCCAACGCTTCCCTGTTTAGCGTCTGGCCTGAGCCTGTGTTGTGACTGTATGAGTCGGGTGTACTGTGACATGCCCAGAGATGTGGCATACTCAGGCTATAATGAATAGCAAGGGCCCTGCTCACTGATCTTGAGCAAGGGCACGGGAGAGTGCAATTTGTCAGCAAGGATGTGGACAGATTTGCAAAGTAGCGAGCACATGGCGATGCTAAGATCGGAGGCTGATGCACACTATGTGTGCTATTTATGTCGGCTGCACTCTGCCTGGTTTCATTGAATTGTGCTGAATGAAGCAAGGCAAATTCCACACTCTCTTGAGAAAAGCAACGTGGCTAGCAGCAGATGCACAGCGCAACGCCGGTGTTGTGGCAGAAATGCATCCCGTAACCCCAGCGATGCTGAGCCATGTGGCTGTTTTCAAGTTTGTCCCACTTACAGATTGTGTAGTTTCTGCACAATACATACAACGCCTTACTTCAGGCCTTCAGTCAACTCATTTGTCTTGAGCCAATTAATTACAAGAATTTCCTTTTATTTTATTCAAATAGAACTTAGCGAAAAACAACCGTCTTACAAAGAAATTCGATGCCATATTTGTTAACGTGTTTTATATTAACATTGACAATTATTAAGAACGTGATTTTATTTACCACCAACTGTGTGTTTCAAAATCAAACAATATTAAAATGAAACATGGCAACAAATATCACACTGTAGATTTTTGCACTTTTAAATTTCTTTGTATGACGTTATTGCTCATAGTTCTATTTTGTTGGGTTTTATGTTTGTTTCATTGTTGTACTTGTTTTATATTATTGCTTTGGTTTTGGCGACCCAGGTTGCTTTTGCACACGAGACTGTCCTGGGCTCTTGAGTTCTCACCTGGTTAAACAAAGTAAACTTGACACTGCAACTGCAGTCATTCTGTGCAGATCACAAAGGGATATTGCTTCTTGGTGCAGTGGAGGCGATGTGTGCACAGTGATACAATATTTCACATTTGTTTTGCACATCGTACGTGGCGTACGGCGAGCTATGCATGTCATCTGACCCAAGTCTCTGCAGTATTCACAACTGCATTGTTGTTCATGCATGGCAATAAACGGCACGTCCGCCTCATCCAGGACACAGGAAGTCTGGGGAACATGATTTTAATCAATCAGATGTGTTCTGTTATTAGGTGCAAATGCAAAGTTCTCGTCTGTGCTACTGTGACTGCAAATCAATGTGTGATGATTTGTACCCGACTCAGCTGTGGCCGTGGCTCAGGGTCGCTGGTTCCATGAGGCCATTAACACAGCCCCAGTGCCTCATTGAGCATTTTTGTAGCCCGTCATTGATACCATTAATAAATTATACCCATTATCAAGTCTAAGGAAGGTCTGCGTCGATGTCTTTATGTCTTTAAAAAGGGGATGGAACTTAACACTGCCATCTGGCTCTCCTTTTGTGTATGTGCGCTTGTGCATGCGCGCGTGTATTGATGCCTCCTGCCCTGGGCCCAGGGGAAATGGGGCTCGCCTACCGTGTGTTTGCTCTCGTGCGTTGATTTGGCTATAGCCACAAAGCACATGTGCATGTGTGTGAACAAGTAGGCCCATAACAATTCATCGACTAAAATGGATCCTTACAACTTCTGCCAAAATTTAACACGTAAAAATCTGTGCTCCTGGTTGCTCTGTACGGTGCTTGGAAACCCTGCAGCCACAGTAGATTTATTATATGTGCATTGCAATGACAGAAAGGGCTGATTAAGGAAATGAAACCTGAACCCAAATTGTGGCAAATCATAAAATCAGCATTGTTTGTGTCCTCAGAAATGTCTAGCACAGCACATGGATTACCTTGGATCACAGGCAGTTCATGGTGAAGATGTTGTGAGACATCCCTTGATGGAAGGAGCGGTGTCGTTTTATTTCCATTAATTAATTGAATAGATTTTTGACAAGTTTGGAGACCGTCACTGATTTGTTGCTGAAATGAGCTTTGAGGCGTTGCTCATCTCCTGTTTACAGCTCTAAGCCAGTGGTGGAAATTCAACATTTCTATGGCAGGGGCAAGTCTACCTATAGGACTATCACCGTTGACTTCCCCACAAAGTGACACTCATTTTTTTTATCCCAAAGGGACAGTGGGGCCGAGTCACATCCAACCAGGATTTGAACTCAGCCCTCCGATTGTGAGCCTCTCGCTCTACTACTCAGCCACCCCACCGCTTATTGGAGACTAATTTCTCCCGTTTCTCCACAGGAGAGTCAGGAGTTGGGAAATCTACACTCATCAACTCCATGTTCAAGACGGATCTGTATTCTGAAGAGTTTCCAGGACCAACCAAGAGAATACAGAAAACCGTCAAGGTGAGCCCCAGAGAATCGCCATAGCCTCCTTCCATTGACGATGTCCTCGCAGAACCCTTTCCATTCAAAGCAAATGATGCTTAGACTGCAACCTGCTCTTTCTCGGAAGTGTGAGTGAAAATGGAAATAGTTTCAGAATGGTAAGGGTTTTCCATTCTGGTGGTTTTAGCCATGTATCTGCCTGGACCATGGAAATATGCACTCTTCTGCCATGTTTAACGGTGCTGCTACTGCCATGACTAATAATGCATAACATGATTTTTTAGAACGTATGTTTAGAACAGCGGTGTGTGTAGTAAAGTAAGCTCTCAGGGTGTGTGTGATGTACACGTATAGAACTGTGCGTGATGTACACAATTCTAGGACTATGCGTGATGTACACAACTCTAGGACTATGCGTGATGTACACAACTCTAGACCTGTGATTAGTGTACACATCTAGAGCTGTGCGTAGTGTACACATCTCTAGAGCTGTGCGTGGTGTACTCATCTCGAGAGTTGTGCGTGGTGTACACATCTAGAGTTGTGCGTGGTGTACACATCTAGAGCTTTGCATGATGTACATATAGAACTGTGATTAGTGTACACATCTAGAGCTGTGCATAGTGTACACATCTCTAGAGCTGTGCGTGGTGTACTCATCTCGAGAGTTGTGCATGGTGTACACATCTAGAGCTGTGCGTGGTGTACATATCTAGAGCTGTGCATGATGTACATATAGAGCTGTGATTAGTGTACACATCTAGAGCTGTGTGTGGTGTACACATCTCTAGAGCTGTGCGTGGTCTACACAACCAGAGCTGTGCATGGTGTACATATAGAGCTGTGATTAGTGTACACATCTAGAGCTGTGTGTGGTGTACACATCTCTAGAGCTGTGCGTGGTCTACACAACCAGAGCTGTGCATGGTGTACACATACCTAGAGCTGTTGCCTGGTGTACACATCTATAGAGATGTATGTGGTGTACACATTTCTAGAGCTGTGTGGTGTATTCAGCTGTACGGGATAGAGATGTGTATATTGGTTGAGTAAGCCAATAATTCCTGGCATGTTTTCTCCATATTAGGGCAGCCAGTGCCATAATGGCTTTTCTCATGGGATTTTTTTAGTTTTTTTTCCCACCGGTGGAAACTTTACTGAGAAATCCCACTGCATAGCTCACGGACATTCGCTGGATATTGGCAGCAGAGTTCCCATGCCTCCTGCTAATCCAGGTAGCTCACATCGATTTCCCTGTGTGGTCCATTGGCTGTTGCAGTCACCACTCAGCCAATTTACAAGGTTTAGTATTTCATATCCTGACTCCACATGGCAATGCTGCAAAGTCGTAACAAAGTACCCTCTCCCCTGTGCTTGTGGTCGACATTAAAGACCCTGCTCCATCAGTCTAAAGAGAGGTCCGTTTTTGTCACTTAATGGGCTTAATTCGAGATTTTACTAACTTGCAGACAAATAATATAACTGCATTGTGGTTGTTGTCCTTGTAGTTTTCTTGGAAATCCTTGAAAATCTATTATTATATCTTAGTCATCGATATATCCTGTTTATAGATGTGCAAGAAGCGTGCATCCTTATTGATTACCTTAGCTGTTGTAATCTTCTTTAAACTCTGGAGAAACAGGGTGGCTGCAAAAAGAGTGTCCCTTCCGTTTTCCAATCAAGAAGATCAAGTGATCTGCAAACCTCTCCACCATGAACTGCGGTCATGCATTTGCCACTCGTTTTAGAGGTTCACGGTTTCGAATCCAGCGGCTGCCCTGATTATTACTGCAGGTGTAATAACTGCAGGAATAAAGGTAATCAGCTTCACAGTAGACATAAAATATCCCTTGACGTAATTCACAAGAGTAGACCATGTTTCATCGTCGGGGTCCAACATTCGAAAATTACCCGGATATTACCCATTTTGGCTTGTATATAGCAATCATCGCCCTCTACTCGGAGACTAATGCCTATTTATTGGCCAGGTGCTGAGTAATCTTGTGTCCATATGGGCAGCTGCCACTGGGGGTTCCCTTTCATGTGTTTGATTTGTGATGTAGAGCGCTCAGAGTTGCCCGGGCGTATAGGGCACTATATCAAAAACAATTATCAGTAACAGCACTGAAACTATGAAAACACTGAAAACTAGGGAAAAAGACAAGGTTACTAAGGCCACAATCCACAGAGAAATCACATGTCTATGCCTCGAGCCAACATGGTGTTAGTAAAGAGTGGTGAAAATTGTCCTGAAAGCCCAAAAACGCCGTTATGGGAGTGAAAATTTGAACCCGACTGTTTTCTGGAAGGAATAAAGGATTTGGGGTTTTTTTTTACTCGCCGATAGACCCTGAGGCCAACATGGAGACCCTCAGACATGCACAAAAATCCGCAGATGGAGCGAATCTCATCCTCCTCAGATCTGGTGGGGGTGGGGGGAATCATTTATGAGTTCCCCCAGTCATTTCTTCCCATTTCTAGCCCTGTTACTAAGGCATTTGTTTCACGTCGTGTCGTAGCGTGTTTAGCCACTGTAACACAGTGGTGACATTCCCCCCGCACATTTGATGTTTCTCCTGTACAGTATCCATGCCGCAGCCTGCGTGTCCCCTTGAGAGGCCAAAGGTGTGGGTTGAAAACCGCTAACTTAATGGTGCCAGCTCATTGCTCTGACATGGTATTGGGGCCTGCCAGCCACCTCACCCTTATTTACTTCTAATAAAGCTCAACTTTAGAGATGTGTCCAGGTCAAGAAAGTCTGCAGAAAATTGTAAAGCGGAGTTGTGTTGAGGGAGGCCACAGTTCATCTGGCTTGGGAGAAGCTTTTTCATTTCGTTCCATTTCTGACGGTCAGATGCTGTCCATTATTCTGTCCCCAAGGAATTGCACAAACCAAATGCCCCACAGGCATATAGCTGTTCACAGTTGACCATTCGCCTGCTGTGGAACATCTGGTGGGGTAATTTAATACTCGTGTAATTAACCTTGTTGGGAATCATATTACAGAATACGTTGATGTGTGGAGCAGCAAGATTGCCAGCCTTGCCCCATGTGTATGCATGCATGTGATCGCCGTTGTGTGGAGCTTGGTGCCTTTCTTCGTTGACTAGAACCTGCCTGCTCATGCTGTGATATTCCTACAAAGTGAAACTCCGCATATCAGTGGCCCTATTTGCTAATTTTTATATCTGCAGGGTTAGACCAATCCACAGTTATTCCCATTATGTATGTATTGCCATTCCTTTTATCTCCAAGTTTGTGGCTAAGAACAAGAAATCCTATTTACTGCACTTAATATATTTAAACAAATGGAGTAGGCTACCCACAGATGTGACTGAGAGTGCTGATGCCATGTTAGGTTTGATGTTGCGTGCTGTAACCCAACACGTTTGCTGGACTTGGTGCACAGTCATGTTGACAGTTTTGAAAGTAATGCTCTAAAGCCAATGTCAGGCTCGATTTTACACTTGGCAAAGCTTGTGGTGTTACAGCGAGATTGGGGTTAGAGTGTGGATCCATGTGATTTTCATCAGTATAAGTTCTGGAGGGTTTCTGTTTTTACAATGCACGATTTGTAGTATTAATAGACCCTTAATAGACCCTTAATGCAATAGGCAAAGCTGTCGCACCGTATCCATATTGCAGAGCGATGTGTGTGTTGCGAGGAGAACTGGGCTGCAGGATTGAGGCCACCGACTGTCATGATCTATGTTGAATGCTGGGACAGCCATCGATGGTCACATTGTCATTAGAGTTAGCAGGCAGGGAGCAGGAGTGGTCGTGTGTTCCGGCAGCAGCCACCGTCACACGCTACAGGAACTAGCATGGCCACGGCATTATCCAGCCCACTGTATTTACAGATTGTTTTAAAGAGACTCCCTCGATCTGAGTAATCTCCTCCTGAGGGCCCCAGGCTGGGCATGGCATGGAGTTTTTTTTTCTTCTTCATATTATCGCCATACATATATCACAGTTGCCTAGCACAGGCCCAGATGCCCGAAATGCCAAGCAGTCAGAAACAATAAGCACTTATTATACGTCTATTACGGTAGTTAAGCGTTAATGCGTTGTTTTCGATTGAGCTAGGTGATATAATAACTTTGGAAAAGAAATAATTTTAGGGAAATCCAAAACAAAGCAGTGCAAAGTCAAAGCATAACAATCGTGTAACATTAATTTCAACCTTCAATGCTGCTAATTGTGGAAAGTCTCTCTATTTGTGTTCATGAGGTTTCTGCTGCACCTGTCAGTCCAGTCTAAATAAAGATTCTGATTTTGAACGGGAGTTTATGCATTTGAGAGGATACTGGAATACCCAGAGAACATCCACGTTATGGTATATAAAGCGATAATCCCTCAGTGCTGCGCATATGGGTTGACGAACCTATTTGCTGTACTAATATGTATTGGCCAGTTCGCAGCTTTAGCAGATTTGGGAGTTTGACTAATCTAATGAATCTAGCAATGCTGATCTCCAAAGTGTTTGCTTTGATGGTCATTTGAGCTGGAAAGAATGTTGACTTTTTATGTCATGGGGTTTGTGTTTTATAAATGCAATGCTTGATCCTTTAGCCTTGTGGTGCATTTGTCCTGCATCCCATAAGAAGGATCATGATAATGTTTTTCTGCCCCAGTGTTGGCTATACACACTTGGGCACAAGTCACCGTGGATGTGTGATATGCGATGCGTTCATACGGACGTGTAGTAGCAGTTGTGGAAGTGCTGTGTGACGCGTCTACAGGTTGAGCAGTCCAAGGTGGTGATCAGAGAGGAGGGTGTGCACCTCACCCTCACCATTGTGGACACACCTGGATATGGAGACTTCATCAACAACAGTGAATGGTAGAGAACTCCCGCAGCACACGCACTGTAGCCCCCCCCCCCCCCTGCACACACTCACTCTCGCTGTCTGGGTGGGGGACACAGCCTGGCAGTTCATTGCAGAGGTTCACGGTGTTAATCTGGGTGCATTAACCATAAAATATGTACCCTATGATACTTCACAGTGGGCGTTTAAGATCCCATGATGTCGTTCAGAGAATAGTAAGCTATTGTGTGGGGGCGTCACAGTCAACATTTTAAAAAAATACTAGCAAATTAGTTGATTGAGAAACACAGCAATTGTCGCCCCATAATGTGAAACTGAGCAGGAGCCTCCTGACCCTGCAGTGAGGCTTTTCTGGGTAAACAATAATACTAATAATAATCCCAAGCGCTAGACCCCATACACTTGACCTTCATGGCTGCTTTACGCTGTCTCTGTATTTTTGCTGTTATTCTTTGTGAGTGGAATTCAAATTATGATTTTGTGAAGGATATGTCCATGCACTTGTCTCCAACTGAATGCATATCTCTTCAGACTTTCCTTTGACATTGACGTGTGATATATAACACTCATAGGCTTTGCTGAGTAATAAAGCACATTCAACTGTTTATATGATGAAAGTACATTGGACAAAGCCATGGTGTTAATTTAAAAAGGGTTTTTTTGGCTGTTCACAATTCAAATAATTTTTGGTTTAACCAGATGAGAATTCATGAAACAAAGTCTAATTTATGAGAGTTCCCTGTTGTGACCTCGGGGAAAGACCACACCTGTAATCTACACACAGTTTTCTATTTGTAAGATATATTTTGTTCGTGAACAGTGATGGATATAAATAATTTTACTGGTTGGTTATAGAACCAGCTTAATGATTTATCATTTGACTAATTGACTAATTAATGCATTGAGCTGTGACTGTCTCCAATTAGTGTGCAGCCCGTGATCGACCACATCGACAGCCAGTTTGAGGACTACCTGAACGCGGAGTCGCGTGTAAACAGGCGCCCGATGCCAGACAGCCGAGTGCACGCGTGCCTCTACTTCATTGCTCCCTCCGGCCACGGGTACGCATCCACACACACACATGCACACACTGCCTTCTCAGGCTGTGTCCTTGCACGTATTTGTGTGAGCAAATGCAATGCATTTATACAACGGTCCGTGCAATATTTGATGAAAACGATTAATAAATGCTTTGGTTTTGTTTCGTGTAGCATTTATAATTGGCCAAACATGTCAGTGGAGTTACTTAAATGCAGCTCCAGTGCGAGGATGTCACGATGTTATGATTGTCCTGCTGTTCATGTTAATGGAATGAATGCAGAGTAAACAAAAGTGATAAACATAGACCGACTCTGGTTTTAGAATGGGATCTCCACATTGGCTCACAAATGAGCCGCTACTTGGCACCTCTGCTAAGACTGTTTATCTCGACTGCACGCACACTATATTTTATTTCATGTTGCTTAAACTCTGTTTTGTGCATGAGCACACAAACATTTAATTTATGACACTTTTTGGTATAAAATATTTTAAACATTCTCTAAATGGAAATCTGGTTTAAAATTTGAATTTCCCTTAACATTTTCACTTAATGGTTGAGTTGCAGTTGTTGAAATATGCATTGCATCGTTGGTACTGGATTTCCATTCAACTCTCAGGAACCTGAATTTGAAATTAATTATTGTCTCTCCGTGGGTATGCGTTTTGTTTGGTGTGTGATTGGTGATGCTTTTAGATCGTGTGTGAGAGAGAGAGAGGTGTTGGGGGAACGAGTGAGGTGAAGTGATACAGAGGCACACAGAGGGCGGTGAATCAGGATTGAGAAATAGTGTTGATGTTTGGGAAGCTGCTCTACATTAGAGTGTCTCAGCTGGCTTCATTGCTTCTAGCACTGTTCAAAGATTTGGCCTCTTTGGAAATGAAGGCAGCTGTTTAAATAAAAGGGAATCGCCCTCGGATTAAATAAAACCCTGGGTGTAAGAAAATGGCTGCTGGAATTTTGAACGCATTTGTTTTAATTGGTATAAATTCCAGTACGATTAACACATGTGGAAAGTGTTGACAAAAAAGTGTTTACCAAAGTGTTGAAAATTATTCAGTTTGGTTTTTTCCTGGGATGGATGGTTAAGCAGTGAGCAATACGCTCTCTGGCATCCAGAGACGAACAGAGACAGGGAAGAGGATATTTAGTTAATGCCATGAATGAGTAACATTTATAAACGCATTTAAATCAGAGGCCGCACTAAAGTGGCCTGCGGGCCACTTTAGTACGGCCTCTAACGTGCTACCCCCGACAATACACAAATGTGAAAACACCGCATCGTCCTGTCAAACCCAATGGTTTCAAATGTGTAGTGGCCCTTGCACTGATGTCTTATTGGTGAAAGTGGCCCACCTCTGAAAATTTGTGAAGAACACAGATTTAAACGTTTGCTTTCGTGATATCCACATTGACAAGCAGTTACAAATGTCATGGGAAACAAGAGCTCTGATGAGTTTAAGTGGTGATTATATTCCTCTACCAAATTTGGATGTTATCAGGAGCTAAGTTTCAGTGTACTGTATTTTGTTTAAGCACATGAGACTCCAGGGACCAGGATAGAGTCTCGTTTCCAAAAGTGCCCTGGGTCACCAAGATAACAACACAGCAATAACATAGCTACGTGTGGGATGGGCCAGTCTCCTAGTCTTGGTGTGTAGTGTGCTTCTCAATGCGTACATATGGGTATAAACAGTAGTAGTGAGCCTGCACGTAATATGGTGTGTGTCTCGTGCCCCGACAGGCTGAAGGCACTGGACATTGAGTTTATGAAACGCCTCCACAACAAGGTGAACATTATTCCCCTGGTGGCAAAGGCCGACGCATTCTTGCCCACAGAGTGCTGCGCCTTCAAGAAGCAGGTGGGAAACCATACTGTACACTCAATGCACCTGCGTCATCAATAGCGCTGCTCAATCCACTGCTGGATAAACGCCTCGAAAAGCCCCAACACCCGTCACGATCTTGCAATGCAACAATCCATCCAGCACCGGCACACAAACAAAGCGCATCACTCCATCTCTTTGGTGGACGTCCTTTCGGACTTCTTTCTTTCCTTGGCTGCCACTCCGTGATTATTCTTAACTATCAACAGTCATCCCAAGTAGCGACGTGTCCTCGCCAAACCCACTTCAAGTAATAGTTTAGATGACATTGTAAATTGCGTGTGTTCTCTAATCGAGGTGTTTTTCTTTCTGTTTCTCAGTGTAATTCCAAGCACGCATCTCTTGTTGCTTTTTGTGTACTTTTCAGTTTTTGTTCTATATTTGCCATATATGACCACAATGCTTCTGAACCAGATGTCATAGCAGGTAGTATGCATAAAAAACATAACAACCACCATCACCTGGCTTGAAGTGTCCTCAACTCAAAAGGAAAAGTCTCATCGTAACCTCGCCTCACAACATCATATAGATGATAACGCTTCTTCCCAAACAGTGTATTCTTTCGTTTCGCATTTGAAAAACAAATGGCAAAGCATTGTGTGTGTTTAGTCTGGTCATCGATGCGCTCTGTGCCTCCGATGTAAGCGTACAACAGACATTGGCCGCTTGTGTGATGAGCAGATTGCACTTCACATTCACAATGGGGCGACTCTTTCATTTTAAAGCGTTTGTGAAGGAAACATCCGCACCTGTCGCGTGTTGTTCCAACACGATTAAGCGCAGCCCTTTGCCTTCTGCACAGGCTGCGGCCCGCTCATTCCTGTGTCGGATCTTCATTTAGTTCCTTGACAAACGTCTGGAATATACCGTGTGCCCGAGTAAGAGACTTGTACCCTTGGTGCCACAATGCAGAAGAGTGACGTACGTGTGTTGAACAGATAATGAAGGACATCCACGATAACAACATCAAGATTTACCAGTTCACGGACACGCATGATGAAGAGGACAACAAGCTCCTGAATAAAATCAAGGTAGGAATCTGAGGGCCCTCACCCAACACATCCCATCAACTCCTCACGCAGTTCTGTTTCACCTCTAACGCATATTTATGTTACAGACATTTTATTAAAATGTTATTGCTGTTGTCTTGCACAGCATTGTGAGATGCAGTTTTGCATGCACAACGCAATATACAAATGTATTATTATTCAGTGTGCCGAGATCAAATTGTAAATGGAATAAAAGTTCGTCACATAAGGTAGTGTTCATGAGCAATAGGTACACGTAACGCGCACATTTTCTCAGAATATTGGGATCCAAGTGCGGTTTTCCTGGTTGGGTTGCGTGGGGAGCATTTCTTCCATCAAGCCTTCGCCACGCACTACTGCGGCAAATAGAGGAGTCAAATTATTTTCTTCAGTCTGGCTCCCGCCTGCAGCAAGTTTGAAATAAGAAACAAGAAATAAAAGAAGTCAAAATGCATTTATTTTGAGCTTTTGCCACGCACTACTGTGGGCATCTTCAGGAGCTGAAAATCCCACAGGAATTTGTGAAAGTGAACGTACACACCGACATAAGGCTGTGAAGAGAGAAGACGAAGGGGAAATGATGGCCAAACCGAAGAGGAGCAGCTGTTGGGGCCAGACGAGGCTCCGCGGGTCGTGTGGATGCAGCGCGCGGCCTCTCGCTCAGACGGGAACCACATGCTAGGGGAAATGAAGCCCATGTGCCGTGCCAACTCCGCGCTTAAACAAGTCCTCCTGTGTGTCTCGCATCAAAGAAAGTGCTACAGATCGGGATCACATGCTTGACTTTAAATGCAAAAATAACATGAAACAAGGTATATCTGAGCCCCTTGTTTGGAGAGAAAGCAGTGGGTTGTGGTGGCTGATGAAATATGGCGCCATTGTGGCTTTGCTGTAATAAATATGGCGCTTGAGGGCACGACGAGACACCCCTCACCTCTGGGGGTCATGGGCAGTTCAAAACCTTTGCTGTTCTTCGTGAGCTGTGTTTTTTTTAATGGATAAATGTACGACATGCATTGGGCACAGACTGTTACGCCCTCTCAAAGTACAGTATTGATCACTTATATGTTGTGGTATTGCTTGTTTTTATCTGCGGGTTTCCAATAATTTTCTTTCCTGAAAAGTAGTTTTGGTTATTTTCCATGTTATAGTGTTTTTGGTTGACAAAATGCAAGTAGTTTTTAAAGATTAAGTATAAAGGATGCTGGGAACGGAGCAATGGTGTATGAATGTGCCAATACACCCAGTTGTGCCGATTTTGTGTGTTTAGTAAAGGAGGAAAGCCACAGTGCAGACACTCCTGGGACTGTGGGGCTGCATTCCTCCACATTTGCACTTCATCCACTGCCTTTCGTGGCACTTCTCAGTCGGCCCCAAAACAAACAGTGCTTTTATAAATGTGATTTGGTGGTGATGCTGCTGCGTCGGCAGCAGTGCATAAGCACAAATAACACACTCAACACATATCAACAACACTGGCCTTACATTATTAATATAATCAGCGACGTTTCAGACAATGGCCCCTTTTGATAGAATCTGTGCTATGTGGTTGACACGTGTGTTGAGAGTTTTCTTTTAAATGTCGGTGCAAATGCGCTTGTAGAATTGTATATGTTGGTGAGCCTGTTGGTTCGTGGTAATCTACTTCAATGTCTGTCCATACACAAGAAATATAATTTGGAGTTGCTCGTATTCAGTTTACGAATGCATGTGTTGAGCGTCAAAACCGCTTTTTTGTTAAATTCAACTAAAATCCTCTCCGCACAAAGTGCACTTGGTAAGAAACATTTTAGGTGCAGTGTCATGCGAAGCCGGCGGTCACCAACCTCCCTGGACCCGCGCACTGTCATTGTCAAACTTCATAACAATTTGCAGCCACTGCACACCAATAACATTCATTTCAAAGTTAAAACTACTCAAAAGCACCATAAAATTATAATTAAAAAGCCCCAAATCGATAACCTTTCTAATGCCTGATTGAAATAGCGGTCTTGTGGACCACAATTGGTGTGTGTACCATTGGTTGAGAACCACCGCCCTGAACAATTGTGAATATCGATATCTTACGCTGAAATATAACAATGTGTGAACGCGAACTATAACAGTGGCACGCTAACAATGTGGGGGTGCCGATCTGCTGTGCGTGGGGTGCAGGAGAGGCTGCCCCTCGCTGTCATCGGCAGCAATGTGGTGGTGGACGTGGGCGGTCGCAGGGTGTGGGGGCGCCACTACCCCTGGGGAGTGGCCGAAGGTAAAGCTCGGCTCGGAGCTGCTCTACTGAGTCGATGTTGCGATACCTGCGAGTGGGTTAGTGGTGCTGGCTTAGCTTTAGCAAAATGATGACACGTGGTCTTCTTTAACTGAACAGTCTGACCCTCTGACAAGCGATTGAGAGCATTATAAATTGCCGCAGTTTACCATTAAACAACCGGTGAAGTTCCTGGCATTCTGCATGTCCTCGCCTGGGCATTTTGGCCGGCAACAGTCGGTATGTGGGTTATCCTATTGACCACATGTCCGGCCAGGTGGCTCGGCAGTAGAGTGAGCGGCTTGCAATTGGAAGGCTGAGGGTTCAAATCCTGTTTGGGGATTCACTCGGCCCATCATACCTCTGGGGTTGGTAAAATATGTGTGTGTTGGGAGATCAACAATGGTTGTCCTATGGATAGACTTGCTCCTGCTATTGGAATGTGGTATTACCACCACTGGCCAAGGGCTGTAAACAGGAGTTGAGTACTCCCTTAAGCTTTGTATAAAGGATGCGTGCTTTAGGATTTCAAGTGTTTTATCAATTTGAACACATTAAATGCCGATGTGTTTCCCTGACAATGACACTCGTGTACTTTGTTGTGGCTTTATTTTGGTCTGTGGTTCTGCAGTGGACAACGTGGAGCACTGCGATTTCACCACCCTCCGCAGAATGCTCATCAGGTGAAGTTCGTGTACTCTGCACGAATTATTGAGTAACAGTATTTCACGAGTGTCAACAGGTTGTGCTTTAATGGTCTCTTTTGTGTGCTACGGTGGCAGGACTCACATGCAGGACCTGAAGGACGTGACGAACAACGTTCACTATGAGAATTTCCGCAGCTGCAAGCTGGCGGCGCTCACAGGCAACGTCGCCGAGAACAGCAAGAGGCAGCTGACCAAGTGAGTGGGACCCAGCATGTGCACAAACACAGCCCTCGTATCAGTCCACTTCTGGATGAACACTTCCCGACATCTTGCTAATTGTGGGGGTTATTTGATCGTACATTACCACGCTGGTCAGTTTGGTCCCAAAGCCTCTTGCCTCTTGAATATATTCTGCCTTTAGCCATATCATCGGTGGACGCGTGGACTGCACGTTAGCGTCGTGTATATGGTGGAGTCGGTGTTTTTGTATGATGCGACTTCAAGGGTGCTGTGTGCCCCCACCAACGTTTAGATAAAATTATAAATATATGTAATCTCTCTTCCAACTCGGTTAACCCCTTCTTCATCTCTCTGCTCTAGGAGTCCCCTGGCACAGATGGAAGAAGAGAAAAAAGACCACAAATCTAAGATGAAGAAGATGGAGACAGAGATGGAGCAGGTGTTTGACATGAAAGTGAAAGAGAAAAAACAAAAGCTGAAAGACTCAGAGGCAGAGGTATGTGCTGCAAGCCGCATGTTCCTGTGTAGCTGGCCTGCCCCTGCCGTGCATGGATATTTTTTTCTGGATACATTGAATCACTCTCCCTTTCCTCCTTGGCCACTTCTAACTTGGGGAAATGTTAAAGGCTAAATTTGATTCAGAATCAGAGAAATCCGATGTCCAGTAAATCCAAAAGTTAAAGGGGCGTCCTGCTCAAATGAGCATTGAGGTGGTGCTTATCTCATGTCTACAGCCCTGAGCCAGCGGTGGAAATTCCATATTCTTAGTCTCTCCATCGGAGAACCACTGTTGACTTCCTCACAAAATGGTACCCTATCTTATCGATCCCAGAAATTATGATGGGTCCAAGAGGAATTAATGATGGTCTTAGTCAATCTCCAGCCAGGATTTGAACTTGCAAAATTCCTATTGCAAGCCAGTTGCTCTAGCAACAACCCACCTGGGTGGATAGATCGAAATATTTGATTGGTTCAGTGATTCGTAAGCCCTGGAGCGTATTATTTGGAGTAGTACATGCTTTTCTGATTCCAAGAATAATTATAGTAATAAGAATGCGTTCTGGCGTGTTGCGCGGGGTACTCGTGCCCTGCTGCTGCCTTCTCAGTTACAACGCCGCAGCGAGCAGATGAAACGCAGCCTGGAGAGCCAGCTGCGTGAGTTGGAGGAGCGGCGCAAGCAGTTTGAAGAGGAACGGCTGGCTTGGGAGAGCCAGCAGAGAGAACTGGATCAGCAGCGTTTGGATAACAGCAAGTACGCATGCATATTAGCACGGTTGGCTACGTACGGTGCGAAAGAAGTTCAACGTATGTATATATATACAGGCACACGTGTTCTTCACTATGCGTGTACAAGTGCGAGCGTTAACACGCACGCAGGCACGTATGTGAGACACAAATAAACATGGTGACATGGCCTTGCTGCAGAGGTTTGTGGTTCGTGTCTAGCGGTCCTCCCTGATTAATATGTGAATTAACCATAACATACGATGCACCATTTGCTTCACAGCGAATGTAGAAAATCCCATTATGTCATTGTGCTGGCATTGGGGTCCATTTTTTTCAAATATGAAAATGACTGCAAACTACCTAATTGGGAAACACGTCGCCCCTGACTGCTAAAACTTAGCAGGACCCTCATGAAAAATAATCTTCAAACTCAGTGAAACTTCTTGGGTAAATAGGTCTGTGATATAATGTAAAAAAGATGTGTGTAGATCTGCACACCAACACTGAACACACCTGAACACATGTACCAAGGCAAAAACAGGAGTAAACCATCACCAGAATATACAAAATACACAGGGACACAACGCATGAACGCAACACAAGCCGCTGTACCCTTGTATACACACCAAGCGTAGTCACGGCCAGTTGTGCTGAAGCAACAATTCTGTCCCTGTCGTCATAACAGGACCATGGAGAAGAACAAGAAAAAGGGAAGGATCTTCTAAAAAAACCTCAATCATGAAAGCAGATCCCACAATGCGTCCCTTGCAACCCAGCCTCGGTGGACCTGACGTGTGCGGTTCAAACCCTTAAGAGTAAGGTGGGGGCAGCAAAGGGCTGGGGCCAGAACTACGCCCTAGGATGTTGCAGTGACTGGCGGAACCCTCACAGTACTCGACTATCCCTACACTGCAGAGTGAACGTGTTATGTAAACCATCCGCAATTATTATTTTTTGTATTATAGGCCTTTTTACAACCAACAAGCCATTTCAGCATAGTTAATTTAGAGTGCTTTTGAAGAGCCAAATGTGATGTATCTCTTACTGCCAAGGTTTCGGTGATGTTTTGTATTCAAGCCACTCATTTTAAATTGTTTTAGTCGACATGCTTGGTCATGCATGGGCGCATTTTTTTGTTATTTCAATAATTTACAGTATTTTGTAAAGTTTTTAACCATGTTTACCATGTTTTATATGCATTTGCATTTCGCTGTAACATATTTGCTTAGTTTCTTCTCTGTAAAACTTTGGCACCTGTACTGTCTGTAGCAAATGCTTTGCGTTGCACCGGGCGGCACGGCACAGCACGAGGCTGCCTGGCTGCCTGGCTGGAGGAGGAGGATTCCGTAATATTCCGTGAGCAGCCTTGTTCTATTTTTGACATTGTTGATGCATGTGGTGTTGGGGATCCGGTAGCCAGCCATAGGGTGATACTAATCATTGTTGTTATTATCATGACCGTCGTCAGTATATTTGTAGTGCGATGGTGGTTTTAAAGCTGTCCTTGCACCAATCCACACACCACATTATCATGTGTGCTAACCTTCAGAGATGAATTACAATATATGCATCACACATTCATTACTTTATGGACATTAAAAACTATGATCCACAGTCGCTAGCGTGAGACCCGCAGGTGTTGGTTTTCCAACTGTGCACAATACAAGTTGCTTTGGACATCGCTGACATTGCCTGCATTGCTTGTATCACAAGTGTGTTGTCTGTTGCCTGCATTGCCCTTGCTAACCCGGTCTGGTTGTAAAATAAAGCAAAGCACAGCCAATTTTACTCACCACATGAAGTACACTCACTGGGGTTAGCTGGGCATTTATAAACTTTTCCCTGTATTCGGTAACTGCAAAGATTGCTGTTTAAATCTACAAAACAATCCCACATTAAAAGCACTGTGTCCACCATTACAGGTGTTGCTTTATTGTAGTGTGTAACTGCATTTGCGCATGAGCATGTGAAGCCCACATGCTCATGGGTGGATGAGATTGGACTGGTCGCACCGGTGGCAAGTGTAGTTGTGAAAGCTCTCTCCACCTTTTACCCACCCAAATGTGGGTTGCTGCTGTACCGGGAGTGCCTGGGTGAAAACAACGTGACGGGCAGGGGCGCCAGGGCAGGTAGAAGGTTCAGAAGAGAGTGCCGACTGCTGCTTGGCTTCTTTGGTCTTCGTGGTCACGTGCAGGTCGTCAAAGGCAAATGGGTTTCAGCCTTCAGACGGCCCTGCCACACCTGGGAGTTGAGTAAAACGTGTCTCCAAACAGAACTCGCGGCTCGTGCTGCCACACGGCGGTAATAAATATCCTTAAGGAATGAACTGTAGGCAACAAACATGTTCCATGTGCATTCTCTATTACCATCACGGCGTGGTATTTTCACCACGTTATGTACTGTGCCGTCCAACATGCCTTGCGATATTTAGCGCGTATGCATTCGTCTTCGTGAAGTAATGTTAAAGATGCTGCACGCTTTTCGTAAAATCAAAGCGACTAATCCTGTGCACACCCCGGGAATTCTTGCGCCACACGGGCAAAGATCGCGAGTCGTGTGCAGAGCTTCAGTGCGTGCAGCTGCACCAAAGGGGGGCTGCTGCTGGCTGCCAGAGCCGATGGCCATGGGCTCGCGCCTGCCCCCACGCACGGCCGCATTGGCGGAGTGGATGCCTCGCCCATCGCTGCACGGTGCCCTCGTTGGTAAAAAGAACATCGAACAATACCCTATGCATATTATAAATGAATGCACTTAAGTGTTCGAAGTATATCCTATTGTCGATTTTTCATCAACAGACATTTAGAATACCACTGTCGGAGTTCAGCTTACATTTGTATACAAGTAAAATTAATATTTTCTCTATGAGTAAGCTTGACGATCTGCTGGTGCTGCTGCGTCTTGTGTCCTGCTTGCTATGTTGTTCACGTGTCCCGGTCAAGAAACTGACTGCATTTTTCTGAAGTCACCTTCGTTGGGATTAGAAGCTGAACACTATTCTAGACTTCTAGTTATGTTTTGTGTTAGGCTTTGTAAAAATGTACTGCTTATTTAACATGACTCCGCTTCAACAGTCTGTGTCCAGTGTTTGGATTCTTATTTGTGCAGAAATGTACTCAACCGAGTCCAGTGCACTTACCGTGGTCAAACTCAAGTCTGTTCCTGGTTGACATGAAGAAGCGTACTGTGCAGTTGTCAATTGATACCGTGGACACGTGCTTGGTGTTTGTACTTGTGCCGGTCTGGTGGAAGCTCCTCGGGCCATTGATGTGACGGTTTTGATGACGCAATGGCCACATGCTTTTCAGCCTCTGAAAAGTCCACTGGTCATGCTGCAGGTACCCACTGGCGTGTGCGCGCAACGATACGGGTGTCTGGCTTTGGCAGAGACTCAACACATTCGGGACCTTGACTGCGGTGTAAAGTGATGTATGGGGTCCAACGCGAGCGGCGCCAAGATGACGCAATCCACCGTGCGAGTGCACTGGCGGTCGACGTGGGAGCCGGCAGATGGTGCTGTGTGCCACTTCGGTCACTGCCTTTGGCTTCACAGCCACAAATAAGCGATGCCCAGCGGCTCTGTAGATTTGATCCCAGGATCTCGGCGGTCCTCACTGAGTGGTCTGAACTCTTGAGTCACCAGGTCCCCACAAGTGTTGAAATTTACTCAACGATGCAGGTAGGTATTCTATATGCTGTACTTTACGAAACATTCCTGAATATTGTATTGTTTTTTTATGTCAGTAGTGTGACTGACATACTGTGGTGGTTGAATGAGAAGTCATGCCAGGAAAATAATTCCCTGGTAACTTGTAATGGTTTTGATGGCGCTAGATCCAGGGTCTTGGACACAATGTAGAGAACGGCTTCTCCTGGAGCGAGAAAGCAGTAAGAGAAATTGCCTCAGGAGGGCAGCAGAACACGCACAACAGCACATGTAAGCAGTCATTGTACCACAATTGGGCAGGCGCTGGGTCGTCGCCACGGAACATGCTGTGTCGTTTCGATAGGAAGATTCCCAATTATGGAGCGGAGCATTGGAAATGTTCCCCATAGCCACGTGTCAAGCTTTTTGTTTCCATGCAAAAAACATTTCCCTTGGCACAAGTCAGTTTTGTAATGCCCGTCCCGTAGGTGACACCACAGCGTGATGTCCTGCGCAAATTACCATTGAGGCATTGGTGCTCATCTCTTGTTTACTGCCCTGAGCCAGTGCTGGAAATCCCTCATTCCTATGGCGGCAGCGATTTTTCCATAGGGCAACCACTGTACTTCTTAAAACGGTACATTGTTTTCGACCCCCACCAGGATTTGAACTCGCAACCTTCCGATTAGCTCGGGCTACCGCTGAGCCACCTGAATGGATCACAATACACAGGTAACCCAAGCGGGAGTTACACTCACGTGCGATGACGTCAACTAAAACCGGTTTACTCAACCAGGTAAAGCTCGTTCCACCAGTGTGGTAAGACGGTGCCCAGTAGTGACGCAGCCTGCCTCGCCTTACGTGGTCGAGAATTACAAGCACCGAATTGCTTCTCAGATCCACTGCAGGGGTTTCCCTGTTTACTGCACCACACCCATGGACATCGAACCCACATCAACAAACCACAAGTTCCATAAAGACAGTTCCTAAACTCTCGCCTACAACCATACACTTGGCACTTAAACGATTAAAATTTTCCCATGAAAACGGATCATCTCCGATGCCGCGCTGCCTCTGCACTGCACGTCGATTGGTAAACGGGAAGAGTAAGCACGGAAACACGGCACAGGGTTATGAGCTTGAGACGTGGAGGAACTTTCAGTTCCACGTTGTGTTTACACATTGTTTTGATGTTTTTGTTTTTACATTTTGGTAAATGCCCATAACATTAATAATACTCGCATAGTCAAGATTCATCTCTGGTTTAGCCTCCGGGCTGCCATTGCATCCATGGGCCCTGCGTAATAGCCAAGTGGCTGTTGACTGCTCAGCAGGGGGGATCGAGTGTGGCACTGATCCCGTTTTCCTGGCAAAAAAATGCTCCCTGTGAGATCAGGGATGGCCTCAGACGTTTGTGTTGAATCTTTGTTCAACAGCAAACCCGCAAGAGCAGAATACAAGGTTCGCAGATCTGCATGACAGAATCAAAATATGTATGTATACTGGAGGAATCCAATGAGCTATAGATCAGGCTTTCGCGACCAATGGCATCCACAATGTAGGGTTTTTTTGGGTTAGATCGTATAAATATATGAGCTGTAAATAAAATTTTAACATGTCTAGAAGGGGCGGGTCAGAAGATACAACAACCAACAATACAAAACACGATTGGAGTGCAAAGTATAGGACAAGTAAACCACTTAAAATATACAAATAAAATTCAACTGTTTTATCTTATTCTTTGGGTCTTTCGGTAAAGTCACGTAGATAGGTTGAAAGAAAATAACAACCTATCTCCGTGACTTTACCGAAAGACCCAAAGGATATTAATTCCTGCAGTCACGAACGCTTTAAGTCAAGATTTTTTTTATATCTTATAAGGTCAAGCCCACTGACCAAAATGGCTTATTTTTCAGAAGCGACTTGGCCCACAAATGATAGCTAAATATTGTGGCTTATCATATGGAAATTAATAGCAAAATAGTCTAAATGCGTGTTCCTAAATGTATAGGGGAAAACCTGAGGACTTGGAAAAAACCCACGCGACCACGGGGAGAGAAACACGCAAACTCCAAATATACAGCAGGCGTGAGGGTGGTCACCGAACCCCTGACCTGCATACCAGGCGAGGTAGATAGCATCTCGCCACCGTGGTGCCCCTTAAATTATGACTTGGGGTCCCTCGACCTCACGTGCATCCATGCAAAGTTTCGCTCACGCCACTGCTCTACCGGAGGTGCCTCCACGAGAGAGAGCCCCGAATGGAGGGTATGTTGGCCTACTCTTCCACACTGGCCGACGTTTTGGAAGAGGGCGACCTGTAAGTAAGGCTTAACTTCTCACTGAAAATGTTCTGCATCTCTGGTAAACTGATGCAGGCGATATGTGACGAGTAGTTCTGTAGCCACAGCCATTAGCGAGCGGTATACTGGATGCGGTGTGCCGGTTGCAGACATTTTCACGGTCACAAACCCGGATAGACCCGCCTTAAATTAATCCTTGCCTGACAGGATTACCGAACATGAAGCAATCATTGTTGCAGCTTTACTGCCACACAGCACCAGCTAAGAAGCCTGTTTGTGTTACGATGGAGAATGCGCAGCCCTGCAATTGCTTGCTCACAGCTACTGCTGGCAGATGGGCCTCCATTTGAGCGTGTTTGGTCTACACTTGCATGCTGACCAGACGTGTTGGAAGCGGTGGGCGTACGAACACTCCCCCTGACGACTGCGGTGACCCTGTTCATACTGCTGGGTGAACATGCAGCAGGGATTTGAGTACCGAATTTTAGAAACTTGGCCCCATCGCTACAACTGCCACGCCGAGAGATGGAATGGAACCGGTTACTTGTGAACTGCAAGTCGAGCGCGCTGACACCCACGGCACCGTGGGGCAGCTCGTCACCGCGGGCTGTGTTTGTGTGACACGGGGGGGTGGGGGGGTTCCTCCAGTGTGGGCAAGCCGGGTACAGTGCACGGCGGTGCTGGGCCGGGAGGAGGCGGCGACTCCGCCTCGCACCCCCCCACGTGGCACGGCCGTGGCAGGGCCGGCCCCGCTCCCCGTGCTGCTGTTGGGGGCGCGCCAGTCACGGGACGCGGCCGAGCGCGAGCGGTGAGTGAGCTGCGCGCTGGTGATGGTGATGATGATGGTGGTGGTGATGATGATGCTGGTGATGGTGGGTCTGTCACGGTGTCGTGGACGGTGGAGGAGGGACATCCCTGCTGCCAGTCGCCCTTTGGTGCCAGTCGGGGTATGGGAGAAGGGAGGGGGCTGGCATGTCGACTCCAATGAGCCTCCGAGTTTGCTTCGCAACGGTGGATGGATCGGGTTTATTGGTGATGGTGTTGGAATGGGCACAATTTAATTGGTGTTCGCTATAAAACGGTATAAAATAGGAATCCTGGTGTCAGGATAAATGTTCATTTCTAAGATTAATCTGCGTGACAGTCAGCACTTGGCACCGAGAGGCCGCCGGTGAAATTCGGCCTCCCGGCGCGGCAGTTGTAGCGATGGGGCAAGTTTGTTACCTACCCCCTCGCCTCTCTCCATCCAAGAGTGATATCAATACGACAAGTCAGTCCATCGGCAGGTCGCGTATGGTGGGGTGAAGTGTGGGTACGCCCACCTGATCCAACACGTCCTGTCGGAGTGGAAGAGGAGAGATTGTAGGACGAGTGGAGACCCTGCTGAGACTGACGAGTGGAGACCCTGCTGAGACTAGGACGAGTGGAGACCCTGCTGAGACTATGACGAGTGGAGACCCTGCTGAGACTATGACGAGTGGAGACCCTGCTGAGACTATGACGAGTGGAGACCCTGCTGAGACTATGACGAGTGGAGACCCTGCTGAGACTATGACGAGTGGAGACCCTGCTGAGACTATGACGAGTGGAGACCCTGCTGAGACTATGACGAGTGGAGACCCTGCTGAGACTTTGACGAGTGGAGACCCTGCTGAGACTGTAGGACGAGTGGAGACCCTGCTGAGACTATGACGAGTGGAGACCCTGCTGAGACTATGACGAGTGGAGACCCTGCTGAGACTAGGGCGAGTGGAGACCCTGCTGAGACTGTAGGACGAGTGGAGACCCTGCTGAGACTATGACGAGTGGAGACCCTGCTGAGACTAGGACGAGTGGAGACCCTGCTGAGACTATGACGAGTGGAGACCCTGCTGAGACTATGACGAGTGGAGACCCTGCTGAGACTATGACGAGTGGAGACCCTGCTGAGACTAGGACGAGTGGAGACCCTGCTGAGACTAGGACGAGTGGAGACCCTGCTGAGACTGTAGGACGAGTGGAGACCCTGCTGAGACTAGGACGAGTAGAGATTCTGCTGCTGGCAGTGGAGGCAGCGAGCTATTGTGGAGCTGCAGCTTTACATTTTAGACCCTTTACAAACAGGAGAGTGCACAAATATTGGTTACAATGTTTGGGATAATCATTGTGATCGTTAGTTACATTTAACGATAACAAAACAACTGAAGACATAAACGTGAATGCCGCAGCATAGAGTCTTATAAATTAAACGTGGAACACCCGTGTGGTGGCGGTGGCATCATAAACAGGAGGCCTTGACCAAGTGGTCTGGGTGGGACCCTGAGATGACCGCGATGTGGGGGGGGGGAGCTATTTCTACGTTCGGTGCCACCTCGTGCTGCCGGGACTTTGTACCCATAGATTCATGTTATCTTGGGTCCCATTAACCCATAGCGGAGCATCGCTTCCGTTTCTGACATCTGTCCCCACTACCACCACCACTTCGTGTTCACCGTTTACGGCAGGGTAATGCCGTGCTAACACTTGTGCCTCACAGGGTTCGATTCCGGACTCTGGCGCCGACTTTTGTGAAATGTGTATGTCTCCCCGTGCTCTAAACAGAGTGAGTGAGTGGAGTGAGTAGATTTTCCCCCTGCCTTGAATGGGTTTCCTCCGAATTCTCTGGTTTCCTCCTGTAACGGAACACATACTCTGTCATTGGTGTTGGTCAAACATCCCAAAGTAGCAGGTCCCTCCGGACAAAGAGTCTTCGGACTCGAGGTGGCTTTCCTGGATAAATAACTGTAAGAAGTGTTATTTTCATCCAGCCACCCCAGATCGTGAACTGATGCTGTCAGACATTGTTGCACTTGAATGATCAGTCCACTTCCACCACGCCAGCATCTCGTCATTCTTGCTGTCACAGTCACAGTGGTAGCCGTGCACACATTCGTCTCTTGAACCGAAACAAAGCGGTTGTGCCCAAACCAGAAGCGTCGTTCCTGTTGTTGTCACCACCGAGGGTGGCTGCCGACATGTGACTCGCTTGCGGGTAACGCAAGCACTCGTGCTATGCTCGGTCATCATTTGTTTTCGGTAGAATTTCCCATTTCTCTCAGCTGTGTGTCCTGTGACTGTTCGAGGTGAATGAACCCTAGTACACGATCCGGAGGTTTCGCGTCGCCGACGTGAAATTCAAGCCGTCGTGTTGGTGATGATCCGCTCGCATCTCTGCATTTTGGCTTCCGTTCACCGCCTTCCTTTGTTGTCGCCATGACTCTTTTGGCCGTGAGTGGCTCGTTCGGTTCAACGTTGCACACTGAAGCCGTGCTGTGGAAGTCTTCCCACTCGTCCGCGGTGTCATCAGCCTTGTCTGGATTCAATTCGAGTTTCACATTCAGGTTGTTCAGCTAACATCCACCGACATCCATTTGTGCTTAAATCCTTCTTTGAAACCGAAGCCTCCTGAGACTGTGACTCGGGTTACGCTCAGGGTGAAGCGTTTATCCCACGCCGTTTGTTTATATGGATCTGGATTGTGGTGACTCGGTGATTCCCATCGGCCACGCGGCCATCTGACCGTCAACATTTACAGCTTTTATTTAATACCAGCACACTTTGAAGAGGTTTCGACATTCAGTGTCTCTTTTCAGCAGTCAGGCTTGCTGAAAGCAATGCTGGCATTCGGAAATGGTGTTTTCTCAGAAGCCGTGCTTACTTTCAATGAATCCAGCTGGTAAATCCCATTCAGTGTGCACGGCGTGACTTGAATTGACTTTGAACTTGTCGGCATGTGGCCTCATCTGTGGCGTTACTCCCTGCTGCGCTTATTTGATTCAATGATTACATTTTCTTAAATAAAGAGGAAAGTTCATGGTTGAAGCACCAATCTATATGCGGATTTGGGATTTTTTTTACGAGTCGCGGTCATTCTTTAAGAGTTGCGGGTTTCTTTGGTTTGGTTCTTTAGGCCCCGCCTTATATGTTATAGACCCCGCCCCATATGTTATAGACCCCACCCCATGTCTATTGCGGCCCCGCCCTCTTTGTTTAGGCCACTCACTTTTCTCCTCAGGTTCCGCCCCTTCCTCCAGCCAAGGGGTTGTGCGGCTCCCTTCCCCGTGAGACTCGGCAGCTCTGGGCGTCAGTGGGGTTCAAGATCGATGAGACCGCGACTGAAAAACTTTGGGACAAACCCAAGGAACAGAGAGGGAACCCCAAGAAGGTCAGGCACAGGAACTGTGATGCGGCAGGCACAGGAACTGTGATGCGGCAGGCACAGGAACTGTGATGCGGCAGGCACAGGAACTGTGATGCGGCAGGCACAGGAACTGTGATGCGGCGGGCACAGGAACTGTGATGCGGCAGGCACAGGAACTGTGATGCGGCAGGCACAGGAACTGTGATGCGGCAGGCACAGGAACTGTGATGCGGTAGACAGGAACTGTGATGCGGCAGGCACAGGAACTGTGATGCGGCAGGCACAGGAACTGTGATGCGGCAGACACAGGAACTGTGATGCGGCAGGCACGGGAACTGTGATGCGGCAGGCACAGGAACTGTGATGCGGCAGGAACAGGAACTGTGATGCGGCAGGAACAGAAACTGATGCGGTAGGCACAGGAACTGTGATGCGGTAGGCACAGGAACTGTGATGCGGCAGGCACAGGAACTGTGATGCGGCGGGCACAGGAACTGTGATGCGGCGGGCACAAAAACTGTGCGGCTGGCACAAAAACTGTGCGGCAGGCACAGGAACTGTGATGCGGTAGACATAGAAACTGTGATGCGGCAGGTACAGGAACTGTGATGCGGCAGACACAGGAACTGTGATGCGGCAGACACAGGAACTGTGATGCGGTAGGCACAGGAACTGTGATGCGGTAGGCACAGGAACTGTGATGCGGCAGGCACAGGAACTGTGATGCGGCAGGCACAGGAACTGTGATGCGGCAGGCACAGGAACTGTGATGCGGCAGGCACAGGAACTGTGATGCGGCAGGCAAGGGCGAGTCCACTTTTGGTTAGAAGGTGGGAGGAGGGGTAACTGAATGTGTTTCTGTAGCATCACCGCTTAGTAAAGACCCCTCAAGTAAATGAACAATAGCGATAATCGCCTTGAATATTTGTTATTGAGTTCCCGCTGTTCTCATTGAAAGGCTGTGAGTAGAGACATCTTCCTGAACCTACCCTTACATGAGACTTGAACCATCGGCAGCAGCTATCGGTGAGACACTGCAGTAGATAAGGGCCGGGTGAATTGTTTTCAGGTAAACAGCAATAAACATGGTCATTGCACGGCCGTAAACACACAACGTTGAGAAACCGTGAGTGTCACGGGTAACGATGCGCGAGACATAACGGGGTAGTGGTGACCGTCTTCGAACAGAGATATTGTACAAGGTATTGAACTCGCCTTCGTGTTCGAGGAGCCTCAGCGTGCCTCCACCTTTGGCTACCACACACGCGGTTGGTGTCACGTGGAACGACCTTCCAGGGACGCTCAAACGTGCCGCCAGTCTCAACCTCTATCGATCTCTAAATAAATCTCACTCGCACGACGTCTGCAACTCTCACAGCGAGGGTGCACTTCGGGTGAACCGGTGTCACGATCAATGCAATTATGTGCATATTGATTTTGCGTGTGACTGGCTGCAATGTTCATTGTAAAAATGCAACCTGTATAGGATATCTCAGAAGGCCCTGGTACTTGCTTCACGCATTGTGAACTCCTTGACCTATGGATGGTGGCCAAAAGGCACCGATGAGGAGTTTGCGGTCGCTGGCACCTGTCTGGTTGTGCGCACAGAGCCGCCGGCGGCAGAGATAAACGGTCCGGGGTCCTCTCTGTTGCACAGAGCTCTGCTGCACGGCACGAGTCCCGGTGCCATCGTTCACATCGCACTGCGCCTACATCGCCGAACAACTTTACGTGCGGAACGCCGCAGTTGTCATCGCTGCGCTGACTGCTTACGGTCGTGCGTGCAGCTTGGGCTGCAGAGTGCATCAGTGCTGACCCCATTTGGGCTATAAACAGTACAGTCAAAAATAAACACCACAGTTCAACATGCGGCGAATGCAGCGTTTGCAACAAAGTGATTTCCTGCTCAAATGAACATTGGTACGGTGCTAATTACTGTCCCAAGCCAGTGGTAGAAAATTCACGTTCCTATGACGGGTGCAAGTCTATCCATAGGACAACCACTTGACTTGCCTACAAAGTGGTACTCATTCAATTGACTGCAGAAGCAACGACGAACCGAGTGAAACCCCAACCGGGATTAGAACTCTCAACCTTCTGCTGAGCCCCACCATTGTCAGTTCACGTAAACGCACAGCGCTGCATACACAAGTGATGGAGAGAGGAGATTTGGGTTCTTCTGGAGTGATGAAGGGGGGGGGGGGGGTTCCGCTGGCAGCGCAGTAAGCGGCCCAGTGGAACCGTGGAGCAAGTGGGCCACGTGCGTCGCATTGCTCCCAATCTGCACGCATCTCCCCGCGGAGCGCGCCCTCTCACCGTTTCACCATGGTGCTAGCCCACGTAATTTTCCATCACCGCGTTCCACCGCCTCGTGCGTGCCTCACTCGCATTCCAGCTCCAATCCAGATGAGTCGGTGCGGCCGCCGTAGGCGTGTAAAGGAGTGCGTCGCACACTGGCCGAATCTTGAGGAAGATGTTTATTCCACGCACCGCACGTAGGGAGCTTCAATGCCCTCAGCCTCAGCCCCTGATGCCCAGAGAGTTCCCTCGGCCATTCAACCGATTCTAAAGATCCCACCCTTTCTCTCTCACATCTGTTGGCCAATGACAGGACAGCTCGCCGATCAGGCCATCGTTCCTGGTTCACCGCTTGGCTCCACTAATCAGATTAAATCTGGCTCATTGCTGAGCCAATGGGAGGGCTCCCCGCGCCGTTTGAACAGCGACTTGATTAAATTCTGAGAGGATCACCCTCCGATATCGTCTCCATGTGTAAGAGGCTGGGCGCGAGGGCCTTTGCTTCTGACTAGCGTTGCTTAATCAGTAACCACATTTAAAAACTGGTCAAAACCGTGAATAAGTAGACCAAATACCCTCTAAAGCTCCCTTTATTCGAGGTCCTTCCACGATCAATAGCGTGAACAAGCGAGTAGCTGCAAAGTGGATTATAACTGAGGAATTAGGGCATTTATACTGCTGTGCTGTTTGTATATTCACACGATAACAGAGCGACCGGACCCTGTCCTGGGGGGCCATGGTCACGGTGGTCAGGGGAAGCCGCCATGTGTGTGAGAGAGCAGTGAAGACTAGGAGGGAGCATGTGGGAGGTGTGGAGTCACACGTGTAGTCTAATAATAATTGCATTCTTATTGCGCTTCATACCAGAATGACATGTCTCAGAAGCGCTGGTTTTGTTTTAGTCAAGGGGACCCCTGATGGTTGCTTGCCCTATGAGGCAACAATGGGACTCACTGCTGGCCTGCAAGTGGGCATTAGACGACCAGTGGGGGGGGGGGGGGGGTGATGATTGCTGCCATGTGTCATCCCAATTGAGCAATGAATACTGCTTGGGTAGTTGGATAAAGCTGCCTGCTGCATTTCTCAAAACGCCGTCTCGACTGCTCCCACGTGGAAAAATAAAAAAAAACACCAATCGGTGCTCATTAACGTGACATTCCGTGCACAGAATGTGAAGAATCCCACCCGGGTGCGATCCCCACAGTCACCTCGACGTGGCTGAGAAGCTTCACTGCTGATCGGATTCAGCGGCAGTGTCAACACGGAGGGAGAGAGCACGAGCAGGCAGGTGCGACAGCTGCTGCCCCTGAGATCTGGGTCTCGTTGTGTCCCTGCGGCCGGGACGTGGACGTGGCGCCAGGAGGGTCGCGGGGTCAAGGAGCCTCCTCTTTAGTGGTGACAAGGTACGCATTCCCGACATGGTCGCTAATCCACTCGGAGATGGAAAGTCGCGTTGCCTCGCACCGTGTAAACATGCGTGGCCGCAAACACACGTGGCCGGCCACGCTGGCGATGCCTCGACACGGGGAGCAGAATGCGGACGGTTATGGAACACACCGGGGCACATTAAGTGCAGTAACCTTCAAGCAAGTCTGACTGCTCACGAGACACTGAATTCCAAAACTGGCCCACAGATTTGCTGGTAGTTGGTGGTTGTGGTGGTCTACTCTCGGTCAACTCCGCCTCAAATGAGTACCTGATGCAATGTCTAAATTTCGCCACTTACGGAGACGATAGCGACCCGGCGTGCTGCTAGCCGCCCACTACTTCGTGTGCTGTGCCGGGCTTTATAGGTGCTCGCTAACAGCACTTGTCTCAACAGTCTGTTAAAGCTATATGGGGGATCTTTGTCTTGGTAGTTTTGACAGTTGCTGAGGTACTGATGGTGGTGGGAATAGTGGTGGTGGGTCATGTGACCATGTGGTAGACTTGATGGTGAAGGGAGTAGACTGATGGTGAGCGTGTGGTAGAGTTGATGGTGAGGGTAGAAGACTGATGGTGAGCGTGTGGTAGAGGTGGTAGTGGTAAGGTTATTAGATTGGTGGTGGTGGTGGTGGTGATGAGTTCCATGTCCTCCACCGTGAGCCCCACGTAGCATTCACACTGCAGCTGATATTTGTGGCTCGTGAACAGATTTCACTTTTAAACAAGTCGGGTGTTTTAATATTTTTTTTAGAAGGAACAAAAATATATTTTCTATTAACTTCACAGCGTCTTGGGTCATCTGAGCTTGTGCATAGCTAATTGGAATGTTATTTCGGCGATGGTGAGTTTATACTACAGAGGCTTTAAATACTTGTTCAATTAAACTACCGTCTTTACAGCAGTCATTTCCGTTGCGTTGAATGTTTTAAGTAACGTGTTTTAGCCATACAGGTTCCATTCAGTACTCATCCGTGCTGTATCGGTGCGGTGTGACCACAGAGCACAGCAGTGATGCTGATGAAACACGGAGCGGAGGGGGTTCAGAAGAAATACTAATCGAGCGGCGGGCAAGATTGCTGAAGTGTGCATTGAACGCGACGTATCCCAGACAGTGGGCCCTCGGTTACATACCACTGAAGACCGTCACAAAGCCCTGGTCTCTCCTATCATGGACCCCCGGTTCCCCTGTAACAGGGCCCTACCCACACTCTCCACCACGACCGCTGTTATGTGTGTGCATTTCCAGAACGTGCATTTGACTGATGCGCGTGGACGACCGGGTTTTCTATGTTCAACTTCGAGAGGTTTCTCAGACGGAGCTTAGGGCCGGAGGTTGCATCAGACGGGCCGTGTGCCGCCGGAGTTGGCCGTGGTATTTTTATCGGAGCCGCATGGCCAAGGCTCAGATTACCCCCCCCCGACCGAGTTCCCAGAACCCGGGAGCGGCGGCCCCTCCCGTCGAGCGGCAGCGGCGCGGACGCGGCCCACCGCTCGGAGGAACACCGCCCCCTGGGGAGACGTGGGCGGCACTCCACTCGGTCCGTTTGACTCGTCCCGTTTTGTGGGAATTCTGGACCCCACGTGGTGCGGAGCGCGGTGCCGCGATGCGGGCATCCGGTGGCATGAGAGCCGTTGAGGAGCGCGTGCGTGGTTTGTCGCCGGTGCAGACGAGCGACGATGGGAGGAGGCCTCGCCTGCCACCGTCCGCTGCCATCGCTGGACCTCCGGGAGCCGCGCCACCGAGGAGCCGAGCGCAAGCTCAGCGCCGTCTGCAACTTCCACGACGCTCCGCCGGGTGCCCCCTCGCTCAGCGAACGAGTCAATGTGAACCTGGCTTCCGAGGAGGAGCTCATGACCCTCCCAGGGGTGAGGCGGCTCCTGCACAAACCACGCGTTCCCTCCTTCATTGTTTATATTCAATGACCCAGCAACTCTAAACGCCTTACATTGCATCTCATCTCAAACTTTCGAAGGCCACCCCCAGTGGCAGCTGTTCCTGTGCAGCATGTCACTCAGCACTGGCCTGCAAGAGGGCTTCAGTCTGCCACTATGGGGCGATGATTACTGCTGTGTACAATACCAATGGAGTAATTTGCAGGTAATTTTTGAGTTGGGATGCAATTGCCTACCCGTTTGACGTCGGGGGATCTTTAACGTCCACTCCGGAGCAGACAACGCATAATAATTATGGTTAATGCCACCGCAGTATTAACCAGGATGCTTTGCCAGATTCCAACCCTGAACCTCTGCAACAAGCGGCGAGTGCGCCACTGCCGGACCGCGTCACGGCCGCACTCTTGCGAGCTCGCCTAGTGAAACAAACCAAATTAACTCGGCGCAACCACACGCCCATCCGTGCTGTGTGACTGTTCGGCAAAGCGTGGAGTCGTTGAGCGCTGTGCTCTGTGTGCCGCCGCCACTGCTGCCGGTGCCATACCCAGGTGACCCGGGCGGTGGCGCACAGCCTGGTGGAGTACCGCAGGGAGATCGCCGGCTTCCGCAAGGTCGAGGATGTGGCGCTCGTGCCAGGGGTGGGCGCTGCCAAGCTGGAGGCCATGCGCATGGAGATCTGCGTGGGCAGCCCTGGCGCATTATCCATCGCACGTCTGGTGCGCGCCCGCACCGCACTCCGTGTTCGTGTGCATGGGTGCGTGTGTGTGCTTGTGTGTGTGTGTGTGCATGTGGATTTCAATGTAAGGGGACACGTGGTGCTGTCCGATCACCCCATCATGCACGGTGCCGCCCTTAATAGATGCTCGCGAATAGCACTTGCCCCAACAGTATGTTCAGGCTTTACGGGGAATCTTTGTGCGGAATGTTTTAACAAGTGGCATTGCTGCACGGTTCCAAAACCGGGCGACGTCTGCAATGTCTTACGAAGCTCCGACTCCTTCCAGGTCAGCCGAGACTCCCGACCGGATCTCCTGGCGACCACGCGCATCAACATCAACTCGGCGACGCCGGCGCAGCTTGCGAGCGTCCGCGGTGTGAGCGAGAAGCTGGCAGAGCGCGTCGCGCACCACCGGGCCGAGCACGGCCCCTTCCGCACCGTCGACGACCTGGTGCGCGTGCGGGGCATCAGCGCGTCGCTCATCGAGCGGGTCCGCGCGCAGGTCTACGCCGGCCTTTCCTCCCGCCCGCCCTCCTTCTGTGCCGGCGCCGGCGTCGGCTTTACGCGCAAAGGGGGCGGCAGCTGCGGCAGCGGCCTGGGCGGGAGCGGGCCGATCCCCAGCCCGACGTCGCGCAGCCTACGCAGCCTCGCCGGCGCGGAGCGCCCGGTGTCACTGAGCTGCCAGCCCAACTGGAGCGAGGGGATGCTCCCGGCGGCCTCGGTACGCGCGGGCGAGCACGCCGGCCCAGGACGCGAGCGGCGGCGGCGGCGGCGGCGGCGACAGGGGAGCTGGGCGGGGAACGGGCCTGCGGAGCTCGCGGGCAGCTCGGCGCCGCCCTCCCCTGGCGAGGAGAGCGAGGAGGGAAGCACTGACGACCGATGCCCCGTGGCGGAGTCGGGCTCCTCGTGCGATGCGGGCTCGCGGGGCGCAGCGTCCGGCGGCCCCACGTCGTCCTCACCTCTCCGTCCGGCCGTGCGTCCGTTCTCCGGCCTGCACCGCGGCCGGCCCGTGGTGCGGCTAGGCAGCTGGAACCTGCAGCGGTGCTCTCGGGAGAAGTCCTCTAACCCTGGCGTGCGCGAGGTCGTGTGCATGACGCTGTTGGAGAGCGGGTGAGCTCGTGCGGCGCCATCCACCGTGTCTGCGTGCGTGCGTGCGTGCCGCGACTCAAAGTGTCGCTCGGAACGATGAGCAGATATCACACCAGCACCGCTCACAGCCGTATCGCAAAAAGCGGTCATGAGTACAGCGGTGGAGATGAGCCGGTATGTGACGGTATGCCGTGCCGGCACTTCTCAGAACACCAGACGAGTGGACCGGCACTTCTCAGAACGATTCCTATATCCGGACTGTGATGTTTCCACAGCAGGGAAATGGCAGTGTGTGTGAATGTGAGCGAGTGTATGTGTGTGTACATACGCTGCAGAGTCAAGAGGTTTCATTCTGGAACTTCTACTTTTTTATTTTTATCCCTGGTCATGGGTAAACGGGAGTAGAAATGATTAGATATCTGTCCCGAATTCCAGTGCTTTACATATTTACAGTCACTTTGATAGCGGATCGTTATGTAAACATGTTTTGTGCAGACCCCAGCGCATTATCTGCTGCACTGTGGCCCTGGAAAAATTCCGCAGAGCTAGAAAATGATTCTGCCAAAGCGGCAGCACCAGATTTTTATCTGGTGGGTTACAAAAGTATCTCTGATGCTCCAAAGCTGCTCAGATGTGAGTAACAGTGAGCGCAAAGATTACAATCGTCAGCTTCGTGAGTGAAGAATTTAAGATAACTAGGCCGACACTGCGCCTGCATGTTGCATAGCTGAACGGTGGCGTGGTGACACTGACCCTGGGTCCTGGCTGCCACCGCTGTACCCTGCAGAGTGTCGTTGCTGGCCGTGCAGGAGCTGATGGACACGGAGGCGCTGAAAAAGGTGGGGCCGTCGCTCCGTACTCGCCGTCGGGAACATGCACAGTCCGGGTCTGGAGCTGCGGTGGCTCACAACGAAGGACCGCATCGCTGCCCCAGTTCCTTCTCTGGATAACTGAATTTAAAAAGACGAAATGCGTTGGCAAAGTGGCGGTCAATATTGCGTTTTTCTAAGTTACTGGTGACCGCATGAATAAAAGTAAAATAACATTAAAACATATTCTTAGTTTTTTCGGTAAAGTCACGTTGAAGAGAAACAACAAAATAATAAAATATATATAAAACAATAAAAAAATTCTCACGACGTTTCGACCATAACTCAAACGGTCGTCTTCAGGTGTGTTGGTTCGCATAAATTTATTTTTAAACGGCGCATTTATTTATTTATAAAAAACGTTAGCGCCACGCGCAACGATTTGGCAGTTTACCCAGGACTAGTCCATCTATATTCTGAAAAGAGGAGGGGGGAGACGAAATTTTTTATAATGTATGCTGTCTGAAAGCCACTGTAAGCGTGAACAATCAATTAAGACCTGAAATGGTTTATCAAATCTTTCCAATGCTTGCTAAGATAGAATCCATCTTCTTGGTTGAAATTGTCTCTGTGCTTGTATATGTGGATAGCCTCATGAACGAATCTCTCATGGAAGCCAGATGGCTTACAAAGAACCTCTGTCTTGGAAAAGTCAATGGCATGTGAGCCTACTGAATTAGAACAATGATCTGCCACGGCCGAGGTGTTGGTCCTACCGTGTTTAAGGTCTGCTTTGTGTTCACGAATGCGGTCCGAGACATGTCGTTTGGTTTCTCCAATGTAACTACTACCACAGAGGCAACTTAGTTTGTAGACACCAGGGTATTGTATGTCCGGAATCACATCTTTTACAGACGGAACCAGATCACGGATTTTATGTAATGTGTTGAAACATAAAATCCGTGATCTGGTTCCGTCTGTAAAAGATGTGATTCCGGACATACAATACCCTGGTGTCTACAAACTAAGTTGCCTCTGTGGTAGTAGTTACATTGGAGAAACCAAACGCCATGTCTCGGACCGCATTCGTGAACACAAAGCAGACCTTAAACACGGTAGGACCAACACCTCGGCCGTGGCAGATCATTGTTCTAATTCAGTAGGCTCACATGCCATTGACTTTTCCAAGACAGAGGTTCTTTGTAAGCCATCTGGCTTCCATGAGAGATTCGTTCATGAGGCTATCCACATATACAAGCACAGAGACAATTTCAACCGAGAAGATGGATTCTATCTTAGCAATCATTGGAAAGATTTGATAAACCATTTCAGGTCTTAATTGATTGTTCACGCTTACAGTGGCTTTCAGACAGCATACATTATAAAAAATTTCGTCTCCCCCCTCCTCTTTTCAGAATATAGATGGACTAGTCCTGGGTAAACTGCCAAATCATTGTGCGTGGCGCTAACGTTTTTTTAAATAAATAAATAAATGCGCCGTTTAAAAATGAATTTATGCGAACCAACACACCTGAAGACGACCGTTTGAGTTATGGTCGAAACGTCGTGAGAATTTTTTATTGTTTTATATATATTTTATTATTTTGTTGTTTCTCTTCAACGTGACTTTACCGAATAAACTAAGAATATGAATTACTGCAGTCACGAAAGCTTTAAATCAAAACATTAAAACAGTTACCGATTTGCCGCACTTATGAAAATGTCTCGCAATAAACGTAACGGTTTTCCCTCTGGAGTTGAGGCCTTTCCTGCCAGGAGTGGCACAGGGAGGCAGTTGACTTGTGAGCAGGTCGGGGAGTGCTAAAGAACCAGATTCAGCTGTCAGGATTGAAGTTTATTCTGGGGCCAGGGTTGTTATCTTTTAACTGAGAAATGCAAATGAACCACGCCGTGATTAAGGCTGCCGTGCGGTTTGTTTCTTTGTGTGATACAATCGGTGCGTTCATGATTAATTTTCCAATGGAAAATGATTCCTGGTTCCTGACTTTTGCAACCGGTCAGATATTATGAAGATGGTTCCTGGTTACTGGTTACCGTTTCACAGTTGTAATCAATAACTCATTTCACTGAACTGCATCTCCTGTCTACAGATCTATAAATGCTGTGCACTAAGCCACCTTTTCATTTTAAACTTGCTGCAGCCCTGGCTCAACAACCACAACATTTACGATCACAGGGAACTCCGGAGTGATGCCCGAAATTGAGCGTTCAATATTCGGACCTGGAGGGGCTCCGTGGCAGAGCGAGTGGGGCGCAACCGGACGCTAGCGAGTTCACATCCTGGTCGGGGGTTCACTTGGATCATCATCCCTCTGGGTCGATACAATACACACCGCCTTGTGGAGACTTCAACAGTGGTTGTCCAATGGATGGACTCTCCCCCGCCATAATCACGGGGAATTTTCCATCACTGACTCGGGGTTCTAAATGGGAGCCGATCACTGCCTGAATGCTCACCTGAGCCGGAAGCTGCATTCGTTTCGATGCTCCACGTGGCGGCTTCACACGACGGAGGAGCCTGGTGGTGTCTCAGCGCTCATGGCCACATACGTCTGTGTCGCAGCTCTGCCTGGAGCTGAACGAGCCGACGGTGCCGCTCGTGCAGAGCTGGGCGGGGCAGCACGGGGACTGGGAGTGCGTGACCTCCGCAGAGCGGCAGCCGGACGGCGGCAGAGTGAGCGGCTTCCAACACTCACATACGCACCCACACAAAAACCCCCCGTATAGCCTTTAACAGACTGTTCGGGCAAGTACTGTTAGCATGCCCCTACGAAGGCCGGTACAGCATAGAAAGGGGGGTTGGCACTAGTCGTGTGCAAACACTAACCGCGATACTGCCACTCTCCAACAACAACAACCGCCATTCGTCACTAAGTGGCGGTGACATCACCACGACGCTTGTGCCAGGCTCTGTGCACGTTGAGGTCGCGTGAAGTGTCGAACGCCCACTGGCAGGAGGTCACGGGGCAGACCCAGGTGCCACGGGTCGATTGACCGAAATGACTGGCTGATACACCACCTGTACCCTCTACAGTGCCACTATCCACACACATGCACACGCGCACACACACGAACGTGGCCACACTTGGATCCACACAGTCGCTTGCACGATGCTGTAAAAGGCAACGTGCTGCCTCCCAACACGCGCCCCGTGCCAGCTTCGTTTAGCCAGGCAACGGCGCCTGGATTGATAGCAGCAGCGGCAGCTTATATCTGTGGAGCGGTTGTCATTTAGGTGGTGTGTGAACCGGCACTACGAGAGTTGTGCGTGGTGTATGGTTGTGCTTTGTGTAGCCAATGTTCACGTCTTGGTTGTTGTGTCTGGCAGTAACTGTGGAGACCGATCGTAAGGAACTTCATGAGGTCTTGATCCAGAAGGTTTACACGTAAATGTAATGTTGTGTAAGCAGGCGACGTGAGAGGAAGGGATGTCGTACGAGTGGAGGAGGCGGAGGAGTCGTGTTAACGACGCCGTGGTTCTGGGCGCACAGGAGATCCTGGGCTTCCTGTGGAACCGGGCGGCTGGCGTGGAGCTGCTGCCCCTTCCTGCACCCCCCGACTGCGCCGGCATGATCCCCAGCAACGGCACCGGCGCCAGCTGTCGCGTGCCACTGCTCGTCCGACAATTCAAGGTGCGGCCACCCGTAGCGCCCACGGCCTCCATCGCCGCCGCCTGAGACGGCACGCGCGACCGTAGAGACGACATTTCCCAGATCCGGGCCATGTGACCGCGCGCGTCTCCCTGTGCAGGTCGGGGCCTTTGCGTTCACGGCGGTGAACGTTCATGTGCGGCCCGCGGCGGACGAAGGCACCGCAGTGCAGCTGCCCCCCCTCGGCCCTGCCCTGCTGTCCCCGGAGATCGACGGCGTCAAAGGTGCCCGGCAGCATTTATGGGCGGAGCGCAGGTCGAAGCGCCGTCACGCGTGCTGTTTTTATAAAACGCACTTTCTGAGCGTAAGCCCTAAACGGAACTCTCAAAGTCGCAATACGCAAGGGTGTAAGACGATTCTTGAATAGAGCAAAGTTATTGTTGTAGGAGCTTGGGGGAAAAGAGACGATGGGAAGAGGGAATTCCAGAGTGGAGCAGTGTGAGGGAAGAAGCAGAAAAATAAGTGAGGTGACCTGCAGTGTGGTGAGTGAGTGGGCGAGTGGGTGGGGGGAAAAATGAGTGAGTGATTGGGTGAGTGGGTGATTGGATGAGTGAAGGGGATATGAGTGGGCGAGTGGGTGAGTGAGAGAGTGTGTGATTTGGACCTGCAGTGCAGTGGTTGTATGTATGTATGTTGAACTTCTTTTGCACCATACGTAGCCAACCATGCTAATCGGCGGTGCGAACAGTGTGAATGAGATGAGACAGTGTGGTAGACCAAGTCCTCAACATGGGTGGAGGAATCATTGGGTGAAGTTCAGTGAACAGTAACAATGCTAGTAGCGACAGAAGAGGGACAAGCAGGCAACTGACTGCCGGTGAGCGATTGAGTGGAGTGAATCAGTGAGTGCTGGATCACCAATGACCCCGACTGTCTCTGCACTCTGAACCCTGTTAGGTGCAGTGAGGCAGGAACTGGGCACTGCACCCCGGATTTGACAGCAGGAGAAGTCCAACCTCGGCCGGTATTATGCTGTGTGTAGCAGCAGGGATAATAATTGTTCAGAGTCAAAGACGAAGGCTTTGGTGCAGAAAAGCAAACCAGGCTTTCTCAATGCCTCTTTATCGAGAGGAGTTACGCAGCCATTCCATGATGGCTCACGAGAGGTTGTTGTGCCGAGCAGATAAGTGGAGTTACTGTGGGGATAAGAAGACCGCCGGTAGACGTGACGGGAGGAACCGTGGAGTTGCCAGCCACGTGTACTCCGACCACCGAACCGGTTTTGCGCGTCGCAGGCGGATGGCCCGTGCTGGTGCTCGGGGGATTGGGCGCGCAAGCCGCCTCGGCGCTCGGGGGGCTGCCGAGCGTGCTGCCCCCGGAGGCATTCACCGACATCGGCAAGGAGAAGCCCGGAGGCAGCCGCGCCGCGGACGGCGTGTGGGTCAGTTCGTCTGTCAAGGAGCGGCACACAGGTGGAGAGAGAGCGCGCACGCCATCCTGACGACTCGTGACCACGACTCGATCGCGGTGTTTGATTGGCTGCCACAGCAGAAGCTCGGTTTTTTTTTATGTGCCATCACCTCTAGCACTCAACAATTATCCCTGGTGCTACACGCAGCACAACACCGGCCGAGGTTGGACTCCTACTGCTTTCAAATCTAGGGTGCGGTGCTCAGTTCCCACCTCGATGCACCCGGCAGAGTTCGGAGCGCCCCGCAGAGTGAGAGAGCACGCGCGACGCTGTTCCCCGCAGGAGGGAGCGCGGTGGTGCGTGCGGGGCTGAGCAGCGCGTGGATCCCCGACGGCTGGGCCTGGGGGGGCTTTGTCTCCGACCACTGCCCTGTCTGGGCCGAGTTCTTCACCGACTTTCCCCGCGGCAAGGCGGAGGACGTCAGGAGCAGCGCCTGAGCGTCCTAGCAGCGCGCGGAGATTCCACGCGGTGCCCTCTGCCGCCCCTCGTCCCCTCGTCTCGCCGACACCTGGCACTCGGAGATTACGGGGAGCGTGCGGCACGTTAATAATAATGACTGAACACTGCCTTGCGGCGCGAGCTGCTCGTTTCTGCAGCGCCTGCATCAGAGGCCCCAGCTTCCCACCACTCGGCCGTCGTCCCTCTGCTGCAGAGCCAGTAACCATCATGGTGCCTTTTCAATGTAACTTTAGATTCCTGTTGATTTGACTCATGGGCCTGAGACAAGGCTCTCCTGAGCTGTGAGTGTTTCCATTGCTGCTGCTGCTGCTTGTGACTGACATTTACTTTACAACCGCACGTGGCCCCATAGGACCATCTCCAGCCCATGGGGTGACCAGGGTGGCCGTGGGGTGACGAGGCTCAATGTATGGTGACCGAGGTGAATGTTGGATGTATGCAGGGTGTCTGGGTGGATATTGGGTGTAGAGTCACCAAGGTGGCAAGTGACTGGGGTGAATGTGGTGACTGGGATGGATGTGGGGTGGATGTGGTGACTGGGGTGGCTGTGTGGTGACTGGAGTGACTGGGATGAATGTGTGGTGACTGGGGTGACTGGGTTGGCTGTGTGGTGACTGGGGTGAATGTGGTGACTGGGGTGGCTGTCTGGTGACTGGGGTGGCTGTGTGGTGACTGGGGTGGCTGTGTGGTGACTGGGGTGGCTGTGTGGTGACTGGGGTGAATGTGGTGACTGGGGTGAATGTGGTGACTGGGGTGGATGTGGGGTGACGTGTGGTGACTGGGGTGACTGGGGTGAATGTGGTGAATGTGGTGAATGTGGTGACTGGGGTGAATGTGGTGACTGGGGTGGTGACTGGGGTGACTGGGGTGACTGGGGTGGCTATGTGGTGACTGGGGTGAATGTGGTAAATGGGGTGACTGGGGTGAATGTGGTGACTGGGGGGAATGTGGGATGACGGGTGGCTGTGTGGTGACTGGGGTGGCTGTGTGGTGAATGTGGTGACTGGGGTGAATGTGGGGTGACGGGTGGCTGTGTGGTGACTGGGGTGACTTTGTGGTGACCGGGGTGGCTGTGTGGTGAATGTGGTGACTGGGGTGAATGGTGACTGGGGTGACTGTGTGGTGACGGGTGAATGTGGGGTGACGGGTGACTGTGTGGTGACTGGGGTGACTGTGGGGTGAATGTGGTGACTGGGTTGACTGTGCTCAGGATTCCGGTAGAGAGGATGAAGCCAGCGATCCTGTCAAGTGAAATATAGATTGTGTCGCGAAATTTTAATGTCATCGCCTTCATGGTGTGAACGACAAATTCTTAGAAAAGCAGTGTAGATGACAATTATTTATGTGTGTACATTCATATGAAGGATGCACTTACACTTGATTTGAGATTGTGCAAGATAAAAAAAGCATTTGATATACTGTGTATAGAAGCTAAATGCCATGATATGCAGTATGCACGCTGTTGAAGCAGGCACGCTGATGACGTTTGGAAATCCGAAGCAAACTGACGTCACGCCGTGGCTCGTTCTCTGCGCTGCGGGTGCGGCGTGTGCAGCAGCTCGAGTCGTCGATTAAACATTTTGAGCGCTCGCGCGCCGCTGTGCCACCGACTTTGTGTGCATTTCGCTCCGAGCCGTGCGGCGACGACTCATCCCCCCAGCCCTGGGCAACTCGCGACCACGCCAGCCACGGGGCCCGGCTCGAAGGCGAGCGGCTCGCCAGCGGAAGGTTGCGAGTTCAAATCCTGGTTGGGGGATGACTCGGCACATCTTCATCCCTCTAGGGTCGATAAAACGAGTACCACGTTGTGAGGAAATCAACAGTGGTTAGATTCGGCCCTGCTATAGGAATGTAAACCTTCCACCACTCGATCAGGATAGCGGGAGGTGAGGTGTGCACCACCTGACTATGCAGAAGTATTTTTGACAGCAATTGCACAGCAGCTGCTGCTGCAGGATTATTGTTCCGCATGTTTACCTAGGAAAGCCTTACTGAGTCTCAATACTCTTTTTCAGGAGGATCTTTGAACATTTTCGCAGTAGGGGATGACGATTTCTGTGTCCTAAATGAGTAATTTGTGTTTATTTTTCACATTTGGAACATGACGCCGACACAATGGCCAACGCTTTTAATGATGTCACTGGTTCTTTAAGCTCGCGTATTATCTTAAGTTTAATAGACCGCGGAATTAACCAGGGCAGCCTGTCAGAATCGAACCGTGATCCTTTGCAACAATTAGCGAACGCGCTACAGCTGGGCTCTGCCTATAAGTCCCACCTCCTACCTCCCAAACAATGAAGCGCCAGAGTCGCTGCGCCCCTCGGAATTCCAGTTCTCCGTGCAGCCTCTCCTGTGCCTGCACGGTGCGCATGCAACGAGCTCGCAACGAGCGATGTGGGCTGTGCGGTGCCGCTTTCGCACGGTCTCAGCACAAGCGTCCGCTCGCCCCGATATCTTAAGCCAGAGACCTCGAAAACGGGCGAATGAGCGCACACAGCCACTGCCCCGTGTTTACCCGATGCAACCGGCACGCTGTGTCCCCACGGGACACATCCCGTGTCCTTGGGATGCTCTCTCCCGCCCGCCGTCAAGTCTCGTCCATTCCATCGCCCTCTCGTGGAGGAATCTGTTAGGGCCGTGATGACGTAGTTCTTTTCAATCATGCAATGGTCTTTGCGACCCGTGCCGTCATTAATTACCTCGCGTGCATTGCGCCACCGCATGCAGCCTCGCGCTGTTCACCAGCGGCGACCCCTGCGCTATCCCTCTCGATTGGGACCTCAGCACCAGGGACAGCGGCCTCAGCACCAGGGACAGCGGCCTCAGAACCAGGGACAGCGGCTTCAGCACCAGGGACAGCGGCCTCAGCACTAGGGACAGCGGCCTCAGAACCAGGAACAGCGGCCTCAGCACCAACGACAAATCTCGGGACCGCATGGAAGGGAGGGGCCAAGGCCTGTAGGGGCGGCCTTCTAGAAGGAAGGGTGGGGGGAGGCGCCCGTGGCCCCTTCTCCGCACAAAGGAATCGCAGTTGAGAGCAGCACAGCGCGGCGGTGGAGCGAGACCGTGGAGCGAGGCAAGGCCCCGAGGACCGGATTTCTCTAGCGGGACCGAAGTAGCGGCATCGCCCCCGCGTGGGGGAGCAAACAACACGCAGCGTGAATCCCTTCAGCTGTGGCAGCAGCAGCCCCGACTACCCAGGGAGACGGCGAGCCGGGAGGCCGCGTGCGCGGGGATGTCGGGTCACGTGCACGCCACGCAGCAAGAGACGGAGCGGCTGGCGCTGGGCACGGCGCTCAAGCGCGTGTCGCTCATGCTGCAGTACCCGGAGCAGCTGGAGCGCGTGGAGCAGTACCGCAAGCGGGAGGCGCGGACCACCGCCTCGCTCGAGACGCGCCTCAAGGTGCCCGCGCTCCACTCGGCGAGCCCTCCGCCCGTGTCAGTCGACACCGGGCCGAGTGTTTTATCTCATCCACGTCGCGTTCAACCACCGCACTGCGTGTCACAGCTACACAGCCATTCATGCACCCACACTCGCCCACTCGCCACACTGCAGGTAAGGTTACTTCTCTTTCTGCTTCTTCCCTTGCACTGCTCCACTTGGGAATTCGCTCTCCCATCATCGTCTCCTCTCCCAAGTTCTGACAGTAATCTTGCTACATTCAATGACACGTGTCAACTCTTATCAATTGCAACTTGCCAGTGTTGGTTGTTTCCGGTCGCTTGACGTTTTGGGCATCTAAGCCCTGTGCTCATGAACTGCGTTAAAGAAAAAAATCCTAAACACTGGGGCAGGGATGGAGGCCTGGCCCCCCGCTGTACCATCCGGGTTTAAATGTAGAATGTTCATGAAGCAGACAACACAATCACTCGTGTCGCTGTGGAGAATACGAGGAACAGAAGCAGCAGACAACCGCCGACTTCCCGTGTTTATCTCTCTCCAATGAATAGCGGAATTGTTTTAGACATCCCAGAGGCCCTTTCGGGCCTGCATAATTTCCGCAGCATTGGTTTTATACGGGCAAACACTGGAGCGGTTTCCACTCTTGACTCAACTGGTGAGATCTCGTGTGTCGAAACCTACCCAGAGTGTGTATTGAACCAATGCCCGTGTTGTGTCTGCAGAGAGACACAACACGGGCCAGGAGGTGTATACATCGGCATGTGTAGAGGCAGTGCGTGATTCCCTCATCGGGTACGACGTCGGCCTCGGAGATCGCGCGTGAAGCCACCGTTGGGTCTCTCGCTGCTCTGCTCGGTACGGGGACGCGATGGCGACACCGGCGCGCCAGGAGTGGCGCCACCATCGTCTCCTGAGCGCCACTCCGGCCGGGGCCGGCGCGGCCGCTCACAGAGAGCCCCTCGTCCTTCCCTCCCCTACCCGGTGCCGCCCCGCAGAGCGCCCTGCAGTCCCAGCTGGAGGGGGTGCGGCTGGGCCTGTCGCAGCTGCACGGGGCGCTGGCGCACGCCCGGGAGATCGGGCGCGCCCTGCGCGGGGTGCGCGCTGAGCGCGAGGCGGGGCTCGCGGCCCTGGAACCCCTGGGAGAGCTCCGCGGCCTGGCGGACGAGCACGGGCAGCTGGCGGCCGCCGTGGAGCACACGCGCATCATTATGAGCGGTACGCCCCCGCCAGCAGCAGCACGGACCCTGACACTAGCCCGAGCTTCCCCCCTTTGGCTGACGCGAGCAACGCGGACCCGCACGCACGGCAACGTGACCCACACGCACGGCAACGTGACCCACTCACACGGCAACGTGACCCGCACGCACGGCAACGTGACCCACTCACACGGCAACGTGACCCACACGCACTGCAACGTGACCCGCACGCACGGCAATGTGACCCGCACGCACGGCGACGTGACCCACACGCACGGCAACGTGACCCACACGCACGGCAACGTGACCCGCACACACGGCACTGGTTCTGACCGCGACGAGACCCCCGACCCGAGCCCACTGCACGGTGACGCCACACGACCCTAACTGTGCCGCCAACTCAAACGCCATCCCCCCCCCGCGACACAGAGGATGCGACCTACAGGCACCGGCATGGCAGGTGCCGCCAGGTGAGATCGTGGTGACACAAAGATGAGACGGGGGCAGGCTGTAGTGAGAGAGGGGTGAGGGCGGGGCGAGGCCGCTCCGTGCGGCTACAGGGACGCCTCCTGCGTGGCCCCCGGGTCACGGCCCCCCCATCCCCACACCCTCGATTCCCACGCCCCGGTTCGTGTTTGAAGCACGGAGTCCGCTCTGCGTTGCCCCCACGACCCCCGCGGCTCCCGCGTGTGTCCAGGGCCTCCCGTCTCCCGCAGTTGCCTCGTTCCTTGCGGATGCAGTAACCGCGCGTTTGCATGGAGGCGTCCGCCGTCCACGTTTCCATTCCTCTTAATTACAGGGAAAGGGCGCGAATCGCATCCATGGCTGGATATTCTGTGGAAGTCGCAACGTCCTGCTGCTGCTGCTCGTGTTGCTACTGCTGCTTCTGGTGCTGCTACTGCCGTCACTGCTGGTGCTGCTGCATGTCGCAGACTCGCATCTGGATAGCGCAGAGCAGGCAGGGGCGCGATCTGCCTCTCGGCACGTTCGCGACCAGCCAGTCAGACGGGGCGGGTGGGCCCAGCACCCGCACCAGCATGGTAATAACAACGTCAGGGCCATCGGTGTGTCATTGGCCACGTGTGTGTGCGACATGTGTAGGTGTTGATGTGACACGTGTCGTCCTTCCCCCGCACCGACGATAATCACGGTTGGCTACGTGCGGTGCGAACGAAGTTTAACATACATACCTGTGTGTTATGTGTGACATATAGGTACGTGGATATGTGACACGTGCGTGTCGGTGTTCCGTGTGTGTGATACGTGTGTATGTGTGATACGTGTGATACGTGTGTATGTGTGATACGTGTATGTGTGATACGTGTGTGTGATACGTGTGTGTGTGACACGTGTGTGTGTGATACGTGTGTGTGTGACACGTGTGTGTGTGCCGTGCGCAGTGCGCGAGCTGGAGCAGGAGACGCGCGACTGGATCGAGCAGGGGGAGCTCCTGGCCGCACACAAGAACCTCATGGAGCTTGAGCACTCGCGGGACAGCCTGCTGCTGCGCCAGCACCTCAAGGACGCGGGCAACGCCGCCAACCTGCACCTCATCCGCGAGTACTTCTCCTGCGCCGAGTCCCTCGCCGGTACGGATTCGGGGTGGCGAGGGCGGCGTGGCGCGGCAAGCTTTTGAAAACAGCGATGCCGTCACATCGCTCGCTCGTGTTCTCGCGTCGTGAAGTCGTCCGATCATTTCTAGATTTAAAGCTTTCGTGACTGTTAGGATCCATACTCTTTGGTTCTATTGGGTAAAGTCACGTAGGTGAAAATAAAATAACAAAAAATCACGACGTTTCGGCCACAACACAAGCGGCTTTCATCAGGTGAAGGGACGAGACTGTCTGGAGGACAGCGCTGGAGTGGAAGAAGCCACGCTTAGATCACGACCTTTAAGATGCCGCGATCACAAGCTTAAAGGTCGTGATCTAAGCGTGGCTTCTTCCACTCCAGCGCTGTCCTCCAGACAGTCTCGTCCCTTCACCTGATGAAGGCCGCTTGTGTTGTGGCCGAAACGTCGTCCGGTCATCTCGGCCCAGCCGTGGCCTACGAGACATCTGTGAAAAAGAGCCACGTAGCTCATCGGTTTCCTCCAGTCTCCAGATTCTGATTCTGAATGGGACTTAACATCCATCGTCCCGAATGTTTATCAGGCGACCTGTTCGCTCATCACGATCACAGCACCGGCCACGCGGAGCGCCCCACCCCTCCTCTCCACGCTGACCGCGACACGCGCGTGCCCCCCCCCCCCCACGTGTGCGCCCCCCACCACCGCGCAGGGGAACTCGCCAAGCAGCTCTGGCTCGTGTTGCAGCGTGGCCTCGGTACGGCGCGGCGCGACCCGGCCATGCTGGTGTCGGCGCTTCGGGTCATCGAGCGCGAGGAGGGGCTGGACGCGCTCGCGGCCGAGCGGCGGCAGAGCTCCGGGTTCGTCGCCCCGGGGCGGCCCAAGGAGCTGCAGCGCCGCTGCGTGGAGGTGCTGCGGCAGACGGTGAGCACGCGCGTGGAGAGCGGCCAGACGGACACGCGCGACGACGACAGCCTGTGGCTGGCGCGGCACCTCGACACGCTGCAGCGCCGCATCCTCGAGGTGAGCGCCGCGCACGCCGCGCCCCGCACGCCGCGCCCTTCGAGTGCGTGGTCGCTGGTGGTCGCCAATGGACGATGGTGGATGCTGGTGGAGCGCAGGATCTGGTGGTGGTGAAGACACTGATGGCCCAGTGCTTCCCGCCAAAGTACAACATCTTCTCCACAACGCTGAGATTCTACCACCAGGCGCTCGGCGCGCACCTCCAGGACATCGTGTCCGAGCAGCTGGAGGCCAACGAGATCGTGTCGCTGCTCACCTGGGTGCTGCACACCTATCCCAGGTACGTGCGTGCCGCGGCCGCGCCAGCCCACCGGCTGAGGGGCTCGTGGTGGGGGTCGGAGGGAGGGGCGCAATGAGGGACGCGTCGGAGGTATTGTAAAGACCCCGAATTGTGTCCGCCCGCAGCGAGGAGATGATGGGGCACCCCGACCTGGCCCCGGAGGCCTCCGTGGAGGAGCTGCCACCGCTGCTGTCACCTGGGGAGGTGGAGGCGCTGCTGCACAAGTACCTGCACACGCTCCAGGTGTCTCACGACGCGATGACAAAGACCCCCGTGTAGCCTGCACAGGCTGTTGCGGCAAGTGCTGTTAGCGAGCTCCTGTTAAGCTGTTAAGGCCGAAACGGCAGCGCCACGCCCGCATGTGTGCCAGACTAGGTGTACTTTGAGCCCATCGCGTGAGTGGTGGAAGGCTTGCTGGTAGGAAATTATGGGGCAGACCCATTGAGTAATTTGCGGTGTAATTTTTTTTATTTGGAAAAATCGGACCCTGACACCGGCACACAACGGCCTTCTCTTGCGAATGGTGTCACGGGATCTTTAACATTCACTGTGAAGGAGACAGCGTGTGGTAGTTTTAAGGTTATTACATCCGCAGTATTAACCAGGATAGCCGCTGGATTTGAACCGTGAACCTCTGAAACAAGCGGTGAATGCGCAACGACACATGCTCCCCTGCGCCATCGCAGTGTTTTAGCCGCATGTAAATGCGTTGTGGATGTGGTGTGGGGTGACGCGCGGGTGCAATGATGCGCGCGTGTGCGGCGTGTGCAGAGTAACGTGTGCACGTGGCTGGGCAAGGCTCTGGAGGCCGAGCGTCGCGATTGGATGCGGAACCAGGAGCCGGACACCGACCAGCACGGATACTTTCACACCGCACTGCCTGCCATCGTGTGCCAGGTGAGCCAGGGTCACGTGTGCCAGGTGAGCCAGGGTCACGCCTGCCAAGCGAACCAGGCAGTGCCAGGGCCCAGCAGTAGCGCATATGCTGCTCATTGCAGAAGTTCGCGGTTCGATGCGGCAGCTGGCCCTGGTTAACACTGTGGTATATTAATCATGTTGCAGTGGACGTTAAATATGCCGTGACGTCATTCAAAGACGAGTTGACCAAATCTGAAATCATCGCCTACAACTGTAAAAACCTAGCAGGACCCTAACCCTGAAAAAAATTGGTTCTTGGATAAACAGGCGGCATGGTAACGATCCGTGGTCATTGTTCCCGTTCTTTTGCCTGCCACAGATGCTGGAGCAGAACGTTCAGGTGGCCTCCCAGGTGAGTCCCCGACTCGTAGGCCGAGCCATGACCATCGGCCTGCTGGAGGTGCAGACGTTCCTGTGCAGGTGAGGAGGAGGGGCCGGGAGTCTCGATCCGGCGGTGCCATCTACCGCGGTTGTGCCTCGGCGTGTCACGACTGCGTGCGTGTCGGTGTGTTAGTTGGTGTGTGTGTCGGTGTGTGTGTTGGTGCGCGTGTTGGTGTGTGCGTGTTGGTGTGTGTGTTGGTGTGTTGGTGTGTGTGTCGGTGTATGTGTTGGTGTGTGTGTCGGTGTGTGTGTGTCGGTGTGTGTGTTGGTGTGTGTGTTGGTGTGTGTCGGTGTGTGTGCTGGTGTGTGTGTCGGTGTGTGTGTGTCGGCAAAACAACCCCCTACCTCCTCGCGGTGCCGGACGGGCAACTCTGTCGTGGACAGTGGTGTGGGGGGAGGTCCAATTGTGATTGGCTCCTCCCCTCATGGCATATGTGTCCACCACAGCGGCTAAACGGGGGCTCTGGACGGGTGCGAGGGGCTGGTAACCCCTCCACCTTCAATTAATTACCACTAAACCGCGAATTAAGTATATAACTAATAAGCTTGTGCCGGAGGCCCCGGGGGGCCAGGCGTCTATGACGTCTCCTGGCCAAACCCCAATTGGCGGAGCCAGGAGATTGAATATCTACCCTCGGGGCTCCTCCAGAAACAACGAAAAACCACTACGGGTGGCCACGTGGAATGTTCGAACACTCACTGCGGAGGAGAGGCTGCCACTCCTCTGTCGGGAGCTGGACCGGTACCGCCTGGATCGATGTGGCATTCAGGAGGTCCGGTGGACTGGCTCTGGCTCCTGCCACCATGAGGGGTGGACAGTCCTCTACTCGGGGCAGCAGACTGCCAAACAACAGGGTGTGGCTCTTCTTTTGAACAAAAGAATGAAGGGGGCGTGGGAGCGTGGCGGTGAGGTGTGGGAAGCTGTAAGCCCCAGGCTACTTTGGGCTCGCCTTCCCATCAACCGGAGGCGAGGAATGGTGGTCGTGGTTACTTATGCCCCCACCGAAGATGAACATCCGTGGAGGGATGCAGGCAAAGCCGATGAGTCAGATGCCTTCTATGACCTCCTGTCACAGGTGCTGGCTAAAGTGGCCCCTCGGAATAGAGTCATCATGTTGGGTGACTTCAATGCCCGAGTTGGTCATGATACTGGCACCTGGTCTGGAGTGATTGGAGGGCATGGGCCAGATCAGCTCAATAACAACGGTAGGAGGCTGCTAGATTTTTGTGCAGCCCATGGGCTTGTAATTACCAACACGCTGTTCAGGCATCGGCGCATCCACACAACATCATGGATGCATGCCGGGTCCAAGCAAGAACATCTGCTGGACTACATAGTGACGGACCAGCGGATGCGAGCCCATGTCCTTGACACCAGGACCTACCGTGGAGCTGATCTGCCCTCTGACCATCGACTAGTCATCTGTAAGATGCGCCTGCCATTCTTCCACTCCGGTGGTGGGTGTACACCCAGGACCCCATTCCAACCTAAAGTGGCCTGGTCTCAGTTATCTGATGAAAGTTGCAAGCGAGAATTTCATCATCGCTTGCGACTGGGATTGGCATCGTCCACGACTCCTCCTGATGTCGAGGGTAAGTGGGCGAGATTTAGGACTGTGACTCATGCAGCTGCAATGGCTGCTTTGGGTACGCGGTCCAGACCTCCCCAGAGAGCCTGGCTGACAGAGGTGTTCAGGATGGTTGAGAAAAAGCGACAGGCCCACTGTCATTGGCTACAGAATCCCACGTCAGAGAATGAGGAGGCTTACCACAGCCTTCGCTCGGAGGTTCGGAGAGCCGTGAGGCGCTGCAAGGATGGGTGGTGGTCGTGGGTTGCTGAGGAGATGGAGTCTGCCTCAGTGGCCCGTGATCACAAATCTCTATTTAACTCCATCAAAAAAGTAATCTGCAGCGCCACACCTATTACCATCATTAGGGGAAAAAACGGTGACCCAATCTCCGGCCCCCAGGAACACGTTTGCAGATTTGCTGAGCATTTCTGTGAGGTCCTGGGGGAGGGAAAATCCCTCAGCCAGGAAAACATCGTGGCACAAAGTGAGGATGACCCTGCTGAGGCTGCGGTGCCTCAAATATTGGAAGAAGTCACCCTCTGTGAGTGGCTGGCTGAGGTGCCATCTGTTGAGGAAGTACTGAAGGCGATCCGGAGTCTGAGACCAGGAAAGGCAGCGGGCAGAGATGATCTCCCAAGCGAATGCTGAGGGAGGGCGGCGTTTGTGCACAGACTGCCCTATATGACATCATAACAACAGTCTGGACCACTGGACAGGTTCCACAGGATTGGAAGGATGCCCTGGTGGTCCCCCTGCAGGGGCATCTCACTCCTCAGTGTGCCGGGAAAGGTCGTGGTAAGGATTATTCAACATCGCCTTGCCAGGCACGCTGAGGAGAGGCTTGCGGAGCCTCAATGCGGTTTCAGGAAAGGGCGGTCCTGCACAGATGCCATATTTTCTGTCCGTCTGCTACAGCACAGATGTAGGGAATTCCAACAAGACCTACATCTCTGCTTTATTGACCTGGTCAAGGCCTATGATACCATCAGTAGGCCTGGGCTCTGGGTTGTTCTTCGTGCTTTTGGAGTATCTGCCCCTCTGCTCACGATCATTAAGGACCTTCATGATGGTGAGCGGGCCTGGGTAAAACTACGTGCCCGGGAGTCAGAGCCATTCCCTGTACACCTTGGGGTGCGACAGGGATGTCCTCTGGCTCCCACATTATTTAACATCTATTTTGACCACGTAGTTCGTGAAGCCTTCAATAGCTGTACCGGGGGAATCTCCATATGGTACAGATATAATGGGAGGCTGATCGATGCCCGGGTGCGATCAAGGGATGGCTCCCTATTGCTCAACCACGTTATGTATGCTGATGATTTGGTAATAGCTGCTCAATCAGAGGAGGAGTTGGAGACGCTGTTGCTGAGACTGGAGCGTGCCACTAAGAGGTGGGGCCTTACCATCAGCCTTACCAAAACTAAGCACCTGCCTGGGTATTTTGTACCATCGGACCCTCCACCCCCACAACTCCCAATCGGTGATGGGGTAGTTGTGGAGAGAGTGGAGAGTTTCCCATACCTGGGCAGTGTGCTTATGACTGGCTCCAGTTTAACAGCAGAGGTCTCACTCCGAATCAGTCGAGCGGCAATATCTTTTCATCGGTTGCGTAACGCTGTGTGGAAGCTACCTGGTCTGTCGCTCCGCACTAAGCTTCAGGTCTTCTCGGCCACGGTCATTCCCTCCCTTCTCTACGCTTGCGAAACGTGGACCCCCCTAATGGAACATCTTCGCCGGTTAGAAACATTTAGGCTGGCCTGCCTACGATCCATCCTGGGTTTAACCAGACTGGATTGTGTGAGGAGCTCACAAATCCTTTAAAGATCTGGGCAAGGTCCCATCGGTGAGCTCCTCCGGCGGGGAAGGATGCGATGGCTGGGTCATGTAGCCCGCATGCCCAGCCACCGCATGCCGCAACAGCTTTTGTTCGGCCGGATTGAGGGGGCTAAGCGGGCGCGGCACGGGCTAGAGAAGAGATGGAGTGATGTGGTACAGGAGGACGTGGAGCTGAGTGGACTTGCCGATGACTGGTACCAGCGGTGTCAAGATCGGCCTCTGTGGAGGAGGCTCGTGAAGGACGCTACTGGGCAGTTGGAGGCAGTCGCCCTCCAACAACAACGGAGGGCGGAGGAGCGACGCTCACAACAACGAGCGGAGCGCCGGGTGGCTAAAGCACAGCAGGTTGCCACAGTAGGGGGCACAGGTGGTGCATCAGCCAGTCATCTCAGTCAGTCGACCCGTGGCACCTGGGTCTGCCCCGTGACCTCCTGCCATCGGGCGTTCGACATTTCACGTGGCCTCAGGGTGCACATAGCCTGGCACAAGCGTCGTGGTGACGTCACCGCCACTTAGTGGCGAATGGCGGTTGTTGTTGTGTCGTTGTGTGTGTCGGTACACGTATCCGCGCTCGTCGCCTCCAGGTACCGCGCGGTGCTGGGCGGATATCGGCAGGAGCACGTGCAGAACCGGCAGCTGCCGCCCTTCTACGTACAATACATGACGGCCGCCACCAACAACTGCCTTGCCTTCAAGTAGGTGGCGTGAGCCAGTGTGTGCGTCCGTTAGGCTCCGCACACGGCCAGGTCGAACTCAGCAACTCTCCTCCAAGGTTCCACAACTCCGATCCGCAGAGCAGAACTGGATATGACCAACGCCTGTTCCCGCCGTTCTCCCACAGGGCTCGCGTCCCGGCCTCACGAGGACGATGTCCCCACGGTGTGCGTTCGTGCGTGCGCTCGTGCGTGCGTGTGCGTTCATTGCACGGAGTGATGGCGCAACAGTCGGCGCACTGCCGCTACGGTTCCAGTGACCGAATTAGTTTTACGCTCAGTCGACATCGGTGACAAATATCTGAAACGCTCCCGAGCCTCCCTTGCGTCAACTCATCGTCGCTTAGGAGAAAAAGGCGACAGGGCGTAGCGCCGGCCACCCACCCCCTCGTGCACCACTGTGCCGGCCTTCAAAGGCGCGACTCGCCTGGACTCTCCCAGGCGGTCTGTCAAGGCTACCCGGGGGGGGGGGGGGTCTTTGTCATCGCAGGGAGTCAATGAGGCAGCTCCTGGAGAAGCGGCCGACATTCGGGGCCCCGGGGGTGGAGGGCCCTTCCCAGGAGGCCACCCCCGTTCCGGCGCGATTGCCCGACCCGACGACGCAGCTGGACGGCATCGCTGCCGACGCCTGCGAGTACCTGCTCGACGAGGTGTTGCTGGACATCGAGGTGAGGCTCCCGCGGGGCCCGCCGGGGCGACAAACCGGACGGTGCGCAGGTGGTGCGATGGCACCCGGGCCCAGAGTCCCGAGGGGCCCAGAGTCCCAAGGGGCCCAGGCACCGGGCTACGAAGGGGGGAAATTGGACGTGGGGCCCCATCTTATTCCGTCTACCTGGGCCCCTCGGAGTGACCACACTTCACCAATGGTCCGGTGAGATCCGGTGAGCTCTGGTGAGATGTGGCTGGTGCTGTGAAGCGGCCCGTGCGAGCGAACAGAACAGAGCAGAGCAGCAGAGACACTGCGCTTGTACGTGCAGGCACGCGGTTACTGGGCGCGTATATTTTTGTTTACGTCGTGTGCATCATTTCTGGGTGTGTACGTTCTCCAGTGTGTGTGTACGTGTGCTGGCATGCATGTTCTCAAGCACAGCGGCTCCCAACAGGCCGTGGGAAGTGCTGCGTCGAGCGGCTGCAGACCCCATGATCGGAGTCGGTTGCATTCTGAAGGAAGCTGTTGGTACGCGGCGGTCTGTAATGGTTTGGAGGGTTGACAGTGACAGCGCGTGGATTTAGAAAATTCGGGAACTGCTGCTTGCTCGAGTGCGCACGCTTGTCTTTGTGTGTGCGCATGAATGCGTGTGCACGTGTACTTGACAGCGAGCACGTGTGCGCGCGTGTGATGCAGCCCCTGCTGCAGGAGCTGCTCACCAGGGCCTGGGTCTCGAGCTCTCGCGCCATGGACACCATCTGTGCCACGGTCGAGGATTACTTCAGCGACTTTTCCAAACTCAAGAAGCCGTACCTGCAGGTGCGCTCTCGTTGGCTCGTCCTGCACACAAAGACAGGTCACGGGAAAACCCAGGTGCCATGGCTTCACTGAGATGACTGGCAGATGCACCACCTGTGCTTCTCACCGTGCCAACTTGCTGCGTTTAGCCGCTCCACTCGCTGTTGTGAGCGTTGATCCTCCGCCCTTCAGTTGTTAGAGGGCGACTGCCTCCAGCCTCTGTGTCTTCTCCACAGAGGCCGATCTTGACACCGTGAATACCAGTCATCGGCAAGTTCACTCATCTCAACATCCTCGTGTACCACATCAGCCCATCTCTTTTCTAGCCTGTTCCGTACCGTTTAGCCCCCCTCTATCCAGCCAAACAGAAACTGCTTGAGCATGCGGTGGTTGGGCATGGGGGCTGCATTACCCAGCCAATGCCTTGCTTGTCGGAGCTCACCAATGGGAGTGTGTTCAGATATTTCAAGGATCTGTAAACCTGGCCCAGATATTCCATTCGAGGGGTCCACGTTTCGCAAGCATAGAACAGGTCGAGCATAACTGAAGCCAAGATGACCCAAATCTGTGTGGAGCGACAGGCCAGGTAACTTCCACACAGCATTACGCACATTCGACCACTCCCTCTATCACGCTTCCGCACTCACGTGCACAAACCTTTCAACACGACCCCCTTCAACTCTCATTTTAGACTGCTTCGTTAATGTCATCTGTCCCTCTGGATTCCTATGGAACCATGCGTCTCCATAGTGTCCCTCGTGTCCCCATGCATTCCTGCGCATCCCTGTGAGTCCCCGCACGTTCGCTCCACGCCCACACCCGATCTCCGTGGCTCCTGCAGGAGCTAACGGAGCGCGCTCACCGCCGACTCGTCAGCGAGTTCGTGCGCGCCGCCGTGCAGCGCCGCGTCTCCTTCAAGGGCTGCGAGGAGCGGCGCGAGGCCGCCGAGAAGATGGAGTGGGAGGCGCGTCAGCTGAAGCAGCTCTTCCAGAAGCTCTCCCACGTGAGCGTCTCAGTCGTTGCTTGAGCTCTGCAGAGGTCGCGCGCGTGGGGAGCGGTGGTGTAGCGGTCAGCGCTACGCTGCGCTACGAACCCGGCGACTCGAATTAGATTTCCGCTCACGGCCAACACCGGTGACGATTATCTGAACTGGTCCTGGGCCTCCCCGAGGTCAACTCAGCCTCAAATGAGTACCTGGTGTGATGTGTACACTTCGCCACTAGGGAGACATAGGTGGCTGGGCGTGGTGCTGGCCACCCACCCCCTCGTGTGCCGTGCCGGCCTTCATAGGTGCTCGCTAACGGCACTTGTCCCAAAAATCTGTGAAGGCGATACGGGGGATCTTTGTCTGCGTGGGCCAGCGGGGAGCAGGGGTGCCGTGACCTGCGAGCAGCGAGCCTGCCACACCTGCTTCTTCACGTGCTGGACGCCCCACCTTCGTGCACCGCATCGGTCTTAATAGGTGCTCGCTAACACTTTTCTCAATAGCATAAGGGCTACACAAGGAATTTTGAGCATATTCCGGAGAGTGTGCCACACGCCTGTGTATGTGTGTATTCCCTGCGTGCATGTTCTCTCGTGCGATCATGTGTGTGCAGGGCCCACTGAGTGAGGATTCGCTGAGTGACGTTATCCCGGCCTTGGCCGAGCTCGTGCGCCTCAAGGACACCTCTATGCTGTGCCTGGAGATCTCGGGCCTCCTTCACAAATACCCCGACGTGCGGTGAGGCTGCACGCACGCGGCCCCACGCACGCAGCCCCAGTCCCGCACCCTCACGGCCCAATATTTCCTCACCATCTCCTCACCACAAACCAACGACTCCGAAACAGGCGCCATCTAGTGACGCCAGTGTACGTTCGACACGCGGGTCGCTCCGTCAACGCGTACATTTGAAAATCACGGCCACATCGTTGACGTGCAAGGTCAATGTGGCCGTGAAAGATCCTCCGTGACCCCTGACCTCTGCCCACAGGGAGGAGCACATCTGGGCGGTGCTGGCACTGCGTGGCGATGCCACCAGGGACATGCGGCTGGTTCTCACCGAGTGCATGATGCAGCGTCGGGCCCACACAAGTGCCCCCGCAGCGCCTCCCAGCGTCGCCGCACTCAACTTCTTTGCCGACATTCCCGTGACGAGCCACCTCCTGCCCCAGCTCGGGAAATGAACCGAGTGCGCAGCGACGAGGTCAAGGGCGGGAGATCGAGAGAGCCCAGTCTCACGTGGAGACACAAGCTCGCTCAACGATCAAATACAACCCCAACCACGACTCCAACCTCAATAATGACTACAATCCCAAATCCAACCCCAACCGCTATTACCCACTGTCCAGCCCCCATCCTGGACTCAAAGCTGCTACAGTCAATCCGGGACTCCTAATGCCTTGACTCACGAAACCCAAGCTCCCTCCTCCTCTTCCCTAGACTTTAAGCCTTACCCCTCACTCTCAACTCATAACCGCAACAAATGAGCCCCCAAACTCTTAGGCACCCACAGGCCTTGTTCTGCCAGCTGTTCTGTAGCGTTGCTTGCAAGGCTCATGAGGCCGTGTGCACATTTACTCCTGACAAGAGCCCCATTTGATCAAAACAAAGCCCAGCAACAACCTCAAACCCTGAATACAGCTAAGTAGCGCTTATTCGATATCACCTTCTTCCTGTAGTGATGCGCATATACTCACAAAGACAACAGGCACACACACAACAATGATCTCCCGTATAGCATTAACAGACTCTTGGGGCAAGTGCTGTTAGCGGGCACGGCACACGAGGGGTGGGTGGCCAGCACCACGCCCAGCTACCTGTCTAACCAGTGACGATGTAATAATTTGAGGCCGAGTTGACCTAGGGGAGGCCCAGGACCGGTTCAGATAATCGTCATTGGGGTTGACCGTGAGCAGAATCAAACTCGGGTCTCCAGGTTTATAGTGCAGCGCTCCAATCGCTGTACGACCACTCACCCCACACAACACACACACACAGACATATACACTCACATTGGGTGTTGTCCCAGCTATTACAGTCCTACAGTATTAAGTAGCGTCCAAGTATTAATGGGGTCCATTTGTAATGTTGGTGCTTAGAACGAGTGTTGGTCCTTTAGGCTTGTGATCAGTGGTGTTAGTGGTGCCTAGACGCTGGTGTTTCAATCCGGCAACACCCCTCGTCCCTGGATAAGTACGTGTAACAAGAGACGACTACACATATGATTTTATCCCTTTATGAAAATATCTACAAATGAAGGCAGTTTCGCGTTGTTTCAGTTGCCATAAAGCCATTACAAAAGCCACGCGTCCTGTCGGCTCTTCAGCTGTTCTTGAGGTTGTGCGCCGGGCGCGGCGGGCGGTAGTGCACGATGATCTGCTGCAGGACGACGCAGTTGACGATGAGGAAGAGCAGCCCGGCCGCCCAGACGGAGAGGAACACGTTCCACCCCTCGAACTCGAGCAGGTACGCGGGCAGCAGCCACAGGGCCTGCCCGGCAAACCACGCGGCGAGCAACGCCAGCCCCCTCCGTCGGGGCAGCGCCAGCGAGGGCAGCACAGGGGGCAGCAGGCACAGGTACCACAGGAAGTACTGCGACGTGCACACCTTGTTGAAGGCCACGAAGGCGACCGTGACAACGAAGCAGCAGAAGGGGAGGTCGTCTGCGTAGCGGAGGCTGGCGGCCGCCAACACCGCCGCCTGCGGCGCGAACGCAACCAGCCCCATGGCGCCCGCGCGGCCCGACTCGCCGGCCAGGTACAGCGCGTAGAAGTACGGGGAGAAGTTGTGGCGCGTGTCTCGCCGTGTCACGTGGTACAGGTACGTCTGCTCCACGAACTCCCAGCCGTAACTGCGGGTGCGGAGCAGAGGGCAGTGTCACAGCGGTGGCGCCAGGCCACGCACACAGGCAGGACACGCTCACGCAGCAGCAGCATCATCCTCATTGCAGGGCGACGGAGATACTCGTCGCCGCGTTCATCGATAACACGCCGCAGGGGTGACCCTGGTTGCTATGCCGCATTTGCCGGCCTGTGGGCGTAATCCAATCGAGATCAACACCACCTTAGACCTGGACAGGACCTTCTGTGCTGAACGAGACCGACCACAGTTTAAACGTCTACTCGCTATGGAGGCAAGTCATTGAGTTGTTACCGAAATAAATGAACAGTCGATTTTGTAACACTGTTGGCAGTCGTGTGCAAATAACAATCGACACAATCGTCAATTACTCAATGTTAAAGGAAAATATAAACAACAGCTGACATTTCGGGGAATAGCCCTTTTTTTAGTAGAGACCACGTCTCTTGGCTCCTCTGAGAGCCCAGATGGCGTTATCCATCATCATGGGCCTCGAGTGCATGGATTAGCACCCTCTCAGCGCCCGCACACAGCTCACGCGCACGCAAACGTACACGTAGAAGAAAAACGCGCTGATCGCCGCAAACACAGAAGCCGATGTCAGCGCGAACGTCCAGACGTCCTTGCTCCGCAGCGCTGCATCCACCGCCAGCACGGAGTTGTGCACGAGCCGCTTTCCCAGCCCCAGCGGCGGCGGCTGCCGCTGCTCGCGCCGGCCCCGTGCGGACTCGGAGGCCAAGGCGAGGTTGAGCACGATTGGCAGCGTGTAGATGACGGGGTAGATTTTGGTGTGCACCGCCACGCCGTGGAGGAGGCCCGCCGTGGCCACGCGGCCCCGGCGCAGGCTCCGCAGCGTGGCCAGCACGAGCAGCGCCAGCACGGATTCCGCATTCCCGCGGCACGACACGGCAGCCGGAATGGGATTCAGCAGCCAGCAGGCGGCAGCGGCGGCCAGGCCCGGCCGCGACACGCCGACGGGCAGCATGCCGAGCGCCAGCCACCCCGCAGCCACGTCGCACACGGCGAACAGGAGCTTGCCGAACGGCTCCGCCAGCAGCGCGTTGGGCAGAAGCAACCAAGCCACCAGTGGCGTGTAGCGGTAGGTCTCCCGCCGGTACGGAGACTCGCCCTGCGGGAAAACGAACGGCACCGGTGGAACGCAACGCCGCGACTCGGCGACGTGTGAGAGAGCGGAAGGGAGACGAGAGGGTTCCGGTTTTTCACGGGGGCCGAGACTTTCTGGGATGCGGCGAAGTGAAAAAGCGCGCTCCACCCGATGGCACTTTTGGTGTTATCTGCGCATGCACGGATTTCATCGTTCCATCTCCTAGGTGGAGGCCTCTCGGCCACATTCCACTCTTTGGCTGCCACTGTTATTCTTCTTTGGCCAGCGTCCATTACTTCAAGCAACGTGTCCTGCCCACTCACCTTTTTAATACAGTAGTTTGGGTCACGCTATTAATCTGTGTTCTCTAATCCACGTGTTTCTCTTCCCATCTCCACGCGTGCATCTGCCCGTGATTATTTGCGCACCTTTCTATCGACTTCGTGAACGAGCACGTTTCTGAACGTGCCACGGCCGCGTCTCTCACCCGCGCCACGTAGTGCGCGGCGTCCGTGAAGACGCGGTAGTCGACGTCTGTGAACTTGACTCGGTGCGTGCGGTCCTGGTACTCTCCGTACAGCAGCAGTGCCACGCGCAGTAGAACAGCGCCCAGTAGCACCCAGCCAGCACCGGCGGGGCGCCCGCACGCACGACCACCCCGCATCGCCTCCTACAGAAAGACCCACGCACACCCGCAGCACACCACATCCAGTATACTTCACTCCAAGCTATGGCTGTGGTAGCTACTGATAGTGGTGCACCCTCATCCACCCAGTCTACCACCAGGGCTTAATTGCTGTGCCATGGTTGTGGTGGTATTGGCTACGAGTCGCGTGCAACCGACTCCACTCTGCTAGCGACCCGGAAAATATTTGATGAGATTTTAATTCCTGGGCAGTGCGAGGCCTCAAGTTAAAGGACGAGTGATGATGACAACACAGGCTCAGCGCCCGGAACCGAGTCACCCAGAGCAGGTACAGAGGCACCCAGAAGTCAATGCTGCTGGGACCGACCTCGGGACAGCGGTCGAAGGGGCGAGAAATCTGCGGCGTGGTTCCCTCAACACTCGGTGACGATGGTGGCGTTAAGGGCGATGGTGGTGCTGTTGGTTGTGACAATGTCAATGCTCGTGGTGGTGTTGATTGTGATGCTATTAATGTCGGACGTGAGGGTGTTTTTAATACTTGTGATGAAGATGCTGATGTTGACACTGATGTTGATATTTGTTGTGGTGTTAATTCTGGTGGTGATGTTGATTGTAACGGCAATGTTAACTTTGCTGGTGATGATAGTGATAATGTTAGTTGTGATGATGTTGATGGTCGTGATAATGGTGGTGTTGATATTGAATGTGGGGGTGTTGATGTGGGTAGCGATGGTGACGAGGTGAATGGTAATGCCATTACGCCTGACCCCCACCTCTTCGCTTCCGCTCCACGTGTCTCGCATTTCCCACCGCATATCCGCACGTGGCAGCGCGTGCTGCCGTCTGAATGGCTGAGACCGCGGACGGAAGCGTCCCCGGAACCAATCATATCAGCGTCCGCTCGGAGAGGCGCGCTCGCGATTCAGCCAATAAGAGGCGGGGGCCTCATCTAAGCTGGGAAATGTGAATCGGGGTACGGACTAAACCAAGTGACGCCCAAGTCTGGGGGGGACGGTCGTGGTGACCCTGACACTCGTGTTGGGCAACGCCGGGATAATTCGGCATTCATTACACGAATTACAGATATTACTAAAATAGAAATAATTAATTATAGGCTCGTATAAACAGACGTGCGAGCGGCAGACAGTTATTGACTGTAACGTCTGACCCGCCCTTGCCCCCCCCCCGCGTATAGTGGATTCATCCACTTCCGGCAGGGGAGTCCAGGGCGGAAGCGACTCGATGAATCGTGGGTAAACTCAAGGCCTGCGTTTGAACTCGGGGTTCTTCGTTAGACTCCTCTCTACATCGTCACAACACCCAGTCTACATCGTCACAACACCCAGTCTACATCGTCACAACACTCAGTCTACATCGTCACAACACCCAGTCTACATCGTGACAACACCCAGTCTACATCGTCACAACACTCAGTCTACATCGTCACAACACCCAGTCTACATCGTCACAACACCCAGTCTACATCGTCACAACACCCAGTCTACATCGTCACAACACCCAGTCTATATCGTCACAACACCCAGTCTACATCGTCACAACACCCAGGCTACATCGTCACAACACCCAGTCTACATCGTCACAACACCCAGTCTACATCGTCACAACACTCAGTCTACATCGTCACAACACCCAGTCTACATCGTCACAACACCCAGCCTACATCGTCACCACGCTCAGTCTACATCGTCACAACGCTCAGTTTACATCGTCACAACGCTCAGTTTACATCGTCACAACGCCCAGTCTACATCGTCACAACGCCCAGTCTACATCGTCACAACACCCAGTCTACATCGTCACAACACCCAGTCTACATCGTCACAACACTCAGTCTACATCGTCACAACACCCAGTCTACATCGTCACAACACCCAGTCTACATCGTCACAACACCCAGTCTACATCGTCACAACACTCAGTCTACATCGTCACAACACCCAGTCTACATCGTCACAACACTCAGTCTACATTGTCACAACACCCAGTCTACATCGTCACAACACCCAGTCTACATCATCACAACACTCAGTCTACATCGTCACAACACCCAGTCTACATCGTCACAACACCCAGTCTACATCGTCACAACACCCAGTCTACATCGTCACAACACTCAGTCTACATCGTCACAACACCCAGTCTACATCGTCACAACACCCAGTCTACATCGTCACAACACCCAGTCTACATCGTGACAACTCCCAGTCTACATCGTCACAACACCCAGTCTACATCGTCACAACGCTCAGTTTACATCGTCACAACGCTGTCTACATTGTCACAACATCACTGTTTAATCAGACAATCATCAGCAACTTTCGATTGTCACTACATCAATCACTTTAATCAGCATTCAATGTCATTCACTACTTCACCGATATTGACATCTACAACATCAACATTACAGCTTCTTTAGATCATCATTACCTAATTAATACCATTGCTACATCACCCACATTGACAGCATCATCAATACTATTTACATAATACATACCACTGTGCCTGCATCTCTAACATCATCACCATTATAAATGCAATAATCGGCACCATCACTTCAGCAATACAATTACCTTAACATCGCCAATCTGTCACTTCAACATCGACGTGAAACAAGAAGAAGATCATTAATAACGTAACTTACTCCAACAGCAATTAGCTCAAGCTATTCTTGAGTTACTCCTGAGCTGTCTGCAGATCACATGGCTGATTCAGGAGGTGAGGTCTCACGGAAGCAGCGTGCACATGGTTACCAGCTTATCAACATCGTGACCATCATTACCATCATCGTCAATATCATAAACACAATCACCATGAAAGATGTTACTCTCATGATGATGAGAATAATGGTTGTGATGGTTGTAGTGATTATGATGGTTGTGATAGTCATGGTAGTTTTTATCATCAACAGCAACATCAATACCAGAGGCATCACTTTCAACAGCATCACCGTCAATACTGTCATCGCCATCATTAAATATTGTTTTACCATTACGATCATCATCATCTTAGATTCTCACCTTGTTAAACCATTAAACGTTGATCATCACCCCCTTTGGCGTCCATGTACGAGGTGCCTCTGTGGATGTGTAGGCTTTGACTTTAACACCTATTTCTGTGACCAGTCACAAGCTAATCCCTTAGCTATTTCAATGCTAAATTACTAGTTGCCTCTGTGGATGTGTAGGTTTTGACTTTAACATAGCCATTTCCGTGACCAGTCACAAGCTAATCCCTCAGCTATTTGATATGTAAACCCCTTTGTCAAGGTGCCTCACTTCTCCCAACCAGCTTAAAAGTCGCTACGAATCTTAACAGCGTTTCATTGAAGCTCTGTGGATGTGTAGGCCTTTACTTTAACATCTATTTCTGTGACCAGTCACAAGCTAATCCCTTAGCTATTTCAATGCTAAATTACTAGTTGCCTCTGTGGATGTGTAGGTTTTGACTTTAACATAGCCATTTCCGTGACCAGTCACAAGCTAATCCCTCAGCTATTTGCACAAGCTAATCCCTTAGCTATTTCAATGCTAAATTACTAGTTGCCTCTGTGGATGTGTAGGTTTTGACTTTAACATAGCCATTCCTGTGACCAGTCAAGCTAATCCCTCAGCTATTTGATATGTAAACACCTTTGTCAAGGTGCCTCACTTCTCCCAACCAGCTTAAAAGTCGCTACGAATCTTAACATCGTTCATTGAAGCTCTGTCGTCCCGACAGGTCTGTACCTTTCACCTGAAGACGGCCGCTTGCGTTGTGGCCGAAACGTCGTGAGAATTTTATTGTTATTTTATTATTTTATTCTCATTCTACGTGACCTTGCCGAAAGAACCAAAGAAGAAAAACATCACTACCACCGTTATGACAACCACTACCATCATCACTATCGTCATCATCACTCCACAATCATCACAACCACTTCTACACATTACAACCACTACCATTATACACAACCTCTCATCATCACAACCACCAACTACCGCCGTCATCACGGGTCACTTGTCAACCCTCTACCCTTGAATGCAGAGCTAGGCGGAGATGCGAGGTCTGACGGGACCAGCTGCTCCTCTGGGATCAGCAGCCAGGAGAAGGATCTGGCCAAGAAGGCGCTCGACGCCTTCGAGGTAGAGCAGATGCTCACATCGGAAGCGTCACTGTACAGTCACGATATGCAGCCACGAGTCATTGTACACCAGGTGCTAGGTGCAGTATCTGTTGAAGGCTCGCGTCCTGCTGCTCTTCAAAGTAAAATCTACTCGGTGTGCAGTGTTAAAATTGTGACTGCTCAAGGTCGCCGGGTGGCCCAGAAGTTAGAACGCTGAGCTGGTACCGCTGGGATCCTGGGTTTGGATCCAGGGTTTAGCTGTATGTGATTCAACCTGGTTCTCACGTGCATTGAGTTGATGGTCTCAGCCCAGTTAATCGTGACTGCACGCAAAAACAATGACATTTACAAAATCTCCAATACTTTTGGCGAAATTCTAGCTCTGATCATAAAAAAAAATGAATTTTTACTGTCATGCGGTGGACATTACTCGGATTTGTAGCACGAGTGGAAAATTGTGCGCCTTACTATGTGGACCAGAGGCTACTCGAAGGGATCTTGTAGGGAGCTCTGTGATATCATCCACTATAGTGGGCTGTTCCCTAACATGAAGGGTTTGCAGTGCTCTGCGAGAAATCCGAATTGATTGTATTTCTCTCATGAGATAACTCCGGTAGCACAAAATTACAGGGAAGTAACATCACCAACAACGTTATCCTTATTGGCTGGGTGTTCACGTCGCGTTTGGTCTACATGGTGTTGGTTGGGGTTAGTGATCTATGTAGGATCGAGCCATGGCTTGTATCTTTCTTGGACAGGTTGGGCAGTACGACAGCTGCCTGGCCCAGCTCTCCTCGCTCGGCGAACTGCGGCGCGATGATCACAAAGTGCAGCTTAACCGCTCCGTGGCCGAGTTCTACCGCAGTGGCCAGACAGCCACCGACGACCTCCGCCACAGCCTTGCGCAGGTTCGCATGCAGGTGAGGGCCCACCGCCACCCGGGACGTTGGTCATGCATGCGGCACCATCCATGTGTTCAAAAGGAACAAACTCGGGGTCTAACTTCAAGTATTGACTCTGAGTTTGACAGACAGCATCGCCATGGAACTGCTGTGTCACTTGAATTGTTTTAGCTCTCAGGTTGTTCACATGCTTCCACTGCTGTTGGCTTGTGCAGCCAACCTCCAGTTCCTAATCAGAGACACTCACAGATATCATTATTTTACTGATTAACTGGGAAAGCCTCAATGAGTCTCAAGACTTTTTCAGGAGTGTCCTAAGTTTTTACAATAAGGAGCGATGATTGTTTCCCGATGAAGACATTTTCTGGAAGATTTTTCGAACTTGAAAAATGTGGACCATGACGCACCTCCAATTATCATTATTGGTTACCTACGGTGCGAAAGAAGTTCAACATACATACGTAATGCAATGGCATGCTCTAATTATAAGGACATCACATGATCTTTAATAACCACTGTGAAGATGACGGTGCATACTTATGGTTAATGCGCCTGCAGTATTAAGGAGGCCTGCTGAATTCGAACCGCAAACCGCTGAAGCAAGCTTCTAACGCACTATGTCTAAGCCATGTTATCAATGGGCTATAGCGACCCACTGTGAACTCTGAAAATGCACCCAAGACATTGAAGCAATCCACTGTCTATAAACAGAATTCATTTTTTGGCTAAAGCTGGATGTAGAGTTTTAAGTTGCGAGCATCCAGCTGTACACAAGAGAGATCAGGGATATGGACATGCTTGTAACGTGTTATCATAGATGCTGTGATGCTGCATAACCTGTACTTCCGAGTTTACGGTGCGGCTGATCCCAAGCGTCACTGTGCCCCGGCGTTTGATGGAGTGAAACGTGAGGCGTGCTCACTCCCATACCCAATGTGCCACTCGCCAGGTTCACTCGACAGCGGAAGAGATGGATGGGCTGGAGGACGTAGAGAATGGCACGCTGCTCTATAACCAGGCCGTGCTGCTCTGCCATTTCAAGCAGTACCACCAGGCCATTGCTGTCGTGGAGCGCCTCTATCAGTTCATTGAGCCATTCGGTGAGCCCGCACACAGTCCTTGAACAATTCGCACCCTTCACAGGACAATTTTCCTGGAAATCTCTCAACCCACCGCACTTCACGACATCTCTGTGACACCAAGACAAGGCTTCTCTTATTGTACATCGCTCTGAGAAATAGTAACAATCCCAGGTGACAGCCAGTTCAGCTGTAGGCAGTTGTATTGTGACTCATGTCTCATGTTGTGGCTTAGGAATGTGGTCTCACTCATACGATGTCACTTGCCCACCTAAAGTGGCATCACCTGCCATTGGGTGACACCACTATCATTAACTTAAGTTATTTTTTGTATAAAAACAAATTGGAAATTATTGGAAAACCACAAATTGGAAAACCAGAACATTCCAAAAAGATCTGAAATTGTCCTTAAAACTCCACAATGTCTCATTTGTCTCAAAATGTCTCATTTTGGAGTTTTAAGTTTATTTTGTTTAATGAGGAGATAACGCGAAACCAGGAGTTTCATCTCTAATATATTCTAATGCAAAGAAATCATTTGTGTTCACGATAGTGATGAGGGACCATGGGTATTAGTCTGTCAGTTTGGGAACATTATTACTGCTTTGTGTAATCCAAATTGCTTAACATGCAGGTCATTTTCGAATGTGGCAACATTTTATCTTGAAGCACACAATGGCCTAAACTTTGGAATAACAGGGGATCTTTAACGGGCACTGTGAGTCAGACAGAGCGTAGTAGTATCAAGGTTATTACACCCACAGTATTCATCAGGGCAGCCGCTGGATTTGAACCGTGAACCTCTGCAACAAGCGGTGAATGCGCTACTCCTGGGCCACATCGCCATCCTAAATCTGAAACTCGCAATTCAAATTTACGAATACATTCCCACTTACTTATCTGAGTAGAAAAACGATTTGGCCTCATCCAAATGTCGTTGCTGTGTGCACTACTGTGTGTGTGTGTGCGTGTGTTTACACGTGCGGGGCGTGCAGAGGAGCGATTTGCGCGCGCAGTGAGCTTCCTGCTCATGGACCTTTACCTCGTGACACACCAGGCAGAGAAGGCCCTGCCTCTGCTCGCCGTACTTGAGAAGCTCAGCTCGCAGGGCAGTGGCGCCAATGCCAACGGAAAGGCCGGGGAGGTACGGCACAGCGTCCCTCTCACTGCACCGACACAACGATGATGATGATGCCTGGCGTGTTACTGCGGCAGTTTTGGCGTCTACGTCCATGTGCTGATACTCGATTGGAACGTGTGCTGGCGATAGGTCGCCAAGGATGCTGGGAGCCAGAAACTCGACACCTCGTCCAATGAACAAACTCGGTCAAAAATACATCAGGTAGAGTCGGCTTCTGTAAAGGCTCATGGACACGGACATGGGTGCCTCTCAATATTTGTAAATGCAATGCTCATTTCACCAAGGCCACCAGCCCTATATTTCTGAAAGGATGTCCGAGTCCTTTACTGGGCGATCATTGACATTGTTGAGATTTATTGATTTACACTTGAAAAAAAAACCTGCCATCCAGCCAAAATAGAGATCATGACAATCTTAGGGGTTTTTTTATTTACTCTGGGATGTAATCGTTATTAAATACCGTTTTAATGCAAGTTGAAAGCTTCACTGAAATATGTACATGTTCACTGTAATAATGCTGTTGAATATCATGAGTAGCCTAGCGTAGAGATATTGATTACATGTTTGCATTTTACGCCTAACTCATCCATCTCATCGCGCTGCCACTGCTGATTTGTGCGTGTGATCTCCAGTACAAAGTGAGGGCCTATCTCCAAATGAGGTCCCTGAAAGCCTGCAAGAGGGAGATAAAGTCTGTGATGAACACGTCTGGCAACGTGAGTCAACATGTCAAATGTTTTGCACGCAGGTTATTGCAAGCTCTCGTAATTCAAGTGTGGTCTGGAGTATATTCTCTCTTGAGCTTTTGGCACATGCTACTGTGAGCATCACACGCTACGGGGGGGGGGGGGGGGGGGTGGTGGCGCGACTCCTCAAGATGCCTACAGTAGTGTGTGGTGAAAGCTTGTGAGAGGAAATGCTCAACATGCAGCCGAACTCCGAAGGCAACACATGACCTGTTTTGCTGGTATTTATTTGTTTCCATAATCAGAGAAAAAACACTGAACGTTTTTGTCTTCTCCCAGTCGATCCCTTCGCTCTTCCTGAAGAGCAACTTTGAGTACCTGAGGGGGAACTACCGCAAAGCTGTGAAACTTCTGAATAGCGCCAACATCACAGAGCACCCGGGTTTCATCAAGACGGGTGAGACACTGGTTCATGCTGCGGGTGCATTCAACATGAAACACGTGCCGTCTGCTTCACAGTGAACATTCCTGTGATGTCATTAAAAAATAGATCAAATTTTCCAAATTTGAAAATTACCCGCGCAGGTGAGATTACACGTAACATCGCACCCTCACTTTTGTAGATGAGGCTATCCAATTTTTGTTAGTTCCCACATTGTTAAAATTCTCTTGAACTTGAAACTAAAACTACTACAGACTATATCTGTGAAATATAGCGCCTTCATGATAGCCATGCACGATAAAAATGGTGGAAATACCGAACATACTCTTTGTTTTTTTCGGTAAAGTCATGTAGATAGAAAATGTATAGATCACGACGTTTCGATCGCAACACAAGCAACCGTCATCAGGTGAGACAAACACAGCAAGTTCTGCTGATGTAGTTCTCCTGCTGTGTCTGTGGTTGCTTGTGTTGCGATCGAAACGTCGTGATCTATTAATTTTCTATCTATGTGACTTTACCGAAAGAACCAAAGAGTATGGATTACTGCAGTCACGAAAGCTTCAAATCAAGATTAATACCGAACATACTAATGATTTCTAGATTTGAAGCTTTCGTGACTGCAAGGATCCATACTCTTTGGTTCTATTCGGTAAAGTCACGTAGGTAAAAATAAAATAACAGAAATCACGACGTTTCGGCCACAACACAAGTGGCCTTCATCAGGTGAAGGGACCTGACTGTCCAGAGGACAGCGTTGGATCTGAAGACAGCCAAGCCCAGGTCGCGTCCTTTAAGCTGTGTGGGAGGAAACAAAAAACGTCTTGACAAAGGAATTAGCATAAAATGATGTACTGGACCGGTGGGGGGGGGGGGGAGTTTACATAATGTTGGTGTGAAGGGAAATAAGCTGCTGTGAAAGTTTGGATACCACTACTTGAATAAATATACTGTACCATTGAAAATTAGTTTAATGTTTGGTTTGATTTAGAACATCTTTCCAATGATTGCTTAATTTGAAACCATCCTCTCGGTTGAAATTGTATCTGTGTTTGTAAATCTGAATTGCCTCGTGGACAAATCTCTGATAAAAACCCGTGGGTTTGCAGAGAACCTTGGTATCGGAGAAAACTATATCGTGATCACCCACAGCGTTGTAACAGTGATCAGCTACGACAGAAATCTCTGATAAAAACCCGTGGGTTTGCAGAGAACCTTGGTATCGGAGAAAACTATATCGTGATCACCCACAGCGTTGTAACAGTGATCAGCTACGACAGAAGAATTTGTTCTGCCGTGTTTCAAATCTGATTTATGCTCGCAAATTCGGTCAGAGACATGTCGTTTCGTCTCCCCGATATAGCAGTCACCACAGGTGCAGCTCAATTTGTAAACTCCAGTGTACTGTAAGTCAGGAACGACATCCTTCACGGATGGGATCAGGTCACGGATATTGTGTGCTGTATTGAACCGGACCAGGATCTTGTGTTTGGTTAGTATTTTGGAGATATTTTTAGTACCGCCTGCTATATATGGTAGTGTGATGGTTTTGACCGGAGTATCAAGTGGTTGTTTCTGTATGGAGGGAGAAACAGCTTGGCGGATGGTACGGTCACAGTATCCGTTTCTCTTCAGGGCCAGGTGTACATGTTTTAATTCACTGGTCAGGTGGTGTTGGTCCGAAATGCAATGTGCCCTGTGGTATAACGTTTTGATGAGAGAATTCTTTTGAGCTGGGTGGTGGTGGGAATCAGGTTTCAAGTAGGAATCTGTGCGGGTGGGTTTCCTGTAGACAGAATGCCCCAGTGAGCCATCAGGTCTCCTCTCAAACAGAACATCCAAGAATGGTAGCTTGCCATCTTTCTCCACTTCCATGGTGAATTTGATGGCGGGATGTTTAGAATTGATGTGGTGTAGGAAAAGGTTCAAAGCTGGGAGGCCATGTGGCCAAATGACGAAAGTATCATCCACATATCTCTTCCACAGGGAAGGTCTGAGGGTGGAAGTCTGGATGGCGTCTGATTCAAATTTCTCCATGAAAACATTGGCTATCACTGGTGATAAGGGAGAACCCATGGGGGTACCCTCATTTTGTTTGTAGAAGGTGCTATTCCAAGTAAAGTAGGTATTGGTGAGGCAGTGTCTAATCAGCGCAGGTGTATTGGGGTCTAGTCCATGTTGTACCAAATTTTCAATTATTTCAATGGTATCAGGTACCGGGACCTTGGTGAATAGGGAGACCACATCGAAGATGACAAGGATATCGTCAGGGGACAGTACAACGTCTTTGACCATAGAGACCAATTGGGCTGAGTTAAGTACTGCTGAGGCGGTCTTGCCAGTGAAAGGCAGCAAGGTATCTGACAGAAAACGTGCTAGCTTATGGGTAGGGGAGTTGATCGTGGATACGATGGGTCGTAGTGGAGTGCCTTCTTTATGAATCTTGGGGAGACCATAGAATCTAGGGGGTCTTGCAGCAGAAGGTTTTAAGGAGGGACGTTTAGTTGGTTCGATTAGGGAGGTCGAACTTGTGATGATCTTGTTGGTTTTTATAGTTAGGCTATTAGTAGGGTCATTTTTAATTTTTGAGTAACTTCCATCGTTGAGTAGGTTCTGGATTTTGTTGTACGAATCTTTATCCATAATTACAGTAGCGTTGCTTTTGTCGGCTGAGAGGATGACTATATCACTTCTGTTTTTTAAATTCGCGAGTTCAGAGCATTCATTTTTGCTGATGTTGCTAATGGGTTTCTTAGCATTCTTAAGAATAGTGGCTATTTCAGCTCTCGCAACGTCTGCTTGGATGTGTCCTATGCCTTTAAGGGCCACATCGACCTGAGAGATGATATCATCTACAGGAATATGTTTCGGGGTAACAGCAAAATTTAGCCCTCTAGCCAGTACTGTTTTCAGATTTTCCGAAGTCGGGGTGCTACTCTGATTAATGACGATTTTGTTAACGTCTAGTTTTGTTATATGTGGGACAGGGTTCTTCTTCGATAGGTGGTTGAATTTAGAAATCAGGTTAGCTTTGTATTTGACTGAAAGTGAATCGGCTTCTTCAAAGACGTTGTACTGTCCCCTTACGATATCCTTGTCAGCTTCGATGTGGTCTCCCTGTTCACCAAGGTCCCGGTACCTGATACCATTGAAATAATTGAAAATTTGGTGCAACATGGACTAGACCCTGATACACCTGCGCTGATTAGACACTGCCTCACCAATACCTACTTTACTTGGAATAGCACCTTCTACAAACAAAATGAGGGTACCCCTTTGGGTTCTCCCTTATCACCAGTGATAGCCAATGTTTTCATGGAGAAATTTGAATCAGACGCCATCCAGACTTCCACCCTCAGACCTTCCCTGTGGAAGAGATATGTTGATGATACTTTCGTCATTTGGCCACATGGCCTCCCAGCTTTGAACCTTTTCCTACACCACATCAATTCTAGACATCCCACCATCAAATTCACCATGGAAGTGGAGAAAGATGGCAAGCTACCATTCTTGGATGTTCTGTTTGAGAGGAGACCTGATGGCTCACTGGGGCATTCTGTCTACAGGAAACCCACCCACACAGATTCCTACTTGAAACCTGATTCCCACCACCACCCAGCTCAAAATAATTATCTCATCAAAACGTTATACCACAGGGCACATTGCATTTCGGACCAACACCACCTGACCAGTGAATTAAAACATGTACACCTGGCCCTCAAGAGAAACAGATACTGTGACCGTACCATCCGCCAAGCTGTTTCTCCCTCCATACAGAAACAACCACTTTATACTCCGGTCAAAACCATCACACTACCATATATAGCAGGCGGTACTAAAAAGATCTCCAAAATACTAAACAAACACAAGATCCTGGTCCGGTTCAATACAGTACACAAAATCCGTGACCTGATCCCTTCCGTGAAGGATGTCGTTCCTGACTTACAGTACCCCGGGGTTTACAAATTGAGCTGCACCTGTGGTGATTGCTATATTGGGGAGATGAAACGACATGTCTCTGACCGAATTCGCGAGCACAAATCAGATTTGAAACACGGCAGAACGAATTCTTCTGCTGTAGCTGATTACTGTTACAACGCTGTGGGTGATCACGATATAGTTTTCTCCGATACCAAGGTTCTCTGCAAACCCACGGGTTTTTATCAGAGATTTATCCACGAGGCAATTCAGATTTACAAACACAGACACAATTTCAACCGAGAGGATGGTTTCAAATTAAGCAATCATTGGAAAGATGTTCTAAATCAAACCAAACATTAAACTAATTTTCAATGGTACAGTATATTTATTCAAGTAGTGGTATCCCAAACTTTCACAGCAGCTTATTTCCCTTCACACCAACATTATGTAAACTCCCCCCCCCCCCCCACCGTGCCGGTCCAGTACATCATTGTTATGCTAATTCCTTTGTCAAGGCGTTTTTTGTTTCCTCCCACACAGCTTAAAGGACGCGACCTGGGCTTGGCTATCTTCACTCCAACGCTGTCCTCTGGACAGTCCGGTCCCTTCACCTGATGAAGGCCGCTTGTGTTGTAGCCGAAATGTCGTGATTTTTGTTATTTTATTTTTACCTACGTGACTTTACCAAATAAACCAAAGAGTATACTAATGATTTGATTTGGTATCATGTGGCTTGGCGTGGTGTGGCATTTGCTACTGTGGGGTGCGGGTTGATATGATGTGGTGTGACTCCACGTGCTATTTATCCGTTGTCCAGGAGAATGCGTTCGCTGCATGTTTTGGAATAACCTGGGCTGCATCCACCACGCCATGGGCAAGCACCACATGGCCATGTTCTACTTCAAGCGAGCGCTGCAGGAGAATGACAACACCTGCGCCCAGCTACTCAAGCAAGGTGCTCAGTTGGGATGCCCCTCGGCCAGCTTGTGTGTGATGTTGTGTGTTGCGTACCTTGTGTTGTGTAGTCTTATGTGTGCGTAGTGTGAGGCATGTTAGGTGCGTGTTTTGCAGGCTTCTGTGTGTGGTGTGTCAGGTGTTTTGCATACGTTTTGAGGAAGGCTCGTTTGCAGATTGAATGCATGGGTTATGTATCGTATATAGGTTGTGTTTTGTGTTGTGTCTGTGCTGTCAATACAGTGGGCCCCTCAGGCAAGCGCCTCTCTGGGCCGCCCCTCTGCACCCTGATGGCCGACCGACGCTACGAGCTGCTCTACAACTGCGGCATCCTCCTGCTGCAGACAGGGCGGCCACTGGCGGCCTTCGACTGCCTGGTGGAGGCGGTGACGGCACACCACAGTAACCCACGCCTCTGGTTGCGTCTCGCCGAGTGCTGCATTGCTGTTGGCAAGCGGGTGGGTGCCCCCGCTCACGACACCTCGGGACGCGTGTCTCACCTATTCCAGTTGCTTGCTGTGCCACTTTGCTCATCGGTCTGTGACTGTGTGCGTGTGCTCGTGTGCTTGTGCGTGTGTGAGGATGTGCATCTTTTTTTAATGCCATTATTTATTGAGCAACGGCCCTAAATGTCAAGTGGCCAGCAACAAACATCACAAGTGAAGTTGTAATAGATAAAGAGTTAACGAGATTGTTAAATTGAGAAAAGTTATAAGGACTTAGGAAAAGAGATGGCAGTGTGTGGAAAAAGCAGAAAGAGCAGTGTTGTGACGTGCAGCGTGGTGGTTGAAAGCGGTGTGGATGAGATAACTGCCTGTAGACCGGGTCTTCAACATGGGTGGAGGAATGGATTAACGTTAACGGAAACACTAACAATGGTAATAGCGATAGAAGAGAGATAATGAGGCGACTGACTACCAGTGAGCGAGTGACGACTGAATTTGTGAGTGCTCACTCATCAATCAACTTGACTGTTTTACGCTGAATTCAATTAGAACACATTATTTAAATACAAGTTTTGTTTGACATGGTATCGCCAGCAAAGTGAGTGCAGTCTCTTCACTTATGCTTTGTTTCAATGCTAACACAAGCGGTGCCATGCTTTTGGTCGACATCCTTAGGTATTCATGCTCTGGCTCTGTGTGGGAGCCTCGAGTGAGTGATTACAATGTTGGGTGGCTGTGGTGTTTCTGTCCATACAGAATTCAGAGCACGAAGCCAAGAGTCTGCAGAACAAAAAAGGCATCGTGCATTCCATGATGGGGCAGGGCTGCCATCGAAAGATCATCCTCGTGTCTCATTCCACACAGAACTCTGTGTGCAGGTGGGACCTCTAAACATGCAGACAGTCACTCCACACTTGCATTTTCAGGGCCCCTGACCGCCATGGTTGGTAAAGTGCATGAGATCAGATTGGGTGGAGTGCTTTTGGAAAGCTGTCATTCATAAAGAAAAGCTATGCGCCAATTTGCCTCAAGAACACGTCATAGTTAGTGCCTGCCACCTGCTCCGTACAACTTGTGCTTCAGTAGCGGTCGTTTTCGAAAATGAGGAAAAAATCCTGGAGAGTGACAGAAAGAGGAACACATGGATTGGAGAGCAGGTTAATATTCAAACTATTACGAAGAGTATGGGGGCCTAGGCTAAAAGAGATGGCTGATGGTCAAGAATAACTACAGTGGCAGCCAAGGAATGAAATGCGTTCGAGAGGACGTCCACCGAAGAAATGGAGCAATGAAATCATCACGTGGGCAGGTGCTGTATGGATTATTATGTCGCAGAATAGTGAGAAATGGTGGTGGCTTGGAGAGGCCTTCAGCAGTGGATTGACCTTGGATGATGATGATAACCCTGGATGGCAGGAAATACGTTTCCAGAGGGAGCTGCTGGAATCTAATCGTGCACATCACTCTTCGGCTGTGAGGTCTTGTGCCCGAGTATGATGAATCGAGGTTCGTCAGCTTGGCATTTACGTTTCACTTGTCAAGTTTATTAAGTTAATCGAGGTGAGACCTCAAGAGGCCAGGATGAGTTTTGCTTGCAAGATTGACCTGGGTCACCAAAATGACAAAAGCAGTAATATAAAAATAAGTACAACAGTGAAGCAAATAGAAATCACATTCATTTCAAATAAATTCAGCGTGATTGATGCACTCATTTGTAAACATATGAGAATAGATGTCAAGTGCAAGTGGAAGTCATCGAAGAGATAGTCTCCTCTTCAGAAGATACAGATGGGGATGCGGTGTGACAAATGTTTGTGCTGTGCGCGTGTGGCAGCCCCGATGGGCAGTCGGCGGCGATCCCCGTGGCCAGCGTGGAGTTTGCTGGAATCTGTCTCCGGAATGCGCTGCTGCTGCTGCTGCCCGACGAGCAGCGCGAGGGGAGGGGCACGCTGGCGGGGGATATCGGGGGGGTGGGAGCCCCTGAAGGAGGAGGCAGCGACAGCAGTGAAGGGGCAAGGTACCTGCTATAGACGCTTTCTACACACACCTAAAACGGGTTCCCTGGCTTATCATTTTCTTTTTCTGCAACCAAATATCCGCTCTTTGGCTGTAACGCTTTATGCTGTGCCCATGAAAGAGAGCCCAACACATGTCGACTGCAGGAAAAATTTGGTCATGAGATCTGATCACATCACAGTTACGGCCGTGGGACAGTGCACGTGTAGGAGATTAGGGCTCGACGCTTGGTAAAAAGCCAAGATCGTATTTCATCGGCTGACGTGCAGTCGTGTATCGGTGAACTTGTGATAGACCACTCGGAGACCGGAGTTCTACGGCTGATAACTTTTATTCACCTATCGTAACTTTCACTCTCCACGCAGTGCAGAACAGTAGTAGTCGATGGTGAAGAAACTCTGCTGCTTCTGCCGCTGCTGCCGAAGTTGATGTAGAGGAGTCGATGCTTAAATGGAACACCCAAGTTGAGGCTCCTCTTATAGTCCCAGCTTTCTCTGGATTGGTAAATCCCCTCGGCCAATTAGTAGAGCCTATCTATATCTATGGGACCTTTTTGCCAGTATCAAAAATGATGAAAAATTAGAATAAAGCTTCTAATTCTTAAAGTACCATCACCTCAATCTGTAGCAGGAGCTCCTAGCGGAGTTGACACTACCCCTAACATCTTATCCTCTGTTGCTGTTTGCCACTCTTCAATTGAGTCTCTCATTCTTATCCAATTACTTTCTCCTAAGTCTCATGATAGACCACTCGGAGACCTAAGTCCTACGGGTGCTAGCTTTCATATGGCTATAGTATCTATGTAACCCATTGTACTCAACTTATTCTAAAAATAGGAATAGAATTTAGCCTCCGAGGCTGCTCATTGAACATCACGATTCCTTCACTTGATTGACTGAGATGGTAGCAGCTCGCCCTCTTGCTGCTGATAGTGAAGAAACTCTGCTGCTGCTGTCCCTACCACTGTTGCTGATTTTAATATAGAACTAAACTCCCAGGTTCCTCCTTTTTATGTATGTATGTTGAACTTCTTTCACACCTCATGTAGCCAACATACATGTTATCTTGCACTCTAGAGGCAAGGGTTGGTGGAATGGACAAATCTTATGAAACTGCCTTCCCGTGGGCATCAAAGTGTCATTCCCTGGTTCACCTGGAGACGGCAGGAGAGCAAATGTGGACTCCACCTGTCCCATCTGTACGAGATAGTATTCCCCCCTTACACTTGTGGAATTTATCCAGGTGTTCCAGTTTCCTCCCACATGTAAATACTCATTAAATGCTCGATTAAATCTTAGTATATAGAGGACTGCAGAACTTGCGCAATTGTTGGTACCAGCTCATTGCGTGGCTGCTCTCCTGCTTGTCTGTTGTTCCTCCACGCACCCATGAGTCGTTCTCCCTTTACGAGAGTGGGCGTTACAGCTTTCTCTCTGGATTGGTCAATCCCCTTGGCCAATCACAAGAAGCCACCTCTTCTCAGTCACTCTTTACGTACCCTGTCCAGTCATAACTTGCTCTGAAACTGGAATGTCCACCCCGTGGATGCAAGCTTTGTTCTATTGTGAATACAGTACTCTGTTCAAGCTCCCTGTGTGGCGACTTGTCCCGTTATAGCAAGAGCCACGAGGTGGAGCTCTCGCGCTCTGCACCCCCGTCGTCTCCGCTCAAGAGGCAAGAAATCGAGAATTTAAGGTATGACTTTTGCCAGGTGCTGGTGCTCATGCTGCACGCAAGTAATCCTGCATTGTGGAGGCAAGGGTTGGTGGATCACACAAATTTGTACAACTACCAACAGGCTGGGCTTGCGAGGTCGCCATCTCCTGGCTTGACAGGGTATGGGAGTGTAGCAAGTGGATTAAGTTCATCCGTGTTCCAACTGTGCGGGGATTGAGGGGTACCCCCTCACATGAATGGGATTTCTTCGGGCACTCCAGTTACCTCCCTTAACTATAAACAGTCATTAATTTACTCCTTTGCTCATCAGTACGCACGTGTGTTCATGTACTTGTCTGCTTGTACATGTTTGTATACTTGTTTGCTCATGTGTTCTCATGTTGACTTGTGCATACGCACGTGTGTTCTTGTTCACTCTTGTACCCATGTGTATCGTTGCATGATATTGTGCACTTGTGTGTGCCCTGTGCTGGTGTGTGCCCGTGCATGCTTATGTGCGCTTGTGCATCCTTGTGCGTTCTCTTACTTTCCCATGGTGCCGGCAGGTGCTCGGTGCTGGCTTGCAGCGCGTACGTGGCCCTGGCGCTGGGAGACAATCTCATCGCCCTCAAGCACGCGCAGAAGTTGCTGCAGCAGCCCAAGCTCTCGGGCTCACTCAAGTGAGTCACTCTCCACCGCCCATACCCTCTCTCCCTCCGTCTGATCCGAGTTGGTCTCATTGTTACCATAACATTGCATGACCATTCGTGATGACGGTGCACCGATTACCACGGTTGACTAAGTATGGTGCAAAAGAGTTCAACATACATACATACATATGTATGATTAAAAACCATTTCAGTGTCCCGAAAGTTAACCCCAAAATAGGCGCGCTTTCCCACAGACACCGATCTCCCAGACACACTGAAACATATCGCTAGTCTCGGCCTATTTAAATCTCTAATTAAAACTCGTGCGCACAGAATATGCAACTCTCACAGCTAGAGTGCATTGCGATAAATGTAATCATCTTATGTATTAATAACCTGTGACTGGGTGCATGTTTTGTTGTATAAATGCGAACTCTATAGGTTATAGATTTAGAATTTGTACAGGTCATTATTTGTATCTATTTACGTGCCAGTTGGCAGCCTGGACAGTCTTGCAAATGAAACGTTACATCTCGGGATTATCTAGGTGAAATATTTTAATAAAATAAGAAAACAAAAGAAAAACAGAAACCCAGTGGCACTGAGCTTGGGTGATGGCTCCAGCAAGAGCTGTGATAAACTCAAAAAACTGTGACGAGAAACAAGCATGAAGCATTTCATCAAGGTGGCTTCACACCTACAGTGAGGGAAAAAAGTATTTGATCCCCTGCTGATTTTGTACGTTTGCCCACTGACGAAGAAATTATCCGTCTATAATTTTAATGGTAGGTTTATTTAAACAGTGAGAGACAGAATAACAAAAAAATCTAGAAAAATGCATGTCAAAAATGTTATAAATTGATTTGCATTTTTATGAGGGAAATAAGTATTTGACCCCCTCTCAATCAGAAAGATGTCTGGCTCCCAGGTGTCTTTTATACAGGTAACGAGCTGAGATTATGAGCACACTCTTAAAGGGAGTACTCCTAATCTCAGCTTGTTACCTGTATAAAAGACACCTGTCCGCAGAAGCAATCAATCAATCAATCAGATTCAAAACTCTCCACCATGGCCACGACCAAAGAGCTCTCCAAAGATGGCAGGGACATGATTGTAAACCTACACAAGGCTGGAATGGGCTACAAGACCATTGCCAAGCAGCTTGGTGAGAAGGTGACAACAGTTGGTGCGATTATTCGCAAATGGAAGAAACACAAAAGAACTGTCAATCTCCCTCGGCCTGGGGCTCCATGCAAGATCTCACCTCGTGGAGTTGCAATGATCATGAGAACGGTGAGGAATCAGCCCAGAACTACACGAGAGGATCTTGTCAATGATCTCAAGGCAGCTGGGACCATAGTCACCAAGAAAACAATTGGTAACACACTATGCCGTGAAGGACTGAAATCCTGCAGCGCCCGCAAGGTCCCCCTGCTCAAGAAAGCACATATACATGCCCATCTGAAGTTTGCCAATGAACATCTGAATGATTCAGAGGACAACTGGGTGAAAGTGTTGTGGTCAGATGAGACCAAAATGGAGCTCTTTGGCATCAACTCAACTCGCCATGTTTGGAGGAGGAGGAATGCTGCCTATGACCCCAAGAACACCATCCCCACCGTCAAACATGGAGGTGGAAACATTATGCTTTGGGGGTGTTTTTCTGCTAAGGGGACAGGACAACTTCACCGCATCAAAGGAACGATGGACGGGGCCATGTACCGTCAAATCTTGGGTGAGAACCTCCTTCCCTCAGCCAGGGCATTGGAAATGGGTCGTGGATGAGTATTCCAGCATGACAATGACCCAAAACACACGGCCAAGGCAACAAAGGAGTGGCTCAAGAAGAAGCACATTAAGGTCCTGGAGTGGCCTAGCCAGTCTCCAGACCTTAATCCCATAGAAAATCCGTGGAGGGAGCTGAAGGTTCGAGTTGCCAAACGTCAGCCTCGAAACCTTAATGACTTGGAGAAGATCTGCAAAGAGGAGTGGGACAAAATCCCTCCTGAGATGTGTGCAAACCTGGTGGCCAACTACAAGAAACGTCTGACCTCTGTGATTGCCAACAAGGGTTTTGCCACCAAGTACTAAGTCATGTTTTGCAGAGGGGTCAAATACTTATTTCCCTCATTAAAATGCAAATCAATTTATAAAATTTTTGACATGCGTTTTTCTGGATTTTTTGTTGTTATTCTGTCTCTCACTGTTCAAATAAACCTACCATTAAAATTATAGACTGATCATTTCTTTGTCAGTGGGTAAACATAAAATCAGCAGGGGATCAAATACTTTTTTCCATCACTGTATCTGTGTCTAACATTGATGTTTGTATGGCTGAGCAACACGGTCATTGCAATGAGGTGTATATTGTCCACGTGAGGCCGCTCCGCCGATAAAGAGACAGCAGAGGTTGGGCTTCATCAACATTTTTGTTTGTGCTGGTCGTACAGAGGCTGTCTCTAGCTCTCTCCTCTTTCATGTGCTTTTATTTTTCTTCTTCTGTCTTCACGAAGATGGAGAGGGCATATCCTTGTGGCAAGGCAGGGTCTTGTGCCCGACAGATAGGCACGTGGTCTGCCTCTGTTGTCTGGGTACAGGCCGCTACGTGTCCTCCTACCCTGGGACGAGACCAGGGGAAAGCGAGGTCGGGGTGACGGCGATGCGGCTTTCCGGAGTTAAGCTTTACAGTGGTTGTTGTCGTCGCAGGTTCCTTGGCCACCTGTATGCAGCCGAAGCCCTCATTTCGCTGGACCGCATCTCAGACGCCATCGCGCACCTCAACCCTGAGAACGTGACGGACGTGTCTCTGGGCATCCCCACCACGGAACTCGAGCAAGGTACATGCGTGGTCGCGTGTTTGTGTCTTTGTTTTTATTGGGAGCTGATTCTTGTTAACCCGAGCCTCTGCTGGCACTTACATTACCCTAATTATTCTTATTCCATCCTCAGGTGGCGACAAGGGAGAGAATGAACCCATGGAAAACAGTAAGTTTATTGGACGCGTGTGTCACGTCTGTCATTCCCATGGAATGCACCGTTGCAGTTTCAGTTTTTTGGCAGCTGTGTATATTCGCTTTCTCGTCCATGTCCCCCATCTCAGATGGAAAGCTGGCCCCCTTGTGCTACCCCAGCTCTGTGAGTGCCGCCCGCGCCACCATGCTCTTCAACCTGGGCAGTGCGTACTGCCTGCGCAGCGAGTATGACAAGGCGCGCCGCTGCCTGCAGCAGGTCGGTCCTGCTGTGGTGCTATGAGCGGCACTGCCAGCTGTCTAGTCACATGACTGCGGCCGCCCTTATGACCAGCACTGCCAATAAACTCACGCCATCCTCTCATCCAACACTAACACGACATTCTTCCTGACACTACCACCAGCACTACTGACAACAACAGCTGCCATTCGTCAATAAGTGGTGCCGACATCACGACATCGCTTTTGCCCAGGCCAGTTGCACTTTCAGGGCAAATGAAGTGTCAAAGGCTCGCTAGCAGAAGGTCATGGGACAGACGCAGGTGTTATTGGTTAACTGGGTTGATAGATGCACCATATGGCGCTCCCCTCTGCCGACTTTGTTGCATTTTAACTGCCTGGCGCTCCGCTCGTTGATGTCGGCGTCGCTCTTCCGCCCTCTGTTGGGGTTTGGCCAGGTGCCTTGTACCCCTGAGGCCTCTGGTACAAGCTTCTTTTCATCTCTCTTTTGGGTTTTTTTGGTAATTTAGTTGAAGGTGGAAGGTTTACCATCTCTTTTGTACCTGTCCATAGCCCCAGTTGGCGGGTGGCTGCGAGCACTTTTCGGGTAAAGAGCCAATTAGCGTCAGCATTTCCTCCATGGCATTGCTCACAACACACGACAGTGTTACAGTCTAACAACCATCAAGGGGGTGGTGGTTGTTTTGCCAGACCCATTATTAACAATACAAGATGACTACTTCACTACCAACATTGATAGCAGTACACGATCACCATAACTACAACCAATACTGATATTGTACTGATACCATAACGACCAACACAACCACTACACTACCATCACTATCAACACCACCACTAAAATACCAGTAGTACTACAGTACATTGCTACTACCAAGACTATTAACACCAGCACCAGCACCATCAACACCACCGTTCTCCCTGTGGCTTGCTGCTGAAATGAGCATGCTCCATAATGGGCTGCGAGCTGGTGGAATGTGTCAAATTGCTTTGGAACGTGGTGTGCTGTGTTGCATTAAATTGTGTTGTGCTTTGTGTTGAATTGTTTTTCCAGGTTGAATTGTGTTGCATTCTATTGAATTGTGTTGTGTTACGTTTTGCTGCGTTGAATTACGTTGTGCTGTCTTACGTTTTGCTGCGTTGCGTTGATTGCGCCATGTTGCATTGTGCTGAATTGTGTTGCTTTGTGCTGCGCAGGCGACGTTGCTCATTCCGCCCAGGGAGGTGCCACCTGAAGCCATCCTCCTCGCCGTCTACCTGGAGCTGCAGAATGGTAACGCGAGGCTTGGCGGCGTTGACGGCGCTCGGCCTCCGTCACTACCTCTGAGAACACCTTTTTAACGCTCAAGCTGATTCGATTAACGGAATTTGCAGCACGTATTACAAACAATGCTCCGCATGCAGATCCGTACTTCGGCTGCATATCCCAGCTGTGCGATATTCATTTTAAACGCTGGTAAAGAAAATAAAATACTTTTAAGGATCTTCAGGCATGCTCTATTAAAGTGACTAAAGTGACAGTGATGTGAGTAGAGCACTCTAGCGGCAATCCAGAAAGTCACTCGAACGTATTTTTTTCTCATGAACAAAATTTCAAACTCACGGTCATACAGCCCGGGATACACGGCCTGTGTAACGCGGCTATACAATAGGAATTGCTTGTTTTCAAATCATGCCGGATATCTGTTGTGGCAAATGATATCAAAAGACACCAATGAAGAGAATTGTGGTCTGTTATATGAAACAAGGGAAAAATTCATGCACATGTGTGGATTCTCTCTCGCTTTCTGAGACATGGCTCATGGTGTGTCGCAAGAAGATGTCACACGACACGATGTCATCTGGAGAGAGATGGGCACTTGACGTGTGATGTCATCGCCTTAGTTGGCAAAGCGTATCCTCTTAGCTCTGTTTTTTATCGCCATGTTTTGGGCAACCCTTGGATCAATTTTGTCAGTTCTACTAAATATTGATTATATTGGATCGTCCTTACGTGCAAGTTATGCGTTCCTGTTACTTACAGACAGGGTTTGACGCATGAATGCTTTCAACAGTCTTAATTGGATAGGGCGAATGATCAAACTCTGTGTGTGGCTGTGTGAGCAGGTAACCCACAGATGGCCCTACAGATCATCAAGAGGAACCAGCTGGTGCCCCCTGCAAAGGTGGAGGCCCGCAAAAAACCACAGCCGGTTCAAGGGCCTCTGGGGGCACCAGGAACTCCAGCATCCACATTTCCTCCAACCCAGCGCAAATGAGACTGCCACCACGCTGCACACCATCACTGTGGCACCCTGCAGAGCGTGGATGTGTGCCGCGTGAAGCGCAAAGGAGGCACGGGGGGGGGCTGGAGTTTTGCGGACGAGAGCCAAGTTAGCGTGGCGCTGGGAGTCCAGCGATGCTGCGTGGGAATTTGTGGGTTGGGAGGCGATGCCTCCGATGCACCGGGCTTTGTGGCGCGCGCGCTCTGCTCGTGGCACGGTCGCCAGAGGCCAACAGCAGTGGTTAATCTCTCTGCATGGGATTGAAGGGCAACGTTCACATGAAACTTTTATTTATTTATTAAATGAGGTCTCATGCACTCACTGCCTTCTCAAGCCACTTGGTGTCAGAAAAACCCGGGCAGTTAGGGTCATCATTTCAGCCGACTGGACGACTCAAATGACCTCCTGTCAATGGAAGTAATGAACTTCAGCGCATTCAGCACGATGGCCACATGACGAGTGATCCTCAAAAAACCCAGGTGGAGCAGAATGGTTGCCGAGTGCGTGTCAATAAAATCGCTCTTTGCGGCACCGACAACAGATTTCCAGTGTGGTTTCCACTGTTGTGATTACTGGTAGAGCAGAGTGCGTTCGCATGACCTGGATTCGCTGCACACCTCGCCTGGTGACCCTGTACAGCCTGTTGTACGACCAAGTGATCACGGTTCACCTCTATCGGCGTGTCTTCCTGTGGTGGTGGTCGTGCGTGTCCCTGGTGAACGCGCGTGAAGAGCGGAAAACGGACAAGGGGATAGATGAGAGATTGTGTGGGTCCTTCGATTGCGGTGACAGGTCTGTGCGTTGGGGGGTGGGTCACGTAAGTAACGCAGTGGCTCCCAACCTGTGATCCGCAGACTGGGAAGAGTGGTCTGCGGAGCTGTTGCAGATAAGATCTATTTCATTAAACCATGTTTTTACTCCATGGTGGTCCGTGAAAACTGTATGAGGGTTGAGAGTGGTCTGCGGGTCCATAAAATGTTTGGATCCACCGGTGTAGAGGGTCAGATCCTGTAGTTGGAGGAACGGGAACATGTGCAAGAGGATGGCTTGAGAGAACGCGAGATCCGTCCGTACTGAAGTCGGTGGGACTGGGCCCCGCCCTGTCGGTCACAGGGCTGGCACAGCGCCAGAGATCCCCCGCTCCGATGCGTGCTTTAATGCGGTGGATTTAGCAGCAGCTGCTGCAGATAAGGTCATTGAGGTCACAGATCGCGAGGCAACATCAGGTTCGTAGTGGCTCGGCGGCACGAGCGCATCGCGTCCGAGCCTCACGGACACGGGGGACTGGCCCGGCTCCCCCAAACGCCGAGACGAAGTTATGGTTCAATGCGGAGCGAGCCTCGGACGACCGAGTGATCCGTGGCGAGGTGTTATGAGGGGGGTGTTGGTAGCATCGCAGCTCTTGAAATGTAGTGGGTTTTTTTACCGAATTAAAAAAAAGTCTCCTTTTATTTTGATTGCCGATTCCTGACCGAGGCTGATGGGAGAAATCTGTCTTGGGTTGGTCTACAGTGTAAAGCTGGCTACCCAAGGTGTGAGAGGGGTGTGCGTGGAGGTTGTGGAGATGAGTAGAGGTGCGAAGTTGTTGCAGTGTTTGTCGATGTGGCGTGCAGGAGCGTGGACGTCTTTGAGGGTGAGAGGGGTTTAGAGGTGCGAGAGGGGAGTGGTGAGGTGTATGGGGAGATACCATTTGGTCTCCCCGTACTACCTGAGACCTCTATCACCAGTGTTCGCTGTTTCCTCTGAATCCTACACTCTTGTGTTCCCTGTCTCCTCATTATTCTGGTCTCCCCATCTCTGTCTCCATGTCTGTCTCCACTGTCCCGTTGATTCTTGCGGCCCCTTGTCACCACCTGTCACTCAATGTCATCTGTCTCCCCGTGTCTCTATCTCGCCCTGTGTTTGTATCGGAGATATCGTGTCTCTCTGTCTCCGTCCCAATGTCTCCCCTCGTCTCTTCCCGTATCCTCATATCTCTCTCCGTCTCCCCGTGTCTCTCCTCTGTCTCTCCGTGTATCTCTCCCTTTCTCCCGCTATATGTCTCCCTCTGTGTCTGTCCCTGTCTCCCCCTGTGTCTCCCCCTGTGTCTGTCCCCCCCTGTGTTTCCCCCTGTCTCCCCCTGTGACTCTCCCTGTCTCCCCCCGTGTCTCTCCTGTGTCTCTCCCCGTGTCACTCCCTGTGTCTCCGTGTCTCTCTCCGTGTCTCTCCGTGTATCTCTCCCTTTCTCCCGCTATATGTCTCCCCCTGTGTCTGTCCCTCTCTCCCCCTGTGTCTCCTCCTGTGTCTGTTCCCCCCTGTGTTTCCCCGTCTCCCCCTGTGACTCTCCCTGTCTCCTCCCGTGTCTCTCCCCGTGTCTCTCCCCCTGTGTCTCCCCCTGTCTCTCCTGTGTCTCCCCCCGTGTCTCTCCCCCTGTGTCTCCCCCTGTCTCTCCTGTGTCTCTCCCCGTGTCACTCCCCGTGTCTCCCCCTGTGACTCTCCCTGTCTCTCCCGTGTCTCTCCCCCTGTGTCTCCCCCTGTGTCTCTCCCCCTGTGTCTCCCCCTGTCTCTCCTGTGTCTCTCCCCGTGTCTCTCTACGTATCTCCCCCTGTGTCTCTCCCCGTGTCACTCCCCGTGTCTCCCCCTGTGACTCTCCCTGTGTCTCCCCGTGTCTCTCCGTGTCTCTCCGTGTATCTCTCCCTTTCTCCCGCTATATGTCTCCCCCTGTGTCTGTCCCTGTCTCCCCCTGTGTCTGTCCCTGTCTCCCCCTGTGTCTGTCCCCCCCTATGTTTCCCCGTCTCCCCCTGTGACTCTCCCTGTCTCCCCCCGTGTCTCTCCCCGTGTCTCTCCTGTGTCTCTCCCCGTGTCACTCCCCGTGTCTCCCCCTGTGACTCTCCCTGTCTCCCCCCGTGTCTCTCCCCCTGTCTCTCCTGTGTCTCTCCCCGTGACAACTCCCCGTGTCTCCCCCTGTGACTCTACCTGTGTATCCCCCTGTGACTCTCCCTGTGTATCCCCGTGTCTCCCCGTGTCTCCCCCTGTCTCTCCTGTGTCTCTCCCCGTGTCACTCCCCGTGTCTCCCCCTGTGACTCTCCCTGTGTCTCCCCGTGTCTCCCCCTGTCTCTCCTGTGTCTCTCCCCGTGTCTCCCCCCGTGTCACTCCCCGTGTCTCCCCCTGTGACTCTCCCTTTCTCCCCCCGTGTCTCTCCCCCTGTGTCTCCCCCTGTCTCTCCTGTGTCTCTCCCCGTGTCACTCCCCGTGTCTCCCCCTGTGATTCTCCCCGTGTCTCCCCGTGTCTCCCCCTGTGTCTCTCCTGTGTCTCTCCCCGTGTCACTCCCCGTGTCTCCCCCTGTGACTCTCCCTGCCTCCCCCCTGTCTCTCCTGTGTCTCTCCCCGTGTCTCCCCCCGTGTCACTCCCCGTGTCTCCCCCTGTGACTCTCCCTTTCTCCCCCCGTGTCTCTCCCCCTGTCTCTCCTGTGTCTCTCCCCGTGTCACTCCCCGTGTCTCCCCCTGTGATCTCCCCGTGTCTCCCCCTGTGTCTCTCCTGTGTCTCTCCCCGTGTCACTCCCCGTGTCTCCCCCTGTGACTCTCCCTGCCTGCCCCCGTGTCTCTCCCCCTGTCTCTCCTGTGTCTCTCCCCGTGTCTCTCTCCGTGTCTCCCCCTGTGACTCTCCCTTGTCTCCCCGTGTCTCTCCCCCTGTGTCTCCCCCTGTCTCTCCCCCTGTGTCTCCCCCTGTCTCTCCCCCTGTGTCTCCCCCTGTCTCTCCTGTGTCTCTCCCCCTGCGTCTCTCCTGTGTCTCTCCCCGTGTCTCTCCCCCTGTGTCTCCCCCTGTCTCCTGTGTCTCTCCCCGTGTCTCTCCCCCTGTGTCTCTCTCCGTGTCTCCCCCTGTCTCCTGTGTCTCTCCCCGTGTCTCCCCCCGTGTCTCCCCCCCTGTGTCTCCCCCTGTCTCCTGTCTCCCCCTGTCTCCTGTGTCTCTCCCCGTGTCTCTCTCCGTGTCTCTCCCCCTGTGTCTCCCGCTGTCTCTCCTGTGTCTCTCCCCGTCTCTCTCCGTATCTCCCCCTGTGACTCTCCCTGTGTCTCCCCGTGTCTCTCCCCCTGTGTCTCCCCCTTTCTCTCCCCCTGTCTCCCCCTGTCTCTCCTGTGTGTCTCCCCCTGTCTCTCCTGTGTGTCTCCCCCTGTCTCTCCTGTGTGTCTCCCCCTGTCTCTCCTGTGTGTCTCCCCCTGTCTCTCCTGTGTCTCTCCCCCTGTGTCTCCCCCTGTGTCTCTCCGTGTCTCCCCCTGTCTCCTGTGTCTCTCCCCGTGTCTCTCCCCCTGTGTCTCTCCGTGTCTCCCCCTGTCTCCTGTGTCTCTCCCCGTGTCTCCCCCCGTGTCTCCCCCCCTGTGTCTCCCCCTGTCTCCTGTGTATCTCCCCGTGTCTCTCTCCGTGTCTCTCCCCCTGTGTCTCCCCCTGTGTCTCTCCGTGTCTCCCCCTGTCTCCTGTGTCTCTCCCCGTGTCTCTCCCCCTGTGTCTCTCCGTGTCTCCCCCTGTCTCCTGTGTCTCTCCCCGTGTCTCTCCCCCTGTGTCTCCCCCTGTCTCTCCCCCTGTCTCTCCTGTGTGTCTCCCCCTGTCTCTCCTGTGTGTCTCCCCTGTCTCTCCTGTGTCTCTCCCCCTGTGTCTCTCCCCCTGTGTCTCTCCGTGTCTCCCCCTGTCTCCTGTGTCTCTCCCCGTGTCTCTCCCCCTGTGTCTCTCCGTGTCTCCCCCTGTCTCCTGTGTCTCTCCCCGTGTCTCTCCCCCTGTGTCTCTCCGTGTCTCCCCCTGTCTCCTGTGTCTCTCCCCGTGTCTCCCCCCGTGTCTCCCCCCCTGTGTCTCCCCCTGTCTCCTGTGTATCTCCCCGTGTCTCTCTCCGTGTCTCTCCCCCTGTATCTCCCCCTGTGTCTCTCCGTGTCTCTCCCCGTGTCTCTCCCCCTGTGTCTCTCCGTGTCTCCCCCTGTCTCCTGTGTCTCTCCCCGTGTCTCTCCCCCTGTGTCTCCCCCTGTCTCTCCCCCTGTCTCTCCTGTGTGTCTCCCCCTGTCTCTCCTGTGTGTCTCCCCCTGTCTCTCCTGTGTCTCTCCCCCTGTGTCTCCCCCTGTGTCTCTCCGTGTCTCCCCCTGTCTCCTGTGTCTCTCCCCGTGTCTCTCCCCCTGTGTCTCTCCGTGTCTCCCCCTGTCTCCTGTGTCTCTCCCCGTGTCTCTCCCCCTGTGTCTCTCCGTGTCTCCCCCTGTCTCCTGTGTCTCTCCCCATGTCTCCCCCCGTGTCTCCCCCTGTCTCCCCCCCTGTGTCTCCCCCTGTCTCCTGTGTCTCTCCCTGTCTCTCCCCGTGTCTCCGCGCTGCGCGCTGACGTCACAGCTCCTGTAACATGGCGGCGGCGGCGTGGAGGCCGCGCTCCCGCACCCACGCGTAGAGAACGCGGGGCTGGTGGTGGTGGGGAGGAGGAAGACGCGGGGTTGGTGGTGGTGGTGGGGAGGAGGAAGACGCGGGGTTGGTGGTGGTGGGGAGGAGGAGGAAGACGCGGGGTTGGTGGTGGTGGTGAGGAGGACGCGGGGCTGGTGGTGGTGGGGAGGAGGAGGACGCGGGGTTGGTGGTGGTGGGGAGGAGGAGGACGCGGGGCTGGTGGTGGTGGGGAGGAGGAGGACGCGGGGCTGGTGGTGGTGGGGAGGAGGAGGACGCGGGGCTGGTGGTGGTGGGGAGGAGGACGTGGGGCTGGTGGTGGTGGGGAGGAGGAGGACGCGGGGTTGGTGGTGGTGGGGAGGAGGAGGACGCGGGGTTGGTGGTGGTGGGGAGGAGGAGGACGCGGGGTTGGTGGTGGTGGGGAGGAGGACGCGGGGTTGGTGGTGGTGGGGAGGAGGACGCGGGGCTGGTGGTGGTGGTGGGGAGGAGGAGGCGCGGCGTGAGAGGGAGACGGCGGGGGGGAACGCTTCGTGTGAGACAGCCCCACGCGACGCGGGGATTGAGGGAGGCTCGGAAGCAGACGCGAGCGAGCGAGGGAGCGAGGGGCCGCCTGGCGAGAGAGAGAGAGGCGGGAGACGCGGCTCCAGCCCGCGACCCCGAGTGAACCCGCAGCTCCTGCCAGAGCAGCGGCGTCTCGCTACCGCTGGGCCATCGAGGAGGTAGAAGGAGGTGGTGGGGAACGAGGAGGTGGTGGTGGGGAACGAGGAGGAGGTGGTGGGGAACGAGGAGGAGGTGGTGGGGAACGAGGAGGAGGTGGTGGGGAGCGGGGAGCGAGGCTGGAGCCGCGGGATGGGCAAGAAGCCCGAGACGTGACCCCGCCGGTAAAGAAGTAGAGACGACGAGGTGACGGGGAGGAGGAAGGCCATGATGAGCCCCAGACGGTGCGGATGAGGGGGGGAAGAGGAGGAACTCGGCGATCGACGATGTTGACGATGATTGAGATGATGTCGGTTACGGGGACGACGACGGCGCTGACAGTGATGCGAATGTGCTGCTGGTGGTGATGGTCGGGGATATGAAGATCTCAGTGATGAGGAGGAGGAGGATGTTTACGCCAACACCGTCGACCTCGTCGCTCGTTAATAGGGCGTGACGACGACGAGGAAGGAGAAGAAGAAGAGAAGACGAGGAGAGGCGAGGAGCTGGGTGGCCCTGTTCGTCCCCCATGCGAGACGAGGCCCATGGCCGCATTCGGCGCTGGGCCCGTGGAGTCGCAGCGCTGCCCCCTGTGCCCGGAGGGCCCCGGGGTGGTCCGGCGGAGTCCGGCCGGAGGGGCCGGCACCCAGGCCCCAGCAGCCGCGGCCCCGAAGCCCCCGCTGCGGGTGCTGCCGTGCCTGCACGCCTTCTGCGGGCCCTGCCTGGAGGCGCGGCGGCGGCGTGACGGGCGGCTGGCGTGCCCCACGTGCCGGCGGGACGCGGCGCTGGGCGACGCGGGGGTTCATGGGCTGCCCTCGGCCCACCTGCTGCTCACCTGCCTCCTCGGCGGCGTGGCTGACGGCGCCGGCGGTGTAGGAAGAGGTTCTGGAGGATGTGGAGCAGCGGGAGCAGGAGGAGGAGGCGTGGAGCTCAAGGGGCTCTTGCTGGACGTGTCCCACGCCGAGATGGGGGCCGCTGCCGCGGGCGGCGAGGCCGGGCCCCACCACGAGAGGGACGCGGTGTCCCCCCTGTGCGGGGTGTGTGGCCACGGCGTGAAGGGCCCCGCGGGGGCGAGATGCCTAGTCGAGAGATTTCAGAGTGGCCTGAGGCTCGGCCCCGCGGGGCCCCACGCCCCGGGGTCCCCGCAGCCCGGGCTCGCGGCGCTGGGTCCCCGGGCCTCCCCGCTGGGGCTGCCCTCCTTCCCGTCGCCTCCGCTCGCCGCCTTCCCCGGACTCGGCCCCGGGGCGCAGTGGCCCGGGTACTGCCAGCACCCCGAAGACGAGGTGCGTGCGTGTGCAGCACACCACGGGATATAGCACACCACCATGAGATAGATACAGCACACCACCTTGAGATACAGCACTCCCCCAATGCCATACAGCACACCACCATGTCAAACAGCACACCACCATGTCATACAGCACTCCCCCAATGCCATACAGCACACCACCATGTCATACAGCACACCACCATGTCATACAGCACACCACCATGTCATACAGCACACCACCATGTCATTCAGCACACCACCATGTCATACAGCACCCCCCCAATGCCATACAGCACACCACCATGTCATACAGCACACCACCATGTCATACAGCACACCAACATGTCATACAGCACACCACCATGTCATACAGCACACCACCATGTCATACAGCACACCACCATGTCATACAGCACACCACCACGAGATACAGAACACCGTGATACAGCACACTACCATAAAATACAGAACACCATGATACATACAGAACACCACCATAAAATACAGAACACCATGATACATACAGCACACCACCATAAAATACAGAACACCATGATACATACAGCACACCACCATAAAATACAGAACACCATGATACATACAGAACACCACCATAAAATACAGAACACCACCATAAAATACAGAACACCATGATACATGCAGCACACCACCATAAAATACAGAACACCGTGATACATACAGAACACCACCATAAAATACAGAACCCCATGATACATACAGAACATCACCATGAAATACAGAACCCCATGATGCAGCACACCAACCACGGGATACAGCACACCATGATACAGCCCACCACCATGATATATAGAGATATAGAAAAGACATCTCTTGAATTGAGCACGGTTATTATTGTAAGAACGTCAGAAAGTGACGATAGAAAGGGATTCCAAAGCTGAGCAGTGCGAGGTAAGAAGCAGAAAGAGAAGTGCTTTCACCTGCAGTGCGTGGTGGTTTTGGTTGTCGTCCTGATGCACAGTGAGGTTGCTGGTGATGTTCATGCTCGTGCCACATGTTGTTTGCCTCGGCTGTGGCTTTTCAAGCCTGATCCACACACATCACAGAGTGTGGTGCAGGCTGCTTACTCTGCCTCTTGTGCACGTGAGGAGGTCTCTAGGAGCTGGTGAACAGCGGAGAGAGAGGTCCTGAGAAATCCTCTTGCGTGCGTATGTCTCGCTGCATCTGAACTGTTTGGAAGTGGCAGTGATCTCCAGATGTGACCACCATGCGCGAGACACCGAGGGGGACCCGGGCTGCGTGGTCAACGTCTCAATCCTGGCCACCGTGATCCAGCACGGGTGGTTGTTGCCAAAGGGAAGGGCGACGTTTGCTTGTATCCAACCACCACATTTCCTCCACAGAATGAGATCCCGTTTTACATTTGTACTGTGGAAAGCTGAGGTTCCAAATGGTTTCATGGAACCGAGTTCCTCATTCCGATGGTGACTGTATGCCACGTGAAACAGAGTAGCTTTGATCCCAGCCTCTGTTATGGAGACCTCGCAGGGCCCTGTGTTGGACCTCTTGTGTCAGCAATGTCTAAAATGGTTTGGTGTGGTGCTAGAAGTTGGAACCAACTTTTGGCGCTCAGTGTTCACCCGGTGTTTTCTGTTTGGGCGCTGTGCTCACATCTTGTCATGTCGGTCCGGTTTCCACAGCGATTCGGATGTGGCCAGGTAGCCAACCTGTACCATCGGAGGTTGGTCACGCCAATTACATTTGACGCCATGGTTTTAATTTAGCAACAAATTCGGTCCTCATTGCAAAATGGTGATTACATTAATCTGGAAACGTTGGTTTTAGTGGCTTTTTCTTTACGGTTGAAAGTGAAATATCGATTCAGCGTGGGTTAACATAACTTCCTGAGAGATAATAATTGTAGAAAATATTATCTGGAAATTACATACGGCAGAGCTTGGTTAATACATGCATTGGGGTAATACGGTGGCTGCGTGGCTTATTTGCACGCACAAATGTTGCCATAACAATGGCGCATGATGACCTTAATGATTCTGCCAATATTCATTTGAACAATGATGCGGTCATCCGATAGCAGTGCTGGCACTGGTGGATGTGCAAGGCTGGTGGCCTTCGTGGCAGCTGTGTCGGTGCACGTGTGCTGTGTGTGCAGAGGCAGGCAGTGGAGTTTGGTGTCGGAATACTTCCCCGGTGCTTAACCTGGAGCACTGCGCCTGTAGCTCCTAATCGATGACCTGCCTGATTCGTACAGTGCAGCGTTGCCGTTGAGGGCTCATCGTAAAGGTCCATGCTGCGGCCAGCGCTAGCGCAATACTGGGATCACCGTATTGGCAGTCTTTGTTGGACGTTGGAAAAAAATGTTCCCATTTAAATTACGATCATGATCGTCATCGTCAGCCATGATCAATCCACTGAAGTCGCCACCACCATTCACGGTCTCACGTTGCAACAATTCGCCCAGCACCTGCACGCCAGCCAATCTCCACAGTGGACATCCTCTCGAGTGCTTTCCCTCCTTTGGTTTGGCTGCCAGAAATTATTCTCGCTGACCGTCCATCGTCCCTTCTAGCGACGTATCCTCCCCAAGCCCACTCATTAGTCACAGTTATAAGGAAAAATTATCATAAATCAGTAGAAGTTTTTATATATATAGTGTATGTAGAAAAACGTGCGTGAACTGGGCTATGTGACTCTTGCCACGCGGCGTTAGGAGTGAGTGTATTGATTTCCACGTCAGGGCATGTATGTGGAGACATTGCTGTGCGCCAGGGCTTGAGCGGTGCGGTTCGGCACGGCGCGGTGTGCCGCGTGGAGGAATGTAAATGAGCGAGGCTGCCGGGGTGTGTGGGAGCGGTGGCGATGTGCCCCGCACGCTGATCACGGTCGGCACAATGTTCTTGGCCTTCACAAAACCCCGGCGCGCTCGTTCCCCCGTTTGTGCGCTGGCATTTACAGTAATCACCCATAACCACCGATGTGTCGTCTATTAGAGGAATAATTGCATTACTACTTACTGGATCGTGGTTCAATTTACCATAAACTCCAGACTTTAGGGGTTTGGGGAGGAACACTACACTAGGGAATTTATCAAAATGCTCAATTATGATTTTTTCCCCCCTTTTTGTGCATGAGCACAAGTGGATAGTTTCCCAGGGACTGATCGCGCTATGATGTGGTGGTCCGTGTGTTCAAGCCACAGGGAATACCGCTCTTCATTTTATGCACCTCTTGTAGATCCTCCTCTTCATGCTCTTCGTGCTCCTCTGTAGAGTGTGAGCAGCCAGTCCTGACGATGTCAGTTTCATCCAAGGTTCCTCCTCTTGTCAGCCAAGTCCTGCTTTGTGGCACTCACTATCGCCAAGCCTGAAGTATTCTTGGCTAATCTCATGCTAAAAACGAGAAGGAAAACGTCTCTTTGCTAAGAATGTCATTCTGCCGGATGGAGAGATGGTTGGCAGATGTGATTTCGCTGTGAAGTGGGGGGGGGGGGGGCAGCGGAGTGGAATGCAGGCGTGGTGGTGGCGGGGTTGCGGCTGTTGGGGCTGAAGCAAGGAGCACGAGGAAAGCCCTGGTCTTCTCTCCTAGTGAGGGACAGCTGCGCTGTGATGCTTTGAAGCGCAGGATGAATCATCAGTTGTAATGCGATCCCCGCGGGGATTTGTGTGCGCGCCCTGCTTTCGCCCGAGTCCAGCTCCGCTTCCTCCCGCGCAGCCGTTCTACGCGGCCCGGATAACGCCCCATCCAGTTGGCGCTCGCCAGGGAAATGCCAAACGGGGACAGGGCGAGTAGATGAATGAATGGGATGTGGGCTCGGGCTGCAGATTAAACTCCGCTGTTGCGGGCGGGAGAGAGCTGGCTCCGGGCCAGGCGCGCGTCTTGCGGGCGGCGCCAACGATCATGGCGCCAGCACGCACTGTTGGCTCCTGCACGTGCACGCGCTTTTGCGCTCGCGCGCGCCGGGCAAGCACTCGGGTCGGCGCGTACGTGCAATCGTTTCTCCGAATGAAACGCACGCATATGCGCACATGCGCATGCAACCACGCACGGGCATGTGTGCGTGTTCTCGCTCGTGTGCTCATCTGCCTTGTCAGTAGAAAGATGTCCCCCATCTGAGCACTGTCTGCAATGTTTCTCCCCGGAATCACAGACTCTGATTCCTGTATTAGTTTCGGCAAAGAGACGGCAGTGAGGGTGACGGCAGTGCCTTGTGAACTTCATCGCTTTTAATTACAAGCGTTAAGGATGGAAATAAATTGAGCTCATGGAGCGCGGTCGGCTGTGGCGGAATTCATCTCTGGATGGCTGCTGATTAATGTGCTGGACAGGCTGAAGATTTAGAGGTGGGGTGGAGTGGGGGCCGGTAGGTGACGGGCGAGGTAATGGAGTCACTGCGCTGGCCTCTCTTCATCCGACCCCGAACACTCAAGCAGACATTACGAGCGTGGGGAAGACATAAAAACCTAGCGCCACGACGTCCGCACTGAATGCTGGCGACCGACGGTCGATGGCTCGAATACCGGGTTTCGCAGTTAATGCGTGAAACTGTGAGATGAATCAAGACATCATCAGGAAATCGCAGGAAGGTGAAACTCCCGTAAAATAGATCGCTCGGCAGCGAGCTTCCGCAGTGTATTATGTAGCATAATCATCCATGAGTGGCTCTCTGACTCTCTTGACAAAGCTTAAGACTCACAGTATGCACTTGGCCTTGCCACAAAAATGTATCTTCTAACTGTAATCTATTTTTTCCGCCTATATATATTTTCAGCGTTTTTGCTGTCATTCCATCATATGCCAGAGACATCATTCAAATAGGGAGTCTAATATAACGTCCATCACTTGGGAGGCAAGGGCTTGTGGATTATACATATTTGTGAAGCTCCCAAACCTACTTCATTCAAGGTGACCAAGATAAGGCAATTACAGCGAATGAGTCTCCCGAAGCTGTGTGAGCAGACCTTTGAGCCTTGTATCCTCATGTACTGTGGGTTTCTCCTGTTACCCTCGTTTCCTTCTGCACTTAACACACTCTTGAAAAGCATCTTGAGGCTCGGTGGGGCTTTCTTGGACAAATCAAATGACTGGTGTTTCAAGAGGACATTACGTCCCAGCAATGTTGTCTTTTCACCTACAGCGACAGGATTTAACGTCTTCTAGTGCTCGGGCCTTTTCTCGGGTGTGCGTGGGGAGCTGGCATCCGTAGAGCACCGCCTTGGGCCCGGCTCGCATCGCCCATGCGAGATTGTCGGCCAATTTGACGGAACGCACGGTGAGCTCCGAGCAAAGATTGCGCTTCACACACGAGTCTTCTGGCCGGCAATGCTGCACTTGAAACGATTCCGCGCCCTTGGTTATTTTGCGTGGCCTCGAAATGCTCTGGGTTCATATTTTACAATCACCGTTTCCTCCTCCTGGGCTGCAGCAATGCGGTCCCTGCTCTGGGCTGCGTTTTATGGGGCAGGAGAGGGAACAGAAGGTCAAAAGGGCGTTTCATCTGAAAAACAGGGCTCGTTGCGCGCCTGCGTGCGGCGTGGAGGTCACGTGTGTGCACACGCCCCGTGGCGAGCACATGCATACGTGCTCACCATGGCGACACGTGTACGGGTTCCGCGATGAACACGTGTTCACTTACACGTATTCACCACAGTCATGTATATACATGTTCACCGTGGTCATGTATTTTCAGGTTCACCACGGTCATGTATATACACGTTCACTGTGGTGTGTACGTTTACCAGGATCGCTCAATTATTTTTTGGAGGGTCTTGCCAACTTTTCACAGTAGGGAGCAACGTTGCTGGTATGATACCAATTGCATAATTTGCAGTGTAATTTTTCAGGATGGGGATGTGTGGGAGGAACTGGAGAACCCAGAGGGAACCCGTATGGAATACACAAAAAAACACCCGAGTCGGAAATCGAACCAGTGACCTCCTTGCTGTGAGGCACAAGCGTGACCAGTGCAGCGCCATCCTGCCGCCCCTAATGGATGGTAAATGTTGTTGAAAACCTCGAAGGTGAAGGTGGGGAGTTGGAGGAGCGTTGGCGAAGAGGTGGAGCTGTTGACCTCGCGATCGTGTGGCCGGTGGCGTGCGTGCGTGCGTGTTGGGCCGAGCACTGGGTTGGTGGGATGGGGGTTTCATCAGGAGCACAGCGGGGAATGAGCTTATGGATAGAGGAGGATATCACTTCTTTATTTCATCGCTGCACAATCGAGATAGACAGGACCAGTATATGATCACGGTGTCTCATGAGCCACTTGTGAGTGGAATGGACGTACTCTTGTATAGTGGAAAACAATGTTACTATGATACCTAGTGCTGCGAGCAAGCCTAACCCTATCTCTAAATCTAACCCTATCCTTCCATGTTTTCCTCTGTAACGCTATGTAATAATCATTGACCCCAAAACCATATTGCTTGGGTCCCAAACCATGTTTTGGTTGGTGCGAACACCGCTGTTCAGAGCAACTTTTTTTCTACAAATCAACCATCCAGGCGACTCAGCGGTAGAGTGCGCGGCTCGCAAGTTCAGGGGCAATAAAACGAGTACCACTTTGTGGGGAAGTTGACAGTTAACGGTGGTTGTCCTATACGTTATAGATTCGCCCCTTCTTAAAAGAAGGTGGAATTTCCACCCCCGGCTCAGGCTTACAAGCAGCAGATGAGCATTGCCTCGGTACTCATTGTAGCAGGAAACCACTTTGAACGCCGACCACATGGCCGGTTCTGCGCTAGGCGACCTCATGCGGTCGCTCTTCCCGCACCCGGGCCTCGGACTGGACGAAGCCGCGCAAACGCGGGACATCTCCTCCCTTGCCGCACCCCGGCTGCGGCTGCGGCACGAAGGGTCGGGGTCCATCGGGGATTTGCATTCCAGCCCTGGCCCTTTTTTTGTTGTGTAAGAATGTGAGCAGGATGCAAATGGAATGCCTTGACCATTCCCGCCCCTCCCCCCACCCCTCGCTCAACCCCCTAGCGTGTGAGATGCAGAGATAATGGGCTCACTTCCTTTTCCACGCGCGGCAGCGGCCACGTGGGAGTGAGGAGGACGATGGCCGGGTGCAGTGAGTCCCGCGCCGCCCAATGGGATGAACTGCTTCCAGTGAATAACCAGACGAGAGCTCTTTTTCACTGCGCGATAAATTAAATTAAACACCATTAGGTAAATCGGCCTGTGGGGTTTCTGGAATAAATTACTTGGTGCTGTTGCTGCATCGGCAGGGGTGCATAAATAACACCTTCCGTCATTGAAGCTGTGACCTGAAAAAGCAACAAATGCATTATAGGCGACGTTTTGGGCGATGGCCCTTTTGCACAGCACAGTCACGTAAACTGTGGAACGCAATGGTGCAGAATGCCGATGGGCCGCATGTCAGTTTATTTTTTCGTGGTAAAAATGTGCGCTGATTTATTTATCAATTTATTACCCATAACCCACCGGGACATCACTGAAGGTCACAATTAGATGTTTGCTTCTGTCCCTCGCACTGGGCCATCGTCTCTTTTCCCAGGCTCTCATAACCTTGCTCACTTAAAGAAACGTTAACTCGTTATCTATTACGACTGTGATTATGCTGTTTGTTGCTGGCTGTTTGACGTTTTGGACCCATGCAGTCAGTGTTAAATATAAACAAACAATCGTAAACATCGCCCTTCAGGAAAGACACGGCGGCGTTTATTCCATCGAAAACGGTGTCTTCCCGTAGTGTGCATGAGATTTGTACAGGCCTTCTGCTGACTACTGAGCGATGGCCACGCAGCCACATTCAGAGCATGTGTATATGTTTGTTTTAAATGTGTATGAATGCGTGTATGAGTGTTTGTATGAATGCGTGTATGAATGTTTGTATGAATGCGTGTATGAGTGTTTCTGTGAATTAATGTATGAGTGTATTAGCGCGATAGTCGTTTGCCCGATACGTCTTTTGAACTGCACAATCGGGGGAATCCCACGCAGGGTGTTTATGCATCGGCCACAGACTCCTCCGTGCGGCACGGAAGCGCTGGGTTGTGACGTGCAATCCGAGGCCGGTGCCCCGCGCCACCCCAACCCGCGCTCGGTGCTGCCGGTGCCGGTCGAGGGGGGGAGCGCCGTGAGGCCCCTTCCTGCCCGACCCCCCCCCCCGTTTGGCTAGTCCCCTCCTGCCACCCCAAGTCGCTGCCCTTATGCCTCTTCTCTTCTCCTTCCACCCTGCCCCTCCGCCAGTTACATTGGAAGCGTGCAGCGTGTCTCTCCAGACGGCTGTGCCCTCAGTGGAAGCAGGTCGCCTCGCAGGGTGCACGGGGTGGGATGAGTGGGGAACGGCCATAATATGTGCTCGCTAACAGCACTTGCACCGAAAGTCTGGGCTATTGGGGGGATCTTTGTCTGTTGTTGGTGCATGTGATGGTGAGCAGGGTAGCATACATTCCTAGTAAATTGGGATTGGTTGTATATGTGATGGTGAGTGGGCCGAGGTTCGTATAAGCAGAGTGTGCGCGAGTGTGTGGTGAGATGAGTGCCGTGTGTACTGCGCGTGCGTGGTCAGCTGAGCGCGGTGCCTGCGTGTGCGTGGTGAGCTGGGCGCCTTGCGTACGGTGCGGTGAGTGCCGCTTGTGAATGTGCGTGGCGAGCTAAGTGCCCCCTGCGTGCGCGAGGGGAGAGGCGAGGTAGGGGGCGGCCGTTGCCACGGCGACCGGGAGAGATTTTCCGTTGCTTCCGATTCACGCCGCCTCCCTTGGAGCGATCGAACTGCATCCGCGGGCCGGGGGGTGGGGGCGCTGAGGGGAGGGGGGGCTGAGGGGAGGGGGGGCTGAGGGGAGGGGGGGCTGAGGGGAGGGGGCTGAGGGGAGGGGGCTGAGGGGAGGGCGCTGAGGGGAGGGGGCGCTGAGGGGAGGGGGCTGAGGGGAGGGGGATGAGGGGAGGGGGCCCCTCTGGCCTCTGACTCTCCTCGCCTCGCTTTGTTTTTGGCGAGTGACCCGGGATAGCTTCCACGCTCCAGTGAGCGGCGCGGGGGGGGGGGTGCTTTGGTGTGGGTCCCGCATGGCTCCTGCACTGCCGCGTATGGGACGATATTTGTTGCTGTGTTTTTATATTTTTGAACATATAACAAAAATATAAACGGAGCAACAACTATCACGCCGTAGCGGCGGGCTCCGCCGGTCGCGGCCGCGTGGAGCTCACCCCGGCTCCGTGACGAGTTCGGCCTCGAGCGGGGCGGTGCTCGCGCTTGGCTTCGTGTTCGTCGGCCTCGTGACAAAATACGACGACACCCAATAAGGTTGCCGGATGCAAAGGCCCACAACGCCAAGTGACCAGCGACAAACAACAGCATCAACGTGATAATAGGTAAAAACTCATGCATCTCTTTACCTGAGGAAAAGTTACAAGAGCATGGGGAAAGATCAGATGAGAGGGAGAAGTCCAAAGTGCAGCAGCGTGAGGGAAGAAGCAAAGGGATAAGTGACCTGCAGTGTGGTGAGTGGATATATGAGTGCTTTGTTAACTGCAGTGTGGTGGGTGAGTCTAAGAGTGAGTGAGTTGTGACCTGCAGTGTGGTGGGTGAGTGAGTCTAAGAGTGAGTGAGTTGTGACCTGCAGTGTGGTGGGTGAGTGAGTCGAAGAGTGAGTGAGTTGTGACCTGCAGTGTGGTGGGTGAGTGAGTCGAATAGTGAGTTGTGACCTGCAGTGTGGTGGGTGAGTTAGTCGAAGAGTGAGTGAGTTGTGATCTGGGTGAGTGAGTCGAAGAGTGAGTGAGTTGTGATCTGGGTGAGTGAGTCGAAGAGTGAGTGAGTTGTGATCTGGGTGAGTGAGTCGAAGAGTGAGTGAGTTGTGACCTGCAGTGTGGTGGGTGAGTGAGTCGAAGAGTGAGTGAGTTGTGACCTGCAGTGTGGTGGGTGAGTGAGTCGAAGAGTGAGTTGTGACCTGCAGTGTGGTGGGTGAGTGAGTCGAATAGTGAGTTGTGACCTGCAGTGTGGTGGGTGAGTTAGTCGAAGAGTGAGAGAGTTGTGATCTGGGTGAGTGTTTCTAAGAGTGAGTGAGTTGTGACCTGCAGTGTGGTGGGTGAGTGAGTCTAAGAGTGAGTGAGTTGTGATCTGCAGTGTGGTGGGTGAGTGAGTCTAAGAGTGAGTGAGTTGTGACCTGCAGTGTGGTGGGTGAGTGAGTCGAATAGTGAGTTGTGACCTGCAGTGTGGTGGGTGAGTTAGTCGAAGAGTGAGTGAGTTGTGATCTGGGTGAGTGAGTCGAAGAGTGAGTGAGTTGTGACCTGCAGTGTGGTGGGTGAGTGAGTCGAAGAGTGAGTGAGTTGTGACCTGCAATGTGGTGGATGAGTGAGTCGAAGAGTGAGTGAGTTGTGACCTGCAGTGTGGTGGGTGAGTGAGTCGAATAGTGAGTTGTGACCTGCAGTGTGGTGGGTGAGTTAGTCGAAGAGTGAGTGAGTTGTGATCTGGGTGAGTGAGTCGAAGAGTGAGTGAGTTGTGATCTGGGTGAGTGAGTCGAAGAGTGAGTGAGTTGTGACTTGCAGTGTGGTGGGTGAGTGAGTTGAAGAGTGAGTGAGTTGTGACCTGCAGTGTGGTGGGTGAGTGAGTCTAAGAGTGAGTGAGTTGTGATCTGCAGTGTGGTGGGTGAGTGAGTCTAAGAGTGAGTGAGTTGTGACCTGCAGTGTGGTGGGTGAGTGAGTCGAATAGTGAGTTGTGACCTGCAGTGTGGTGGGTGAGTTAGTCGAAGAGTGAGTGAGTTGTGATCTGGGTGAGTGAGTCGAAGAGTGAGTGAGTTGTGACCTGCAGTGTGGTGGGTGAGTGAGTCGAAGAGTGAGTGAGTTGTGACCTGCAATGTGGTGGATGAGTGAGTCGAAGAGTGAGTGAGTTGTGACCTGCAGTGTGGTGGGTGAGTGAGTCGAATAGTGAGTTGTGACCTGCAGTGTGGTGGGTGAGTTAGTCGAAGAGTGAGTGAGTTGTGATCTGGGTGAGTGAGTCGAAGAGTGAGTGAGTTGTGATCTGGGTGAGTGAGTCGAAGAGTGAGTGAGTTGTGACTTGCAGTGTGGTGGGTGAGTGAGTCGAAGAGTGAGTGAGTTGTGACCTGCAGTGTGGTGGGTGAGTGAGTCTAAGAGTGAGTTGTGATCTGCAGTGTGGCGGTTGAACACAGCGTGGTTGGGCTCTACCATGGAGAGTTGCAGGGTGCCTGTGGAGACTGAGGGTAAGTTGATCCCACAGAGCCAAACAGGTTCCTAGAGCAAGGAGGGACTCTGAGACGTTACTGAGTGTTTTTATTCATGGTCACAATTTTATAAAAGAATACTGTGATATAATCACCACCACCATCAGCAGCAGCAGCCATGATCTGAATCACTGCTGGATGAAGGCCTCCCCAAGCAGCCACCACTTCTCATGATCTTGTGATACAACAATACATCCAGCTCCTTCGCACCGATTTCATCGCTCCATTTCCTAGGTCAACGGACTCTCGGAAGCGTTCCATTCCTTGGCTGCCACTCCTTTATTACCCTTGACCATCGTCCATCTTCCCTTATGGCCATGACGTGCTCTGGCCAAGCCCACTTTGCTCAGTATTTTGTATGGCGTGTATCATTGTTTCTCGTTTAATTCTGTACCTTGTCTTCAGTTATGCTCTCATGCATGAGCCTCAATGTAATATGATCATTTGTACATTTGAAAAAGGGATTCCCTCTCAGGTGCATGTACGGTGAGCATAAGAATCGATTTGAATTGATGCGTCGCTGCATGCCTAACGATCACAATGTCGTTGTATTAATCGCGCATCCTTAAGCAAGAGTGCCTTGTAACATTTGTGCATCTCTCCGGGTGTGTGTGTGCGCCCGTGGTGCCGTGCAGGCCGGACGCTTGTTCTGTGAGACGTGCGCACTGTCGCTGTGTCGCGAGTGCGCACGGGACGGTCACTCGAGTCACGAGGTGGTCTACCTCCCGGTACCTTCACACGACTCGCGATCGCTCGCGCTGCAGATGCTCACGGACGCGCAGCAGGGCCGGCAAGCCATACAGGTGACCCACCATCACCCCCTCTCACTTCCCACTCGCTCCCCCCTCTCTTTACGCGTGCTCACGCTCCCCGTGAGTTCCCTATTCTCAACCTGCTCCCCGCTCGCTCCTTACACACTACTCGCTGTTGACTCATTCATACTACCTACAACCTCCTGTCTCCCCACGCATTCCTCACGCTCGACATGCTCCCTACTCACTCCTTATTCACTCCCCCTTCACTCACCACTTTCTACATATCTCCCCATTTGCTGCCCACTCTTCCTGCAACTTCCCTCTCACCCCCCTGTTTAGTCACACTCCCCGCTCTCCACACGCTCCTCGCTCGATCTCCACTCATTCGTGCTCCTTGCTACCCACACCGCGCGGTTGTGGGGCGCACATCACATGACATGCTCAAACACGGTGGGGTGGGGGGTGGTGGCGTTCTGCCACCTCTGGGGGAGAGAGATGTAGCGTGTTGTACGCAAGCGGCCTCGGCCATACATCTCTGCCGGGACCATGGGACGGAGAGTGCCATGGGTTTACGGTCCCGGGTGGGGGAGGGGACCAGCAAGTGGCTGTTGCTGGGAAATGGAGGGCGGCGGCTTGCGGGCGAGGCCCGGGTGGCGCTCGCCGCCAAGCCCAGAAGTGGCGGCATGGTGATGGCCGTTGGTTCAGACGGAGAGGCTGCGCGGGGGCGGTTAACGGCGTTTGAGGTCGGGGATTGGTGAATGGACACGGCTGCGGGGGGTAGGGGGTGCAGAGGCTCACACCCAGATTTGCAAGTTCACTGGGAGGGACTGTGTGCAGCTGCACCGAGGGAGATGTCCCTCTCAGTGTCTGCGATGTCTCACACCGCTGCGGGGCCTGTGCGTAGTGGAGGTGGTGGTCCGAGCGACGCGGGAGTGAGCGCAGCGCTCGCTGCATTCCAGCTGCGACCTCAGATAATTTCCTCGTTAGGTTGTGGGGATGTGCAGGTTGTGCAGGTCGTGGGGTTGTGCAGGTCGTGGGGTTGTGCAGGTTGTGGGGTTGTGCAGGTTGTGGGGTTGTGCAGTTTGTGCAGGTTGTGGGGTTGTGCAGGTTGTGGGGTTGTGCAGGTTGTGCAGGTTGTGGGGTTGTGCAGGTTGTGCAGGCTGTGGGGTTGTGGGGTTGTGGGGTTGTGCAGGTCGTGGGGTTGTGCAGGTTGTGGGGTTGTGGGGTTGTGTAGGTTGTGGGGTTGTGCAGGTTGTGGGGTTGTGCAGGTCGTGGGGTTGTGCAGGTTGTGGGGTTGTGTAGGTTGTGGGGTTGTGCAGGTTGTGCAGGTCGTGGGGTTGTGCAGGTCGTGGGGTTGTGCAGGTCGTGGGGTTGTGCAGGTTGTGGGGTTGTGCAGTTTGTGCAGGTTGTAGGGTTGTGCAGGTTGTGGGGTTGTGCAGGTTGTGCAGGTTGTGGGGTTGTGCAGGTTGTGCAGGTTGTGGGGTTGTGCAGGTCGTGGGGTTGTGCAGGTTGTGGGGTTGTGGGGTTGTGTAGGTTGTGGGGTTGTGCAGGTTGTGGGGTTGTGCAGGTTGTGGGGTTGTGCAGGTTGTGCAGGTCGTGGGGTTGTGCAGGTTGTGGGGTTGTGCTGGTCATCCAGTTTTGACGACGTTATGCACGTTTATTATTTTAACAGGTCCCGGGATGCATGAATGTGTGTATAAGTGTCTAACTTATACATCCAAAAACCTACATTATGGGTGTATAAGTATCTGTTTAAATGTATTAATAAGTGTATGAGTGTTTGTATGAGTGTATGTATGTGTTTATATGAATGTGTATGAGTGTATGAATGTATCAGTGTTGCCCATTCATATTAGTGAGCAACTTGGTTTCATTACATGCTGCACATTTGATAACTTTGATGATTGGCTGTTACAATCCTGGTGTGGGTGAGGGTGACGCTATACAGAGAAGGGGTGGGGCTGTGCTGTAAGAGGCGTGGCTAAAGTGTATGGCCACACCCCTTGTGCAACCGGTCGCTAAGATATGGACAAAGCTGTTGCAGGCGATGATTGAGTTGCGTGAGTTTGAGAGCCATTTTGTTGGGCGACGTATCGCTCATGTGGGGGCCCAGCTTTAGACTCTTGCGTGCGTGCGTCCGTGCTTGTGCGTGACACGCACCTCGCCTGTGCTCCGCGTGTCCAGCTGGGCCTGGACCGTGCGCAGGCAATGGTGGAGCAGGTGGAGATGCGGGCGCAGCAGGTGCGCGCCGAGGTGAAGGCGGTGGTGTCCGTGCACCGCAAGGCCCTTGACGAGCGCGAGTGCGAGCTGCTGCGGAAGGTGGGAAAGTGCCGCCGGTAGCACCGCGCAGGCGCAGAGGTGCCGCCTCCTCTGGCTTTGCGCATGCCCTTGTCAAAACTCGCACCGTCCATGCATTACCGTCTCCTGTTTTATTACTGAAGTCGACCCATAGTGGTGCTCGTTATGAGATCTCTTCTAGAGCTCCACTGAGTAAGGCTTTTGAAACATTAACATCGACGAGATAAGAGCTGGGTTACACATAGGATCTATAAGATTTGCGGATAAGTTACGTGCCGTACGTATGAGGTCGAGCTGCTTGGAATCCAAATGGGCACCCGGTCCTGGCCACGCGCAGGTCGAAAAGATCCGCCAGGTGAAGACGCAGACGTTGCAGAGGCAACTGGAGGAGCTGCGGCAGAGCCTGGCGCGACTCGACTCCGCCGTGGAGAGTGTGCGTGCCGCCCTGGAGGCCGGGGCGGATGCCGAGGCCCTCGGGGCCGTGCGGGCCCGCGTGGCTGCCCAGCTTCGGGATATCGTGGGGCTGGGCACCGCCGGGGCCCCTTCGCCCCCACAGCAGCCACAAGAGGACGACCGCGTGGTGTTCGTGCCGCCCGACGCAGCGCTCTACGCCGCCATCCGCACGCTGGGTGCCGTGCAGAGCGGGGCCTGCCCCGAGCTTTCCACCGTGGCTGGGGAGGGCCTAACCAAAGTGGTACGGAGCCTCTCCACACGTACTCATAACAGAGCCTGTTGCCCAGTCACGTGGTTGCGAATTTACTCTCGTCAGTTCACAGGGCGGCAGAGTGACGTAGTGGTTACGCTCGCGCTTCAAGGCAAGAAGGGCCTGGGTTCGATTCCTGACACGGGCACCTTTCTGTGTAGAATTTGTTTCTGCTGTTTTGAATGGTTTACCTCTGGGTTTCCAGTTTCCTCCCATAGCTAAAAAAATATCCAGTGTAACTTGTATTGGTGAAACATCCCAATGTTGACACGTTACCTGTAATTTACACAATTGGGATCACACACACACAGCTACATCGCCCCTTACTGCGAAAACTTGGCAGGACCTTCAAACGCAGTCGTGTTCAAATGACCCCAACCTCGACGGCCCATTCAGCCTACACTGGGACCGCTCCTCATCACAGAGCAGTGCTCGGTGTTGCTTAACCTCTAAAGGCGTGGGCCTACCATCATCACAACAAACCCTGCAGCTCACGTAGTTTGCCTGCTGGGGTTGACTGCCCCCGTCCCAGCTGAAGGTACGTGTGCTGTAGGCGTCTGTGATTGTGTGAAGTTATTTGTGTTATTATCATGACATCGACGCCCTTCATGGTCGCGCTATACATACGACCCAGACGCCACTGTTAATGTCGCTTGGTTGGTGATGTTTCTCAGCGCTACTGGCCATAGTACATTGCCATTCACCCTCCAACCCACGACCCATTACTTTCCAATCGCTACGACCATGGCTACTGTTCCTGTGAACTTGATTCCTCCACCAATGTTGTCGTCTCATTCGTACTGTTTAACTACCAAACACACTCGCCAACTCTTACATACTCAATCACTCAATTATCCACGCAACCACCCACTCATTCACTCGCTACCCCCAATCACCACACTGCAGGTCACAACACTTCTCTTCTTCTTTGGTTCTTTCGGTCACGAAAGCTTTAAATCGAAACACTTCTCTTGCTGCTTTTTCCCCTCGCATTGCTCTATTGTAGAATTCCCCCCCACCCCGCCATTTGTCTCTTTTCCAAAGCTAAACAGGTTACTCTCGTATCCATTGCAACTTTCATAGTGCTGTTTGTTGCTGGCCATTTGACGTTTGGACCTGTGCTCAGCAACTGTAAAAGAGAAACCCCCCCCCCCAAGGGCCGTTGTGTCAAGCGCCTCTCGCCTGAGACTCGATCTTGCTGGGGCGGCCGCTGGCACCGCCGCTTGCAGGTCAAAGGGCGCCTGGCGTCGTTCACGGTGGTGACGCGTGACCACGGCGGGGAGTTCCGGCGCACGGGCGGGGACCCCGTGTGCGCCGCGGCACTGGGCCCGGACGGGCGCGCGGCGTGGGCTGAGGTGCGGGACAAGCAGGATGGCACCTACGGCGTGAGCTACCGGCCCGCCGCCGACGGCGAGCACACCGTGTCGGTCACCGTGCTTGGCCGGCACGTCGAGGGAAGCCCCTTCCGCGTGCTCGTGCGGCCGGGACGCAGCTATGCCGGCATCGGCAAACCGGCCATCACATTCGGAGGTGAGGGATGCGCGGCCGATTGGAGGGGAACCAGGGTCTTGTAATTGGGTCTCTAGCCCTACGTCTGTCCAATACCACTTTGAAGCTTCATTATGGTGAAACACAGTCAGGCAGGGCCTAATTTCATCCGAAACTATCTAGGTCGGTGATCAGAAGACGTTTCCAATGCCGGCACACCACCTCAATTAGGCCTTGTCTCGCTGTCTCAAGATTCACTCCAGTATACCAAATTGAGCTCCTGCTGCTCACATGAGCATTGAGGCAGTGCTCATCTGCTTACAAACCTGAACCAGTCACAAAGATTTAACATTCATATGGCATGGATAATTTGGTCCATCGGATAAATCACTCATTTTATAGACCCCTGTATGTAAGATTTGGACTCTCAACCTTCAGATAGCGACCCGCTTACTCGAGCGCTGAGCCATCAGGTCGGATTGTATACTCGGGGAGAAATGAATACCTGCCATCAGGCACTCCTTCACTGCGCCATAGTCACGTTACTGCGTATGGCGGTGAGATCCCATCTTGGAGTGGCAGACTGTCGCCGTCACATTGATCTTTTAACAAAGCGTCAAGCGTGTGTTGCGCAGCCTGGGACACGCACACCATGTGTGTGTCACTCTAAAGTGATTTTCTCATGAGAGAAGTTTCAAACTCTAGTTGAGTATCCAAGGAGACACGCACCCTCAGTGTGAATATCACGGGAGCCGTTTGTTATTTGTCCTCTCTTTTTGTCCTGCAACCCGGGAGGTCCATGGTGTGCCACGTTCCCCTGAGCTCGCGAGTCCTAACCGCTCCGGTCGCATCGCCATTGTCGCCCGTATGCTGTAGGTGGCGGCACGGGGGATGGTCAGCTGTGTCGTCCGTGGGGGGTGTGCGTGGACAGCGAGGGTCGTGTGATTGTCGCCGACAGGAGCAATGACCGCATCCAGGTACGGCCCCAGCAGTCCCGGCATGGCTACGCCGCATTGCTTCGAATCGTGCCCGATCTGTGCCGAACGCGCGTGCGGCAAAATGATCGCGGAACCCTGTCACGCGTTTGCAGGTGTTCGGTCCCAGCGGAGGTTTCCTCTTCAAGTTTGGCGCCCACGGTTCCCACCCCGGCCAGTTCGACCGCCCGGCGGGCGTGGCCTGGGACCCGGGCCGGGGCGGCCGCATCGTGGTGTCGGACAAGGACAACCACCGCGTGCAGATCTTCTCCGGCGAAGGTCGCGTGCTCTCCACGTTCGGCGAGCGCGGTAGTGAGAGCGGTCAGTTCTGCTACCCGTGGGACGTGGCGGTGAGCCCTGGCGACGGCCTCATCCTCGTATCCGACACGCGCAACCACCGCGTGCAGCTCTTCTCGCCCGACGGCGCCTTTGTCAACAAGTACGGTTTCGAGGGTGCGCTTTGGAAGCACTTTGACTCGCCACGCGGCGTTGCCTTCGACGCCGAGGGCCGCCTCCTCGTCACCGACTTCAACAACCACCGGCTGCTGGTGGTGCGGCCCGACTGCCGCTCGGCACGCTTCCTGGGCGGCTCCGGCTCAGGGCCCGGCCAGTTCCTGCGGCCGCAGGGCGTGGCCGTGGACCCCGAAGGCCGCATCGCCGTGGCCGACTCGAGAAACCACCGCGTGCAGGTGTTCGAGCCGGACGGCGCCTTCCTGTGCCAGTTCGGAGCGCCGGGCGGCGGGCCCGGTCAGATGGACCGGCCGTCGGGCGTGGCCGTCACTCCCGAGGGCCTCATAGTGGTTGTCGACTTCGGGAACAATCGCGTGGTGGTGTACTAGGCCGGCGGGTGCGTCGGCCAGCGGGGTGCCTCGCTCGCAAAGCAAACCCGCGTGGTTGGCGGTGTCTGCCGTGACCGCCTTCACGACACGGTCGGCCTGTCACTCAAATTGCACACGGTACACGGGCGTACGTGGAGCATGCACGGCATAGACAAAGGGGGATTCATCAGAGACGCAGTTTTACTCTCTCGGCGAATTCAATTAAATTATGAATATTGTGAACAAACGGGGCAGTAATACTGCTCGCGTTTCCTAATTCTCTTAACGGACACGGAATTTTCTCAGAAAACGACGCTTTATACATCCTTGAATTGAATCCGATTGACCGTGTTTACGTTTAGCGAAGGGTCACTGAAGTGCCTGCTTGTGTGAGGCTCGGCGGCCTGGTATCGTAAAAGCACAAGCGGCCGTGCAGTGCCGCCCCATGGGTTTTGCTTTGCAGCCGCAGGCGTCGGCATCGGGGGTCGATGCGCGGGGTGCACGGTCCGCGCGGCGCGCTCTCTCTCCCTCTCCTCGCTCGAGGTTTTCGTGTCCCGTCCGTGCGGCAGTCTGAGAAGACGAACTTGGCCCCCGTTACACGCGCGGGCGTTTAAAGTCGCTTGTGTTAGAAAGCCCAGAGCTTAGAGCTGTCCATTTTCACTCTCCGTGTTGGCGACACAAAGGCTGCCGTGTTTCAAATCAGCACTTTGAGGCCACCGAGCGGTGGCGAGCGGACTCGCAGGGAACGCCGCACCGGGGCGGCCGACCGTTCCGCCCGGACGCCCACGACGTGGTGTCTCGTGGCTATCGTCGGCGCCCTCGCGACGACAGCGGCGACGCTACCCGACAAACGAGACGCGAGTAGGGTAAACGAGTGATAGGAGCTCGCTCACTCGCTCGGTAAACTGCGACCCCTCCGGGTGGCCACAACACGGCTGGCACCACGCCGTTGGTACATCCCTGGTGCCCTGTGATTCCAGGCGAACCTTGGCGATAGTGTGCACCAGGTGCCAGGGCTTGATTTCAGCTATCCGGCGCGTCCGTGTCTGCGATTCGGAGAGTATTCATTGAGAAATCAAGCCCTGTCCGGTGTTAACGTGTCCCCTGGTGTTCCTTGTACCCGCGTGTACCCGGCGTCCATGCGAGCCCCGCGCCCACGAGTACCCGGGGTGGTTTTCCGGTGTCCGTGTGTTCAGGCCAACGCCATTTGCACAGAAATTTAATTTAAAAAAAAAACCTCTAAATGTTCACTGAATGTATGATGAAAACCACACACAAGGTCCCTCAGGGAAAGAGTTCTGTCCGAGACAGTAGGAAGGAATCGTTGGCATCACATGCAAGCTACCTCAGCTGACCAAAGAGAGCGTGCGGCGCGCATGCGTGGCAGAGCGACGCGCGCACGCCCCCCCCTCCCCCGCATGCACGCACTGCCATCGCGGCGCACAGCGACACGTCGTTGGCGCCCGGCGCTAGCAGGCCGCTCGTGTCCCCGTGAGCCATCCACTAGAGATCTATCTACCTCACTTTTCTGTTGCCTCATCAGCCTGTCAGTGCTTTACGAGCGCTTCACGGTTTATTTTGTCTCAGTGTGTCTCCGCGTGCGGTCACGTACTCGGCTTTTGCGTTTATCTCAGTCAAGGCTAGCGGGATCGTGACATTACACGACAAGACCGGGCACGACTTGTCTTTTCGTTGTTTTCAAAGTGGGATTGCTGCGTGTAAAGACACAGAAAGCTCCCTCTTGTAAAACCGATCGCCTTTTGCAATAATATTTCGCTGTTTACTCTCAATAATGATGCAGCCCAGCTTGGTTAGTCTTTATGAAACTTGAATTTCCATTCATAGAGCCTTGACGTGTGCACTGGAGCTGCCCGGGGCCACCGCGGCTCCAGGGGCAGGGTGGGGCCAGGGTGGAGCCAGGGTGGAGCAGGGTGGAGCCAGGGTGAGCCCCGCTCTGAACCCATCCACTCTCCTCACCTCTGCCGGGCCGTTTGTCCACGACAGATAGCTTTAATATGCTCACCCCTAACCTTCCCGCTAGCTTTAGTCTGAAATATATATTTTATTTCCCAAGGCTGCATTATCTTCCATTTTCTGCCTTGCTGATTGTGTTCTTTAGTTGCCAAGGGATGGGACGAGGCTGGGCAGCCCCCGCGGTGGTGGCGAGGGTTGGGTGAGAATGTACGCGGCGCTGCGCTCGCGTTGGGACCGTTTGAGCTACCTCGCCGTGAGCAGCAGCAACAGCACAGACATTGGAGACGACAGTGTCGCTGTATTTATCTCTTATTTATCTCGCTGTACCTCAAACACTGTCGATCGCTCGCAGACTACTGACCTTATTTATACCCTACACGCGACGCGCGGAAGCCGTGGCCGTGCTGGCTGGCAGGGCTCGGCCGATGACGGTGGGGGGGGGTAGCGGTGGCGCCACGGGTGTAACCGCTCCGCCAGGCCCCGACGTCGTTCACCGTCGGCTTGAAGCCGCGCAGCCGCCACCTTGCGCGAGCGCCGCTCGTTCCCACACCGCGGCGTTAAAACCACTTCGTGCTTAACCGTCGTGTATGCCAGCATGGGTCGTACCGACATGTTTATAGAGCTACAGGATTGTACAGTTAGTAGTAGCTAGACTGGCCGATTGCAGAAACAATTCGAGTGGAGTGTCCCCTCGGTTTGGCATTGATGGTGGAAGTTTCGCATGAAAAACACTTAATGCAACCGGCCGCTCGTCTTTTGAAAGCTGTTTTGTTTTACCTCAAAGCGCCCTCAGTGCGGCACCGTCTCACTGAACCCACGTCCATGGGCTTGTCTCCGTGCCAGCCACGGGGCTGAGCAGCCGCCATCGATGATCTACCTCCGTCGCCCTCCTCCCGCGCCGCCCCGGAGAGCCTCGGGTGCTGTCCGTTCAGAACCGGTCTCTGCCTTAAACTCTCCCCGCCGGCCTCGCCGCTCGCTCGCTCGCTCGCTCGCCGCTACCCGCCCCTCGGCCGCGCACGTTCGTTGCCGCGTTCCCGGGACACGTTTTACGACTTCCCGTTCGCGGTGGTGTACGGTAACACCGGCCTTGTTCCGCCATTTCCTTGAATGTCGACCGCTCGACTCTCTCAACCGTGGAATCGACAGCCGTGAGTTATTTGGCTGTGCCCGCATTGTTGCCGTTTGCGGGCAACTCTCTCTGTCGGTTGGATCGTAGCGCCGCCATGGTGGGTGCGCCCCAGCACCTGGCGGGCGGCGTTTACAGTCGAAGCGGTTGTTGCGTCACAGCCCAATTTCACTTTCGTAGCCGCCTCCGCGGCACGTAGCGCTGGCGGGGTGTCCCGCGTCATGCCACGTGCAGTATTTATAGTGGGCATTCACGGGGAGGAGCGGGGGGCCCTGAGTGTACCCCCCCCCGCCCCCCGCTTGTCACGCTCAGGGCAGTCAAACCAGGGTCGGGCGCTATCGCCCTCGCCCCCGCGTGCCAGCCTCGTCGCCACCCCCCACCCCCCCCAAAGCGGCGCCTTTGGCACCGCCACCAATCCACCTACCTCATCTGTTCTGCGTCATCCTCGCCTCATTCCACCCTCTACCTCACGGTGAACACACGTGGAAATGCGAACAGTGATTGCACAGCATGGCGAAATCACGTCCTGTTGTCGTCACCCACTGTGTTGCACCATAATCAATTCGTGTTTTTGTACGCCACATTCCGCAGGCCCTGGTGTGTACTGCTTGTTCTGTGGGGCCCTGTAGTTCTACCGTGTTCTACAGGAACCCTGTGGGTATTGCAGGGCCCTCTGGTTGTAATGTGAGCCCCTGTCTGTACTGTGTGTGTGTACTGTGGGCCCCTGCGTGTACTGTGTGTGTACTGTGGGCCATGTGTGTGTACTGTGGAGTCCTGCAGTCCTGTCCCACGTACTCTCACTGACCAGCGGTGAATTTTGTCGGTCTCAATGTCCCCGCTGTAAACTGTACCCGCTGGAAACTGTACCCGAGTGCCGTGGCCGGTTTCCTGGGTCGGAGGAAAAGACGACACTCACTCTCGGTTGCGCCCCTTAGTTACGTCACATCCCCGGTGGGGCGCTCCGACCTTCGGTGACGGTCGCGGGCCCGGCGGCCATGACCCGAGGTCGCTACCCGGCCGGACCGCGACGTCCCCGCGACCTCGAACCAAAAGTGCGGCCGGACTCTGTGGCCGTGAGCGCGGACCGTTACAGATTCACGAAAGCTGGCCTCGAGCGCAAACTCTGCGAGGTTCGAGGGCACACGCGGTGCCGGTGTTTGGAAACCAGCGATTAATCAGCTGCAGCGTCCGTGGCCAGGAGCCGAGTAGATTTGTCAGCGCTGGCGGCCACTGACCATGAAAGTCGTGCTCAGAGCTTTACCAAGCGCTCACCAAAAACCTTAGCGAGAGGAGCATGGCTGGTTTGGCGTTTGGTGTGTCAAGTCTGGTTGGATCGTGCTGCGCATGGACAGGGGCTTTGGCTTTGTGCCACCGCCGTGTGGCAATGGAGACTGGCCGACGTTTGCTCCGATGGTCGCAGCTTTTGCCGTGTGAGGAGTAAATTCTTTTCGATGGATTAATTTGTTATTTGTTAAGTTCGTTTTTAAGCACAAGAATAATACAATAATGTAACTATATATATCAACACAGACCTCTCTGGAAATGTGCTGGTCCAAGACCCACATGTTTTCTGATCAACAGAAGTCACAGCGTGCGTTGCTGTTAAAGGCATTTCTCAAGTCTGTTAAAACAGAAAATAACCCAAAACGTCTCAGGTAAAAAAAAAACCCGCAAGCTTGGGATCTGCGTGATTTGCAGAACACGTAAAACGTTTCTCAAAAAAAATTATTTGGTTTCTTCCGACAAGTGTTCTGCTCTAAAACCATTTTGGGATGATGAATGTATTGTGGGTGTACAGCCAGGGAATTTATAGGTAGGTGAAGATAATTATCATAGCCTTGACTGTAAAGGTAGATTAATGTGCAGTGATTTTCAGTCCCCTCGGTTCTGTGTATCAAGTAGACGTGTAGCAGGTAGGCGTTTATTTAATGGGAATAATCCGTCCGTATTACACGAGTCCGTGGTCTCCTTCGTGTCCAGCGCATGTCTTCATATGTGGTGTCCTCTTGCGAGACGCGTAGCTCCCCGCGAGAGACGGGCCGTGACGCAGGCCCTTCGAGACTAACCTCACAAGCATTGTAAATGCTGTCATGATCGTTTGCGGTCGGTAAACTCGCGGCTCCGAGTCTCGCGCCCGTGCCCACGTGCGAGTCTCCCGCGCTGCCAGATCGTTACGCGGTGCCCGGCGGTTCGCGTTGACGGCAGCGGAGCCGGCGCCGTGGAGTTCGCCGCGGCACCGGTGCTTGCGGCGTGATCGCCAGCGCGGCTTGGTGGAGCGGAACCCTGTGATTGTAGCGACCGCAGTGACCCGGGGGGCTGGGAACTCGGTTATTTCACTCGTAAGACTGGTAACGCGTGTTTTGGAATAGAAATAACAAAGAACTAAAGCGATGAGATTTACAATGAAACTAATCATAAAATATGGCTTTAAAATGCGACAGTGTCTGAAAAATTTAGCTCTAAACTTTTAAATAAAAAGGGTACGTACGTAACGTGAATCCACGGTAAACATATGAGCAGCCTTACAACTATAACGCAGTACAGGGGGAGCAGTGGCCATGGGGAGGTCCACGTGGAACCACAGGGTCGGTGAGCCTCGTGACAAGCCGAGAGCCAGCTCCTCCACACTGCGCAAGCAGCGTCCCCTGGCACAGCTCCCACTAAACCCCAACCCTGAACCCCCAATAAATGACTTCCCCAACCTGAACCCTAATACCTGAACTCTCCCAACCCCACCCGTTCTTGACACCCCTTCGTTCTTGACACCCCCTCAATGTTGAACCCTGAATCTCCAATCAAGAACCCTGCCAACTGTATCCGAGAATCAATGAACCCCCAAATGCTGAACTCCAAGCCCTGCACCTCACAGTCCCCACCCCTGACCTCACCCTGTGGGTCAGCGCGTGTGTGTGGGGCTGTGTCTGGGCGTTACCCACGTGTGGCAGTATCATAGCAAGGAGTTTTCTCTGAAGCCACTTTGCGCAGCATGAAGTATATTCTCTCCATGGTTTTCTGTACACATTTGGTGCAATTTAGTCCTGTACAAATAATCCTTTTATAATAAATTGCTGCTGTAATCATAACCAACGGTGTGTTGTATTGTACTTATCGTGCACCTCTACATACATTTGAAATATACACCTGTGATGGGTTGGGAGCCAGGATGTGCGCGAGGGACAGCCCAGCGCAAGCCGGTGAGGCGCGACGTGACACGGACACAATGGCCACCCTGACCTCCATCCATCCCTGCTCAACCTCCCTCCACCTTCTCTACCTTCCCCCTCTCTATTCCGTACGCATCCAATTTAGCAGAAGTTAGACGCTCCCTTTACAGCCTCCCACCCCATCTAATCACACCAGGAGGAAACGGCCCCCCTCTTTCTTGGAAGTGGTCGTTAGCGGTTCTGCATTTACGGTTTCTGCGTTAACGGCCGCGTGGGACGGGGGCGGTGCTGGGGGCTGGGTTCAAAGTGCTGCTGTTAATGGCCCGCGACCTCTGCCCGTCGTGAACCGCACGGCATTCCTCGCATAGTTCGCATTTGCCCGGAGAGGCCTCACCCTGCGTTTGAGGACACATCTGCCGGGCAGTCGTTTTCACGTCTGTGTTTTGCAGTGGCGGTGCCGAGCGTGCCGGCGTTGGGCGGCGAGGCCAACGCATGGAAGTGGCCGCAACACGGCGGTGGGACACTGTGTCACCGCCGGCTCCAACGGACACGAATTTAATTATTTGATAAACTAATTTACCCGGACGATCCCTCGAGATGGAACATTTTGTTCGCAAGAGGCCTGCTTCTTTCGTCGGACCCGTGCTCAGATTCAAGAAATGCTCCGACTCTTAAGCTGTCATAAAAAGACAATGCTGTTTGATGTTGGCCGCTTGACGTTTTGGGGCTGCGTTCGGCAATCTAGAAAGGGTTGGGGGGCCCAGGCCCCCTTGGGTGTCAGGAGAAATACTTTTAATCCAAAGAACACGGTCGCTGCTAATCGGCGTTGGTGTGGCACCCACGGGCACGGCGATGGCGCTCTGTTGGCCGCATCCACAATCACGCCTGCGGACGAGGGGACCACTTGGGTGCTGTTTGGGGTCGCCCTACATTCAGCGATTGCCTTGCAGCGCTGTTCTTCAGCGCAGTCGCATCTTTGCCGCTGCCGCTGCTGCCGGGGCAGGGGACCCCTGGCTCCCCCGGGGTATCGGGATTTTCTCCTGCCGGCAATTTTCAAATTTGGCTAAAATGTTGCCGAGCATGTTTGACGGCGTAAAAACACGCATTTCAATTATCCGTGATCTCTCCGGCCACAAGGTTACACGACCCGTTGACCGGTTTGCACAAAGTTGACAGCAGCCCAGCTGGGAGGATGGACACACGGCAGCCATGACAGTGATGCTCGAGGAGTACCAGCGTCTCACTTGTAAGCGTCCCTCAAGGCGTCGTACACACGGGCCGTGCATGTCCAGGGTGGCAGAGAAGGGAGATGCCGAGATGCTGAACAGCGAGCGAAGGCGCTCTCTGGAAACGGTCATGGGTAGCGGTGAAACCTGAAATCTTTGACCGTGAACGGAGACGGCAGTTGGCAGGGGGGACGGGGGCCGCGAAGGGAGCTGAAAACGACCGTACTTCTTCCGGCGTCGTTCTCGGTAATCGTTCCGATGATGCCAGCTTCCGGGCGGTGCAAAAGCAGAAAATGCTGACGGCCTCATACTGGCGCATCCCGATGACGGCCGTAGGCTGCAATACCTCGCTGCCTTCCTCGTGGGGTTGAGTAAATGCCCTTTTCTGTCCCACCAGGTCATCCTTGTAAATGAGACTCATCCCAGTCTCTTGAGTTATCACCTGGTCACACAAATTAACTTAACTTGCACCGGCTGATGTATAGGCTTTCTTGGCCAATCATGGTGAACTAAGAGAATCACACGAGAGGTTAAACCAATGAAATAATTATCAGTGATCAGTTATACCAATGACACTAAGCTCAGAACAGGAGGCATGCTGTCATCATGTGGGCCACTTCCTGATCCTATTTGAAATGTAAGGCTTACTGATAGTTATTAAAATGTATAAATCAATCTCAGCCAAGGATAGCCGCCCTCCTTTTGTGAGGCCGCGTGGGAGTAAACCCCGATTGCTTGGGGTTCCAGGGTGGCTCCACGTGAGGTCACTGATCGTGGAATTCAGAGATCGTGAATCGCGTGCAGCTCCACCGCGCCCCGGCCTCCTGGAGCAACCGCGTTGGCTCATGCGGGCTCAGTGGCCACCCTGGTCGCCAAACACGCGGGTGATGTCGACGTGAGGATTCTCGGGGCCCAGGACGTCGGGCCAGCGCTGCATGACCTCGTCCCACAGGATGCCGGCCATCAGCGCCAGGGCCGTCTGCGAGACACGGACACAAACCCGGCACAAGTGCGTTGCCCTTGCAGCGTGCACGCTCTCGGTGCACGCGGGGACGTGTGCACACCGCATACGTGTACACTCAGGCTCTGGGTACTCTGAGAATGTGCAATATGCATACTGTACATGTGCACGCAGAGCACCGGTGCACGCGTACTCTCAATAAGCACCCTGCACACAATCTCCGTACAAGTGCTCTTGGGGCATACGCTCAGGGAAAATTACTTTCAGATGAACTCGCCCCTGTAATAGGTATTTCGAGTTTCCACCACTTCCTCAGGGCTATAAAGAAGAGATGAGTTTCGCATTGAATGCTCATTTGAGCAGCAAATCACTGGCACTTATTTAACACAACTACATACACACACCCGTGTGTGCGTGCGTACACACAAAACAGTGCAACAGCAACAACTGCCGTTGGCCACTCAGTGGTGATTACGTTATCACAGCACTTGTGCCAGGCGAGGTGCACTTTGAGGCTGTCACGTGAAGTGTCGAAAGCTCGCTGCTGGTAAGAGGGTCACGGGACAGACCCAGGTGCTAGGAGTTAACTGATGTGCCAGGCTATGTGCAAGAGGTCATGGGTTGAGCGCCTGAGAAGACTGCCAGTTGTACACCACCTGTGCTCCCCCTCACAGCACGTGGCCTTCAACAGACTGTTGGGGACGGTGCTGTAAGGGAGCGCCTCTTAAGGAGGCCGGCACGGCACACACGAAGGGCGGCTCTCCAGCACGCACCGCGCGCCCTCTCGGCTCGCGTGCGCTGCTGCCCCCACCTGGTCGGGGTGGAATCCGTCGACGGGCTCGATGAGCTGCCAGGCCTCCCCGCCCCTCCGCGCCCATTCCTCGGCCACTGCCAGAGATCGGCACCGGGCGTTAAGGGGCGCGGACGCTCAGCGGGGTCGGGGCAAAGGTCTCAATCGGGCCGGGCCTTCGCCCGGTAAACCGGTCTCAGGAGCTGGGTCGTCGCACGCACGTGGCCACCTCGACAGACGAGGCACGTCTGGGGTCCCCACGCCACAGCCCAGCCCTGGCGCCACAGGGAGACGCTGCCGCGAGCCCACCACAACAACGACGACGGGGCTGTTGTTGTTGTGGGCTCGCGGCCGTGCCAGTGTTAACGGCGTCGCAAGCAGGTGCATGGGGATGGAAGCAAGGGGGGGCATGGATCGGGGTTAGTTCGGATCAGATCTGGGGTTATGTTTGGGACATAGTTGTGGTTTTGAATAGGGTTAGGATTTTGTTTATGGATTGGATTGAGTTAGATAAGGAAGAGTGTTGGACATAGATAGGGTTCGGGATACTCTGTAGGTAAGGGATGGAGCTAGGATTATGGATAATTTTGAGAAGAGGGTTAAAGATAGGATTACGGTTGGAGTGAGAGGTTCAGTATGGATTTAGGGATCAATGTTCGGGTTGAGATGGGGATAAGGTTGAGGTTATGGTTCAGCTTAGGGGTTCGTGTTGGGCTTTAAAGTTAGGGTTACTGATTGGCTGTGGCGCTAGATTTTTCTAAGCAGCAGGGATTCACACGACAGCGCCGCATGGCTTAGCGGCCACGACAGGGGCCCCGCGGCCCCACCAACGCTCCCCTTCCATTAAACATCGTGGCCGAATCCCCCAATTCCCACGAGGACAGCTTCAGCAGTAAAGCTCAAGCCACGCAAGGGGCAATAACGGCCCTCGCGTACGTAAGCCTCTCAAACCGGCGACCCGAGTTCGGTTCCCGCTCATGGCCAACACCAGTGACATTTATCTGCACCGATCCTGGGTCTCCCCTTGGTCGACTTCGCCTCAAATAAGTATCTGATGTGGCGTATAAACATTCGAACTGGGGAGACAAAGGCGGCCGGGCATGGTGCTGGCCACCCACCCCCTCGTGTATCTTGCCGGCCTTCATAAGTGCTCACTCAAAGCAAAAATATGTTAAGCCTCTACGAGGGATCTTTGTCTTTGTGCTCACTCTTGGATAGTGGGTACTCCACGTAGTGAGTGTCGAAGTTGCTGAAGTTGTGAGTTGCGGCAATCTTCTCCAACACCGACGACAGCTGCTGCGCTCTCTGACAGCAGCGACGGTCAGATCACAGCACAACATTTTAGGCATTACATAGCCCAGTAGGACAGCACGACATGACATAGCCCAGTAGGACAGCACAACACAACATTACATAGCCCAGTAGGACAACACAACATTACATAGCCCAGCAAGACAGCACAACATTACATAGCCCAGCAAGACAGCACAACATTACATAGTCCAGTAGTATAGCACAACATTACATAGCCCAGTAGGACAGCATTACACAACATTACATAGCCCAGCAAGACAGCACAACACAACATTACATATCCCAGTAGGACAGTACAACACAATATTACATAGCCCAGTAGGACAGCACAACATTACATAGCCCAGTAGCATAGCACAACATTACATAGCCCAGCAAGACAGCATAACACAACATGACATAGCCCAGCAATACAGCACAACATGACATAGCCCAGCAAGACAGCACAACACGTCATTATCTTCTTTGGTTCTTTCGGTAAAGTCACGTAGAATGAGAATAAAATAATAAATTGATAAAATAAAATAACGCAATAATATTCTCACGACGTTTCAGCCACAACACAAGCGGCCTTCATCAGGTGAAGGGACGAGACTGTCTGGAGGACAGCGCTGGAGCGCTTCTCATTCTACGTGATTTTACCGAAAGAACCAAAGAAGATGAATCCTTGCAGTCACGAAAGCTTTAAATCGAAACACGTCAGTAGGACAGCACAACATTACATAGCCCAGTAGGACAGCACAACACAACATTACATAGCCCAGCAAGACAGCACAACACAACATTACATAGCCCAGTAGGACAGCACAACACAACATTACATAGCCCAGCAAGACAGCACAACACGACATTACATAGCCCAGCAAGACAGCACAACACAACATTACGTAGCCCAGAAAGACAGCACAACACGACATTACATAGTCCAGCAATACAGCACAACACGACATTACATAGCCCAGCAAGACAGCACAACACAACATTACATAGCCCAGCAAGACAGCACAATACGACATTACATAGCCCAGCAAGACAGCACAACACAACATTACATAGCCCAGCAAGACAGCACAACATAACACGACATTACATAGCCAGCAAGACAGCACAACACGACATTACATAGCCCAGCAAGACAACACAACATCACATAGCCCAGCAAAACAGCACAACACGACATTACATAGTCCAGCAAGACAACACAACACGACATTACATAGTCCAGCAAGACAACACAACACAACATTACATTGCCCAGTAGGACACCACAACACAACATTACATAGCCCAGCAAGACAGCACAACATCACAAAGCCCAGCAAGACAGCACAACACAACATCACATAGCCCAGCAAGACAACACAACACGACATTACATAGCCCAGCAAGACAACACAACATTACATAGCCCAGCAAGACAGCACAAAACAACATTAAATAGCCCAGCAAGACAACACAACACGACGTTACATAGCCAGCAAGACAGCACAACACGACATTACATAGCCCAGCAAGACAGCACAACACGACATTACATAGCCCAGCAAGACAGCACAACACAACATTACATAGCCCAGCAAGACAGCACAACACGACATTACGTAGCCCAGCAAGACAGCACAACACAACATTACATAGCCCAGCAAGACAACACAACACGACGTTACATAGCCCAGCAAGACCGCACAACACGACATTACATAGTCCAGCAAGACAGCACAACACGACATTACATAGCCCAGCAAGACAGCACAACACAACATTACATAACCCAGCAAGACAGCACAACACAACATTACATAGCCCAGCAAGACAGCACAACACGACATTACATAGCCCAGTAGGACAGCACAACACAACATTACATAGCCCAGCAAGACAGCACAACACAACATTACATAGCCCAGCAAGACAGGACAACATTACATAGCCCAGCAAGACAGCACAATACGACATTACATAGCCCAGCAAGACAACACAATACGACATTACATAGCCCAGCAAGACAGCACAATACGACATTGCACAACATCGCTTGCTGACTCGGGCACCTTCCTGTGCAGTCTGTACATTCTCAACCTGTTCTGCACGCACACACACTGTCACCGGTATTAGCTACGTAACCCAATGCTGAAACATCACCTGCAACCTACTCAATTGGGGTTGCACACAGCAGCAACATCGGCCGCTTGACAAGACTCTCCTGAAGGAGTCTGGAGACTCGGCGAGGCTTTGTAACGACGACGAGTTCATGGTTGTGAGCGGTGCGGTCGCCGTGCGTGGCGCTCACCTCGGATGTGGCGTCACGCAGGGACGCGTTGGCGCTCATCCACCCGGCACAGGGGCTGAGCTGCACCCAGCACACGGCGGAGGAGGCGGCGTCACCACTCGTGCACGGCTCCCCCCCCCCACGGCGCCCCCCCCCCCCCCACATTGCCTCCCCCCACATTGCCCCCCCCCACATTGCCCCCCCCACATTGCCCCCCCCCCCACATTGCCCCCCCCACATTGCCCCCCCATATTGCCCCCCCACATTGCCCCCCCCACATTGCCCCCCCCACATTGCCCCCCCCACATTGCCCCCCCCACATTGCCCCCCCCACATTGCCCCCCCCACATTGCCCCCCCCACATTGCCCCCCCCACGCCGAAATTAACGAGAATGCAAACGCCCCGCGTAGGCCGTGCGGCTGCCCGCATGACGCTCACCTGCAGGCAGTCGAGGAAGGCGAAGACATCGGCGTAGGTGACGTCGCCGTTCCACAGCCCTGCACGGGGACGCGGAGCCACATCAGGGTTGGCCGACACCGGAAAACAGTACACTACCACCGCCACCACTATCAGCACCACCACCGCCACCACCGCCCTCATCACAACGACCACCGCCGCCACCACCGCCACCACTGTCATCACCGCCGCCACCATCAGCACCACAACCACAACGACCACCACCGCCACCACCGCCATCACCACAACGACCACCACCACAACGACCACCACCATCACCACAACGACCACCACCATCAGCACCAACACCACTGTCATCCCCACTACCACTGTCATCACCACAACGACCACCACCACCGCCACCACCGTCATCACCACAACGACCACCACCATAAGCACCAACACCACTGTCATCACCACTACCACCACCACTACCACCGTTATCACCACAACGACCACCACCATCAGCACCAACACCACTGTCATCACCACAACCGCCAGCACCACCACCACTGTCATCACTACTGCCGCCACTACCATCACCACCACCGTCATCACCACCACCACCACTGCCGCCGCCGCAGTGACCGCACACCATATCTAAGGGGACTTGGATCAATCAGCTACGGGGGGGGGGGGGTGATGGCACTTGAATTATAATTCCCCGATGGTGCAGGGGGCAGCACCTACGAGTTCTAGGCACAGCACCTATGAGATGTAAAGGGCAGCACCCACAGTAGTGGCATAGCTATCGAGAGTACAGGCGGTGCCACTGCCCCGGGGCCCGTTGCCCGTGGGGGGGGACGCGCTCCAGGCTGCGACAAAGGGCGGCGCTCGGGGTCCCGGGCCAAGCGCCGCCGACCGTGCGACGGCACTCGCCGACGGGGTGCAGGCGGCCGTGCAGGTGGTCCCACAGGAAGCGGCCGTCGGCCAGGCCGGTGAGGAGGACGTGGCTGCCGGGCGGCAGGGCCTTGTTGAGGGCCGCGAGGGCAGCCAGGGCGTTCTCTCGCATCTTCTCCGGCGTCGTCATCTCGGCCACCGTGTCCCGGGCGCTGCTCACGCACGCACGCACGCGGTGGTTACTCACGCACGGAGGTAACAGTCTTGAGCAATGCAGCTGCTTGAGGAGGGGGGGACGGAGCGGGGAGGGAGCCTCACTTGTTGCAGACGTCGTTGCCGATGAACGAGTAGACGAGGAGGGCCGGGTGGTCGCTCTCGTTCCGGGAGAAGCTGCGAGGAGAGAAGCAGCGCCCGTGAGGTCACACCACTACCATCATCGTCAACACCACCATCATCGCCACCATCCCTATCTCCATCACAATGACCATCATCTCCATAGAAACCAACAGTGAAGCTACATTTTTGCAGTGATGGCTCCTCCAGTGCAGCACAAAATTGCCAGCTCCTCATGAACCCAGACCCTCAATTACCCCAGCTCCCCGGTGAATCCCCTCACCTCGTCAGGGAGTCCTTGACGGTGGAGGACGCGGCTCCTGCACTCGACACACCACGGGGATCACGCGGGGGTCACGCGGGGGTCATGCGGGCGTCACACGGGGGTCACATGGGGGTCACGCAGGAGTCAGGCGCATTGCGTCTCCGCTACGGCGAGCCGGGGCCCGCTCGCCCGCTAGGCCCCGGCGAGCCGGGGTGGCCTTGGGTCGGGTGTAACGGGCCAGGACGTGGCCACGGGACGGCCTGGCCCCACCAGGGACCCAGAGTGCTCTCCTCGGCTCTCGCGTTCGCGCCGCGTTAAACCGGTGCTGCGTTGGTCCGATCGGCGCCCTCACTGCCCGGAAAACGGTTGTCCGCACTATGGGGGGCGCTGCCCCCCGCGGTGCCGGTGGCTGCAAGGCAGAGCAAGAGGGTCAGCGCGGCCTCACGACCTGGCCACCGAGTGGCCGCGAAGTTTGTAAATCGCAACAGCACGAAGACGTGAGAGTGACACTGTGAGAGTGACACCGTGAGAGTGACACAAACTGTGATGGTGACACTGTAATAGTGACACTGTGATAGTGACACTGTGATAGTGACACCGTGAGAGTGACACCGTGAGAGTGACACCGTGATAGTGACACTGTGATAGTGACACCGTGAGAGTAACACCGTGATAGTGACACTGTGAGAGTGACACTGTGATAGTGACACTGTGAGAGTGACACTGTGAGAGTGACACTGTGAGAGTGACACCGTGATAGTGACACTGCGAGAGTGACACTGTGATAGTGACACTGTGAGAGTGACACTGTGATAGTGACACTGTCAGAGTGACACCGTGATAGTGACACCGTGAGAGTGACACTGTAATAGTGACACTGTCAGAGTGACACTGTGATAGTGACACTGTGAGAGTGACATTGTGATAGTGACACTGCGAGAGTGACACTGTGAGAATGACACTGTGATAGTGACACTGTGATAGTGACACTGTCAGAGTGACACTGTGATAGTGACACTGCGAGGGTGACACTGTGAGAATGACACTGCGAGAGTGACACTGTGAGAGTGACACTGTGATAGTGACACTATGAGAGTGACACTGTGATAGTGACACTGTGATAGTGACACCGTGAGAGTGACACTGTAATAGTGACACTGTCAGAGTGACACTGTGATAGTGACACTGTGAGAGTGACATTGTGATAGTGACACTGCGAGAGTGACACTGTGAGAATGACACTGTGATAGTGACACTGTGATAGTGACACTGCGAGAGTGACACTGCGAGAGTGACACTGCGATAGTGACACTGCGATAGTGGCACTGTGAGAGTGACACCGTGAGAGTGACACTGTAATAGTGACACTGTCAGAGTGACACTGTGATAGTGACACTGTGAGAGTGACACTGTGATAGTGACACTGCGAGAGTGACACTGTGAGAGTGACACTGTGATAGTGACACTATGAGAGTGACACTGTGATAGTGACACTGTGATAGTGACACTGTGAGGGTGACACTGCGAGAGTGACACTGTAATAGTGACACTGCGATAGTGACACTGCGATAGTGGCACTGTGAGAGTGACACCGTGAGAGTGACACTGTAATAGTGACACTGTCAGAGTGACACTGTGATAGTGACACTGTGAGAGTGACACTGTGATAGTGACACTGCGAGAGTGACACTGTGAGAATGACACTGTGAGAGTGACACTGTGAGAGTGACACTGTGAGAGTGACACTGTGATAGTGACCTTGCGATAGTGACACTGTGAGAGTGACACTGTGAGAGTGACACTGTAATAGTGACACTGCGAGAGTGACACTGCGAGAGTGACACTGCGAGAGTGACACCGTGATAGTGACATTGTGAGAGTGACACTGTGATAGTGACACTGTGAGAGTGACACTGCGATAGTGACACTGTGAGAGTGACACTGTGAGAGTGACACTGTGAGAGTGACACTGCGATAGTGACACTGTGAGAGTGACACTGCGATAGTGACACTGCGAGAGTGACATTGTGAGAGTGACACTGTGATAGTGACACTGTGAGAGTGACACTGCGATAGTGACACTGCGAGAGTGACATTGTGAGAGTGACACTGATAGTGACACTGTGAGAGTGACACTGCGATAGTGACACTGCGAGAGTGACACTGTAATAGTGACACTGTGATAGTGACACTGTGAGAGTGACACTGCGAGAGTGACACTGTAATAGTGACACTGCGATAGTGACACTGCGAGAGTGACACCGTGAGAGTGACACAGACTGTGGTGGTGACACTGACACTGCGATGGTGACACTGACACAGCGAGAGTGACACTGTGATAGTGACACTGTGATAGTGACACTGTGATAGTGACACTGCGAGAGTGACACTGTGAGAGTGACACTGTGATAGTGACCCTGCGATAGTGACACTGTGAGAGTGACACTGTGAGAGTGACACTGTGATAGTGACACTGCGAGAGTGACACTGCGAGAGTGATACTGCGAGAGTGACACTGTGATAGTGACATTGTGAGAGTGACACTGTGATAGTGACACTGTGAGAGTGACACTGCGATAGTGACACTGTGAGAGTGACACTGTGAGAGTGACACTGTGAGAGTGACACTGCGATAGTGACACTGCGAGAGTGACATTGTGAGAGTGACACTGTGATAGTGACACTGTGAGAGTGACACTGCGATAGTGACACTGCGAGAGTGACACTGTAATAGTGACACTGTGATAGTGACACTGTGAGAGTGACACTGCGAGAGTGACACTGTAATAGTGACACTGCGATAGTGACACTGCGACAGTGACACCGTGAGAGTGACACAGACTGTGGTGGTGACACTGACACTGCGATGGTGACACTGACACAGCGAGAGTGACACCGTGAGAGTGACACAGACTGTGGTGGTGACACTGACACTGCGATGGTGACACTGACACAGCGAGAGTGACACTGTGATAGTGACACTGTGATAGTGACACTGCGAGAGTGACACTGTGAGAGTGACACTGTGAGAGTGACACTGAGAGTGACACTGTGATAGTGACACTGTAATAGTGACACTGCGATAGTGACACTGTGAGAGTGACACTGTGAGAGTGACACTGAGAGTGACACTGCGATAGTGACACTGCGAGAGTGACATTGTGAGAGTGACACTGTGATAGTGACACTGTGAGAGTGACACTGCGATAGTGACACTGCGAGAGTAACACTGTAATAGTGACACTGTGATAGTGACACTGTGAGAGTGACACTGCGAGAGTGACACTGCAATAGTGACACTGCGATAGTGACACTGCGAGAGTGACACCGTGAGAGTGACACAGACTGTGGTGGTGACACTGACACTGCGATGGTGACACTGACACAGCGAGAGTGACACTGATAGTGACACTGTGATAGTGACACTGCGAGAGTGACACAGACTGTGGTGGTGACACTGACACTGCGGTGGTGACACTGACACAGTGAGAGTGACACTGTGACATTGGCTCCTCCACCCCATATGTGACACACACTGACCGTTCACCGCAAGGTTCTGGAGGTCTCTGTGGTTGCACCGGTTCCTCTCCCTCAGCCGCAGGTACAACGAGTCCGTGTGGGACCTGGTACGGCGCACGCCGTGACGAGGGCCCGCTGTTAGCCGTGCCACTGCGACTTGTCGCGTCAGCTCACGTGACCCTGTCGTGACCCTGTCGTGCCGTGCCGCGTTGTGTTGCGTTGTGTCTTCACGTTGCGTTGTCACGGTGTGTTCAATTATGTTGTGGTGAGTCGCGCTGTGTTGAGTTGCGCTTTGTGACATTGTGTCAAGTCACACAACGTTGTGGCTTGTATTTTGGTGAGTTATAGTGTTGTTGTGTTAAGTCTCGTGTTATTGTGTTGTATTGCCGTATTGCCGTATTGCGTTGAGTCAGGTTCTGTTGCTCTGTTGACTAGTGGCGCGTTGCCGCGTTCATTCGTGTCGTGTTGACGTCTCACGTGATGGAGGCCCAGCTGGAGTTCATGAAGCCTGTGAAGGCCGAGAGCTGTGGCCAGTCCAGCTCGTTAGCGAGGGCAACGGGGAGGTTTGAGAACGCCTCCTGCACACGGACACGGGGACTCGGTCAGCCTCACAGTGTCACAATCTCACAGTGTCACAATCTCACAGTGTCACAATCTCACAGTGTCACGGTGTCACAATCTCACAGTGTCACAATCTCAGTGTCACAATCTCACAGTGTCACCCAGTGTCACGGTGTCACAATCTCACAGTGTCACAATCTCACAGTGTCACAATCTCACAGTGTCACAGTGTCACAATCTCAATGTCACAATCTCACAGTGTCACAGTGTCACCCATTGTCACCCAGTGTCACGGTGTCACAATCTCTCATTCACAATCTCAGTGTCACAATCTCACTGTCACAATCTCACAGTGTCACCCAGTGTCACGGTGTCACAATCTCACAGTGTCACAATCTCACAGTGTCACAGTGTCACAATCTCAGTGTCACAGTGTCACAATCTCAGTCACAATCTCACCTTGTCACAGTGTCACAATCTCAGTGTCACAATCTCACAGTGTCACGGTGTCACAATCTCACAGTGTCACAATCTCACAGTGTCACGGTGTCACAATCTCACAGTGTCACGGTGTCACAATCTCACAGTGTCACAATCTCACAGTGTCACAATCTCACAGTGGCACAGTGTCACAATCTCAGTGTTACAATCTCACAGTGGCACAATATCACAATCTCACAGTGTCACAATCTCACAGTGTCACGGTGTCACAATCTCACAGTGTCACAATCTCACAGTGTCACGGTGTCACAATTTCACTGTCACAATCTCACAGTGTCACAGTGTCACAATCTCACAGTGTCACAATCTCACAGTGTCACCCAGTGTCACGATGTCACAATATCACAGTGTCACGGTGTCACAATCTCAGTGTCACCCAGTGTCACAGTATCACAATCTCACAGTGTCACGGTGTCACAATCTCACAAGTGTCACGGTGTCACAATCTCAGTGTCACAATCTCACAGTGTCACAATCTCACAATGTCACCCAGTGTCACGGTGTAACAATCTCACAGTGTCACAATCTCACAGTGTCACAGTGTCGCCCAGTGTCTCAATTTCACAGTGTCACCCAGTGTTACAGTGTCACAATCTCTGTCTCAATTTCACCGCCTCACGTTACTCAGTCTCACAGCCTCAGGCTACAGTGCGATGTGGTGGTGGTGCTGGTTGAGATGATGATAAGAAGATGCTGTTTGCGGGTCACGATGGTGATGGTGACATGGATGACGATGGTGTTACTGGCCGTGGTGGTCATAATAGCGATGGTGGTGACGTGAAGGGTGACGTGGTTGCTGCTGAAGATGAAGTCTCACGGGAGAGAGGAGTTCCCCGGTCATCCACGCGGCAGGGATGTGGAAATGGGCTCCGGCCGAGTCCCCCAGGAGCACGAGGCCACGCGGGCGAGAATCTGGGGTGAGGGGCAGCATCGGCCACGCTCACCACTGCTCACTCCCCGCCACCACTCACTACGCTGGCCACGCCCACTCGCCGCCGTCTCGCCACAACGTTCCTCACCTCCACTCACCATCACTCTCACCATGCGGTCATCAATCTTGCTCACAAGCACGCACCACACTCACTGCTCACATCACACTCACGACACCCTCACCACCACGCTGACACGTGCCATACGAAAGAAGAAGATAACAGCTCAAACCCTGAGCCCCGCGCTGTCCCGATGGTGCTCGCATTCGGTCGGAGTCAAGGTCTGAGGCAAGGTTTGGGGTCAGGCTAGGGGCTCAGGTCAAGGGTGAGGCGCGGACGCTCCTCACTTTCGCAGAACTTCTTCTCGTAAGCGACGCCGTCTGCCGGGTCCACTCCCTGTGCCCCGCACATAAAGACAAAGATCCCCCGTATAACCTTACAGACTGTTGGGGCAAGTGCTGTTAGCGAGCCGGCACGGCACACAGAGGGGTGGGTGGTCAGCACCACGCCCGTCCGCCTTTGTCTCCTCAGTGGCGATGTTTACACACCGCATCAAGTAATCATTTCAGGCTGATTCCAGGATCAGTTTAGATTAGCGTCACTGTTATTGGTGACGAGGGTGACGTGAATTAAGGTCGCCGGGTTTATAGGGCAGTGAGCTCACTACTGTGCCAACACTCCCCACATTACGACACTCATTGTCCACCCAGAGTTGTTACTGCCTACTGGGGTGAGGGTGAGTGATGGTGAGGATGGTGATGGTGAGTGAGGATGGAGTATTGGTGATGGCAAGTGAGAGCCATGAGGGTAAGTGCGGTGAGTGAGGGTGATGCGAGGGCTGATCCTCCTCACCCAGATGCCGTTGCAGTTCGAGTCCTCGAACGCATCCTGGTTTCTTGGCCTGAAACAAGATGGAGAGTGAGAAAGGTGAGGATGAGATACGGGGTGTGAGACACGGGAGGTGAAACTCTGGCCATCAAAATGTGACAAGGTATTGGGAGGGCGTGGTAAGGGGCCATCCATTTAGTAGGCACGCAAAAAATCTGTCAAACTTGACGCCTCCCCCCCCTCCCTGTACGCACGCGGACTTTTTACCCCCCCCCCCCCCACCTGCGTAGGTTCGCCTGACGCACCCCCCCCCCCCTGTTTCCTATAGAACGGCCGATATTTAATCCACGCAGAAACGATCAAGGATTAATAATTAATACTAATGTGTTTAAGCAAACAGATAGTCCACCGCCGGACTATCTAACTCAATTGAAGGCCAATGTAGACAAATTATTATCGAAGCTTCACCCCCCCCCCCCCCGTTTCCTAAGCATACATTGACAGTAGACCCCCCATACGCAAGCGAACACATTTGAGTTAACTCCCCCTCCATGCGTACGTACTCGATGGATGTCCCCTAGTAAGGTGAAGGTGGAGGGTGACGAGGTGGAGTGAGATGGTATGCACCTGCGGCCGGGATGCACGTCTGCGCTGCGGTCCGCACAGTCCCTTCCGCGCCAGTGCGAGCCGCGGAACACCTGGGGGGGGGGGGGGGGAGCAGCCGGGATACAGCCAGCGTGGGTGTCTGCTGAGCAGCTGTGCGCATTCCACGATGATGACGACGACGATGTTAACGATGTTGACGATGATGTTTGTTCAGGACACTCACAGGGACGGTGCTGAAGAGGTCCCCATCACCATCTTGAGCTGGGATGTGATGAGACCAGGACCTGCGTGAAATACATCATCGGCCATGATCTATCCTTGCGGACTCACGGCGTCATGACCCCCAAACTCGCCACCCAGACACAAGACGCCAATTTCGTAGTCCCGTCTAATTGACACCACGCGCATCTCATGAACACGACACATCTAACGCAACCAATCAACGCAAGAGCTACTTAACACCACGATCCGATACAGTGACGGCACTGGTAACTTTTCACAACGTAGTCACTCATTTTGGTCAGCACCTGCACATTGGGGGAGTGGGTGAGTGGGCGGAGTGACCTGCAGTGCGGTGGTGGTCGCAGTGTGAGAGCGAGTGGACGTTGTTCAGGAGTTGAGATCTCTTGCGCGTACCTCTGAATGAGCTCGCAGAGATCTCGGATCTTGGGGAGGGCGCAGATTCCCGACAGCTCCAGGAATTTATCCTGAGGGCGACGCGGGGTCAGGGCATCACGAGGCAGCCTCGCTGACCCGGGCTCCAGAACAGGAGCATGCGTGGCTCAGCGACCCAACGACCCGGTTAATAACCCCCCAATGACGCCGACCCAGGTCTCTTACCGGCACGGAGGAGCTGAGCGCCAGACGTCTCGCCGCCTCCACGGCCTTGTGCAGGCCCCCCTGCATTCACGGCGGGTAGGGGGACACGGGTCACCGTGAGACAACGGGAGCGGCTCTGTGTCCCACTCACGCGGGCACTGCCGTGTGTTTAGTTTGCTGTCCTTCCCCCGCACCTCCGATCATCATACATACAGCGGTGCTCGTCTCCTGTTTACATCGCCGAGCCAGCGGTAGGGATTCCACATTCCCATGGTGGGGGCGAGTCTCTCCACAGGACGACCACTGTTGATGTTCCCCACAAAGCGGTGCTCATTTTATTGTCCTGGATGGACGCCGTTGCCGAGTGCGGCAAGCAACTTGGTGATTACGCCGAGAGACGGAGAGAGGAGCACCCGAGGTAAGAGGAAACACTGCACGGCCCGTTCAGAGAAGCACGCTGACTTGGGCAGCACGCGTCGTGGCGACAGAGGTGGATGGCCGTTAGCAGCCAAAGAGCGAGATCACGCGCCCATGAGGGATGGTGGCGGCGTGGGATGGCCTTCATGAAAACAGTGGGTAGACCATGGGTGATGCTATTGATGACAATGACTGCATGTTAAGGCCGCTGTTGTTGTGCGGAGTCGGGCCCCACCCTGGGCAGAGGGAACGTGTGGCAGAACGCCTCTCCAGGGTCCCGCCGGCACAACCCGAGGGCGTGGCACACCACGTCCGGCGTGACCTCCGTGTTCAACCTGCACACAGCGCCGCACACAGCACGCTGCACACCGCAACCTACACCACACACAGCACCGCACACACCGCACACTGCACACCGCAACCTACACCACACACAGCGCTGAACACACCGCACACCACACACCACAACCTACACCACACCGCAAATCGCATGCACACACCACACTGGGCACACACCACACTGGACACACACCACACACACCAGGCCCCACACACACCAAACCACACACACCAACCAGGCCCGGATTAAGATTTTGTAGGCCCCTGGGCTACAGGTATTGTGAGGCCCCCAGTAATATTTTCAAAAGGAAAACAAAGTTAAAGAAAAATATAATTTTATTTTTGCAAGGCTAACAACAAATCAAATTCATCATTCACAAATGAAAAAACTTCTCACTTCGTCTCTGGAGTCCCTCCAGCTGGCGGAGGCCCCTGGGCTGCAGCCCCTAAAGCCCCCACGCCGTGATCCGGCCCTGACCACAACTCACTCATTCACTCACTAATTTACTCGTTCATTCAATCACTTATGCACTGAACCATGAACCTGGTACTCACATCCATATGATGCTTGGCCCGAACACCTGGAGCAGGATCTGACACGAGGCTCGCAGGTTGTGGGTCTCTGTGGGAAATGAGTGCAGGTGACCCAGGTGGCACGTGTTGGTGGTAGCTCAGGCGGCAGGTGGCACGTGTTGGTGGTGGTGGTGGTGGTGCAGGTGGTACGTGTTGATGTGTCCTCACCAGGTAGCACCCCACACAGCCTCGCCACGGCGCTCGAGATGGAGTCGTTGTGAATCTCTGACAACTGCTGCACCATGCTCACCGCGATCACGCAGCCTGGACACGGTGGGGATAGTTGGTGAGCAGTGATACAATTACCACTGCTCACCAACTCAACAACGCTCACCACTTTTGAAAACCAAAGTTCACCATTACGAACCAGGGCTTACCAACGAAACCGCTGGGCACAACTCTCAAACCTCCATTACCACCTCCATTACCACCTCCATTACCACCAGTTACCATCAACCAGAGTTCACCAACACTCACCAACACCCACCACAGAACTCAAACACTCACCAATTCTCACCATAGCTCACCAAAACAACCACTCAACAGAGCTCACCAACATTCACTAGCACCAGTTACCATCAACGAGGAAACACCACAACTCACCACAGCCCACCACCACTCACCAATGCTCACCACCACCACCACAGCTGCACCTGGAGCCACAGAACCCACCCAGATTGAGTGAGCGGGGTGAGGGGTGAGTGGTGAGGGGTGAGTGAGATAAATGGGGGTGCGAGTGGCGTGTGGTGAGCGGTTTGGCATGAAGCGTGAGGAGTTGTGAAAATTGAAAGGTGGCGAATGAGTTGAGTGGTGAAGAATCCCCAAACTCACCCAGGCACCCGAAACCACCATTCACTCCGGGTCCCAGCCTCGACCCCGGCTCGGGGGTGGCGCAGGCGGCCAGGGGTAGCAGCAGCAGGGGGAGCAGCAGCAGGGAGAGCCGGGCCATGTCCCCTGAGAATCTGGGTGACGCTCCTCTGGGTGTGGCCTGTGGAAGCACTCGGCGTGAGAGGGACTGGACGACTTCCCCGTCGCTGTCACCCCAAGAGGATGACGCTGGTGGTGCCCGGCAGGCACAGAGCGTGAAACCCGTGGCTCCTTCCTTCATCTGCGTCTGACATTCTGCGTGTGTGAGTGTGTGTGTCAGTGTATCTGCGTGTGTGAGTGTGTGTCAATGTATTCTGCGTGTGTGTGTCAGTGTATCAATGGGAATGTATGTGTCAGTGACTCTGTGTCGGTGTGTGGGTGTGTGTGTCAGTGTATCAATTGGAATGTGTGTGTCAGTGAGTGTGTGTGTGTGAAGTTGGAACGGTAGGGGGTACTGCTGGTGCATCTACCAGTCATCTCAGTCAGCCAACCTCCTGTCAGCGAGCCTCCGATACTTCACGTGGCCTCAAAGTGCACATAGCCTGGCACAAGCGCCGTGGTGACGTCACCGCACTTAGTGGCGAATGACGCGGGTATTAGTGTGTGTGTGAAGAGATTCTGGTACAGGAGGATGTGGAGCTGCGTGGACTTGCCGATGACCGGTACCAGCGGTGTCAAGATCGGCCTCTGTGGAGGAGGCTCGTGAAGGACGCTGCTACTGGGCAGTTGGAGGCAGCCGCCCTCCAGCAACAACGGAGGGCGGAGGAGCGACGCTCACAACAACGAGCGGAGCGCCGGGTGACTAAGGCACAGCAGGTTGGCACAGTAGGGGGCACGGGTGGTGCATCAGCCACTCATCTCAGTCAATCGACCCCTGGAACCTGCTGGGTCTGCCCCGTAACCTCCTGCCGGCGGGCGTTCGATACTTCACGTGGCCTCAACGTGCACCTAGCCTGGCACAAGCGCCGTGGTGACGTCACCGCCACTTCGTTATTTCAAGGGGAATGTGTGTGTCAGTGCCTATGTGTGTGTCTGTGTGCACGTGCGTGTCGACGTGCATGTCTGTGTGACTGTGTCCGCGTGACAGTGAATAGTTCCATGAGGAGGCAGGGACTGGCCCGGGTTTTCCCCCACGAATAATGCCGCAGACAGCTATAACAACCACAGAGCCGATACACAACAATAGAGATCTCTACACCAATAGAGGCCAATACGCACGAATAGAGGACCTATATAGACTCAAAGTCATGTATACACTCAAACGCCTCAATTAAAACGAACGTCAGTACACAGCAATGATCTTCAACACAGCAATAACGCAAATGGAGTTGAGCGGTCATTAGAGTTCAATTCCCAACCACGGCTAACATCAATGGCCAGTGCTATCAGAACCGTTCCTGATCTCCCCTCTCCACCAACTCGCACTGACCAGCGTGGTGAAGTATGGTCAAGTAACCCCCATGGCGTGGAGTGAGCCTCATCATCCCGGATGGACTCAGGGGCCGCGACCCCCGCGCCGGGGTTGCGAGCCCTGCCCGAGGCTCGCCGTGGCACGGAGACGCAGCGCCTCGCAGCGCGTCCCAGCGAGTGAGTTCCCATTCACAGTCCTAGCGAGTGAGTTCCCTATTCACAGTAACAGCGAGTGAGTTCCCTATTCACAGTTCTAGCGAGTGTTTCCTATTCACAGTCCCAGCGAGTGTTTCCTATTCACAGTCCCAGCGAGTGTTTCCTATTCACAGTCCCAGCGAGTGTTTCCTATTCACAGTCCCAGCGAGTGAGTTCCCTATTCACAGTAACAGCGAGTGAGTTCCCTATTCACAGTCCCAGCGAGTGAGTTCCCTATTCACAGTTCTAGCGAGTGTTTCCTATTCACAGTCCCAGCGAGTGTTTCCTATTCACAGTCCCAGCGAGTGAGTTCCCTATTCACAGTCCTAGCGAGTGAGTTCCCTATTCACAGTCCTAGCGAGTGAGTTCCCTATTCACAGTCCTAGCGAGTGAGTTCCCTATTCACAGTCCCAGCGAGTGAGTTCCCTATTCACATTCCCAGCGAGTGAGTTCCCTATTCATAGTCCCAGCGAGTGAGTTCCCATTCACAGTCCTAGCGAGTGAGTTCCCTATTCACAGTCCTAGCGAGTGAGTTCCCTATTCACAGTAACAGCGAGTGAGTTCCCTATTCACAGTAACAGCGAGTGAGTTCCCTATTCACAGTAACAGCGAGTGAGTTCCCTATTCACAGTCCTAGCGAGTGTTCCCTACTCACAGTCCCAACGAGTGTTCCCTATTCACAGTAACAGCGAGTGAGTTCCCTATTCACAGTCCTAGCGAGTGTTCCCTATTCACAGTCCTAGCGAGTGTTCCCTACTCACAGTCCCAACGAGTGTTCCCTATTCACAGTCCTAGCGAGTGAGTTCCCTACTCACAGTCCTAGCGAGTGAGTTCCCTATTCACAGTCCCAGCGAGTGAGTTCCCTATTCACAGTTCTAGCGAGTGAGTTCCCTATTCACAGTAACAGCGAGTGAGTTCCCTATTCACAGTTCTAGCGAGTGAGTTCCCTACTCACAGTCCTAGCGAGTGAGTTCCCTATTCACAGTCCTAGCGAGTGAGTTCCCTATTCACAGTTCTAGCGAGTGAGTTCCCTACTCACAGTCCTAGCGAGTGAGTTCCCTATTCACAGTCCTAGCGAGTGAGTTCCCTATTCACAGTCCTAGCGAGTGAGTTCCCTACTCACAGTCCCAACGAGTGTTCCCTATTCACGTGGCCATTGAGTAATCGTTGCTCAATTCACGTTTATAGTCCTGCAAAGGCCAGTTGTCGAAATTCCACATTGCCGAGTTTATCCATAGAGCAAAGACTTGACCTCATCACAACGTGGTACCCATTTGATTAACCTTGTAAGGATGATGGGCCACGACCCCTCACAGGGACTCGTGGGGGCAGGGTCCCCCTCTCCCAGTTCCCCCGGGGCCTGCTCTGCCCCGTGTCTCCGCTGTCCCCGCCTCTCTCGTTGTTTATAAACATTATGTTCCCAAACACGGCTGTGTCACGCAGATCACGCGTCCCCGCCTCTCTGTGTCCCCGTGTGTTTATGCTCCCCGTGTCCCCGTGTCTCTGTGTCCCCGTGTCTCTGTATCTCCGTGTCTGTTTTGTCTACACCCCACTGTCTCTGCGTCCCTGGGTCTTTGTGTCCGCCGAGTTGCCGTGTCTCCCCCGTGTCTCCGTGAGGCTGTCTGTCACCTCGTGTCTCCGTGAGGCTGTCTGTCACCTCGTGTCTCCGTGAGGCTGTCTGTCTCCCCCGTGTCTCCGTGAGGCTGTCTGTCTCCCCCGTGTCTCCGTGTGGCTGTCTGTCACCTCGTGTCTCCGTGAGGCTGTCTGTCACCTCGTGTCTCCGTGAGGCTGTCTGTCACTCCGTGAGGCTGTCGGTCACTCCGTGTCTCCGTGTTTCCGTGAGGCTGTCTGTCACCTCGTGTCTCCGTGAGGCTGTCTGTCACCTAGTGTCTCTGTGAGGCTGTCTGTCACTCCGTGTCTCTGTGAGGCTGTCTGTCACTCCGTGTCTCCGTGAGGCTGTCTATCACCTCGTGTCTCCGTGTCTCTGTGAGGCTGTCTGTCACCTCGTGTCTCCGTGAGGCTGTCTGTCACTCCGTGTCTCCGTGAGGCTGTCTATCACCTCGTGTCTCCGTGAGGCTGTCTGTCACCTCGTGTCTCCGTGTCTCCGTGAGGCTGTCTGTCACCTAGTGTCTCTGTGAGGCTGTCTGTCACTCCGTGTCTCTGTGAGGCTGTCTGTCACTCCGTGTCTCCGTGAGGCTGTCTATCACCTCGTGTCTCCGCGTCTCTGTGAGGCTGTATGTCACCTCGTGTCTCCGTGAGGCTGTCTGTCACTCCGTGTCTCCGTGAGGCAGTCTGTCACTCCGTGTCTCTGTGAGGCTGTCTGTCACCTAGTGTCTCCGTGAGGCTGTCTGTCACCTCGTGTCTCCGTGTCTCCGTGAGGCTGTCTGTCACTCCGTGTCTCCGTGAGGCTGTCTGTCACCTAGTGTCTCTGTGAGGCTGTCTGTCACCTAGTGTCTCTGTGAGGCTGTCTATCACCTAGTGTCTCTGTGAGGCTGTCTATCACCTCGTGTCTCCGTGTCTCCGTGAGGCTGTCTGTCACTCCGTGTCTCCGTGAGGGGGGCGGGGCGAGGGGGGTGTTTGGGGCACGCCGGGCATTTCCTCTTTTCACGTCACGTGATACGTACGAGCGCGAGGGGCGGGGCGACAGCCCTCACGTGACTGGAGGATAGGAAACGAGGGGCGGGGCCCCCCGGAGTGTGTGTGGGGGGGGGGCGTCAGGGGCCGCAGGGCGCGGGGGGAGGAGGGAGAGGGGAGACGAGGAGGAGGAGGCGGCGACGACGTTCCGGCTGGACCCCACTGGAGGTGAGTCGCTGTCTCCTGCTCTTTGGTCAATCGTCCCCGACCCCGTGTCCCTGCTGCTCCCCAGGGGTCCCCACGGGGCCAACATCCCCGCAGAGCGCTCCCGGCGCTTCCCACGGGCGGCGCGGGACTCTCGCGCCTGGTGATGGTGGTGGTTGTGGTGGTGATGGTGGTGATGGTGGTTGTGGTGGTGGTTGTGGTGGTGGTGGTTGTGGTGGTGGTGGTTGTGGTGGTGGATGTGGTGGTGATGGTGGTGGATGTGGTGGTGATGGTGGTGGATGTGGTGGTGGTTGTGGTGGTTGTGGTGGTGATGGTGGTGGATGTGGTGGTGGTGGTTGTGGTGGTGGTGATGGTGGTTGTGGTGGTGATGGTGGTTGTGGTGGTGGTGGTTGTGGTGGTGGTGGTGATGGTGGTGGTGATGGTGATGGTGGTGGATGTGGTGGTGGTGATGGTTGTGGTGGTGGTTGTGGTGGTGGTGGTTGTGGTGGTGGTTGTGGTGGTGATGGTGGTGATGGTGGTGGTTGTGGTGGTGGTTGTGGTGATGGTGGTTGTGGTGGTGGTGGTTGTGGTGGTGGTGGTGGTGGTGATGCTGGTGGTGATGCTGGTGGTGATGGTGGTGATGCTGGTGGTGATTGTTGTGGTGGTGGTGATTGTTGTGGTGGTGGTGATGGTGGTGATTGTCGTGATGGTGATGTTGGTGATGATGGTGGGGATTATTGTGATGATGGTGGTGTCGACCCCGCTGGAGTCTTGCCGCTCACGATGGTGGTAGCGGTGGTGATTGTTGTGGTGGTGGTGATGGGGGTGATTGTGGTGATGGTGATGATGGTGATGGTGGTGATTGTGATTGTGATGGTGGTGATTGTGGTGATGGTGATGATGGTAATGATGGTGATGATTATTGTGATGATGGTGATGGAGTGGCCGTGATCACGGCCTGCCTGATTGCGGTGCTGGTGATTATGGCAGCTGATGATCGATGGTGGTTGCGACAGTAACGTTTTTATCGTGGTTATGGTAGTGACGATGGGATGGTGAGGGTTGGTGGTCGTAATCGGTGTTTTGTTATTATTTTGGTGATGGTGCCCATATCGATGGTATGGGTATTAATGGGGCTGTGGGTAAGTGGCGATGTGCTGCTGCTGCTGCTGTGTTCGCCGCATGCCGCTGCTTGCTGGGCTCCTGTGCTGTTCCCCTTCGGGAACAAACAGCTACGGGGCAGTCGCGGGGGTTGAATTGCTGCTGCTCCTGACGGTGCAGTACACACACAGCGTACACGTGACAATACGCACAGTACATACGTACACACACAGTACACACATTATTTGGTGACACTGCTTCACCTCTGCACTGTGTCGGGTTTATTGTTGTTGCTGCTGCGCCTTCTTCAGTGACCGTGCTGGGGTTCACACGCGCCCGAGTCAGCTGGTACCGCTAACCGGCTCAGGAATCTCTCTCAGGAGGTCCCTCCCTGCTCCGTTGAGATGTCTGGCCATGAATTCCATTCAGGCGGCCGGGTGGCGCAGTGGGTTTCAAGTTGCATTTCAAGTTTCATTTATTAGCCATAGCCCTGTGAGCCATGCGGCTCTTAAGTCGGGTGCAACCGCAACAAACAAAATTTGAACACAGAACATCTCAAAGCGACAACGCGTAACCGATACATCCTGGAATAAACCAGCAAATATTCCACACAAAAAAACGCTTATTAAAACGCTGTGTGCAAAAATCAACGTGGTGCAAGCCAACAACAACAACCATAAGACAATTTAGATTAACCATATGTTTTCGAATCACCAAAATAAAGTTATAAAAACAATGTAACAACAGTAATCATAGAAACTGTGATTTTAAATTTAACAATAAACGATATACATAACACGTACGACAAAAAACTGCAACCATAGCTGGCAGCACGACACTCCCAGTGTATGTGTGAGTCAGCAGCAGCGTGAGTGTATGATGTGCGAGTCAGCGTATGATGAGTGAGTGAGTGTATGATGTGTGAGTTAGTGTATGATGTGTGAGTGAGTCAGCAGCAGCGTGAGTGAGTGTATGATGTGCGAGTCAGCGTATGATGTGCGAGTCGGCGTATGATGTGTGAGTCAGTGTATGATGTTTGAGCGAGTCAGCGGCAGTGTGAGTGAGTGTATGATGTGTGAGTCAGCGCATGATGAGTGAGTCAGTGTATGATGTGTGAGCGAGTCAGTGGCAGTGTGAGTGAGTGTATGATGTGTGAGCGAGTCAGCACACGATGAGTGAACCTGTGTATGATGAGTGAATGGGTCAGTGGTTGTGCGAGTGTATGATGTGTGAGTGAGTAAGCGCATGATGAGCGAATCAGTGCATGATGTGTGAGTGAATCATTGCATGGTGTGAGTGCTCAACCACGTTATGTATGCCGATGATTTGGTAATAGCTGCTCATCCAGAGGAGGAGTTGGAGACGCTGCTGCTGAGACTGGAGCGTGCCACTATGAGATGGGGCCTTACCATCAGCCCCACCAAAACTAAGCACCTGCCTGGATATTTTGTACCATCGGACACTCCACCCCCACAACTCCCAATCGGTGATGGGGCAGTTGTGGAGAGAGTGGAGAGTTCCCATACTTGGGCAGTGTGCTTATGACTGGTTCCAGTTTAACAGCAGAGGTCTCACTCCGAATCAATCGAGCGGCAATATCTTTTCATCGGTTGCATAACGCTGTGTGGAAGCTACTTGGTCTGTCGCTCCGCACTAAGCTTCAGGTCTTCTCGGCCCCGGTCATTCCCTCCTCTACGCTTGCGAAACGTGGACCCCCTTAATGGAACATCTTCGCCGGTTAGAAACATTTAGGCTAGCCTGCCTACAATCCATCCTGGGTTTAACCAGGCTGGATTGTGTGAGGAGCTCACAAATCCTTGAAAGATCTGGGCAAGGTCTCATTGGTAAGCTCCGACAGGCAAGGCTGCGTTGGCTGGGTCATGTAGCCCGCATGCCCAGCCACCGCATGCCGAAACAGCTTTTGTTCGGCCGGATCGAGGGGGCTAAACGGGTGCGGCACGGGCTAGAGAAGAGATGGAGTGATGTGGTACAGGAGGATGTGGAGCTGTGTGGACTTGCCGATGACTGGTACCAGCGGTGTCAAGATTGGCCTCTGTGGAGGAGGCTCGTGAAGGACGCTATTGGGCAGTTGGAGGCAGTCGCCCTCCAACAACAACGGAGGGCGGAGGACCGACGCTCACAACAACGAGCGGAGCGCCGGGTGGCTAAAGCACAGCAGGTTGGCACGGTAGGGGGCACAGGTGGTGCATCAGCCAGTCATCTCAGTCAGTCGACCCGTGGCACCTGGGTCTGCCCCGTGACCTCCTGCCAGCGGGCGTTCGACACTTCACGTAGCCTCAAGGTGCACATAGCCTGGCACAAGCGTCGTGGTGACGTCACCGCCACTTAGTGGCGAATGACGGTTGTTGTTGATGTGTGAGAAAGTCAGTGTCGGCTCCCTCTGCTCGCGCCGTCGCCCCCCCCCGGCTCCGTCGGCCCCCCCGGCCCCCCCGGCTCCGTCGGCCCCCCCGGCTCCGTCGGCTCCCTCGGCTCCCTCGGCTCCATCAGCTCCCTCCGTCGGCTCCCTCGGCCCCCTCACAAACGGCCCCGCCAGCCGCTGCTGGGAGCGCGGCCCGGGAGCGCGGCCCGGGAGCGCCCCGGGAGCGCGCGCGCCTCAGGCGGATAAACTTGTGCCACGAAGCACGAACTTCCTGGGTTCGATACCCAACTTGGATTGCGTTCTGTGTGGAGTTTGTATGTTCTCTCCCTGTTCTATCAACTCGAGAGTGTGAACTAGTAAGAGCGAGAGTGAGTGTGTGGAGCTTGCATTCCACAATGCTGTGTTGAACCGACCTGGCCTGTCGCTCCATACGAAGCTTCTGATCTTTTCGGCCACAGTTAACGCCCTCTCTTCTCTATACCTGCAAAACGTGGATCCCGCTGTAGGAACATTTGCACCGTTTAGACACATTCAGGCTGACCTGTCTCCAAACCATTCTGGGATTAACGAGACTCGATTGTGTGAGGAGCTCACAGATCCTTGGAAGCTCTGAACACAGTCGTATCAGTGAGCTCCTTCGGCAGGTGAGGTTTCATTGGTTGGGTCATGTTGCCTACCATGCCCAGCCAGTGCATGCCCAAGCAGCTTCTATGTGGCCGGCTATAGGGGGCTAAACGGCCACGGCACGGGCTAGAGTAGGTGTGGACTGATGTAGTACGTGAAGATGTGGAGCCGAATGGACTTGCCGAAGACCGTTACCAGCAGTGTCAAGATCGGCCTCTATGCAGGAGGCACGTGAAGCGCGCTGCTACTGGGCAGTTTGCGGCAGTCACCAAACAACAGCAACGGAGGGTAGAGGAGCGACGCTCATAACAATAAGGGGAGCGCCGGGTGGATAAAATGCAGCAGGTTGGCACAGTAGGGAGCACAGGTGGTGCATCAGCCGGTCATTTCAGCCAACCCGTAATACAGGGGTCTGTCCCCTGACCACCTGTCAGCTAGCCTTCGACATTGCATGTGGTCTCAAAGTACACCTAAACTGGCACAAGCGTTGGGGTGATGTCACTGCCACGTAGTGGCGAATGGCAGCTGTTGTTGTTGGAGTTAGTATGTCCTCCCCCCATTCTGTTTGTATTTCCTCCTCCCATTGCTAAAGCCACACACAGTGTAACCCGATTGGTCAAACATCCTAATGCTGAAATATCTGCAAATTACTCAATAGGGATTTCACATAGCAGCAAAATCACCACTCCTGCGAGAACTTGCCAGGACCCACCGAGTCTTGAGACTCAGTGAGTCCGGAGAGGCTTTCCTGGTTAAAATGCAAAATCATTATAATTAATGACAGTTTGGCTTCCTGCAGAATGAAAACAATCAGAGAAAGCCCACCACTCATTTGAATATTTGACGCTCAAATTTGTGCAAAGATGTATTCCAGGATCCGAGCCGAACTGTTGTGCCCTGGCCACCTGGAATCCCCAGCCGCTGGGAATGATGACATTTGGGGGGCTCCTGCGGCATGTGTGGTGGGGGCCAGGCGAGACGCTGCCGGGCGGTGTGGGGTGGGGTGGTTGAGTGAAGGTGGTTGAGTAAGGGTGGTTGTGGTTGAGTAAGGGTGGTTGTGGTTGAGTGAGGGTGGTTGTGGTTGAGTGATGGTGGTTGTGGTTAAGTGAGGGTGGTTGCGGTTGAGTGAAGGTGGTTGAGTGAGGGTGGTTGTGGTTGAGTGAGGGTGGTTGTGGTTGAGTGAGGGTGGTTGTGGTGGAGTGAGGGTGGTTGCGGTGGAGTGAGGGTGGTTGCGGTTGAGTGAGGGTGGTTGTGGTGGAGTGAGGGTGGTTGTGGTGGAGTGAGGGTGGTTGTGGTGGAGTGAGGGTGGTTGAGTGAGGGTGGTTGTGGTTGAGTGAGGGTGGTTGTGGTTGAGTGAGGGTGGTTGAGTGAGGGTGGTTGAGTGAGGGTGGTTGTGGTTGAGTGAAGGTGGTTGAGTGAGGGTGGTTGCGGTTGAGTGAAGGTGGTTGTGGTTGAATGAGGGTGGTTGTGGTTGAGTGATGGTGGTTGTGGTTGAATGAGAGTGGTTGCGGTTCAGTGAGGGTGGTTGAGTGAGGGTGGTTGAGTGAGGGTGGTTGAGTGAGGGTGGTTGTGGTTGAGTGAGGGTGGTTGTGGTGGAGTGAGGGTGGTTGTGGTGGAGTGAGGGTGGTTGTGGTGGAGTGAGGGTGGTTGAGTGAGGGTGGTTGTGGTTGAGTGAGGGTGGTTGTGGTTGAGTGAGGGTGGTTGTGGTTGAGTGAGGGTGGTTGAGTGAGGGTGGTTGAGTGAGGGTGGTTGTGGTTGAGTGAAGGTGGTTGTGGTTGAATGAGGGTGGTTGTGGTTGAGTGATGGTGGTTGTGGTTGAATGAGAGTGGTTGCGGTTCAGTGAGGGTGGTTGAGTGAGGGTGGTTGAGTGAGGATGGTTGAGTGAGGGTGGTTGTGGTTGAGTGAGGGTGGTTGTGGTTGAGTGAGGGTGGTTGAGTGAGGGTGGTTGAGTGAGGGTGGTTGAGTGAGGGTGGTTGAGTGAGGGTGGTTGTGGTTGAGGGTGGTTGTGGTTGAGTGAGGGTGGTTGTGGTTGAGTGAGGGTGGTTGTGGTTGAGTGAGGGTGGTTGTGGTTGAGTGAGGGTGGTTGAGTGAGGGTGGTTGTGGTTGAGTGAGGGTGGTTGTGGTTGAGTGAGGGTGGTTGTGGTTGAGTGAGGGTGGTTGTGCTGTGAGCTCTGAGTTCCCAGTGAGGTGTGGCGCGTGCTGGGTGTGAGGAGTCGTGGGGTGGTCTAGAAGCCACTGCTGGTGGAGTCACTGGTTGGGCGTGGTGGTGTGGTGTGTCCTCTGAGTCACTGCTGGTGGGTTATGGTGTGGTGCATGCTCTGAGTCACTGGTGGGGCGTGGTGGTGTGGTGCGTGCTCTGAGTCACTGGTGGGGTGTGGTGGTGTGGTGCGTGCTCTGAGGCACTGCTGGTGGGTTATGGTGTGGTGCGTGCTCTGGGCCACCGGTGGGGTGTGGTGGTGTGGTGCGTGCTCTGGGCCACCGGTGGGACCTGGTGGTGTGGTGCGTGCTCTGGGCCACCGGTGGGACCTGGTGGTGTGGTACGTGCTCTGAGTCACCGGTGGGGCGTGGTGGGGTGGTGCGTGCTCTGGGCCACCGGTGGGACCTGGTGGTGTGGTGCGTGCTCTGGGCCACCGGTGGGGCGTGGTGGTGTGGTGCGTGCTCTGGGCCACCAGTGGGGCGTGGTGGTGTGGTGCGTGCTCTGGGCCACCAGTGGGGCGTGGTGGTGTGGTGCGTGCTCTGAGTCACCGGTGGGGCGTGGTGGTGTGATCCGTACTGCTCTCCTACCCCCCGCGCACGTCCTTATCTCGTGCAGCCGCTGCTTCCTCGGTTTCTCGTCCGGGGCCTCGTGACTTCCTGCCAAGGGCGCTTGCGCGTCTCGCTTCCTCTTGGGCGGGAGTGATTCACTCTCCAAGATGAGGAGAGAGAGCGGGGAGAGAGGGAATCGCATGCTTCACTCCCCGTGGTTGAGTGGGATTTGGCGTAGGGTCGTGAGGTCGTGAAGGAGAGGGCGTTCCCTTTGATGTCGGGGCCTCGGCACGGACCCTGACCCCTGCTGCTCGTTTGAGGTCCCTGTCCCCTCCTCGTGCCCTCCCTCCCTGTGCCACAGTCTGAGCACTGCATTCCTCGGGGTCTGAAGAGGCCCACTACACACCTCTCAGCCCAAACACCGTGTGGAGGTGTTCACCGTTTACCTGCGCTCCCTGGCGAGGGTGTTGAGTGTGCAGGCAGTGGTGTGGTTGTTGAGTGTACAGGCAGTGGTGTGGTTGTTGAGTGTACAGGCAGTGGTGTGGTTGTTGAGTGTACAGGCAGTGGTGTGGTTGTTGAGTGTACAGGCAGTGCAGCTGCACAGAGAACCCTGTGCTCAGGTGCCAGCCTACGATAAGAGGGGAGAAATTGTACATTGGAGGCCCTATTTCATTTCTGGAACCAGGGCCCGTGCCAACCATGCTACACCACTGAGACCCATAGACTTACATAGAGATCCACAGACTCACAAAGGGAACCCATACACCCGCAAAGAGACCCAGTCCATGATTGACTTACAGCATGTCTCTACAAAACAAATATACCCGCTCATGTGAATGAGTGGCAGTGTCTCTGGTGAGGTGTGTAAACATGAACAGTGAGGAGACAAAGGCCGGGCATGGTGCTGGCCACCCACACCCGTCCTTCATAGGTGCTCGCTAACAGCACTTGCAGCAACAGTCCGTAAAAGCTATACGGGGGGATCTTTGTGCCTCTGTGTATGGGTAGTCTTGTGTATGTGCGACTGTGTAGGTGGCTGTAAGTAATTTAGTATGCGTGCCCGTGTGATTGCGTAAGTGGTTTTATGTGGCTGTGTGTGTGTGAGCGGAAAGACGATCACTCTCTCGCTCTCTCTCCCCGTGCCCCAAAAGTGGGGGCACGGAGATGAATGGGGGGCGGCCGTGGGACCCGCGCCTTGAGCCGTCACCTCCGGCGCTCCTCGTTTGCATCTGAAAGCCTCCGGGCGCCTCGAGGAGTTTCCCGCTCGCCCGGCCCGTCCCATGGCCCCTCTCGGGCCTGTCCGGTCCCCGCCATGACTCCGCCCGTGCCAGGATGAGCGTCTCCGCACGGGCGATGCAGGCCTTGCCGTCCTGGCCCTTGGGCCCTTTCGATTCGCTGTTAGCCCTTTGAGTGACCACCGGGCAGTTGAGCTGGTCCTGTAGTTGGGCGGCCACGCAATACACCTGAATTGGTTTTCGGTGCGGAGCCAAGATTGGGCCGAACGTGCGATGGCCGCAATTTAGGAGGAGATCGCTGGGCACCTCAGGGCACCATTGCCCAGTGGTGGCCGAGTCCTCTCCCGGTGCCCACCGCTGCTGGGTGCGAGCTACAACCAATGTCGTCAGTGTCCAGCAGTTGCCCCCACCTTGCCAACCAACAAATCAACCACCCATCCACTCAACCACATACAAAAGAACCGACTCACACAACCACACACATAACCACCCACTCATTCGCTCGCTCAACCACCCACCCACTCAACCACTGAACCACATACATAACCACCCACCCACTCATTCACTCTCTCAACCACCCACCCACTCAACCACACACATAACCACCCACCCTGTGGTAGTGGTGGTGGCACTGCTGGTGGCAGTAATTAATGGCTGTTCATCACAGCGGTGGTGTTGGTGAATGCAGTAGTGATGGTAAAGGCGGTGCTGGTGGTGGCAGTTCATTATTATGGTGGTGGTGGAGGTGGTAGTGGCGGTGCTGGTGGTAGCGGTGGTGCCCATGGTAGCGGTGGTAGTTGCGGTGTAGGTGGTAGCGGCGGTGCCCACGGTAGCGGTGGTAGTTGCGGTGCTGGTGGTAGTGGCAGTGCTGGTGGTATTGTGGTGGTAGTGGCGGTGCAGGTGGTAGCGGTGGTAGTTGCGGTGTAGGTGGTAGCGATCGTAGTTTGCCGTAGTAGCGGCAAGCGGCTCCCCGGTGCAGGCGCCGCGTGCCGCTCGGTGATTAGGCGGCTTGCTGTTGCCTTGGTAACGAGCTGCTGCTACTGCTGCTGCTGCACCAGTGGGAGGGTTCGCGTGGAAACGCGGAGACGGCGAGAAGCGGCGGCCGCTGTGGCCTCCGCACGGTCGCTCCGGCAACGACGTGGCCCGCCGCCTGTGAGGCCGGCATCGCCAACATCGTCCTCATCATCACGATCATCACATTGTCACCTCGATCATCGATATGGATGTGGTCACGATTACCGTCGTCGGTATCGACATCACCGTAATGTTCACAATCATCGGCGGCACCTTCATCATCATCGCCACCATCGCGACCACTACCGCCACCCGCGTGCGTGCGGAGCGCAATGCCTGTAGCAGCAATCTCGCTGTGTCGCTCGCTGGGTGCCGTTTGACCGTGCCGCCTGCGTCTCTGCCGCTTTTGTCCGCACTGCCCTCAATGCTCATGCGCGTGTGGGTGTGGTGCGGCATCTGTTTTTGTGTGTATACATGTGCTGCGTGTTTGCACGGTTGTGCGCGTGTGTGCGTGTGTGGGTATGTGCACGTGGCTGCATGTGCAGCTGTAGCCTGCCTGTGTAGCCGCGTGTGTATGTGTTGTTGAGACGGTGTGGCTGTAGCCGTGTGTGTGTTGCTGTTGCCATGGTGTGGCTGCAGCCGCGTGTGTGCACGTGTGTGTCCACGCAGCCGGACGCCGTGCGTGTCGTTGGGCCGCCGTGGCCTCGTCAGCATGCGGAAGTGCGGCCCGCACTGTCTGGGCCTCGCGTCCTTTGAAGCTCGTTACAAAACTGAACCTCCGCCACCACCGGCCCTGTCGCAGCGCATGCCACCCCGGGACGCAGAACCCTGAAGACGCAGCACGTGCGTGAATGAGCCACTCCCTGTCCCCGTGTCCCCGTGTCCCCGTGTCCTCATCTCTATGATTGTAGGCGAACCGTTTTTGCCGTCGCCAATTCCACGCATTTGTGAAAGTTTATGCGCGGCTGCTGCTGTTGCTGCTGCATCTCAGTCACACTTAAAGAATTCCAGGTGTGAGAGTTGGAGACGTTGGGCGGGGATGGAGGACGCGCCGCGGAGTGATGTGCGGTGCGATAAGCGTTGCGGTTAAAATATATCATCCTTCCCCTCCTCCTCGGCAGGGGCCAAGGCATCAAGGTCCTCCGCGTGACTTCGCCGCCCCCTCGTCGCTCTCCTCACTCCAGCGCCACCCCCACTCCGTGTCCCCGCCTCCCGGCCCCCCCCGGCTCCTCTCTCTCTCTCTGTCCGTTTCACTGTGACTCCCTCTTTTTCCGTTTCACTCTTTGTCTCTCTGTCATTGTCTCGTTCTCTCTGCCTCTTCGGCTCTCTCTCTCTCGATCTGTTTCCCGCCACCCCTCAATTTTCGTCTCGCTCCCTCTCTGTCTCTGTAGTTCTGTCTCTCTGTCGCCCTCTGTCCATCTTTCTGCCCGCCGGCCCGGCTGCGTCGCCGTGGCGATGCCTCCCCCGCAGGACGTGGTGAAGGTCGCCATCCAGTACCTCGACCAGTTCCCGCTCTTCATCGAGATCGACCAGGTGACGCGCCCGCACGGCACGGCGTGGCGCGGTGCATCGAACGGGATGAGATGCGCAATGGTCGTGACGTCCGTTCGGAAATGCATCGGTTTCCTGTTTTTAAAACATTATTTCCTGACAACATAGTTGTGATGTGACATTGAAAATTAAGTGGTTTCAGTTTAAAATGAATGGCTTAGCCACTCATATTAAACACGCTCGTATTCCTGCGCCAACTCAACGTAACCCCACGCAACGATAGCATTCAGTCTGCCGGTTCGTCGTGCAACTGAGAGCGTGCGCGTTACAAGCGTCACGGGAATGTAACGTCGCAACGGTTGGAAGGCCGCTTGGCAGTTTGCGTCGAATGAGCTGTTGGTGATGAATCGAAGTGACCTCGGCTCTTACCGGGACGCTAGCGGAGCGTAAAACATGACAACGCTCAACTCCCGCGCAACGGGAAGCCAAACTCGCGACTACCGCCGGCGCCCAGGAGAGTTGCGTCGTCAGAGCGTGCCGCGGAACGCAATTTGGTGGCGACCGCAGTGAGCGGCTCCACGGCGCAGGAGTGAAGCTCATCGTGTCGGGACGGTGAGGCCTTCGGCGGCGAACGCAAGCAGCATGCCGCGCCGGAGACCACGAGGTCAGTGGCCTTGATGCCGGCTTGGAGACGCCACGGTTTAGTCACTCGGCGACAACAACAACAATAACGACGACGATGACGGGTGCCGGCCGGCGGTCGGGGTTAGTGACGGAATAGCAGCCCAAGGCGGGAGATGATTATGTCCGCTGACGTGGATGGAGCGGGGAGGGCGTTACGTCGCAAGACCGTCGTGAGAGATGGTGGCTTGGGGAGATCCTCAACCAGCAGTGGGGATGATGACGACGACGATGATGAGGTGTGTGAGCCAGGTTGTGCGGGACACTGATGCGCGCTTCTCTGTTACAGAAGAAGCCGCTGAGCGCCATCGTGCAGGAGGTGTGCGAAACGTAAGTGGCACGGGGACACGTGGGTGACACGGAGAGACGTGGGTGACACAGAGAGACGTGGGTGACACGGAGAGACGTGGGTGACAGAGAGACGCGGGTGACGGAGAGACGCGGGTGACACGGGGAGACGCGGGTGACACGGAGAGACGCGGGTGACACGGGGAGACGCGGGTGACACGGGGAGACGCGGGTGACACGGAGAGACGCGGGTGACACGGAGAAACGCGGGTTACACGGGGAGACGCGAGTTACACGGAGAGACGCGGGTGACACGGAGAGACGCGGGTTACACGGGGAGACGCGGGTTACACGGGGAGACGCGGGTTACACGGGGAGACGTTTTTTAGACGGGGACACGTGGGTGACACGGAGACAGGAGGGTGACACGGCCGCTGCTCCCCGTGATTCTGGCACTGAAGGCAGTGCTCTTGTTCCTCCCACTATCCCCCCTCATCCCCTCACTCCATCCCACCGCTCATACACCAGACACTCCCCACACACATACACATCACATACTCACCATACACACTACACACACACACACGCCACACACACACACTCCACACACAGACACACACACCTCTCACTGTGCCGCTCTGGCTGCATCCCGTCAATGTGCGGACATTTTAATTCGCGCTCTTTTCACATCCCATGGCATTTGTTTCCCTTGGTGCGGTAGGGGCCCCCCGGGGGGGTGAGTGGGTGGGGCCGTGCCAGGCACAGTGAATAATGGCGTGCTTGTTTGCGGGCCCGCGGGGCGAGCGCGTGCCAGCGGTGGCGGGCGCTGCGCTCCGTCGCCGCCGCTGGGCCGCCGGTGACGGGAGAGGCTCACGCCCCCCCTCCCCCCTCCAAACGCACCGCCGTTTTCTCGCCGGATATTTCCCGGCTGTTCTCGGAGACCGGAGCGGGCGTGCGACTTGTAGCTACCGCCGTAGCGAGAGAGGATACCGGACGCGGTGTGCCGGGCGCCAAGAGGTCACTCTCCCCCCCCTCCCCTTCCACCGGCCTTGCAGATGGAAGCTGCCAGACCCGGCGCAGTTCACGCTGCAGTACGGAGACGGCACGGAGTTCTACATAACAGAGAAGGTGCTGACCGTCACCCCGACCCAATGACCCCGAGTCTAACCCCGACCCAATGACCCCGAGTCTAACCCCGACCCAATGACCCCGAGTCTAACCCCGACCCAATGACCCCCAGTCTAACCCCGACCCAATGACCCCCAGTATAACCCCGACCCAATGACCCCGAGTCTAACCCCGACCTAATGACCCCGAGTCTAACCCCGACCCAATGACCCCGAGTCTAACCCCGACCCAATGACCAGCATGACTATGTAGGGCTGTCCACGGTCCCGGGTGGTCGTGATGGCACCGTGAGGTTCATTCTCTTCTGTGCCCACTGTCGCAGCTGTTTGTGACATCGCCTCCAGCTCCCCGCAGCTCCCCAACAACAACAAGAATGGCTTCCGTTCGCCACGAAGCAGCAGTTATGTCACCACAGTGCTTGTGCCAGGCTAGGTGCACTTTGAGACCACGTGAGTTGTCAAAGACTCGCTGGCAGTGGGTCACAGACTCAGGTGCGTCGTTTCTCTGCAAGTCCAATCAGCTCCACATCATTCTAAACCACATCAGTTAATCTCTTCTCTAGTGTGTACCATGCCCATTTAGCCTCCACTCTTCGGCCAAACAGAAGCAGCTTGGGCATGCAGTGGCTGGGGATGCGGGCTACATGCCCCAGCCAACTCAGAATGTTTATAGCTGGCACAGATGTTCCTTCTTCCACAGGGTCCATGTTTTTGCTCACTAGGTCACAGGGAAACAACGCAGCTGAGCAAGCGTGAGCGAGGTGTGACGCGGTGCGGACACTCTGCAAAGGGCCCTCATTACCACCACCTTCATCATTGCCATCACCATCATAATCGTAATCGTCATGATCGTGGGTTGGACCGTTCCCCTGCATGCACGTGTGACCCGTTTCCTCTCCCAAGTGCTGCAACTCACCCCAGCTCTCCCAGCTCCTCCTCCCTTAGCTCTCTCCTCCAGCTCTCCCACCACCCTCTGTGCGGGAGCCGCACATGTGGCCAGCAGATGCACACGTGAAGGGCGTTTAGTGGCATGGGTCACGGGACCTGGGGGGCTCGGGGGGAGGAAGGGGCGGCGTGGCTGTGGTGGTTCAGACTCCTGTGGCTCCAGAATCATTGGTCCCCTGCCCTGAGGCCAGTTGATGATGAAATCTCCCTCCGGCCCACAGCCCCGTAGTCTTATGGAGGGACCGGAGCAGGCTGGGCCCGCCTGGTGGAAATGGCACATTCCCATAGCAGGCTCTCATCTCCGTGAGTCGTGAACCCTGCAGAGCGTGGCGGCTTAATTTCCTCCGTTACCGTGCGCCATCGTGTCTCACCTCCCAGAATCGCAACGACGTCAAGAATGGAGCGATTCTCAAGCTCGCCGTGTCACAGGTGCGCTCCCGCATGCGTGGTGGTGCGCTGGATGCCCGGCGGCGCGCTGTGTGTACGGTGGTGCGCTGTGTGTGCGGTGGTGCGCTGTCTGTGCGGTCGTGCGGCGGTGCACTGTGTGTGCAGCGGTGCGCTGTGTGGTGTGGGCGAGTGTGTGTGTGCCTGCTGTAACAAGTGTTGTGGTTGGCACACTGCACTACACTATGAACCCAGCAACTCAAATTCAATTACAGCTCCAATAACCGGTCGTAGGCCTCTCCCGTAGCTTGTCTTTGCCTGAGATGAATACCTAGTGTTGCGTGTAAACATTAGCATCGGGGAAACAAAAGCAGCCGGGCGCGGCACTAGCCGCACGCCACCACCTCATGCGCCGTACCGGCCTTCGCAAGTGCCTGCACACGTCACTCGCCCCGACGGCCTGCGCAGGCCACGTCGGGGACCTTAATCTGCGTGGCCTTGCCTAGGAGCGCATGGCGCGGGAGCTGCACGAGAAGCTGCTCTCCACCAGCATGGAGGCGAAGCTGGAGGCCGTGAAGAGCCTCGCCAAGCTGGCCGCCGACCCCTCCTTCGCCCACGAGTTCATCGCCCGCGACGGCATCGCCGCTCTCACGCAGATGGTGGACGTCGAGTGAGTGAGCGCTCGCCTGGGTCGGTGCGCGTGAGGCCGGGGGAGCGGCGGTGCAGCAGTTAGCGTGCCGCTCTACAAACCCGGCGACCCGAGTTCGATTCCTACTCGTGGCCAACGCCGATAACGGTTATCTGAACTGGTCCCGGGTCTCCCCAAGGTCGGCTCGGCCTCAAATGAGGACCTGGTGAGTGGCCAGCGCCGCTCATGGCGCTGGCCACTCACCCCCTCGTGTGCCGTGCCGGCCTTCATAGGCGCTCGCTGACAACACTTGCCCCGACAGTCTTTTAAGACTATACGGGGATCTTTGTTTTTGTTCGTGTGTGATGTTAGAGTGAGTGAGTAGGTAAATGAGTGCACACACACCATTCACAGCTACACACAAAAATACGCACTTGGCACGATCTGCGAGTGCGTTTGTTGTGGAGCGGCGTGCGGGATGCTCTGACATGCGCAGTGTTGACGTTTTGCAGACGCTATGTGAAACTGCAGAAGATGATGAAGGCGTGGTAAGGGACTGCCCACCCCCCCGCCCCCCCCACCTCGTCTCGAGACTAACTCTCCACGCGTCTCGCTCTAACTCCTCCTCCTCTTCTGCAGTCTCCACGCCTGGCCACTTCGCCACCGTGCCTGCTGAACGCGCGACCTCTGTCAGTCGGGCTCGTGCGTCGCGTCGACGACCCCGACTTGGCCTACGACCTAACCCATAACACGAACTCTGCTCGCCGACCCGACCCTTAACACGGCCCTGCTGACACCGGGGCCCAAGTACAGAAAATGCTCGTGAGATGTCCCGCTGGGTCAATGGCTGGTGGTTGAAGCGGGATCTGAAATGCCATGAGAGAAAAAATCGCACGCAAATCCATATGGGAAGCGGATGCCCTGGTGAGATGGCAACGTAGTAGGCATGGCAGTGGTTGCTTGGGATGATGTCATCACTCCCACTCCACTAGCTAATCAGCTGCCAGGAAAACAACCACATGCAACATGGCCACCATAGCTCTGTGAACTTTAGACGCACGTATGTGTATGTAAAACCCATGTATAACGGAGGGGGTCCTTGTCCGTAACATATGGCAGATCACCAGCATCGGTTCGAGCAAGCCTGACGTGACACTCAAAGTCATAACCAGTCTAGAGTTTTTCTCGCGTATAATCAATGCCACTGAAATGATGCACTCCCAGAAGGCATGTGGCAGAGATTTATTATCAGTTATGTGGGGCGAGGTTGACTTGCGTCCCATTTTGAAAATACACTTGTGACTCCGTGGTCCTGACCACCCCTGTACTCGTGACACTTCTCTAGTTGCGCAGCCATTCTGTACTCAGGCCCCTGACCCCTATCACGACCTCTGTTCACTGATCTCCCGGACCCTCCACCTCACCATTGAAACTGCTTCACACGCAACTCCGCTCCGGACGCTGTCGTGATCTTGTCACCCCGCATCGACCTCACTCGGTTCTGACCGTGAGCGCACCCTGTCCTTTAACCGAACGCACGACCGCTCACGCTTCGGCCAGCGCGGGCTCTCATTGCTCTAGCTCTGCCTGTGCCATGTTGTCACCGTGTCGTCACCGTGTCGTCACTATGCCGTTACGCCGGGATGACCGCCAGTCTCGGGGAACTCCTGGCCTTCACGCTAACTGCCTTCCTGGAGCTTATGGACCACGGAATCATCTCATGGGATAACCTGACAGTCAGCTTCGTCAAAAAGGTTTGTGCCGTGTGTCTTGGCACTTGCTTTGTTTGTGTTGTTGCGGTTGTTGACGCGCGTTCACGACACCCACGCCATTGGTTGGGCTAGCGTCCCGTCGGCAAGGCCGCCGTTGGGCAGAGGATCTGAGTGCAGATGTTTCAGAACCGGCGCCTCCCTGGGATCCGTGATTACTCCCACTGTCCACCTTTACAGCAGGAATCCTCCAGAAGATTCCCACAGCGGTAAGCAGCCCTCCTCCCTGACGCCAGTTCAGTTCCATCTCCCGGCATGGCAGCGAAGTTTCTGAACCCGTCGATTGGCGGGAGACTGAGAGCAGTGGAGTAACACGTGGGGGTACGCCCACCACTTGATAGGCAGTCTGGTTGACGTGGAAGTGGAGGCCGAGAACACGCTAGAGTCCCCTGCTATGGAGGCCCGGCCCAGGTTCCACCAGCAGTAGAGTGAGCAAGACATTGCAGGGCTGCGCCTTGACCTGTTACCTCTGTGATGCAGCCGGCGGCCATTCTCCTTGCCGTGGTCTCTGCCGCGTGCCGTGCGTGCCCTTTGCCCTACGTGTCCTGCGTGCCATGTGCCCTGCCATCCTGGCCACATGTGTCACATGTGTCGCGTGTGTGGCGTGCGGCAGATCGCGAGCTACGTGCGTGCCCCCAACCTGGACGCGACGCTGCTGCAGCGCTCTCTCGCGATCCTCGAGTGCATGGTGCTCAACAGCCTCAACCTCTACTCCGTGGTGTCGCAGGAGATCACCGTCGGGCAGCTCATCAACCACCTGCAAGTGTACGGGCCCACACGCACGCACACACACACATGCACGAATACACGCATGCACACACACGAATACACGTATGCACACACGTGCGCCTACACACACGCTCCACGGTCCCCCCGTAGCCTCGGCTGACTGTCGGGGAGAGTGCCGTTAGCGAGGTGCATGAGGGGGTGGGCGACCGGCACCGCACCCGGCCGTCTTTGTCTCTCCAGTGCTGACGTTAACGCACCACTCTCGGCACTCATTTGATGCGGAGTCGACCTCGGGCAATGGAACTCTAAGGCGAAAACGTTTCCCAGCGAGAGAGCTTTCACCACTTGTTGCAGATGTTTACGGTTCATATCCGGCTTGCCGCCCTGGTTAATACCGCGAGCGCAGAGGACGTTAAAGTTCCCATGACGTCGTTCGGAGAAGAGTCGGCTGGCGCCATGGTCCACATTTGCCGAATAGGAAAACTTACACCGCAAATTACTAAATTTGGAAACGCTTCGCAAAACGTCGCCCCCCTGACTGCAGAACCCACCTGAAATAGAGCCCTTGAGACTCGACGATCTATAAAATCACCATCTGGCTAGACCGGCATCAACCTCGGCGGCCATGGCACGATGTTTCTGCCAGGCTGGGAGATGGAAACCCGCGTGGTTCTCGGTCTCACCGCAGGTCCAACCAAGAGATCCAGACGAACGCGGTGGCGCTGCTCAACGCGCTGCTGCTCAAGGCTCCCGAGGAGACCAAGCAGGTGCTGCCACCCGTGGTATAGCAATCGCGACGCGGTCGCCACGGTACCATCGCCGTGGTGCTCTGACGATGGTACAGTGACCCTGGTACCGTGACGGTGGCGCGGCAACTGGTCCTGAGACCGTGGAGTTGAGACTGAGACCGTAGGACTGCGGTGTTTGGTGGTGGTTCTGTGACTGGGGTCGTGACCATGCCGCCCGGATTCCTTGTGAGTTTGCGGTTGGTGTCACCTGTGGGGCCGTGCAAGCCTGGCCTCCCCCGCCAGGGTGTCCCTGTGTGTGTTCGACAGTGTCGACCAGTGTGGGAAGCACTAGTGCAATGGTTAACGCGTTGGCTTCGAACCAACACCAGTGATGAATATTTGAACCGGTCCTGGGCCTCCCCTATTACGGATCAGTCTCAAATGCGTACCCGGTGCGGTGTGTGAACATCGCCACTGGTGAGACTAAGGTGGCCGAGCATGACGCTGGCCACCCACCACCTTCGTGTACCGTCCCGACCTTAATAGGTCCTCCCTAACGGCACTTGCCTTAACAGCCTGGTCAGGCTCTCGCACCTCCAATTAGCATGGTTGGCTTTGTACCGTCCGAAAGAAGCTCAATATGCATACATAGAAGGCTACATGGGGGTATTTGTTTTGTGTGTGTGCGTGTAGCCATATTGTCGTGTCTGAACGCGTGTGTAACCGTGTCGGCGTGTCTGATCGTGCATTGTGCGTGTAGCCGTGTCGGCGTGTCTGAGTGCGTGCATTGTGTGTATCTGTGTGCGTGCATTGTGCGTATCTGTTTGCGTGCATCCGCGTTCGTCTCCCTGCTCGCTCGATTCACTCGCAACGCTCCCCGTTAACCACACCGCCCGCTGTGCCGCCCCGCTTTAATCACGCGCCCCGCAGCTGGACTGGATGCTAGAGATGAGTGAGGAGGACCCCGGTAGGGTTCTCACCGCCCCCTTGACCGTGAGTACGGCCAACGCCGGCCACCGCCGGCCAGCGCCAGCCAGCGCCACGCACGTGCGTGCGTGTGTGCGCTATTATTTACAGCAGGGCTTAATTTATCACTGAATATTTTTTCGATCGTAAGACTAGAGTGTAGGTGTCTCGTGACTCGTCGTACCCACAGCCATAGCGAGAGGCATTCTTGATGTGGTGTATCAAGGCCTGACAGTATTTTTGGGGTCACCGACCCAGACAAACCCGGCTCAAATTAAGCCCTGTGTGCATGTGTGTGTACGTGTTTTTCAGTGTGCATGCCAAGGCCGTAGCCATGGAGTCAACATTGGGGGGGACCAAATCTTCCAGGGTGTCTAGGGGTCCCAACCCAGAAAAAGATCTAAATTTTAACACTCATTTCCTGCCTAAAATATTTAAAAATTCACTAACACATGGGATGGATTTGTTATTTATTTTTTACAATAATGTCGAATAGTGTTTTGTATTACATTGCTGTTTTTACTTTTTTTGTATGTAATGGCAGAAATTAGGGATTAATTAAGTACAACTATAACCACAATCATATAAACAGAAATCTATGCATTGATTTATATGAAGACAAGTCCAGATATTGTGGCCAAGGTTCAGCAAATTGCTGTTTTTATTTCCATAGCATAGCAATTTTTTATAGCAATATATTGGGGGGGACATTTTGAGCATATTTAAATATTGGGGATGTCCCCCCCCCCCCCAATATATATCATAATTACGGCCTTGGTGCATGAGTGCGGTTGTGAGTGTGTGCATGAGTGTATATGCACAAGTGTGTATGCGTAAGTGTGCACATTTGTGAGTGTGAAGAGGTGCAAGTGCATGAGTGCGAGTTTCTACGTGAACGCCTGCGAGTGTGTGTGTGATTGTGTGAACACCGTCGGGTTTTGTGTGTGTCCGCGAGGAATGGTGCAGACAGAACGGACACTGAGCCACCTTTGTCTCTCCCATACAGGAGCTGGCCAACAGCCCCTGCCAGAAGCAACTTCGCACGGTCATCCTCAACGTAGGTGTGCGCGTGCGTGGCCACGAAGGAAGTGGCAGCGGTGATGATGCTGACAACGATGACGACGATGATGGTAGTGGTGGTGGTGATGATGATGACGACGACGATGATGATGGTGGTGGTGGTGATGATGATGGTGATGACGACGATGATGATGGTGATGACGACGATGATGATGGTGATGACGACGATGATGATGGTGATGACGACGATGATGATGGTGATGACGACGATGATGATCGTGATGACGACGACGACGATGATGGTGATGATGATGTTGGTACTGATAGAGATAACTGATGTTGGTGGTGATGGTTGGCCATTTGGTAGAGTGGCTCACAATCAGTAGGTTGAGAATTTAAATCCTGGTTTGGGGGGTTGATTCTGCCCATCATCGCTCCAGGATTGATCAAATAAGTTCCACTTTGTGAGAAAGTAAACAGTGGTTATCCTTTTGATTTAAAGCTTTCGTGACTGCAGTAATTCATATTCTTAGCTCTTTCGGTAAAGTCACGTTGTTTATATATTTTATTATTTTATTGTTTCCCTTCAATGTGACTTTACCGAAAGAGCTAAGAATATAGTGGTTATCCTGTTCTTAGACTCGCCCCTGCCATAGAAATATGAAACTTCTAGCACTGGCTTAGGGTTGTAAACTGGAGATGAGTACCACCTCAATGCTCGTTATGGCAAGAAATCTCTTTGATGTTCTGACCTTGGTGGTGATGATTCATAATGAAGGTTTTTGGGTGATGATGTTGGTGATGTTTGCCCTCAGTCGGTGATCCGAGGCCAGCAGATTGTGGGCACGGAGATGGCGCACCAGCTCTACGTGCTGCAGGTGCTGTCGCTCAATCTCCTGGAGGAGCGGATGATGACCAAGATGGACCCACAGGACCAGGCGAGGCACGGGGGGGTCACATGGGGACACGAGGGCACGGCGACACGGGGGCACGGAGACACGGGGCACGGGGGGCACAGCGATACAGAGATACGGGGAATGGGTACACGGACACGCGCGTATACGGAGACGCACGTACACAGGGACACAGGGACACGGGGGGCACAGCCATATGGAGATATGAGGGCACGGGGGCATAGGGTGCACGGGGACACGGGGACACCAGAGCACAGGGAACAACGTGGTGCTGGGTGTTGAGAAGTTCCGTGGTGGTGGTGGTGGCGGCGGTGGGTGAGCAGGCCCAGAGGGACACACTGTTCGAGTTGTGCCGCATCGCGTTCGACGCGGAGGCAGAGGCCGCGAGCGCCCCCGGGGGAACGCTCGACCGGCGCAAGGGAGTTTACTCCAAGGACTACAAGAAGCTGGGCTTCACGGTGAGTGCACAGCGCCACCGCGCTACTCGCTGCGTGGAGCCGGGCCGGCAGGGGGAGCCCACGCGCTTGTGACTTGGATTGCCTGGAGCGCTGCACCGAGGGGCGGGGGGCAGCAGCATCCCGAGCGCGGGGGACCGACGGGATGTACGTGCGTGTGCCCGTGTGCGTGCGTGTGTAAGCCAGCGTGCGTGTGTGTGCCTGTGTTCGTGCGTGTGTAAGCCAGCGTGCGTGTGCCTGTGTGCGTGCGTGAGCCAGCGTGCGTGCGTATGCCTGTGTGCGTGCGTGTGGGCGGAGCGATGGCACAGTGGTGAGCGTGCTGAACTACGAACTTGGCGACCTAAGTTCGATTCCCACTTGTGAATCGGTCGTGGTGGGCCTCTTCTAGTTCGACTCGACCTAAAACGAGTTCCTGGTGCAGTGTTTAAATATAAGCACTGGGGAGATAAAGGCGGCCGGGCGTGGTGCTGACCACCCACTCCCTTGTATGCCGCGCCGGCCCCCGTAGGTGATGATACTCGCTAACAGCAATTGCCCCACAGTCCGTTAGAGGCTACGCAGGAGATCCCCGGCTTTGCGCATGTCCGTGCGTTTGTGTCTCTGCGTTGCCCTGTGCCCCAGAACCACGTGAACCCGGCGCTGGACTTCATGCAGACCCCGCCGGGCATGCTGGCGCTGGACAACATGATCTACTTTGCCAAGCACCACACGGACCCCTACGTGCGGGTGAGCGGGCGCCACGCAACGCCCGCTGGACCGGCGCCCGCCGACACGGCCTGCGCGGCGCTCGAGTGGACTCGCGCAGAGCGGCCGTCGCCCATCAGTGGAAAACTAACACACGGGGATATCTGCCGCTGGGGGTGCCCCTAGGATAGACCGCATCGCAGCAGTCGTCTCCCCCGCTGGCAGACAAACGCTCGCGCGCAGGCCAGGTGCCGAGTCGCCTTGTGCCGCACGGCTGCCGCTGAGGGGGCCCTTTTGAATGTGTTTATTTGAGATGCAAGTTGCTTATCATGTGGTGAGCGTTCTGAGATGCCCCGGGTAAAGGGGGGCGGCTCTACCAAACACACATCGTCATCTTTATCATCATTCGCACTCCCTGTCAATGCATGAGGAGCGTTGTGTTGTGTGTGTGCCTCTGTGCACTTGTCCCTCAGTGCCTGGGTGTGTGTATCAGTCCCTCTGTATGGATGTATGTGCGGGTGGCTTTGAGTGTATTTGGATGTGTCTTTGTGTGTGTGTTTGATCATCTATGTGTGCGCGTCTGTGTGTGCGGCATCACAGCTAGTGCTGGAGAACAGTTGCCGTGACGACAAGCACGAGTGTCCGTTTGGGCGCAGCAGCATCGAGCTGACAGGGATGCTGTGTGAGACGCTGCACGTGGGAGAGCCACGTGGGTACCACACGGCACGGAGAGTGCACGGCACGGAGGGTACACGGCACGCAGGGTACTCGGCACGGAGGGTACTCGGCACAGAGGGTGCACGGCACGCAGGGTACTCGGCACGCAGGGTACACGGCACGCAGGGTACTCGGCACAGAGGGTGCACGGCACGGAGGGTACACGGCACGCAGGGTACACGGCACAGAGGGTGCACGGCACGCAGGGTACACGGCACAGAGGGTGCACGGCACGGAGGGTACACGGCACGCAGGGTACTCGGCACGCAGGGTACACGGCACGGAGGGTACGCGGCACGGAGAGTACGCGGCACGCAGAGTACACGGCACACAGTACACACGGAGCACAGAACACGGCACGGGACGCATGGCACGTGGCAAAAGCGAAACTGCGAATGGCACGCGGCGCTCGACCGGCCGTGCGCCGGCGGTGGCGCCGGCGGTCCCTGCGGACGCTCTGGCCCGGCCCCGCGGAGCCGCGCGTGGCGCCGCACTGCCCTCCCCGTCTCGCGCATCCGGTGCTCTTTGGCGCCACCTCCGACGTAGTCGGATCTAAGCTCTCCGGGTCGCGCACGCCACACGCCGACGGCCCCGTCCTCTCTCGATGCGAGCGGCGGCTCTGATCGCGTGTGAGTAGTGAGATGCTGGGTTGAGTGTTAGTAGTGAGATAGTGGGTTGAGTGTGAGTAGTGAGATAGTGGGTTGAGTGTGAGTAGTGAGATAGTGGGTTGAGAGTGAGTAGTGAGATAGTGGGTTGAGTGTGAGTAGTGAGAAGCTGGGTTGAGTGTGAGTAGTGAAATAGTGGGTTGAGAGTGAGTAGTGAGATGCTGGGTTGAGAGTGAGTAGTGAGATGCTGGGTTGAGTGTGAGTAGTGAGATAGTGGGTTGAGTGTGAGTAGTGAGATAGTGGGTTGAGTGTGAGTAGTGAGATAGTGGGTTGAGTGTGAGTAGTGAGATGCTGGGTTGAATGTGAGTAGTGAGATGCTGGGTTGAGTGTGAGTAGTGAGATAGTGGGTTGAGAGTGAGTAGTGAGATAGTGGGTTGAGTGTGAGTAGTGAGATAGTGGGTTGAGTGTGAGTAGTGAGATAGTGGGTTGAGTGTGAGTAGTGAGATAGTGGGTTGAGTGTGAGTAGTGAGATAGTGGGTTGAGTGTGAGTAGTGAGATGCTGGGTTGAGTGTGAGTAGTGAGATAGTGGGTTGAGTGTGAGTAGTGAGATGCTGGGTTGAGAGTGAGTAGTGAGATGCTGGGTTGAGTGTGAGTAGTGAGATAGTGGGTTGAGTGTGAGTAGTGAGATAGTGGGTTGAGTGTGAGTAGTGAGATAGTGGGTTGAGTGTGAGTAGTGAGATGCTGGGTTGAGTGTGAGTAGTGAGATAGTGGGTTAAGAGTGAGTAGTGAGATGCTGGGTTGAGTGTGAGTAGTGAGATAGTGGGTTGAGAGTGAGTAGTGAGATGCTGGGTTGAGTGTGAGTAGTGGGTTGAGAGTGAGTAGTGAGATAGTGGGTTGAGTGTGAGTAGTGAGATAGTGGGTTGAGTGTGAGTAGTGAGATAGTGGGTTGAGTGTGAGTAGTGAGATAGTGGGTTGAGAGTGAGCAGTGAGATAGTGGGTTGAGTGTGAGTAGTGAGAAGCTGGGTTGAGTGTGAGTAGTGAAATAGTGGGTTGAGAGTGAGTAGTGAGATGCTGAGTTGAGAGTGAGTAGTGAGATGCTGGGTTGAGTGTGAGTAGTGAGATAGTGGGTTGAGTGTGAGTAGTGAGATAGTGGGTTGAGTGTGAGTAGTGAGATAGTGGGTTGAGTGTGAGTAGTGAGATGCTGGGTTGAATGTGAGTAGTGAGATGCTGGGTTGAGTGTGAGTAGTGAGATAGTGGGTTGAGAGTGAGTAGTGAGATAGTGGGTTGAGTGTGAGTAGTGAGATAGTGGGTTGAGTGTGAGTAGTGAGATAGTGGGTTGAGTGTGAGTAGTGAGATAGTGGGTTGAGTGTGAGTAGTGAGATAGTGGGTTGAGTGTGAGTAGTGAGATAGTGGGTTGAGTGTGAGTAGTGAGATGCTGGGTTGAGTGTGAGTAGTGAGATAGTGGGTTGAGTGTGAGTAGTGAGATGCTGGGTTGAGAGTGAGTAGTGAGATGCTGGGTTGAGTGTGAGTAGTGAGATAGTGGGTTGAGTGTGAGTAGTGAGATAGTGGGTTGAGTGTGAGTAGTGAGATAGTGGGTTGAGTGTGAGTAGTGAGATGCTGGGTTGAGTGTGAGTAGTGAGATAGTGGGTTAAGAGTGAGTAGTGAGATGCTGGGTTGAGTGTGAGTAGTGAGATAGTGGGTTGAGAGTGAGTAGTGAGATGCTGGGTTGAGTGTGAGTAGTGGGTTGAGAGTGAGTAGTGAGATAGTGGGTTGAGTGTGAGTAGTGAGATAGTGGGTTGAGAGTGAGTAGTGGGTTGAGTGTGAGTAGTGAGATAGTGGGTTGAGTGTGAGTAGTGAGATAGTGGGTTGAGTGTGAGTAGTGAGATAGTGGGTTGAGAGTGAGTAGTGACATAGTGGGTTGAGTGTGAGTAGTGAGATAGTGGGTTGAGTGTGAGTAGTGAGATAGTGGGTTGAGTGTGAGTAGTGAGATGCTGGGTTGAGTGAGTAGTGAGATAGTGGGTTGAGAGTGAGTAGTGAGATAGTGGGTTGAGTGTGAGTAGTGAGATAGTGGGTTGAGTGTGAGTAGTGAGATAGTGGGTTGAGAGTGAGTAGTGAGATAGTGGGTTCAGTGTGAGATGCTGGGTTGAGTGTGAGTAGTGAGATAGTGGGTTGAGAGTGAGTAGTGAGATAGTGGGTTGAGTGTGAGTAGTGAGATAGTGGGTTGAGTGTGAGTAGTGAGATAGTGGGTTGAGTGTGAGTAGTGAGATAGTGGGTTGAGTGTGAGTAGTGAGATAGTGGGTTGAGTGTGAGTAGTGAGATGCTGGGTTGAGTGTGAGTAGTGAGATAGTGGGTTGAGTGTGAGTAGTGAGATGCTGGGTTGAGAGTGAGTAGTGAGATGCTGGGTTGAGTGTGAGTAGTGAGATAGTGGGTTGAGTGTGAGTAGTGAGATAGTGGGTTGAGTGTGAGTAGTGAGATGCTGGGTTGAGTGTGAGTAGTGAGATGCTGGGTTGAGTGTGAGTAGTGAGATAGTGGGTTAAGAGTGAGTAGTGAGATGCTGGGTTGAGTGTGAGTAGTGAGATAGTGGGTTGAGAGTGAGTAGTGAGATGCTGGGTTGAGTGTGAGTAGTGGGTTGAGAGTGAGTAGTGAGATAGTGGGTTGAGTGTGAGTAGTGAGATAGTGGGTTGAGTGTGAGTAGTGAGATAGTGGGTTGAGTGTGAGTAGTGAGATAGTGGGTTGAGAGTGAGCAGTGAGATAGTGGGTTGAGTGTGAGTAGTGAGAAGCTGGGTTGAGTGTGAGTAGTGAAATAGTGGGTTGAGAGTGAGTAGTGAGATGCTGAGTTGAGAGTGAGTAGTGAGATGCTGGGTTGAGTGTGAGTAGTGAGATAGTGGGTTGAGTGTGAGTAGTGAGATAGTGGGTTGAGTGTGAGTAGTGAGATAGTGGGTTGAGTGTGAGTAGTGAGATGCTGGGTTGAATGTGAGTAGTGAGATGCTGGGTTGAGTGTGAGTAGTGAGATAGTGGGTTGAGAGTGAGTAGTGAGATAGTGGGTTGAGTGTGAGTAGTGAGATAGTGGGTTGAGTGTGAGTAGTGAGATAGTGGGTTGAGTGTGAGTAGTGAGATAGTGGGTTGAGTGTGAGTAGTGAGATAGTGGGTTGAGTGTGAGTAGTGAGATAGTGGGTTGAGTGTGAGTAGTGAGATGCTGGGTTGAGTGTGAGTAGTGAGATAGTGGGTTGAGTGTGAGTAGTGAGATGCTGGGTTGAGAGTGAGTAGTGAGATGCTGGGTTGAGTGTGAGTAGTGAGATAGTGGGTTGAGTGTGAGTAGTGAGATAGTGGGTTGAGTGTGAGTAGTGAGATAGTGGGTTGAGTGTGAGTAGTGAGATGCTGGGTTGAGTGTGAGTAGTGAGATAGTGGGTTAAGAGTGAGTAGTGAGATGCTGGGTTGAGTGTGAGTAGTGAGATAGTGGGTTGAGAGTGAGTAGTGAGATGCTGGGTTGAGTGTGAGTAGTGGGTTGAGAGTGAGTAGTGAGATAGTGGGTTGAGTGTGAGTAGTGAGATAGTGGGTTGAGAGTGAGTAGTGGGTTGAGTGTGAGTAGTGAGATAGTGGGTTGAGTGTGAGTAGTGAGATAGTGGGTTGAGTGTGAGTAGTGAGATAGTGGGTTGAGAGTGAGTAGTGACATAGTGGGTTGAGTGTGAGTAGTGAGATAGTGGGTTGAGTGTGAGTAGTGAGATAGTGGGTTGAGTGTGAGTAGTGAGATGCTGGGTTGAGTGAGTAGTGAGATAGTGGGTTGAGAGTGAGTAGTGAGATAGTGGGTTGAGTGTGAGTAGTGAGATAGTGGGTTGAGTGTGAGTAGTGAGATAGTGGGTTGAGAGTGAGTAGTGAGATAGTGGGTTCAGTGTGAGATGCTGGGTTGAGTGTGAGTAGTGAGATAGTGGGTTGAGTGTGAGTAGTGAGATAGTGGGTTGAGTGTGAGTAGTGAGATAGTGGGTTGAGTGTGAGTAGTGAGATGCTGGGTTGAGTGTGAGTAGTGAGATAGTGGGTTAAGAGTGAGTAGTGAGATGCTGGGTTGAGTGTGAGTAGTGAGATAGTGGGTTGAGAGTGAGTAGTGAGATGCTGGGTTGAGTGTGAGTAGTGGGTTGAGAGTGAGTAGTGAGATAGTGGGTTGAGTGTGAGTAGTGAGATAGTGGGTTGAGTGTGAGTAGTGAGATAGTGGGTTGAGTGTGAGTAGTGAGATAGTGGGTTGAGAGTGAGCAGTGAGATAGTGGGTTGAGTGTGAGTAGTGAGAAGCTGGGTTGAGTGTGAGTAGTGAAATAGTGGGTTGAGAGTGAGTAGTGAGATGCTGAGTTGAGAGTGAGTAGTGAGATGCTGGGTTGAGTGTGAGTAGTGAGATAGTGGGTTGAGTGTGAGTAGTGAGATAGTGGGTTGAGTGTGAGTAGTGAGATAGTGGGTTGAGTGTGAGTAGTGAGATGCTGGGTTGAATGTGAGTAGTGAGATGCTGGGTTGAGTGTGAGTAGTGAGATAGTGGGTTGAGAGTGAGTAGTGAGATAGTGGGTTGAGTGTGAGTAGTGAGATAGTGGGTTGAGTGTGAGTAGTGAGATAGTGGGTTGAGTGTGAGTAGTGAGATAGTGGGTTGAGTGTGAGTAGTGAGATAGTGGGTTGAGTGTGAGTAGTGAGATAGTGGGTTGAGTGTGAGTAGTGAGATGCTGGGTTGAGTGTGAGTAGTGAGATAGTGGGTTGAGTGTGAGTAGTGAGATGCTGGGTTGAGAGTGAGTAGTGAGATGCTGGGTTGAGTGTGAGTAGTGAGATAGTGGGTTGAGTGTGAGTAGTGAGATAGTGGGTTGAGTGTGAGTAGTGAGATAGTGGGTTGAGTGTGAGTAGTGAGATGCTGGGTTGAGTGTGAGTAGTGAGATAGTGGGTTAAGAGTGAGTAGTGAGATGCTGGGTTGAGTGTGAGTAGTGAGATAGTGGGTTGAGAGTGAGTAGTGAGATGCTGGGTTGAGTGTGAGTAGTGGGTTGAGAGTGAGTAGTGAGATAGTGGGTTGAGTGTGAGTAGTGAGATAGTGGGTTGAGAGTGAGTAGTGGGTTGAGTGTGAGTAGTGAGATAGTGGGTTGAGTGTGAGTAGTGAGATAGTGGGTTGAGTGTGAGTAGTGAGATAGTGGGTTGAGAGTGAGTAGTGACATAGTGGGTTGAGTGTGAGTAGTGAGATAGTGGGTTGAGTGTGAGTAGTGAGATAGTGGGTTGAGTGTGAGTAGTGAGATGCTGGGTTGAGTGAGTAGTGAGATAGTGGGTTGAGAGTGAGTAGTGAGATAGTGGGTTGAGTGTGAGTAGTGAGATAGTGGGTTGAGTGTGAGTAGTGAGATAGTGGGTTGAGAGTGAGTAGTGAGATAGTGGGTTCAGTGTGAGATGCTGGGTTGAGTGTGAGTAGTGAGATAGTGGGTTGAGTGTGAGTAGTGAGATAGTGGGTTGAGTGTGAGTAGTGAGATAGTGGGTTGAGTGTGAGTAGTGAGATGCTGGGTTGAGTGTGAGTCGTGGGATAGTGGGTTGAGTGTGAGTAGTGAGATAGTGGGTTGAGTGTGAGTAGTGAGATAGTGGGTTGAGTGTGAGTAGTGAGATGCTGGGTTGAGTGTGAGTAGTGAGATAGTGGGTTGAGTGTGAGTAGTGAGTAGTGGGTTGAGAGTGAGTAGTGAGATGCTGGGTTGAGTGTGAGCAGTGAGATAGTGGGTTGAGTGTGAGTAGTGAGATAGTGGGTTGAGTGTGAGTAGTGAGATGCTGGGTTGAGTGTGAGTAGTGAGATGCTGGGTTGAGAGTGAGTAGTGAGATAGTGGGTTGAGAGTGAGTAGTGAGATAGTGGGTTGAGTGTGAGTAGTGAGATAGTGGGTTGAGTGTGAGTAGTGAGATAGTGGGTTGAGTGTGAGTAGTGAGATGCTGGGTTGAGAGTGAGTAGTGAGATGCTGGGTTGAGAGTGAGTAGTGAGATAGTGGGTTGAGTGTGAGTAGTGAGATAGTGGGTTGAGTGTGAGTAGTGAGATGCTGGGTTGAGTGTGAGTAGTGAGATAGTGGGTTGAGTGTGAGTAGTGAGATAGTGAGTTGAGCGTGAGTAGTGAGATAGTGGGTTGAGTGTGAGTAGTGAGATAGTGGGTTGAGAGTGAGTAGTGAGATAGTGGGTTGAGTGTGAGTAGTGAGATGCTGGGTTGAGTGTGAGTAGTGAGATGCTGGGTTGAGTGTGAGTAGTGAGATAGTGGGTTGAGAGCGAGTAGTGAGATAGTGGGTTGAGTGTGAGTAGTGAGATAGTGGGTTGAGAGTGAGTAGTGAGATAGTGGGTTGAGTGTGAGTAGTGAGATAGTGGGTTGAGTGTGAGTAGTGAGATAGTGGGTTGAGAGTGAGTAGTGAGATAGTGGGTTGAGTGTGAGTAGTGAGATAGTGGGTTGAGAGTGAGTAGTGAGATGCTGGGTTGAGTGTGAGTAGAGAGATAGTGGGTTGAGTGTGAGTAGTGAGATAGTGGGTTGAGTGTGAGTAGTGAGATAGTGGGTTGAGAGTGAGTAGTGAGATGCTGGGTTGAGTGTGAGTAGTGAGATAGTGGGTTGAGTGTGAGTAGTGAGATAGTGGGTTGAGAGAATGCATTATGAAATGATGGTTTGAGAGTGAGTGTGTTTTAAATGATAGGATGAGTGTGTGTGTGTGAGAGATAAAGGAATGAGGGAGAGTGTGCTGTGGTTGAGCGACGCTGCTGTGAGCGTCTCGGCTCGCGTCGTGATTCGTCCCCGCAGACGTTCCGAGCGGTTAAATGAGCGCCTCGGGCAGCACGGTCCGTGGCGGGGGACCCGGTGAGCGACGCACAACACGCGCCACGCAGAGCAGAGCGTGGCGCGTGTTAACCTCGGGTTGCCCTGCCTTCCCGCGGGCACTCCCCCCCCTCCCCCCCGACGGGGCGGTGAGGAGGAAGAGGAGGAAGAAGAGGAGGGCTTCGTCTTCAGAAGCCGAATTCACAAACAGCGGCGACCGCTCTTGCCGCTCGGCAGCCGGGTCACGACCTCTGGTCGTGGCGCGTGATTGCGATGCGCGACAGCGCTGTCTGACACGGTGTGCGGTGACACGGGATCGTGACTGCGTGTGTGTGTTCTGTAGTAGTGTGTGGTGGTGTGCGGCGTGTGTGTGGTGAGGTGTGCGGTGTGCGTGTTTTGATGTGTGTGTGTGTGGCCCGGGTAAAAGTACGTGGCCGGGAGTCAGAGCCATTCCCTGTACACCTTGGGGTGCGACAGGGATGTCCTCTGGCTCCCACATTATTTAACATCTATTTTAACCACGTAGTTCGTGAAGCCTTCAATAGCTGTACCGGGGGAATCTCCATTTGGTACAGATAATGGGAGGCTGATCGATGCCCGGGTGCGGTCAAGGGATGGCTCCCTATTGCTCAACCATCATTCAGAGGAGGAATTGGAGACGTTGCTGCTGAGACTGGAGCGTGCCACTAAGAGATGGGGCCTTACTATCAGCCCCACCAAAACTAAGCACCTGCCTGGGTATTTTGTACCATCGGACACTCCACCCCCACAACTCCAAATCGGTGATGGGGCAGTTGTGGAGAGAGTGGAGAGTTTCCCATACTTGGGCAGTGTGCTTATGACTGGTTCCAGTTTAACAGCAGAGGTCTCACTCCGAATCAATCGAGCGGCAATATCTTTTCATCGTTTGCGTAATGCTGTGTGGAAGCTACCTGGTCTGTCGCTCCGCACTAAGCTTCAGGTCTTCTCGGCCACGGTCATTCCCTCCCTTCTCTACGCTTGCAAAACGTGGACCCCCTTAATGGAGCATCTTCGCCGGTTGGAAACATTTAGGCTGGCCTGCCTACGATCCAACCTGGGTTTAACCAGGCTGGATTGTGTGAGGAGCTCACAAATCCTTGAAAGATCTGGGCAAGATCCCATCGGTGAGCTCCTCCGGCAGGCAAGGCTGCGTTGGCTGGGTCATGTAGCCCGCATGTCCAGCCCCCGCATGCCGAAACAGCTTCTGTTCGGCCGGATCGAGGTGGCTAAACGGGCGCGGCACGGGCTAGAGAAGAGATGGAGTGATGTGGTACAGGAGGATGTGGAGCTGTGTGGACTTGCCGATGACTGGTACCAGCGGTGTCAAGATCGGCCTCTGTGGAGGAGGCGCGTGAAGGACGCTATTGGGCAGTTGGAGGCAGTCGCCCTCCAACAACAACGGAAGGCGTAGGAGCGACGCTCACAACAACGAGCGGAGCGCCGGGTGGCTAAAGCACAGCAGGTTGGCACAGTAGGGGGCACAGGTGGTGCACCAGCCAGTCATCTCAGTCGACCCGTGGCACCTGGGTCTGCCCCGTGACCTCCTGCCAGCGGGCGTTCGACACTTCACGTGGCCTCAAAGTGCACATGGCCTGGCACATGGCCTGGCACAAGCGTCGTGGTGACGTCACCGCCACCTAGTGGCGAATGGCGGTTGTTGTGTGTGTGGTGGTGTGCGGTTCGTGTGACCGTGTGGCGTGCAGTGTGGGTCGCGGTGTGTGGTTGCGTGGGTCGTTGCGTGTGACGGTGTGCGGTGTGTATGGGGCGGTGTGGTGGTGTGCGGTGTGTGTGTATGGTGATGTGCGGTGTGTGTGTGGCGGTGTGTGGTGTGTGTGTATGGTGATGTGCGGTGTGTGTGTGGCGGTGTGTGTGGTGGGGTACGGTGTGTGTGTGGTGGCATGCGGTGTGTGTGGTGGTATGTGTGGGGAGCGATAGTGTAGCGGTTAGCGCGCTGCGCTATGAGCCCGGCGACCCGGGTTCGATTCCCGCTCACGGCCAACACCAGTGACGATTATCTTAACCGGTCCCGGGCCTCCCCTAGGTCGACTCAGCCTCAAATGAGTACCTGGTGCGGTGTGTAAACATTGCCACTAGGGAGACAAAGGCGGTCGGGCGTGGTGCTGGCTACCCACCCCCTCGTGTACTGTTACCGGCCTTCATAGGTGCTCGCTAACAGCACTTGCCCCTACAGTCTGTTAAGGCTATATGGGGGATCTTTGTCTTTGTGGTGATGTGCGGTGTGTGTGGTTTGTGTGTGCTGTCGTGTGGTGTGCAGTGTGTGTTTGGTGATGTGCGGTGTGTGTGGCGGTGTCTGTGGTTGTGCAGTGTGTTGTGAGTTGGTATGCGGTGTGTGTGGTGTGTGTGTTGTGATGTGCAGTGTGTGTGTGGTGATGTGCGGTGTGTGTGGTGTTCTGTCAACGTGGCTCAGCACCGTTGCCCGACCTCTGTGCGCCGCACGAGCGACGTCACCGCTTGGCCCTCCGGCCAGCCGGCCCCGAGTGGCCGACCTCTCCGGGGTCCAGCGGTGGTGTGCGTGTCGCTCGCTCGCTCGACTCGAGTCGGCTCATGGCGGCCGTCGCGTGGCCACGGAGCCCGCGGCACGCACGATGAATCGAGCGCTCATCCGTGTACGATGGGGTGGGGGGGGGGTGTGTGGAGGGAGTCGAGGGCGCCACGGGCGCCCGGACGGTTCGGAGAGGGGCGCTGTTCTTCCGTTGTTGCACCGACGACAGTCGCGCGTGGCCGGAGGGGGCCCACGGTCAGGCAGGCCGCACCGACCGGCCCCCCGGTAGCAGCAGCGGCCAAGCTCATTGACAAGTCCCCCTCCGCCGTCGATGGCAAAACACAGCCGCCACCCCATGCTGTGACCACACAACTTTGCATCGCCCGAACGATGAACATTAAGGGGGGCGCATTTGCCATTCACAAACTCTCAGACAAAGCAATTTGGTGGACGATGAGGGACGTGACCCCAAGTGCGACGCGGCCACGATTCCTAGAACATATCGTGCCGGCCTTCCCACTGCCAGCTGTCCCCGTCACAGGGAAGATGAAGAATGGCCGCCCCCCCCCCCACGGTGCCCGTGGAGCTGCGGTGGAACCGCGTCTCCGTCGCGCCGGCTGCGGGTCCCCTCCCTCTCGTCACGCGCACGGTGAACGGGTGCGGTGCCGCTGGACCGGTCCGGCCGTGGCCGCTGCGAGCCGTGCCGTTTGACTCCTCGAGTCGAAGGCCCCGTGACTTTTGGTGCGTGTCCACCACAGCGCCCATCCCTATAACGGGCTCTGTGTATTTGTGCGCGGCAGCCACGGAGACCGGCCAGGACTTCTGTCCCATGTTCTTCACGCACGATCGCGCCATGGAGGAGATGTTCTGCGTCTGCATCCAGTTGCTCAACAAGACTTGGAAGGAGATGAGGGCGACATCGGAGGACTTTGGGAAGGTAAGGACTCGCTTGCTCGCTCACTCACTCGCTGGCTCACTGGCTCGCTCGTTCGCTGGCCAACTTGCTGGCTCGCTGACTTCCTGGCTCGCTAGCTAACGCTATTTGGCTGCGAAATGTGTAGTTATGTGGTGCGTCGCGCAATGCCTTTGTTTTCAAACAAGAAATGTGTTCTTCATTCGCAACTGTCGGCGTGAGCCGATACGGCAGCAGCAGCAGCAGCAGCGACGGCGGCGCGTGTTGTGATGTGGCCGAGGAAGGACAGATGGGGCTAGGGGGGTAGGGTTAGGGAGGGTGGGTGGCAATGGGGGTCGGGGTAGAATCCCCTGGGGTACAGGGGTGTTCCAGCAGCGCGGCACTGCCAGACGCCACTGATGTTGATCGTGGCCGACAGGAGCGGAGCGGCAGGATGTGTGGAGGACAGGGGGGTGGGGGTGAATGTGGGGGTGAATGTGGGGGGTCTTAGGAATGAGACGTGGGTGTGAAGGGGGGGCGATCCCAGCCTAAGTGACAAGCTGCCACTCCAGAACGATTTACCCGGAGTCGTGGGGGGGGGCTTGTGTGATGTGGGGGGCTGTTGAAGGCCCCCCCCAGCCCCCACCGAGGACGCGCTGTCAAGCCGTGGTGGCGCCGTGTAGGATGGGACCTCACTGATTGTAACGATCACCTGTTATTAATATCGCAAATTGGGCTCTTTTTGAACGAACAATTGGGTCACTGTTCCTGTGAGCGTGGGAGGACAGCTGGCTCAGAAGCTCCTGTGCCAAGGCGCTGCTGTGTCTTAGCTTCCATGTGTGGGCTGATGTGTCAGGGGCTGATGTGTCAGTGCTTGATGTGGCAGCGACTGATGTGTCAGGGGCTGATGTGACATTGAGGTTTTTAACCTGGACAGAATAAATCTGTGAACACACGAGATAAAGGGCCCCCTTATCGCCTTAACGGACTTTTGGGGCAGGTGCTGTTAGCGAGCACCTGTGAAGGCCGGCACGACACACGAGGGGATCGGTGGCCGGGTTCGTAGCGCAGCGCGGTAACCGCTGCACCATCGCTCCCCGTCCATGAACAAACGCGCACATGCACGCATGCACACACACACCCTCCCGTTGTGCGTGCGTGTGGGGTATGGTTTTACACTCACGTGTTCGTTCCTCTGCGTGTTGGTCGTGTATTGTGTCATGCTCTCATTCGTCTCTCGACGGGCTTGCATTATTGTGTGTGGGGGGGGGGGTAGTCGCGGTTAGCGCTACGCTGCGTTACGAACCCAGCGACCCGAGTTTGATTCCCACTCACGGGCAACACCAGTTGACGATTATTTAAACTCGTCCTGCACCTCCCCTTGGTAGACTCAAATGAGTACCTGGTGCGGTGTGTAAACATGGCAACTAGGGATACAAAGGCGGCCGGGTGTGGTTCTGGCCACCTAACCCCTCGTGCGCCATGTCACGAGTGTGAGGGTGAGTGTAAGTGATTGTGAGCGTGGTGGTGGCGCAGTGGTTAGCGCTGTACTGCACCACGAACCCGGTACAGACCCAGTTTGATCCCCGCTCAAGTCCAATAACGAAGGCAGCGAATGTTTAAACTGATCCTGGTCCTCCCGAAGGTCGACTCAACCTTAAATGCGTACTCGGGTGCGCTGTGTAATCATCAGCGCAAGGGAGACAAAGGCGGGCGGTCGTGGTACTAATCACGCCACCCCCTCGTGTGCAGTTTCCTTCTTCATAGGTGCTCGCTGGCAGCACTTGCCCCAACAGTCTGTTAAGGCTATACGGGGAATGTTTGTACCGTACGTGTTTGTGTAGTGTGCGTGTGTGTTTAGTGTGCGTGTTTGTAGTGTGTGTGTGGTGATGTGCGGTGTGCGTGCGTGGTGTGTGTGCGTTTGTGCGTGTGTGGCGTGTGCGTGTGTGTGTGGCAGCCGTTCAGCTTTAGCTCAATAATAATTTGAAAAACTCAGCGGGGGGTGGGGCGGTGCAGTGCGGTACACAGCCGGCAGCCGTCACTCGAACCCCCGCAGAGTCCGCCACGCAGTGGGTGCAAATAGATGACAGTCACCACGACGACGACGATGTTCGTAGCGATGACGACGGTGATGGTCTCCAGAGCAAGCCAGGGACACGCCGTGCGTTCGTGGCGACCACGGTGGTCACAATGTCGTCCAGCTGGGAGCTGGCGCCGTCACTCGGTCCGGCGGCACCAGCGATGTGGCGGTCCGTGGCGTGGTACGCTCACATTTGGACCGGCGTGGCGTGCCGCCACGGTACATCCGGACGTGGCGTGGTGCGGACCGTGCCGGCGAGACCTGGCGGGCCGTCACGTGTTTGTGACGTTTGTTTTCGGTGCGGCGTGGAGGTGGATGGATGTGCTGGCCGGAACACGGCGTGGCACGGTGTGGCCGGTTCAGTTGCGGTGTGCTCGCGCCGGCAGGAACTGGCGAGCCGTGCTCACCACCGCTGCACGTGCGTCCGCCCGGACGTTCGCTCCGTCCATCCGTACGACTGCGCGGCATCGGCATTAATTACTCGGCTAATGGGCTCATTGGGATGCACAGCCGGGTCTCGCCAGCCCGGCACGGAGACGCAACCCAACGCAGGCCGTGCACACCACCCCGATCACGCCTGCTCACACACGCGGTCAATGCCCACACTGCCAGGACAAATATCCCCCATCTAGCATTCAACAGACTGCTAGGGCAAGTGCTGTTGTGAGCAGCTACTAGGGCCAGCACGACACACGCTAAGCCGCCTTTGTCTTCCCAATGCTGATGTTTCCACAGCACACCGGCTTCTCATTTAAGGCTGAGTTGACCTCGGGTATGCGCTAGACTGGTACGGATCTTGGCCGTAAGTGGGAATCGAACTAGTGCAGTGCACTAACCACTGCGCTTCTGCGCCCCAAATAAAGATACAGCAAAGATCCCTGCTATAGCCTTAACAGCCTCTTGGGGAAAGTGCTGTTAGCCATCACCTATGAAGCGCGGCACGGCACACGAGGGGGTGGGTGGCCAGCACCACACCTGGCTGCCTTTGTCTCCCCAGTGGCGATGTTCACACATTGCACCGGGTACTCACTTTAGGCCGAATCTACCGAGGGGAGGCCTAGGACCGGTTCAGATAATTGTCACTGGTGTTGGTCATGAGCGGGAATTGAAGCCATGTCGCCAGGTTCGTGGCGTAGCGTCGCGCTAACCGCTACACTGCCGCTCCCCACAACACGCACACACTCACGCATACGGTGTGTAAACATCGCTACTGGGGCAGCCTTAACAGGTGCTCGCTAACAGCACATGCCCAAACAGTCTGGCGATGGCTAGGTGGGGGGGAATCATTGTCTTTATGTGTGTACGCTGATTTGGAGAAATACGCGGCACGTTGCTGTGAGGAGGTTAAAGAGGTTGTTAATGTCTTCGTATTGCCAATGCGATGGCGCTATTGCCACACAGAGTACGATATTCATGATTGACATTCTCAATTACGGCTCCGGTGACATTTTGTAATGAAAGTGTGGATATTTAAATGAGCACTGGAGGCTGATCTGGCTCTGCTATCATTACCGCTCCTCGTCACCTCCTCTGTGCGGAGGGGGCTGGTACCGAGTCGTTCCCATCGGTGCGACAATCCGCATCAACATCAATCGTGGCCAATCCACTGCTGGATGAAGGCTTCCTCCATCAAGCCAACTCTGACCTCTCTCGCAATCAAATTTCTCTCTGCTTCATTGCTGGACTTGGCTTTGGTGATATTGCGTTTTTGGTGAGCCCGGCTGGGTGGACCGCGCGCGTGCCCCGTGCTTGTGCACCGTGCGGATTTATGTAGCGCCGTGTAAATGTGACCGCATCTCAAGACGCTGTCCTGACGCGGGTAGGCATGGTTATCTTTTCGAGAGAGGTGGTCAGTTACAGGCAGAGGGAGGTGAGGAACTCTTGAGCCTTGCACACAGCACGGATGGCTGGGGGAAGGTAGTTCCAGACGGTGGGGGCAGCAGAGGTGGCTGAGCGGAGCGCCCTCCGGCCTCCCCGCCACGGGGCCGCTGCCCCCTCGGTCCTCGGCCCTCCGGCCTCCCCGCCGCGGGGGCCGCGCGTGCCGCTTGGTGTCGTTCCCGTGCCGGTGTCCGCGTCTCCGTGCGCTTTCATCTGCGGCGTGGCGGCCGTCAGAGGCGCGCGTTTGAAATCCGCTTGCCGTTCGTGACGTGGAAAGCGGGGCGACCCGCTGGGCTCGCTTTCATCTCTTGCACCCACGCACCCCTCTCCTCCGTGAAGCTCCAAATTGTAGACGTCTCATATGGATGCCCATACTGTCATAGGGACCCATATGCTCACATCGGGAGCAATAAACTCTAAATATATAGAAACTCATAAACTCATGTAGTCTAGACTCAGACCCAGAAAGGCACCTACAGTGAAGGAAAAAAGTATTTGATCCCCTGCTGATTTTGTACGTTTGCCCACTGACGAAGAAATGATCAGTCTATAATTTTAATGGTAGGTTTATTTGAACAGTGAGAGACAGAATAACAACAACAAAAATCCAGAAAAACGCATGTCAAAAATGTTATAAATTGATTTGCATTTTAATGAGGGAAATAAGTATTTGACCCCTCTGCAAAACATGACTTAGTACTTGGTGGCAAAACCCTTGTTGGCAATCACAGAGGTCAGACGTTTCTTGTAGTTGGCCACCAGGTTTGCACACATCTCAGGAGGGATTTTGTCCCACTCTTTGCAGATCTTCTCCAAGTCATTAAGTTTTCGAGGCTGACTTTGGCAACTCGAACCTTCAGCTCCCTCCACAGATTTTCTATGGGATTAAGGTCTGGAGACTGGCTAAGCCACTCCAGGACCTGAATGTGCTTCTTCTTGAGCCACTCCTTTGTTGCCTTGGCCGTGTGTTTTGGGTCATTGTCATGCTGGAATACCCATCCACGACCCATTTTCAATGCCCTTGCTGAGGGAAGGAGGTTCTCACCCAAGATTTGACGGTACATGGCCCCGTCCATCGTCCCTTTGATGCGGTGAAGTTGTTCTGTCCCCTTAGCAGAAAAACACCCCCAAAGCATAATGTCTCCACCTCCATGTTTGACAGTGGGGATGGTGTTCTTGGGGTCATAGGCAGCATTCCTCCTCCAAACACGGCGAGTTGAGTTGATGCCAAAGAGCTCCATTTTGGTCTCATCTGACCACAACACTTACACCCAGTTGTCCTCTGAATCATTCAGATGTTCATTGGCAAACTTCAGACGGGCATGTATATGTGCTTTCTTGAGCAGGGGGACCTTGCGAGCGCTGCAGGATTTCAGTCCTTCACGGCGTAGTGTGTTACCAATTGTTTCTTGGTGACTATGGTCCCAGCTGCCTTGAGATCATTGACAAGATCCTCCCGTGTAGTTCTGGGCTGATTCCTCACCGTTCTCATGATCATTGCAACTCCACGAGGTGAGATCTTGCATGGAGCCCCAGGCCGAGGGAGATTGACAGTTCTTTGTGTTTCTTCCATTTGCGAATAATCGCACCAACTGTTGTCACCTTCTCACCAAGCTGCTTGGCAATGGTCTTGTAGCCCATTCCAGCCTTGTGCAGGTCTACAATCTTGTCCTTGACATCCTTGGATAACTCTTTGGTCTTGGCCATGGTGGAGAGCTTGGAATCTGATTGATTTATTGCTTCTGTGGACATGCGCCTGTTATACAGGTAACAAGCTGAGATTAGGAGCACTCCCTTTAAGAGTGTGCTCCTAATCTCAGCTCGTTTCCTGTATAAAAGACACCTGGGAGCCAGAAATCTTTATAATTGAGAGGGGGTCAAATACTTATTTCCCTCATTAAAATGCAAATCAATTTATAACATTTTTGACATGCGTTTTTCTGGATTTTTTTGTTGTTATTCAGTCTCTCACTGTTCAAATAAACCTACCATTAACATTATAGACTGATCATTTCTTTGTCAGTGGGCAAACGTACAAAATCAGCAGGGGATCAAATACTTTTTTCCCTGACTGTATGCAGGGACCCAGACTCACATGACCCCCGTATGGAGATCCATAGACTTGCATGGCTGGCTTAGGAGCTTTCAGCAGGTGCTCCCCGGAGCTGAACACTTCCCTCCCACGCACGCACGGCGCCTCTCCCTCCAGATTAGGGTTGGTGGGGCGGGGACAGGGAGGGAGGGAGGGAGAAGCGACGCGGTCTCAGCCCTTTCGTGCGATTGGAGTGCGCCCGTGGTGGTGGTGCTCCCCGTGCTCGCGCGGTGGGGATGTGGTGGGCGGAGGGATCGCGGTGGGGGCCGCTGGGTGGTGCTCGCTCCGCCTGCGCGGGACTACCCCGTGGTCGCTGCTCTCAGATCGCGTTGCCCGTCCGCTTGTCCGCCCGCTCGTCCACGAAGCCTCGCGCCGCGTCCCGGCCGACAGCCATGGGCTCCCGGGGAGGTAAGCGCGGCCACGGCGACGGCAGTCGTGTTTGCGGCCGCGGCGGTTGCCGTGGCGGCGCCAACGCCGAGCGCCCGCCCCGATTTGGTCGAGGGTTTTGTTTTTCTGTCGAGAGAATGAACGAGCGGCACAATGGCAACGGCCTCGGCGCGGCTCCCTGCGTCTCTTCCCTCCGCTCCCGGCGCCCAACGCGACGCTCGCCGCTGCGTGAGAGACGAAGCGAGGAGCGGACGAGTTCTGCGTGTCAGTGCGTGCGAGTGCGTGCGTGGAGTGCGTGCGTGCGTGTGCGTACGTGCGTGCGAGTGCGTGCGTGCGTGCGTGAGTGCGTGGAGTGCGTGGAGTGCGTGCGTGCGTGCGTGTGCGTACGTGTGCGTGCGTGCGTGTGAGTGCATTTGTCGGTCGCTACGGCCGGTCAAGGGTTGAGGAGAAAAGTAAAAATCGCGAGTGCAGGAGCAGAAGGAGGAACGCGTGAGCAGGTGGCGCAGAGGGAGCGGCGCCCTGGGGGGGGTCTGCGAGGCCGCCCCCCGGCAGACGGCCGGCGCCGCCCCCCCTACCCCCCCGCTCGGCGGGGACGGTGCCGCTCGGCCCCCGGCACGGGGGAGGGGGGTGAGGGATGGGGATGAGAAGAGGGAGCGGTAGGAATGAGAGGATGGATAAGAAGGAGTTGGGGTAAGAGTAAGGTTTGGAGAAAGATAAATTAATGGGAGGAAAAGTGAATGGATCGTAGCATGAAAAGAGTTGAGGAGGGATGGGAAGAGGACTGATTAGCAGCAGAGAGAAGCGACTAGAAGTTGCATGAGAGATGGGAGGACAGGAATTGGGAAGATTAATGGAAAGAGGCTTTGAGAGAGGGGGAGTGTGATGACGGAGGAGGGATGAGACGTGGAAAGGGATTAGGTTGAGATTAGGATGAATGTGAAGATGCGCGTGTGGATGTGTACTGTAGCGGTGAGCGCTACGCTGCGCTACGAACCCGGCGACCCGAGTTTGATTCCCGCTCACGGCCAACACCGGTGATGATTATCTGAACCGCTCCTGGGTCGGCTCAGCCTTAAATGAATACCAGGTGCGGTGTGTAAACATCGTCGCTCGGGAGACAAAGGTGGCCGAGCGTGGTGCTGACTACCCACCTCATGTGCCGTCCCGGCCTACACTGGTGGTCGCTAACAGCACTTGCCCCAATAGTCTGTTCAGGCTTTACGGGGGATATTTGTGTTGGTATGTGTGGATGCTGAGCACAAATCCCTCGATCCATCGCGACCTGGCGGCTCCGTCCGATTGGTTTGCAAGCATCCCACCAATCGTGGAACAATGGAGCCGGGAACAATGGAGCCGGGACAGAGACCGGCGGGGGGTTTGTGCCACGGCCGCTCCGGCGCGACCCTGAGGAGCGAGCGTGGCGAGCACGCGGCCTCGCTGACGAGCGATCTCCGTGGTGCGCGCGTGTGTCCGTGTGTGTGCGCGCGTCCCCCTGGTGCGCACGTGTCTGTGTCCGCACGCGCACACGTGTATCCGTTAATCTTTGACTGTACGTGCATACGCCTCTGTTTACACACACGCGCACTCTCACACACACGTGCCGGGCCACACCGCCGTGCTCGCTCACAGCGCTTGCCCCCGACAGCCTGTGTGGGCTACACGGGGGACCTTTGTCTGCGTGTGATCGATTCCTATTAGACGGATGGGAGGCAGGGGAGCTGCGGGGATTCACGGCGCCCACACAGGTGGAGCGGAGCGGCGAGCGACCTGGCTCCCTCCCGCCTCTCCGCGTTGCCACGTGGTGTGGGCGGCGGGGCGAGGGCGGCGTCGTCGCGACTCTTCGTCTTGCGGGCAAGGGGCGCTCGGGAACGGTGGTGCAGGAAGCCACGGCACGGCTTGGTGCTGGGGTTTTATTTTGATTTTTTTTTATCCCGGCAGTTTACACTTTTGAGATTTGCGTTTAGACATCGGCAACATCGCGGTCACTGCTGGGATCGTCTGTTGGCGCCGCACGACGTGCCGACCGACGCCCACGGGCCGCTCGCTCGAGTCAATTTGTTCCCGCTCGTCTTCTCCTTTAAAGGTCGCGGAGCCTCGCGCAGATTCACACGCGTGTGCAAGTGCGCGCCTTTGTGTGCACGTGTGTGGGGAGCAGGCACAGTAGGGGGCACAGGTGGTACATCGGCCAGTCATCTCAGTCAAGCAACCCGTGGCACCTGGGTCTGCCCCGTGACCTCCTGCCAGCGGGCGTTCGACACTTCACGTGGCCTTAGCGTGCACCTAGCCTGGCACAAGTACGGTGGTGACGTCACCACCACTTAGTGGCGAATGCCGGTTGTTGTTGTTGTGGGGAGCGGTAGTGTAGCAGTCAACGTGCCGCTGTTCAAAGCCGGTGACCCGAGTTCAATTCGCGCTCGCGGCCACCACCAGTGATGATTACCTGAACTGAACCTGGGCCTCTCCGAGGTTGGCTCACGTAAGTTACCGTTGCGGTGTGTAAACATCGGAACCCGGGGAGGAAAAAGCGGTAATCCTGGCCACCCACCCCCTCGTGTACCATGCCGGCCTTCATAAGATGCTCGCTCACAGCACTTGCCCCAACAGTATATGAGAGATCTTCGTCTTTTGTGTGTGTGTAACCATGCGTGAACGCAAGCGTCCATGTGTGCGTGTGTTCACGGGTGATTATCATCGCGGTAAACAGCGACACCGGATTGCGTGATCCTTGACCTCCTGGGCCTTGTAGAAGCAGCAGCAGCGGCGCCGGCCAAGTCTCTGTGGAGGCGGAGACGGCCGAGCCCCCTGGGTCGTGCCCCCCCCCCCACCCTCCCGCCCCCCCCGAGGTAGCCAGTGCCGTCTCCTCGTGCGTGAATCACCGTTACGACCGCTTCGATTGTCGCAGAATTACGGTGTCAGCGGCGCGGGGTTCAAACGAGCGAGCTGGGTGGGAGGCACGGGCGAGCGCTGTCGACTCCTCGGCTCCGCTCGGCTCCGCTCGGCTCACCGTTCCCGAGCGACTCTCCTCGTCGGGTTAAACCGCAGAGATCGGTGCGGACCGCAATGGCGCTGGGACCGGGGTCCCATGGTGGCGTGCGCCGTGGAGCCGTGGCGCGTTCAAACGAGCGCCATAACCGCCGACCGCTTGCTGCGCCGGATCGAGCGGCGCCCTCGGACCCTGCCGCGGGTAGTGGCACAGCGCCCGTCCGCGGCGGTGCTGCTGTCGTGGGGTGACCTGGGTCGCTCGGCGCTCGGCAGGGCTGGCTCTGGGTACACGGCAGCAGCTGAAGCCTGTAGAGCCACAAGTTGCCATGGCGAGTAGAGTCCCACAGTTTGGTGGCAGAGAACTCTAGCCAACAAGATGCTAGCCTGAACCCTAACCGTAGCACAACAGCCAATCGGTTACGAGCACTCACGATGATTTTCTGCTTCTGTTTACAGCCCTGAGCCAGTGGTGGATATTCCACAATCCTATGACCGGGGCAAGTTTATCCATGTGACAACTCCTGTTAACTTCCGCACACAAAGGGGTACTTGATTTTATTAACCCTGGTGGGATGATGGGCTGAGTCAATCCCCAACCGAGATTTGAACTCGCAACCGCTCCCTCCCTCACCCGGTGATTGCGTTCCACACGAGCTGTGTGGTGCGCCCCGGGCTCGGCGAGCCACCGTGAACCGTACTCGGCCGAGTGACTGATTTTAAATTTAGCATCATCTTGTGGGTAGCGAGCGGCTCCCTCCTCCGCTGTCTGCCCTGCACCCATCTCGCCGCGCTGTTAATCTGCTTTTCCATTACGAACTGCAAATTGCAGAGACGAGTGAGAGAGCGGGAGAGAGACAGAGAGAGCGGGAGAGAGAGACAGAGCTGGAGAGAGAGTGAGTGAGAGAGAGACGGAGTGAGAAAGAGAGAGCGAGAGCCGTCACTGTTGCATGGCAAATCGCCACTTTCTCGAGGCACCTCATTACGTTCTCCAATTTGGATCGGTCACAAACGTGGGGGTGAGAGATCGTCATCCGGGGACTGCGCAATGCCCGAGCCAGGGCTGGGGTGGACGGCGCTGGCGGTGATGTAGGTGGCGTCGGTGTGTACCTCGTGCTAGCATACGTTTGGATGGTGTCTGTGTGTGTGTAGGTAAGTGTTGATGGTGTGTGTGTGTGTAGGTAGGTGTTGATGGTGTCTGTGTGTAGGTGTGGATGGTGTCTATGTGTGTGTGTGTGTAGGTGTGGATGGTGTCTATGTGTGTGTGTGTGTAGGTAGGTGTTGATGGTGTCTGTGTGTGTGTCAAGGCCTATGATACCATCATAGTAGGCCTGGGCTCTGGGTTGCTATTCGTGCTTTCGGAGTCCCTGACCCTCTGCTCACCATCATTAAGGACCTTCATGATGGTGAGTGGGCCCGGGTAAAACTACAGTGAGGGAAAAAAGTATTTGATCCCCTGCTGATTTTGTACGTTTGCCCACTGACAAAGAAATGACCAGTCTATAATTTTAATGGTAGGTTTATTTGAACAGTGAGAGACAGAATAACAACAACAAAATCCAGAGAAACGCATGTCATAAATGTTATAAATTGATTTGCATTTTAATGAGGGAAATAAGTATTTGACCCCTTCTCAATCGGAAAGATTTTTGGCTCCCAGGTGTCTTCTATACAGGTAACGAGCTGAGATTAGGAGCACACTCTTAAAGGGAGTGCTCCTAATCTCAGCTTGGTACCTGTATAAAGGGCACCTGTCCACAGAAGCAATCAATCAATCAGATTCCAAACTCTCCACCATGGCCAAGACCAAAGAGCTCTCCAAGGATGTCAGGGACAAGATTGTAGACCTACACAAGGCTTTAATGGGCTACAAGACCATTGCCAAGCAGCTTGGTGAGAAGGTGACAACAGTTGGTGCGATTATTCGCAAATGGAAGAAACACAAAAGAACTGTCAATCTCCCTCGGCCTGGGGCTCCATGCAAGATCTCACCTCATGGAGTTGCAATGATCATGAGAACGGTGAGGAATCAGCCCAGAACTACACGGGAGGATCTTGTCAATGATCTCAAGGCAGCTGGGACCATAGTCACCAAGAAAACAATTGGTAACACACTACGCCGTGAAGGACTGAAATCCTGCAGCGGCCGCAAGGTCCCCCTGCTCAAGAAAGCACATATACATGCCCGTCTGAAGTTTGCCAATGAACATCTGAATGATTCAGAGGACAACTGGGTGAACGTTTTGTGGTCAGATGAGACCAAAATGGAGCTCTTTGGCATCAACTCAACTCGCCATGTTTGGAGGAGGAGGAATGCTACCTATGACCTCAAGAACATCATCCCCACCGTCAAACATGGAGGTGTAACATTATGCTTTGGGGGTGTTTTTCTGCTAAGGGGACAGGACAACTTCACCGCATCAAAGGAACGATGGACGGAGCCATGTACCGTCAAATCTTGGGTGAGAACCTCCTTCCCTCAGCCAGGGCATTGTAAATGGGTCGTGGATGGGTATTCCAGCATGACAATGACCCAAAACACACGGCCAAGTCAACAAAGGAGTGGCTCATGAAGAAGCACATTAAGGTCCTGGAGTGGCCTAGCCAGTCTCCAGACCTTAATCCCATAGAAAATATGTGGAGGGAGCTGAAGGTTCGAGTTGCCAAACGTCAGCCTCGAAATCTTAATGACTTGGAGAAGATCTGCAAAGAGGAGTGGGAAAAAATCCCTCCTGAGATGTGTGCAAACCTGGTGGCCAACTACAAGAAACGTCTGACCTCTGTGAATGCCAACAAGGATTTTGCCACCAAGTACTAAGTCATGTTTTGCAGAGGGGTCAAATACTTATTTCCCTCATTAAAATGCAAATCAATTTATAACATTTTTGACATGCGTTTTCTGGATTTTTTTGTTGTTATTCTGTCTCTCACTGTTCAAATAAACCTACCATTAAAATTAAAGACTGATCATTACTGTGTCAGTAGGCAAACGTACAAAATCAGCAGGGGATCAAATACTTTTTTCCCTCACTGTACGTGGCCGGGAGTCGGAGCCATTCCCTGTTCACCTTGGGGTGCGACAGGGATGTCCTCTGGCTCCCACATTATTTAACATCTATTTCGACCACGTAGTTCGTGAAGCCTTTGATGGCTGTACCAGAGGAATTTCCATCTGGTACAGATACAATGGGAAGCTGATCGATGCCCGGGTGCGGTCAAGGGATGGCTCCCGATTGGTCAACCATGTTATGTATGCCGATGATCTGGTAATTGCTGCTCACTCAGAGGAGCAGTTGGAGGCGCTGCTGCTGAAACTGGAGCGTGCCACTAAGAGGTGGGGCCTTACCATCACCCCTACCAAAACTAAGCACCATGCCTTGGTATTTTGTACCATTGGGTAACTCACCCCCACAACTCCCAATCGGTGATGGGGCAGTTGTGGAGATAGTGGAAGGTTTCCCATACCTGGGCAGTGTGCTCATGACCGGCTCCGTTTTGACAGCGGCATTACCTTTTCATTGGTTGTGTAACGCTGTGTGGAAGCTACCTGGTCTGTCGTTCCGCACGAAGCTTCAAGTCTCCTCGGCCACGGTCATTGCCTCCCTTCTCTACACTTGCGAAACATGGACCCCCCTAATGGAGCATCGTCGCCGATTGGAAACATTTAGGCTGGCCTGCCTACGATCCATCCTGGGTTTAACCAGGCTAGATTGTGTGAGGAGCTCACAAATCCTTGAAAGATCTGGGCAAAGTCCCATCGATAAGCTCCTCCGGCAGGCAAGGCTGCATTGGCTGGGTCATGTAGCCCGCATGCCCAATCACCGCATGCCTAAACAGCTTTTGTTCGGCCGGATAGAGGGGGCTAAACAGGCGCAGCACGGGCTAGAGAAGAGATGGAATTATGTGGTCCAGGAGGATGTGGAGCTGAGTGGACAGGTACCAGCGGTACATATTCTTGGTTCTTTCGGTAAAGTCACGTAGAAGGGAAACAATAAAATAATAAAAATATCAAACAATAAAATTCTCACGACGTTTCGACTGCAACACAAGCAATCGTCATCAGGTGTGAAAACCACAGCAAGAAAATTTGAAAAAATGTTATTGTTTTATATTTGTATTATTTTATTGTTTCCCTTCTACGTGACTTTACCGAAAGAACCAAGAATATGAATCCCTGCAGTCACGAAAGTTTTAAATCAAAATTTGGTACCAGCGGTGTCAAGATCGGCCTCTGTGGAGGAGGCTCGTGAAAGACGCTGCTGGGCAATTGGAGGTAGTCGCCCTCCAACAACAACGGAGGGCCGAGGAGCGACGCTCACAACAACGAGCGGAGCGCCGGGTGGCTAAAGCACAGTCAGTTAGCACAGTGGGGGGCACAGGTGGTGCATCAGCCATTCATCTCAGTTGACCCGTGGCACCTGCTGGGTCTGCCTTGTGACCTGCCAGCGGGCGTTCGACACTTCACGTGGCCTCACGGTGCACATAGCCTGGGACAAGCGTCGTGGTAATGTCACCGCCACTTAGTGGCGAATGGTGGTTGTTGTTGAATGGCGGTTGTTGTGTAGGTGTTGATGGTGTTTGTGTGTGTATGTGTGGATGGTGTCTGTCTGTGCAGATGTTGATGGATCTTGTCTGTGCGTTGAGGATACAATCGATGGTACTGGCGGTGATTTTTACGAGGGTGTCGATGGTGCCGGTGTAAATGTTGATAATGGCCGGTGGCGCCACTGGTGGTGTTTGGCATACGCGTTGATGTCGTTTACGAAGCTCGCGCAGATGCCGGTGCTTGTGCCGATCCTCGGGTCAGAGCAATGGTGCCGTCGACGGTGTCGATGTTTGTGTCGGTGGAGGTGTTGGAGGCGAAGGTGATGATGCCGGTGCCGGTGGACCCCTGCGCAGGTGATGCAGGTGGTGCGTGAGCAGATCGTGCGAGCGCTCGTCGCGAGGCCCAAGTCTCTCGACCAGTTCCGCAACAAGCTGCAGTCGCTGAGCTACACGGAGATCCTGAAGATCCGCCAGACGGAGAGGATGAGCCAGGAGGAGGGCGACTCCCACACCGCGCCCATCGTGTCAGTTCCCCACCTTTTGTCAGCGACGGGGGGGGGGGGGGGGGTGGCGCTGCGTGGGCACTGCGAGGGATTTCACCGCACGCGTAGGAAGTGGTGGCGCAGCGGTTAGCGCACCCCGCTACGAACCCGACGACCGGCTCGTGAATAAAGATAAGCGACATATTCTAACCGGTTCCATGCCTCGGTAGACTCGGCCTTGACTGAGAACCTGGTGCCGTGGGTAGACGTCACCAGTCGGAAGACAAAGACGGCCGGGCCGAGTTACTAGCCACGCGACCCCCTCGTGTGCCGTGCAGAGGTTCACAGGTGCTCGCAAACAGCGCTTGCCCCAACAGTCTGTTCAGGCTGTACGGGGGAGCGTAGTCTGCGTGCGTGTGTGCGTGCGGCTCTGAGCTTCCCTCCCCTGTGTTCTCCCCCTGCCCCCACGCCCGACCCCCCAGGGAGCTCAGGGAGAAGCTGCAGCCGGAGATCTTGGACCTGATCAGGAAGCAGCGACTCAACCGGCTGTGTGAGGGGACGCTGTTCCGCAAAATCAGCAGCCGGCGCCGCCAAGGTGCAGCAGCCACACGGGACATGGGACACGGGACACGGGACGTGAGACGTGGGACATGAGTCGTGGGACACGGGACGTGGGACACGGGACGCGGTGGGACACGGGACGTGGGACACGGGACGTGAGACGTGGGACATGGGACATGAGACGTTGGACATGAGACGTGGGACACGGGACGCGGTGGGACACGGGACGCGGTGGGACACGGGACATGAGACGTGGGACACGGGACGTGGGACACGGGACGCGGTGGGACACGGGACGTAGGACGCGGTGGGACACGGGACATGAGACGTGGGACATGGGACGTGAGACGTGGGACATGGGACATGGGACATGGGACACGGGACACGGGACATGGGACATGGGACACGGGACGCGGTGGGACACGGGACACATGCCATTGGGGCACAGTTGTGAGCAGTGGCCTCAATCGAGGACCCCGGAATGCGACTCTCTGATTGAAATCACCGCTCGAAATGACGATAAACCGCATCCGAACAGAGACGTTCGTACAGACAGAGAGTCATTGCTGCGCACCTCTGTGCGTCGTTGAACCTACGAGTGGCGGTACTAACGGCACCGCCGCCGTGCGGTTCTGTCTCCCAGACAAGTACTGGTACTGCCGGCTCTCGCAGAACCACAAGGTGCTGCACTACGGCGACGTGGAGGAGGGGACGGGTGTTCCGTCTATCGAAGCCCTGCAGGAGAAACGTGAGTCTCCTTCCGGCAGCCTTACCTTGAGGGAGGGGGGTGGGGCGAGGGTGGGGGGGGCAGGGACGGAGGGGGGGGCACGGCTGAACACTCTCCGGGGTCGTGGGGGGCGGCGGCGGCGGCGGCGGCGGCTCGGTTCAAAACAAAAGCCACCGCGTAGAACCGAGGCGGCGTCGTGTGTTTACTTCCCCCCCCGTGTTTGCCGAGCCTCCGAGTGGCTCATCCTTGATAAGTGAGGAGCGGCTCGTATTTAAACCCAGCGCCCATAACTACGATCTTTCCTCGGGTAATGGAGAGCCATACAATAAAATTCACACGCAGACCATTGGCCTGCTTCCCGCATCTGTCCCTCGACACGGGTCACGGAACCATTTGTCACGCATGCCGTTTGCCGCACGGCCTGCTGGGAGCGCCCATTGCAGCAGGAATGATTCAACGCACGCAAACCGTGCACCGGTTTCCACATTCGGCGTCTCGTCGGCTGGGACCTGTAAAATAAAGATTCTTATTTTTTTATGTGGAGGGACCGATATGGGAAGGAGAGGAATGGGTTGCGTGTTTATCTTTGTTTACCGCGCGAGTTCTAAAACCGCGAGCCGATTTTGTCACCGAACGATCGAGAGCGGCGGCGGATAAAGGAGTTTCTCGCGATTATGCTGCCCTCGGTGCGCGTGGATTCCACAGTGGCCATCGCCGACGTGAAGGCGGTGGTGACAGGGAAGGACTGCCCCCACCTCAAGGATAAGAGCACCCAGAGGCAGAACAAGGTACAGCGCGCCACACCGCCGTCACCGCCGGTGGCCATGTGGGCCCGCAAGGGCTCCCTCGTCACACACACGCACTTCGGCTTGATGTTCATGTGGTGTTCACGTGTGCCATGCGTTGCTCACAGGAGATGCAGGACCTGGCGTTCTCCATCCTCCACGACCCCGACGAGGCCCTCAACTTCATCGCCCCCAACAAGTACGAGGTGAGCGCCGCACCATCCACCCGTTCGTCGTTCACGAGCGAGCGCAGAACCGGCTGGAGCGCGTGGCACGCACTCGGTCGCCGCCCCGCTCACGGAATATCTCAACGGGTCCTGGGCTTCCCCTAGGTCCAATCGGCCTCAAACGAATACCCGGTGCGGTGCACGTGAAACATTGCCGCAAGTGGCGCTTGCCACGACGGTTTGCTGAGGCCGCGTGGGGGGTCTTTGTCTTTGTGCGTGGGGAGCAGTACTGCGTGTGGACGGACGGGCTGAGCGCCCTGCTGGGAAAGGAGATGGGCAGCGAGTACACGCGCACCGACCTGGAGATGCTGCTCAGCATGGAGATCAAGCTGCAGCTGCTGGACCTGGAGAGCATCCCCATCCCTGAGACGGCGCCGCCACTCCCCAAAGAGCCGAGCAACTTCGACTTTGCCTATGACTACAGCTAGCCTCCCCCTCGCCCCCTCTCCTTGCCCCCCCTCGCCCCCCCCCCTTGCTCTCCCCCTCACCTCCCATTGGCACTCCCCCTCGCTCTCCCCCTCGCCCCCTCTCCTTGCCCCCCCTCGCCCCCCCCCTCGCTCTCCCCCTCACCTCCCACTCCCCGCGGCGTCCACGACGTGACGGGCCCCGCCGACAACTACCGTCGCCGGCCTTGCCGCTGGGGTGCAACCGCGCCTAACCCGTGACCCTTGACCCTTAACCCCAGGTCTCCCTCCTTTCTCTGCCTCCTCTCCCCATTTTCCCCAGTTTCTCTCCCTGGTCTCCCTCCCCCCCACCCCGCCGTGCCCGTGATCTCCTTTTGTCTGCTCCCCCATTTGCCCCCTACGCTCCCGCTCCCCCGTTTCGCCGCTGCCGCGTTCTGCCGCCGGGACGGCGAGCGTTCGGCACGGCTAGCGCGAGACTCCGGTCAAACCCGCACGGTAATCCGTGTTCGGTTTGGCACCGAGCGATCGTCGGCCGGCGTAGTCCGAGTGCGGCGTTTCCTTGTGAGCGCGGAGCTCGACGGATGCCCTCGCCCATCGGTGTCGTCAAACGCACGCCGTCGACGAAGTCCCTAATGTCACGTTGACAAAATATAAACATGTTGTACTTTCTGTCATTCACGCTGTCGTCTCCTAACCCTATGAGGCCGTGGTTATGCCCGTGGGGGAGAGGCCGAGCGGCTGGTGCCAGCGCCGTAACTTTCCAGGGCATGGTGCCGTGCCGTGGCTCAGTGTAACCCACGGCTAAAATTCCGCGTAAACCAGCGTTTGAGTCGCGGCTGGAATCGGAGCCATGGATTGGTGTGGCCTCGTCTCGCGATCTGTGCCGGGGCGACCGGGAAGTTTATTAAATTCCCGTCATAGTTTTCAGAGCTCGGAGACTTGAGACGTTCCGTGCATTGGTTGCGTGCCAGCTTTTCTCCGCATCGCTGCCGATATCCCCCGCGAAGGCAATATTATACCAGAGCAGTATTGTGTGTGTGTGCTTGTGTGTGCGTGTGTGCGTGTGTGTGCTTGTGTGTGCGTGTGTGCGCTTGTGTGTGCGTGTGTGTGCTTGTGTGTGCGTGTGTGTGCTTGTGTGTGCGTGTGTGTGCTTGTGTGTGTGTGCTTGTGTGTGCGTGCGCGCGTGCGCTTGATGATCGTTCGCTGCGTTTGTGCCACCATAGCGAGATCGCTCGTCAGGTTGGTGTACGAGTTGTGGTTAACCAGCACAGTCTTCATCCAATAAAGATGTTCGATATTTAACGTCGAACGCCGTCCTTTCTCGCACCTCTTGTCTCCGGCGTTCCCCCCCCCCCCCTCCTCTCCCCGAGTAGCTTTCACTTCGCTGAAACAGGGACATCTCGGCCCCTATCTTTGCATGCTTTCATCAGTGCTGCATGTCTCCGGTCGTTACGCCGATGACAAAATCTGTTTTATGATGGAAGAAAACGTCGTGGTCTGAACTCCGTCCGGGGAGGCAGTTTACCCGAAGCAGCCGCCGCGCCATCTCGGTATCCGGTGCAGCATGACACGCGGAGACTGGCACACACCGACGTTGGTATTCCCGGTAGCGCCCGGACCTTCGACCGGAGACCACGCCGAACAATTTGCCTCTCGGTGTAAAGGTCACGGCCTGAATCGATCGCGCCGCCTCGCCTGGGTGTTCCGGAAGCCTCCTTTCCGCTCCACACCCACGCGGGCCGGGGGTCGCCCGGCTAGCGGGGCAAAGGTCACCGCCGCCGTGCGGACCGTGCCGAGGGTCACAGCTGAGCTGCGTCTATGGCGGACGCGGAGAGCGGGGAGGAGCGGCGGGGAGCGTTCCGCCTGCAGGCTGTGTTGGACGCGTTCCGCGGTTGCGTGGACGAGCAGGGGGACGTGTTGCTGGCGGAATACCTGCTCGGGTGGAAGGAGCTGGTGAGGTACGCCTAGCCCGGGAGCACGGGGAGACGGTGCGACGTGGGGATGGTCAAGAGGAGCGGCCGTGGCGGTGGCTGGCTGGCACGGAGGGCTGTGACCCCCAACGTTTCGCTGAATATTTTCCGGCTCGCTGGTTAGATCGGAGTAGGGGGCACTGACTCGTAGTAGGCACAGCCGTCGATGTACAGTGGATGTGATGTGCCGCTTATCTAGACAGATCTGGATGAAATTAAGTCCTGATTGTGACACGGCTGTAAGTGATGACATGCTATGGGTGACTGGCGGGGTCGGCTCGCAGAAGTGTGGTGTTGGCATGTGGGAGGAAACTGGAATTGCCAGAGAGAACACACACACGCCAGGGGGTAACCTCTTCCAAGCAGTTGACCAGACTCGACCCCGCTTACCTTGTGAGATCCGACGAGATCAGGTGCATTCATGGCGGGTGAATGTGACAGTGACGTGTGACCACAGTGACTGCAGCTGTTAGATGCCCATGATCAGAGCTCTGTGGAACGGAGTTTTGACCGGGACCCACAATGTTGCCATTTTGGCCTAATTTTCTACATGGCAATCATCACCTCCTTACTGCGAAAAGTTGGCAGGACCCTTCTAACAACGAGTCGTGAGATTTGGTGCGGGTTTCCTGGACGCCACCCCACTCCACCTCGCCACACCTCGCCGTGTCCGCGCTGCTGCAGGTTCATTAACGGCCTGGGCGCTGTCTTCTCCTTCATCTCGAGGGACGCGGCAACGAAGATCAACATCCTGCAGGGCCTGCTCGACAGAGAGGAGGCGCACAACTACCGCACCCTACAGGCCATGGCCCGACTGGAGGTGGCCCGCACTCCGGCATTCTCTGCAGCACCCGGCCACGTACACTCGGGCTGCCGCGACTTCCTGCGCCTGCACCGCGCGCTGTTATGGCTGCACCTGTTCCTGGAGAAGCTGCGCATGAGCGACGAGTCCTCGGAGCGGCCCTCCGTCCTGTGCGCCGAGGCGTACGGGGCCTCTCTCGCTCAGCATCACCCGTGGCTGGTGCGCAGGGCCTCGGCCCTGGCATTCCGCACGCTGCCCACCCGCCAGGTCTTCCTGGCCCGGCTGGGAGCGGGCCCCGAGAAGGAGGTTCTGGCCATGCTGGGAGAAACGGTACCGGCAATCGTGAAGGTGTATGACATCTCGCAGTGCCTCTACGAGCACTACCAGATCCTCTCCCTGCCGTAGGAAAGGGTTTGGCGATTCACCCTGAAGTTGGAAAGTTCGGAAACATGCTGGTATTTGATGGCGACCGTCGATGGAGCATGCGGGTGTACGCGGATCCATCTGTGCAGAGCACTAAAACTAATTCTGCCTGATTATTTTCATAAAAATTCCTTTTTTGAAAAAATTGTAAAAAAATATCCAGGAATTTCAATGAATTTCACGAGAAGAGCTCGCCTCAGTACGGCCCATTGTTTTACAAAGAAAAACACTGGCAGGAAATGTGGTTCGATTTTGACAAAAATAACATGCAAAAATGACGTCGATTTATATGAAGTAATTATGCTCATGTTTTCGGAAAATTCAATAAAAAATTCACTCATGTGTACTAAAACTGTAGTTCTGCCTGATTATTTTCATAAAAATTCCTTTATTTTGAAAAAATTGGAAAAAAAAACATCCAGGTAGTTCATATTCTTAGCTCTTTCGGTAAAGTCACGTTGAAGGGAAACAATAAAATAATAAAATATATAATAAAACAATAAAAAGTCTCACGACGTTTCGACAATTACACAAACGGTCATCATCAGGTGTAAAAAACCAACGGCAAGAAACATTTGAAAGAAGTGGCGGTTCGCATTTATTTTTAAACGGTGCATTTACTTATTTATTTTTAAACGGTGCATTTATTTACTACTTCTTTGGTTCTTTCGGTAAAGTCACGTAGAATGAGAATAAACTAATAAATTGATAAAATAAAATAACACAATAATATTTGTGAGAATATTATTGTGTTATTTTATTTTATCAATTTAATATTTGTGAGAATATTATTGTGTTATTTTATTTTATCAATTTATTATTTTATTCTCATTCTACGTGACTTTACCGAAAGAACCAAAGAAGATGAATCATTGCAGTCACGAAAGCTTTAAATCGACATTTATTTACTAGTTTATTTAGAAGGACGAGTCCATCTATGTTCTGAAAAGAGGAGGGGGGGAGACGAAAAATTAATGTATGCTGTCTGAAAGCCACCGTAAGCGTGAACAATCAATTAAGACCTGAAATGGTTATCAAATCCTTCCAATGATTGCTAAGCCAGAATCCATCTTCTCGGTTGAAATTGTCTCTGTGCTTGTATATGTGGATAGCCTCATGAACGAATCTCTCATGGTAGCCAGATGGCTTACAAAGAACCTCTGTCTTGGAGAAGTCAATGTCATGTGAGCCTACTGAATTATAACAGTGATCTGTCACGGCCGAGGTGTTGGTCCTACCGTGTTTAAGGTCTGCTTTGTGTTCACGAATGCGGTCCGAGACATGGCGTTTGGTTTCTCCAATGTAACTACTACCACAGAGGCAACTTAGTTTGTAGACACCAGGGTACTGTATGTCCGGAATCACATCTTTTACAGACGGAACCAGATCACGGATTTTATGTAATGTGTTGAAACCGACCTGGATCTTGTGTTTATTCAAGATTTTGGAGATCTTTTTTGTGATCCCTGCAATGTAGGGTAAAGTGATGGTTTTGAAAGGCTCCTCAAGAGGGTCCTTCTTTTTCGATTTAAAGCTTTCGTGACTGGAAGGATTCATCTTCTTTGGTTCTTTCGGTAAAGTCACGTAGAATGAGAATAAAATAATAAATTGATAAAATAAAATAACACAATAATATTCTCACGACGTTTCGGCCACAACACAAGCGGCCTTCATCAGGTGAAGGGGACGAGACTGTCTGGAGGACAGCGCTGGAGTGAGAAAGCCACGCTGAGATCACGACCTCTAAGCTGTGTGAGAAGAAACAAAGCGCCTTGACAAAGGAATTAGCATATAATTTAGCATTGAAATGGCTGAGTGATTAGCTTGTGACTGGTCACAGAAAAGGCTATGTTAAAGTTAAAGCATAGACATCCGCAAAGGCACCCCTTGACAAAGGAATTAGCATAGAATTTAACATTGAAATAGCTAAGTTAAAGTATACACATCTGCAGAGGCACTCCTTGACAAAGGAATTAGCATAGAATTTAGCATTGAAATAGCTGAGTGATTAGCTTATAACTGGTCACAGAAATAGCTATGTTAAAGTCAGAGCATATACATTCACCGTGGTACCTAGTACAAATCAAACAGGATAATTTAGCATTGAAATAACTAGGCGAGTTTAGCATTGAAATAACTGAGTGATTAGCTTGTGACTGGTCACAGAAATGGCTATGTTGAAGTTAAGGCCTACACATCTGAGCTATTCACAGTAACTGGGTATACAATACAATATATAATGAATACTATATAGTGAACCAATAAAAAATACTAAAATATAAATTGCCTCAATGTTATCAATAAACTCTATATTCTCCAATCAGCTAAGCTACCAACAACGCCTTATTGTTGTGAACGCCTTATTGTTGGGAGCTTAGCTGATTGGAGAATATAGAGTTTATTGATAACATTGAGGTGATTTATATTTTAGTATTTTTTATTGGTTCACTATATAGTATTCATTATATATTGTATTGTATACCCAGTTACTGTGAATAGCTCAGATGTGTAGGCCTTAACTTCAACATAGCCATTTCTGTGACCAGTCACAAGCTAATCACTCAGTTATTTCAATGCTAAATTCGCCTAGTTATTTCAATGCTAAATTCTCCTGTTTGATTTGTACTAGGTACCTCGGTGAATGTGTATGCTCTGACTTTAACATAGCTATTTCTGTGACCAGTTACAAGCTAATCACTCAGCTATTTCAATGCTAAATTCTATGCGAATTCCTTTGTCAAAGAGTGCCTCTGCGGATGTGTATACTTTAACTTAGCTATTTCAATGCTAAATTCTATGCTAATTCCTTTGTCAAGGGGTGCCTTTGCGGATGTGTATGCTTTAACTTTAACATAGCCTTTTCTGTGACCAGTCACAAGATAATCACTCAGCCATTTCAATGCTAAATTATATGCTAATTACTTTGTCAAGGCGCTTTGTTTCTTCTCACACAGCTTAAAGGTCGTGATCTCAGCGTGGCTTTCTCACTCCAGCGCTGTCCTCCAGACAGTCTCGTCCCCTTCACCTGATGAAGGCTGCTTGTGTTGTGGCCGAAACGTCGTGAGAATATTATTGTGTTATTTTATTTTATCAATTTATTATTTTATTCTCATTCTACGTGACTTTACCGAAAGAACCAAAGAAGGGTCCTTCTTCATGGTTTGAGTGATAGCTTTGCGGATTGTATAGTCGGAGTAACCATTAGCCTTAAGAGCTTGGTGTACGTGCTTGAGTTCACTGCCTATGTGTTCCTGGTTGGATAGGCATTGGGCTCTATGGTACAGAGTCTTGATGAGAGAATTCTTCTGTGATGGATGGTGGTGGGAATCCGGTTTCAGATAAGCATCCGTATGGGTAGCTTTCCTGTAGACAGAGTGGCTCATTGAACCATCAGGTCTCTTTTTTATTAGGACATCCAAAAAAGGTAGCTTGCCATCTTTTTCGACTTCCATGGTAAATCTGATGGCTGGGTGTATGGAATTGATGTGGTCGAAGAATTGGTCTAGAGCAGGCCGGCCATGTGGCCAGATGACAAATGTGTCATCCACGTACCTCTTCCACAAGGTTGGGCGCAGAGTGGCAGTCTGGATGGCGTCAGTCTCAAATTTCTCCATGAAAATGTTAGCTATAACCGGAGATAGGGAGGAGCCCATTGGGGTGCCCTCAGTTTGTTTGTAGAAAGTTCCATTCCAAGTGAAGTATGTACTGGTTAAACAGTGTCTCACCAAGGGGGGTACCTCAGTGTTTAGTCCTTGATGAACCAAGTTTTCAATGATTGCGATGGTGTCAGGTACAGGAACTTTGGTGAATAAGGAAACTACATCAAATTTGACAAGCAGGTCGTCTGGGGACAGGGAAATACCCTTGATTGTCGATACCAGGTGAGTAGAATTTTGTACCGCAGAGTTGTTTTTTTCCAGTGAAAGGCCGCAGGATTTCAGACAAAAATAAAAATCCAGGTAGTTGTTGAAAAATTCTAAAGAACGCAAAAATGTCAATGCTTTTCACGAGAAAGGGCTCGCCTAAGTACGGCCCAATGTTTTACAAAGAAAAATTCTGGCAGGAAACGTGGTTCGATGTTGACAAAAATGACATACTAACCTACGTCGATTTTTCAGAAAAAAATATGCGCATGTTATCTGAAAATTCAATAAAGAAGTCACTCATATGCACTAATACTATAGTTCTGTCCGATTCTTTTCATGAAAAATGCCTTTATTCTGCCAAAAAATAAAAATAAACATCCAGACAGTTATAGTCTTAGCTCTTTCGGTAAAGTCACGTTGAAGGGAAACAATAAAATAATAAATATATATTATTGTTTCCCTTCAACGTGACTTTACCGAAAGAGCTAAGAATATGAATTACTGCAGTCACGAAAGCTTTAAATCAAAATCCAGATAGTTCTTGAAAAATTCTAAAGAACTCAAAAATATCAATGCTTTTCACGAGAATGGGCTCGCCTAAGTACGGCACATTGTATTTATAAAGAAAAATACGAGCAGGAAATGTGTTTCGATTTTGACAAAAATTACATGCAAAAATGACGTCGATTTTAGGACGAAAATTATGCTCATGTTTTCGGAAAATTCAATGAAGAATTCACTCGTGTGCACTAAAACTGTAGTTCTGCCTGATTATTTTCATGAAAAATTCCTTTATTCTGAAAAAAATGGGGAAAACCCATCCAGGAATTTCAATGAATTTCACGTGAATGGGCTCGCCTCAGTACGGCCCATTGTTTTATAAAGAAAAATACTGGCAGGAAACGTGGTTCGATTTTGACAAAAATGACATACTAACCTATGTCGATTTTTAAGAAAAAATTATACTCATGTTTTCGTAAAATTCAATAAGGAAGTCATTCATATGCACTAAACTATAGTTCTGCCCGATTATTTTCATGAAAAATGCCTTCATTCTTCCAAAAAATAGAAAAATAAAACATCCAGGTAGTTTTGATTTAAAGCTTTCGTGACTGCAGTAATTCATATTCTTAGTTTTTTCGGTAAAGTCACGTTGAAGAGAAACAACAACGTGACTTTACCGAAAAAACTAAGAATATCCAGGTAGTTGTTGAAAACTTCTAAAGAGCGCAAAAATGTCAATGCTTTTCACGAGAATGGGCTCGCCTAAGTACGGCCCATTGCTTTACAAAGAAAAATACTGGCAGGAAATGTGGTTCGATTTTGACAAAAATGACATTTCAAAGAAAAATGTTGTCGGAAAATTCAATGAAGAATTCACTCGTGTGCACTAAAACTGTAGTTCTGCCTGATTATTTTAATGAAAAATTCTTTTATTCTGAAAAAAATGGGGAAAACCCATCCAGGAATTTCAATGAATTTCACGTGAATGTGCTCGCCTCAGTACGGCCCATTGTTTTATAAAGAAAAATATTGGCGGGAAACGTGGTTCGATTTTGACAAAAATGACATACTAACCTATGTCGATTTTTAAGAAAAAATTATGCTCATGTTTTCCGAAAATTCAATAAGGAAGTCACTCATATGCACTAAAACGATAGTTTTGCCCGATTATTTTGATGAAAAATGCCTTCATTCTGCAAAAAATGGGGAAAAACCATCCAGGTGATTGTTGAAAAACTGCTGAAAAATTCTAAAACACTCTCAAATTTCAATGGATTTCACGAGAATGTGCTCGCCTAAGTAGGGCCCATTGTTTTATGAAGGAAAATACTGGAAATAACTGTCGTTCGATTTTGACAAAAATGACATACTAGCCTACGTCGATTTTTAATAAAAAAAAATTGTTCATGTTTTCGGAAAATTCAATAAGGAAGTCACTAATATGCACTAAACTGTAGTTCTGCCTGATTATTTTCATGAGAAATTCCTTTATTTTGAAATAAATGGAAAAAAAAACCATCCAGGATTTTCAATGAATTTCACGAGAATGGGCTCGTCTCAGTACGGCCCATTGTTTTACAAAGAAAAATACTGGCAGGAAATGTGGTTCGATTTTGACAAAAATTACATGCAATAATGACGTCGATTTTTACGAAGAAATTATGCTCATGTTGTCGGAAAATTCAATGAAGAATTCACTCGTGTGCACTAAAACTGTAGTTTTGCCTGATTATTTTCATGAAAAATTCCTTTATTCTGAAAAAATTGGAAAAAAAACATCCAGGAATTTCAATGAATTTCACGAGAATGGGCTCGCCTCAGTACGGCTCATTGTTTTACAAAGAAAAATTACTGGCAGGAAATGTGGTTCGATTTTGACAAAAATGACATACTAACCTACGCCGATTTTTAAGAAAAAATTGTTCTCATGTTGTCGGAAAATTCAATGAAGAATTCACTCAAGTGCACTAAAACTGTAATTCTGCCTGATTATTTTCATGAAAAATTCCTTTATTCTGAAAAAAATGGGGAAAACCCATCCAGGAATTTCAATGAATTTCACGTGAATGGGCTCGCCTCAGTACGGCCCATTGTTTCATAAAAAAAAAGATTGGCAGGAAACGTGGTTCAATTTTGACAAAAATGACGTACTAACCTAGGTCGATCTTTAAGAATAAATTATGCTCATGTTTTCGTCAAATTCAATAAGGAAGTCACTCATATGCACTAAAACTGTAGTTCTGCCCGATTATTTTCATGAAAAATGCCTTCATTCTGCCAAAAAATAAAAAATAATAAACATCCAGGTAGTTCATATTCTGAAAAAAAAATCCAGGTAGTTGTTGAAAAATTCTAAAGAGCGCAAAAATGTCAATGCTTTTCACGAGAATGGGCTCGCCTAAGTACGGCACATTGTATTTATAAAGAAAAATACTGGCAGGAAATGTGTTTCTATTTTGACAAAAATTACATGCAAAAATGACGTCGATTTTTACGACCAAAATTATGCTCATGTTTTCGGAAAATTCAAAGAAGAATTCACTCGTGTGCACTAAAACTGTAGTTCTGCCTGATTATTTTAATGAGAAACTCCTTTATCTTGAAAAAAATGGAAAAAAAACATCCAGGAATTTCAATGAATTTCACGAGAATGGGCTCGCCTCAGTACGGCCCATTGTTTTACAAAAAAAAATACTGGCAGGAAATGTGGTTCGATTTTGACAAAAATGACATACTAACCTACGCCGATTTAAAAAAAAAAATTGTTCTCATGTTGTCGGAAAATTCAATGAAGAATTCACTCGTGTGCACTAAAACTGTAGTCCTGCCTGATTATTTTCATGAAAAATTCCTTTATTCTGAAAAAAAACAGGATAACCCATCCAGGAATTTCAATGAATTTCACGTGAATGGGCTCGCCTCAGTACGGCCCATTGTTTTATAAAGAAAAATACTGGCAGGAAACGTGGTTCGATTTTGACAAAAATGACATACTAACCTATGTCGATTTTTAAGAATAAATTATGCTCATGTTTTCGTAAAATTCAATAAGGAAGTCGCTCATATGCACTAAAACTGTAGTTCTGCCCGATTATTTTCATGAAAAATTCCTTTATTCTGAAAAATTGGAAAAGAAACATCCAGGAATTTCAATGAATTTCACGAGAATGGGCTCGCCTCAGTACGGCCCATTGTTTTACAAAGAAAAATACTGGCAGAAAATGTGGTTCGATTTTGACAAAAATGACATACTAACCTATGTCACTTTTTAAGAAAAAATTGTGCTCATGTTGTCGGAAAATTCAATGAAGAATTCACTCAAGTGCACTAAAACTGTAATTCTGCCTGATTATTTTCATGAGAAACTCCTTTACTTTGAAAAAATTGGAAAAAAACATCCAGGAATTTCAATGAATTTCACGAGAATGGGCTCGCCTCAGTACGGCCCATTGTTTTACAAAGAAAAATACTGGCAGGAAATGTGGTTCGATTTTGACAAAAATGACATACTAACCTACGCCGATTTTTAAGAAAAAATTGTTCTCACGTTGTCGGAAAATTCAATGAAGAATTCACTCGTGTGCACTAAAACTGTAGTCCTGCCTGATTATTTTCATGAAAAATTCCTTTATTCTGAAAAAAAACAGGATAACCCATCCAGGAATTTCAATGAATTTCACGTGAATGGGCTCGCCTCAGTACGGCCCATTGTTTTATAAAGAAAAATATTGGCAGGAAACGTGGTTCAATTTTGACAAAAATTACATACTAACCTACGCCGATTTTTAAGAAAAAATTGTGCTCATGTTGTCGGAAAATTCAATGAAGAATTCACTCGTGTGCACTAAAACTGAAGTTCTGCCTGATTATTTTCATGAAAAATTCCTTCATTCTGAAAAAAATGGGGAAAAACCATCCAGGTGATTGTTGAAAAATGCTGAAAATTGCTCAAACACGCTAAAATTTCAATGGATTTCACGAGAATGTGCTCGCCTAAGTACGGCCCATTGTTTTATAAAGAAAAATACTGGAAATAACTGTCGTTCGATTTTTACAAAAATGACATACTAACCTACGGCGATTTTTACGAAAAAAGTTATGGTCATGTTTTCGGAAAATTCAATGAAGAATTCACTCGTGTGCACTAAAACTGTAGTTCTGCCTGATTATTTTCATGAAAAATTCCTTTATTCTGAAAAAAATCAGGATAACCCATCCAGGAATTTCAATGAAATTCACGTGAATGGGCTCGCCTCAGTACGGCCCATTGTTTTATAAAGAAAAATACTGGCAGGAAACGTGGTTCGATTTTGACAAAAATTACATACTAACCTATGTCGATCTTTAAGAATAAATTATGCTCATGTTTTCGTAAAATTCAATAAGGAAGTCGCTCATATGCACTAAAACTGTAGTTCTGCCCGATTATTTTCATGAAAAATGCCTTCATTCTGCCAAAAAATAAAAATATAAAACATCCAGGTAGTTGTTGAAAAATTCTAAAGAGTGCAAAAATGTCAATGCTTTTCACGAGAATGGGCTCGCCTAAGTACGGTACATTATATTTATAAAGAAAAATACCAGCAGGAAATGCTTCGATTTTGACAAAAATTACATGCAAAAATGACGTCGATTTTTACGAGAAAAATTATGCTCATGTTTTCGGAAAATTCAATGAAGAATTCACTCGTGTGCACTAAAACTGTAGTTCTGCCTGATTATTTTTATTAAAAAATTCCTTCATTCTGCAAAAAATGGGGAAAAACCATCCAAGTGATTGTTGAAAAATGCTGAAAAATTCTAAAACACTCTCAAATTTCAATGGATTTCACGAGAATGTGCTCGCCTAAGTACGGCCCATTGTTTTATAAAGAAAAATACTGGAAATAACTGTCGTTCGATTTTTACAAAAATGACATACTAACCTACGGCGATTTTTACGAAAAAAGTTATGGTCATGTTTTCGGAAAATTCAATGAAGAATTCACTCGTGTGCACTAAAACTGTAATTCTGCCTGATTATTTTAACGAGAAATTCCTTTATTTTGAAAAAAATAAAAAAATAAACATCCAGGAATATTAATGAATTTCACTAGAATGGCCTCGCCTCAGTACGTCCCATTGTTTTACGAAGAAAAATACTGGCAGGAAATGTGGTTCGATTTTGACAAAAAATACATACTAACCTACGTCGATTTTTACGAAAACATTATGCTCATGTTTTCGGAAAATTCAATGAAGAATTCACTCGTGTGTACTAAAACTGTAGTTCTGCCTGATTATTTTCATGAAAAATTCCTTTATTCTGAAAAAAATGGGGAAAACCCATCCAGGAATTTCAATGAATTTCACGTGAATGGGCTCGCCTCAGTACGGCCCATTGTTTCATAAAAAAAAAAGATTGGCAGGAAACGTGGTTCAATTTTGACAAAAATGACGTACTAACCTATGTCGATCTTTAAGAATAAATTATGCTCATGTTTTCGTCAAATTCAATAAGGAAGTCACTCATATGCACTAAAACTGTAGTTCTGCCCGATTATTTTCATGAAAAATGCCTTCATTCTGCCAAAAAATAAAAAAAATTAAACATCCAGGTAGTTCATATTCTGAAAAAAAAAATCCAGGAAGTTGTTGAAAAATTCTAAAGAGCGCAAAAATGTCAATGCTTTTCACGAGAATGGGCTCGCCTAAGTACGGCCCATTGTTTTATAAAGAAAAATACTGGAAATAACTGTCGTTCGAATTTGACAAAATGACATACTAACTACGTCGATTTTTACGAAAACATTATGCTCATGTTTTTGGAAAATTCAATGAAGAATTCACTCATGTGCACTAAAACTGTAATTCTGCCTGATTATTTTCATGAGAAACTCCTTTATCTTGAAAAAATTGGAAAAAAACATCCAGGAATTTCAATGAATTTCACGTGAATGGGCTCGCCTCAGTACGGCCCATTGTTTTATAAAGAAAAATATTGGCAGGAAACGTGGTTCAATTTTGACAAAAATGACATACTAACCTACGTCGATTTTTAAGAAAAAATTATGCTGTTTTCGTAAAATATATTGAGGAAGTCACTCATATGCACTAATACTATAGTTCTGTCCTAGTCTTTTCATGAAAAATGCCTTTATTCTGCCAAAAAATAAAAATAAACATCCAGACAGTTATATTCTTAGCTCTTTCGGTAAAGTCACGTTGAAGGGAAACAATAAAATAATAAAATATATATTATTGTTTCCCTTCAACGTGACTTTACCGAAAGAGCTAAGAATATGAATTACTGCAGTCACGAAAGCTTTAAATCAAAATCCAGATAGTTGTTGAAAAATTTTAAAGAACGCAAAAATGTCAATGCTTTTCACGAGAATGGGCTCGCCTAAGTACGGCACATTGTATTTATAAAGAAAAATACGAGCAGGAAATGTGTTTCGATTTTGACAAAAATTACATGCAAAAATAACGTCGATTTTTACGACGAAAATTATGCTCATGTTTTCGGAAAATTAAATGAAGAATTCACTCGTGTGCACTAAAACTGTAGTTCTGCCTGATTATTTTCATGGAAAATTCCTTCATTCTGAAAAAAATGGGGAAAAACCATCCAGGTGATTGTTAAAAAATGCTGAAAATTGCTCAAACACGCTAAAATTTCAATGGATTTCACGAGAATGTGCTCGCCTAAGTAGGGCCCATTGTTTTATGAAGGAAAATACTGGAAATAACTGTCGTTCGATTTTGACAAAAATGACATACTAACCTACGTCGATTTTTAATAAAAAAAAAATTGTTAATGTTTTCGGAAAATTCAATAAGGAAGTCACTCATATGCACTAAACTGTATTTCTGCCTGATTATTTTCATGAGAAATTCCTTTATTTTGAAATAAATGGAAAAAAAATCCAGGAATTTCAATGAATTTCACGAGAATGGGCTCGCCTCAGTACGGCCCATTGTTTTACAAAGAAAAATACTGGCAGGAAATGTGGTTCGATTTTGACAAAAATTACATACTAACCTACGTCGATTTTTAAGAAAAAATTGTGCTCATGTTGTCAGAAAATTCAATGAAGAATTCACTCAAGTGCACTAAAACTGTAATTCTGCCTGATTATTTTCATGAGAAACTCCTTTATTTTGAAAAAATTGGAAAAAAACCATCCAGGAATTTCAATGAATTTCACAAGAATGGGCTCGCCTCAGGACGGCCCATTTTTTTTTATAAAGAAACATACTGGCAGGAAACGTGGTTCGATTTTGACAAAAATTACATACTAACCTATGTCGATCTTTAAGAATAAATTATGCTCATGTTTTCGTAAAATTCAATAAGGAAGTCGCTCATATGCACTAAAACTGTAGTTCTGCCCGATTATTTTCATGAAAAATGCCTTCATTCTGCCAAAAATAAAAAAATAAAACATCCAGGTAGTTCATATTCTTAGTTTTTTCGGTAAAGTCACGTTGAAGAGAAACAACAAAATAATATAATACATATAAAACAATAAAAAAATTCTCACGACGTTTCGACCATAACTCAAACGGTCATCTTCAGGTGTGTTGGTTTGCATAAATTTATTTGTAAACGGCGCATTTATTTATTTATAAAAAAACGTTTGCGTCACGCGCAGCGATTTGGCAGTTTGCCCAGGACTAGTCCATCTATATTTTGAAAAGAGGAGGGGGAAGACGAAATTTTTCATAATGTATGCTGTCTGAAAGCCACTGTAAGCGTGAACAATCAATTAAGAACTGAAATGGTTTATCAAATCTTTCCAATGATTGCTAAGATAGAATCCATCTTCTCGGTTGAAATTGTCTCTGTGCTTGTATATGTGGATAGCCTCATGAACGAATCTCTCATGGAAGCCAGATGGCTTACAAAGAACCTCTGTCTTGGAAAAGTCAATGGCATGTGAGCCTACTGAATTAGAACAATGATCTGCTACGGCCGAGGTGTTGATCCTACCGTGTTTAAGGTCTGCTTTGTGTTCACGAATGCGGTCCGAGACATGGCGTTTGGTTTCTCCAATGTAACTACTACCACAGAGGCAACTTAGTTTGTAGACACCAGGGTATTGTATGTCCGGAATCACATCTTTTACAGACGGAACCAGATCACGGATTTTATGTAATGTGTTGAAACGGACCTGGATCTTGTGTTTATTCAAGATTTTGGAGATCTTTTTTGTGATCCCAGCAATGTAGGGTAAAGTGATGGTTTTGAAAGGCTCCTCAAGAGGGTTCTTCTTCATGGTTTGAGTGATAGCTTTGCGGATTGTATAGTCGGAGTAACCATTAGCCCTAAGAGCTTGGTGTACGTGCTTGAGTTCACTGCTTATGTGTTCCTGGTCGGATATGCATTGGGCTCTATGATACAGAGTCTTGATGAGAGAATTCTTCTGTGATGGATGGTGGTGGGAATCCGGTTTCAGATAAGCATCCGTATGGGTAGCTTTCCTGTAGACAGAGTGGCTCATTGAACCATCAGGTCTCTTTTTAATTAGGACATCCAAAAAAGGTATCTTGCCATCTATTTCTACTTCCATGGTAAATCTGATGGCTGGGTGTATGGAATTGATGTGGTCGAAGAATTGGTCTAGAGCAGGCCGGCCATGTGGCCAGATGACAAAAGTGTCATCCACGTACCTCTTCCATAAGGTTGGGCGTAGAGTGGCAGTCTGGATGGCGTCAGTCTCAAATTTCTCCATGAAAATGTTATTGTTTTATATATATTATATTATTTTGTTGTTTCTCTTCAACGTGACTTTACCGAAAAAACTAAGAATATGAATTACTGCAGTCACGAAAGCTTTAAATCAAAATCCAGGTAGTTGTTGAAAAATTTTAAAGAACGCAAAAATGTCAATGCTTTTCACGAGAATGGGCTCGCTTAAGTACGGTACATTGTATTTATAAAGAAAAATACCAGCAGGAAATGCTTCGATTTTGACCAAAATTACATGCAAAAATGACGTCGATTTTTACGACAAAAATTATGCTCATGTTTTCGGAAAATTCAATGAAGAATTCACTCGTGTGCACTAAAACTGTAATTCTGCCTGATTATTTTAACGAGAAATTCCTTTATTTTGAAAAAAATGAAAAAAACATCCAGGAATTTCAATGAATTTCACTAGAATGGCCTCGCCTCAGTACGGCCCATTGTTTTACGAAGAAAAATACTGGCAGGAAATGTGGTTCGATTTTGACAAAAATGACATACTAACCTACGTCGATTTTTACGAAAACATTATGCTCATGTTTTCGGAAAATTCAATGAAGAATTCACTCGTGTGCACTAAAACTGTAGTTCTGCCTGATTATTTTCATGAAAAATTCCTTTATTCTGAAAAAAATCAGGATAACCCATCCAAGAATTTCAATGAATTTCACGTGAATGGGCTCGCCTCAGTACGGCCCATTGTTTTATAAAGAAAAATACTGGCAGGAAACGTGGGTCGATTTTGACAAAAATTACATACTAACCTATGTCGATCTTTAAGAATAAATTATGCTCATGTTTTCGTAAAATTCAATAAGGAAGTCACTCATATGCACTAAAACTGTAGTTCTGCCCGATTATTTTCATGAAAAATGCCTTCATCCTGCCAAAAAAAAAAAATATAAAACTTCCAGGTAGTTTTGATTTAAAGCTTTGGTGACTGCAGCAATTCATATTCTTAGCTCTTTCGGTAAAGTCACGTTGAAGGGAAACAAGAAAATAATAAAATATATATCAAACAATAAAAATTCTCACAAAGTTTCGACCATAATACAAAGGTCGTCTTCAGGTGTGTCGGTCCGCATTAATTTATTTATTTTCAAACGGTGTATTTATTTATTTATTTTAAACGTCAGCGCCACGCGCAGCGATTTGGCAGTTTATTTAGAAGGACTAGTCCATCTATGTTCTGAAAATAGGAGCGGGGAGACGAAAAATTACAAACTAAGTTGCCTCTGTGGTAGTAGTTACATTGGAGAAACCAAACGCCATGTCTCGGACCGAATTCGTGAACAGAAAGCAGACCTTAAACACGGTAGGACCAACACCTCGGCCGTGGCAGATCATTGTCATAATTCAGTAGGCTCACATGACATTGACTTTTCCAAGACAGAGGTTCTTTGTAAGCCATCTGGCTACCATGAGAGATTCGTTCATGAGGCTATCCACATATACAAGCACAGAGACAATTTCAACCGAGAAGATGGATTCTGGCTTAGCAATCATTGGAAAGATTTGATTAACCATTTCAGGTCTTAATTGATTGCTCACGCTTACAGTGGCTTTCAGACAGCATACATTAATTTTTCGTCTCCCCCCTCCTCTTTTCAGAACATAGATGGACTAGTCCTTCTAAATAAACTGCCAAATCGCTCCGCGGGGCGCTGACGTTTTATTTATTTTTATTATAAATAAATACACCGTTAAAAAATAAATAAATGAATGCAAACCGACACACCTGATGACGACCGTTTGTGTTATCGTCGAAACGTCGTGAGAATTTGTATTGTTTTATATGTATTTTATTATTTTATTGTTTCCCTTCAACATGACTTTACCGAAAGAGCTAAGAATATCCAGGTAGTTGTTGAAAAATTCTAAAGAGCGCAAAAATGTCAATGCTTTTCACGAGAATGGGCTCGCCTAAGTACGGCCCATTGTATTTATAAAGAAAAATACTGGCAGGAAATGTGGTTCGATTTTGACAAAAATTACATGCAAAAATGACGTCGATTTGAAAGAAAAAAATTAAGCTCATGTTTTCGGAAAATTCAATGAAGAATTCACTCGTGTGCACTAAAACTGTAATTCTGCCTGATTATTTTCATGAGAAATTCCTTCATTTTGAAAACATTGGAAACAAACAACATCCAGGAATTTCAATGAATTTCACGAGAATGGGCACGCCTCAGTACGGCCCATTGTTTTATGAAGAAAAATACTGGCAGGAAATGTGGTTCGATTTTGACAAAAATTACATGCAATAATGACGTCGATTTTTACGAAAAAATTATCCTCATGTTTTCGGAAAATTCAATGAATGATTCACTCATGTGCACTAAAACTGTAATTCTGCCTGTTTATTTTCATGAGAAATTCCTTTATTTTGAAAAAATAGGAAATAAACCATCCAGGAATTTCAATGAATTTCGCAAGAATGGGCTCGTCTCAGTACGGCCCATTGTTTTATAAAGAAAAATACGAGAAGGAAATGTGGTTCGATTTTGACATAAATTACATACTAACCTATGTCGATGTTTAAGAAAAAAATATGCGCATGTTTTCGGGAAAATTCAATGAAGAATTCACTCGTGTGCACTAAAACTGTAGTTCTGTCTGATTATTTTCATGAAAAATTCCTTAACTCTGAAAAAAATGGGGAAAAACCATCCAGGTGATTGTTGAAAAACGCTGAAAAATGCTAAAACACGCTAAAATTTCAATGAATTTCTCGAGAATGTGCTCGCCTAAGTAGGGCCCATTGTTTTATAAAGAAAAATAGTGGAAATAACTGTCGTTCGAATTTGACAAAATGACATACTAACCCACGTCGATTTTTACGAAAACATTATGCTCATGTTTTCGGAAAATTCAATGAAGAATTCACTCACGTGCACTAAAACTGTAATTCTGCCTGATTATTTCCATGAGGAACTCCTTTATTTAAAAAAAATGGAAAAAAACCATCCAGGAATTTCCATGAATTTCACGAGAATGGGTTCGCCTCAGTACGGCCCATTGTTACAAAGAAAAATACTGGCAGGAAATGTGGTTCGATTTTGACAAAAATGACATACTAACCTACGACGATTTTTAAGAAAAAAATATGCTCATGTTGTCGGAAAATTCAATAAGGAAGTCACTCAAATGCACTAAAACTGTAGTTCTGCCCGATTATTTTCATGAAAAATGCCTTTATTCTGCCAAAAAATTTAAATAAACATCCAAGTAGTTCATATTCTTAGTTTTTTCGGTAAAGTCACGTTGAAGAGAAACAACAAAATAACAAAATATATATAAAACAATAAAAAATTCTCACGACGTTTCGACCATAACTCAAACGGTCATCATCAGGTGTGTCGGTTTGCATAAATTTATTTTGAAAACGGCATATTTATTTATATATATAAAAATAACGTTTGCGTCACGCGCAACGATGGCAGTTTGCCAGGACTAGTCCATCTATTTTTTGAAAAGAGGAGGGGGGAGACGAAATTTGTTTTTATGTATGCTGTCTGAAAGGCACTGTAAGCGTGAACAATCAATCAAGAAGTGAAATGATTTATCAAATCTTTCCAATGATTGCTAAGATAGAATCCATCTTCTCGGTTGAAATTGTCTCTGTGTTTGTATATGTGGATAGCCTCATGAACGAATCTCTCATGGAAGCCAGATGGCTTACAAAGAACCTCCGTCTTGGAAAAGTCAATGGCATGTGAGCCTACTGAATTAGAACAATGATCTGCTACGGCCGAGGTGTTGGTCCTACCGTGTTTAAGGTCTGCTTTATGTTCACGAATGCGGTCCGAGATATGGCGTTTGGTTTCTCCAATGTAACTACTACCACAGAGGCAACTTAGTTTGTAGACACCAGGGTATTGTATGTCCGGAATCACATCTTTTACAGACGGAACCAGATCACGGATTTTATGTAATGTGTTGAAACGGACCTGGATCTTGTGTTTATTCAAGATTTTGGAGATCTTTTTTGTGATCCCAGCAATGTAGGGTAAAGTGATGGTTTTGAAAGGCTCCTCAAGAGGGTTCTTCTTCATGGTTTGAGTGATAGCTTTGCGGATTGTATAGTCGGAGTAACCATTAGCCCTAAGAGCTTGGTGTACGTGCTTGAGTTCACTGCTTATGTGTTCCTGGTCGGATATGCATTGGGCTCTATGATACAGAGTCTTGATGAGAGAATTCTTCTGTGATGGATGGTGGTGGGAATCCGGTTTCAGATAAGCATCCGTATGGGTAGCTTTCCTGTAGACAGAGTGGCTCATTGAACCATCAGGTCTCTTTTTAATTAGGACATCCAAAAAAGGTATCTTGCCATCTATTTCGACTTCCATGGTAAATCTGATGGCTGGGTGTATGGAATTGATGTGGTCGAAGAATTTGTCTAGAGCAGGCCGGCCATGTGGCCAGATGACAAAAGTGTCATCCACGTACCTCTTCCATAAGGTTGGGCGCAGAGTGGCAGTCTGGATGGCGTCAGTCTCAAATTTCTCCATGAAAATGTTAGCTATAACTGGAGAAAGGGGGGAGCCCATTGGGGTGCCCTCAGTTTGTTTGTAGAAAGTTCCATTCCAAGTGAAGTATGTATTGGTTAAACAGTGTCTCACCAGGGGGGGTACCTCAGTGTTTAGTCCTTGATGAACCAAGTCTTCAATGATTGCAATGGTGTCAGGTACAGGAACCTTGGTGAATAAGGAAACTACATCAAAACTGACAAGCAGGTCGTCTGGGGACAGGGAAATACCCTTGATTGTTGATACCAGGTGAGTAGAATTTTGTACCGCAGAGGTGGTCTTTCCAGTGAAAGGACGCAGGATTTCAGACAAAAAACGAGCTAGTTTTTTTTTTTGGATGTCCTAATTAAAAAGAGACCTGATGGTTCAATGAGCCACTCTGTCTACAGGAAAGCTACCCATACGGATGCTTATCTGAAACCGGATTCCCACCACCATCCATCACAGAAGAATTCTCTCATCAAGACTCTGTATCATAGAGCCCAATGCATATCCGACCAGGAACACATAAGCAGTGAACTCAAGCACGTACACCAAGCTCTTAGGGCTAATGGTTACTCCGACTATACAATCCGCAAAGCTATCACTCAAACCATGAAGAAGAACCCTCTTGAGGAGCCTTTCAAAACCATCACTTTACCCTACATTGCTGGGATCACAAAAAAGATCTCCAAAATCTTGAATAAACACAAGATCCAGGTCCGTTTCAACACATTACATAAAATCCGTGATCTGGTTCCGTCTGTAAAAGATGTGATTCCGGACATACAATACCCTGGTGTCTACAAACTAAGTTGCCTCTGTGGTAGTAGTTACATTGGAGAAACCAAACGCCATATCTCGGACCGCATTCGTGAACATAAAGCAGACCTTAAACACGGTAGGACCAACACCTCGGCCGTAGCAGATCATTGTTCTAATTCAGTAGGCTCACATGCCATTGACTTTTCCAAGACGGAGGTTCTTTGTAAGCCATCTGGCTTCCATGAGAGATTCGTTCATGAGGCTATCCACATATACAAACACAGAGACAATTTCAACCGAGAAGATGGATTCTATCTTAGCAATCATTGGAAAGATTTGATAAATCATTTCACTTCTTGATTGATTGTTCACGCTTACAGTGCCTTTCAGACAGCATACATAAAAACAAATTTCGTCTCCCCCCTCCTCTTTTCAAAAAATAGATGGACTAGTCCTGGCAAACTGCCATCGTTGCGCGTGACGCAAACGTTATTTTTATATATATAAATAAATATGCCGTTTTCAAAATACATTTATGCAAACCGACACACCTGATGATGACCGTTTGAGTTATGGTCGAAACGTCGTGAGAATTTTTTATTGTTTTATATATATTTTGTTATTTTGTTGTTTCTCTTCAACGTGACTTTACCGAAAAAACTAAGAATATGAATTACTGCAGTCACGAAAGCTTTAAATCAAAATCCAAGTAGTTGTTGAAAAATTCAAAAGAACGCAAGAATGTCAATGGTTTTCACGAGAATGGGCTCGTCTCAGTACGGCCGATTGGTTTACAAAGAAAATACTGGCAGGAAATGTGGTTCAATTTTGACAAAAATTACATGCAAAAATGACGTCGATTTTTACGACGAAAATTATGCTCATGTTTTCGGAAAATTCAATGAAGAATTCACTCGTGTGCACTAAAACTGTAGTTCTGCCTGATTATTTTCATGAAAAATTCCTTTATTCTGAAAAAAATGGGGAAAACCCATCCAGGAATTTCAATGAATTTCACGTGAATGGGCTCGCCTCAGTACGGCCCATTGTTTTATAAAGAAAAATACTGGCAGGAAACGTAGTTCGATTTTGACAAAAATGACATACTAACCTACGTCGATCTTTAAAATAAATTATGCTCATGTTTTCGGAAAATTCAATGAGGAAGTCACTTATATGCACTAAAACTATAGTTCTGCCCGATTATTTTCATGAAAAATGCCTTTATTCTGCCAAAAAATTAAAATAAACATCCAAGTAGTTGTTGAAAAATTCAAAAGAACGCAAGAATGTCAATGCTTTTCACGAGAATGGGCTCGCCTCAGTACGGCCAATTGTTTTACAAAGAAAAATACTGGCAGGAAATGTGGTTCGATTTTGACAGAAATTACATACTAACCTATGTCGATTTTAAAAAAAAAATTATCCTCATGTTTTCGGAAAATTCAATGAAGAATGCACTCGTGTGCACTAAAACTGTACTTCTGCCTGATTATTTTCATGAAAAATTCCTTTATTTTGAAAAAATAGGAAATAAACCATCCAGGAATTTCAATGAATTTCACGAGAATGGGCTCGTCTCAGTACGGCCCATTGTTTTATAAAGAAAAATACTGGCAGGAAACGTGGTTCGATTTTGACAAAAATGACATGCAAAAATGACGTAGATTTTTACGAAAAAAATAATGCTCATGTTTTCGGAAAATTCAATGAAGAATTCACTCGTGTGCACTAAAACTGTAGTTCTGTCTGATTATTTTCATGAAAAATTCCTTTATTCTGAAAGAAAATGGAAAAAACACCAGCCAGGTGATTGTTGAAAAATGGTAAAACACGCTAAAATTTCAATGGATTTCACGAGAATGTGCTCGCCTAAGTAGGGCCCATTGTTTCATAAAGAAAAATACTGGAAATAACTGTCGTTCGATTTTGACAAAGATGACATACGAAAAAATTATGCTCATGTCCTTGGAAAATTCAATGAAGAATTCACTCGTGTACTAAAACTAATTCTGCCTGATTATTTTCATGAAAAATGCCTTAATTCTGAAAAAAATTGGAAAATAAAACATCCACGTAGTTAAATTTTGTTGTAAAGCTTTCGTGACTGCAGGTATTCATATTCTTGGTTCTTTCGGTAAAGTCACGTAGAAGGGAAATAACTGTGGTTTTATTTTGACAAAAATGACATACGTCGATTTTTACGAAAAAATTATGCTCATTACCTACTATAATCACCCAGAAATGTGTCCGTTCCGCGCGCACGTCACTCCACGAGGCCCACCCTCCCGCGTGACGTCACTCCACATGAGTGGGTGGAAGGTCGAGCTGAATTAAATAATTTATTACGCAGTTACTTCAAATGACGTTTCTTTACAGAAAGTGACGGTAAAGAATAAATCTACATCCGTGCGTGACGTCACTGTAAAAGAGCCGCCCCACATTAATTCATGTTCATGCCCGCATGGAAATTTACACGAACGCACAAGGTCGCGCACTCCACATGCCGCACCCCTCCCCTCCGTCATATGCATGAGCGAGTGGCGTCACTCCACGTGCCGCACCCCTCCCCAATAACCATTAGCGGGTGACGTCACTCCACGTGGGGCACCCCCCCTCTCATTAATAATCATAAGCTGAACAATTTTTCTATTGAATAATTCAGATTTACAGCAATAAACACCCGTCTTTGGTGGGGCAAAAAAGCTAGTGTTTTAAAATTCAATCAAGAATTCACTCATGTGCACTAAAACTGTAGTTCTGCCTGATGATTTTCATGAAAAATTCCTTTACTTTGAAAAAATTGGGAAAAAACATCCAGGTAGGTTTCAATGTTTTCCTGAGAATGGGCTCACGTAACTGCAGCCCATTGATTTATAAAGAAAAAGTGGCAGAAAATGTCATACGATTTTGACAAAAATTACATACTGTCGATTTTTCTGAAAAAAATTATGCTCACGTTTTCAGAAAATTCAATAAAGAATTCAGTCATACTAAAACTGTAGTTCTGCCTGATTAAATGCCTTTATTCTGCCCAAAAATGTAAACAAATATCTGGGTAGTAAGAAAAGTATGCTATTCTGCCAAAAGTTGGCAGAATAAAGGCATTTTTGTCGATTTTCATTAAATACACAATCTGCAGAAAATGCTGAAAAAATATCCAGCGTTGCAAAAAACCCAGATCCACTTCGGTGTCAAGAACGGCCGCAATTCACCACCAACAGTACAGCACCACGGTACTTGTGCCAGGCTAGGTGCACTTTGTACGATACACACAAGAGTACGGGATGTGTTGATTCACACATGCAAATTCACAGCAACTCAAAACTTCCAACAAAATGCAGAGAAAAGACAGACATGCAGTGGTACATCCATTGACATTTATTGTGCTGCATCCGAGCACTCCTAAAGTAGCGTTGACAGTAAATGTACAGCCGATGAGAAAAAGACACGTTTGTTTGTACAGATTATACTCATTTACAAACACCACCGAGCCTGCCATCGTCATGTGAGATTGCGCACGACACACTGCGCCACTGCGTGACCGTACGGCTAAGATGCGAAGGCATTGGTAACCGCGGTCGACTGGAGGACGCCTCCTTCACGTGTCCCCGGCTGCCTGCGGAAGGAAATGGCGTGCACGAGTAGAGGTGGTTGGGTCGGATCGCTTGGCAGCTCACAGCGGCGGCGGGACAGCGCTGGCAGCGGCCTGCGCGCTCCTGGCTGCCGCGGATTTCTGCTCGTAGTTGACAAGCTGCTGCCCCACCAGGTACCTGCCAATGGACAACGCCGTTAGCTCCACGCCAGCACACCGTCCGTTAGGCGGTGACGTTACTCAGCGGTAAAAACTGAGCAGGAGGCCTGAGACTCAGTGGAACTTTCGTGGGTAAACAAGCGCAGCAATACAAATAAATGTAATGCTTTGATGGAGATGTTGGTGGTGGTGTGGTGATGTGTGTGTTTTGGTGTTGGGGTAGTGTGATGGATATTGTGTGTGTGTGAAGGATGTGATAATAGTATGGTGGTGGGTACTGGCATGGTGGTGAAAGCGTAGTGGTGGGTAGTGGTGTGGTGGGTAGTGGTGTTGTGGTCGTGATGTTGTGTTGGTGTAGTGGTTGTGGTATGGTGATGGAGTGTGGTGGGTGGTGGTGCAGCGGTGGTGGCGCTGTGGCGAAAGTCTACTTGTCATTCTTGATGTGCTCGTAGAGGCGGCGGAATTGCTGAGCTTGAAAGGAGACAAATCCGAGCAACATCACCACCATGAGCACCAGCGGGTAAATCCTGCGCCGGACCAGCGTCTGCATCTCCGGCGCGGCCCCTGTGAAACCACGGAGCTACCGTCAAACAAGCCCCATGAACTGCGGCACCACAGGAGGCCCTCATCCAGCAGCGGATTCACAAAGGGCTGGACTCGCACGCATTTATTGAGGTGCATACTGGCAGGAAATACCTCAGTTGAATAAGGTGTAGTGTGGTTACAGCACGGCTGACGCATGCCGCACCACACTACAGAAAGTAACCTTGGACACATGTGGGTCCACTTGAGGACGTGGGGAACCAATTGAGCACACAGATCACAATAAAAAACGACCCGTCGTGCTTCCCTCGTCCAGTGCCAACCGCACAAGTGGGTAGCGGGGGCGGGGGCATGGCGAGTTCGTTAGGATCCGGCCTCACCAAACAGCGGCACGGCGCCAGCGGCGATGACGTAGGGGATGCACAGGTAGAGCAGCAGCACGGTGACCACGGGCGCCGCCAGCTCGCGAATGATGAACCACAGGTTCATGTTGCGCAGCCCGTTCGCGTAGATCTGCAGCATAGCGGGGGCAGCAGGGCTTCGCACACTGCTAGGCTGGGGCATCGCAACTCCAGTCCCCTCGAACCCCCCTACCACTGTCCCCGACGTGTCATGATTATCAACACTTTGCACTGCTATAAAAACTCATTTTGCGATGCTGTGGAGCATTGGAGTTCAAAGCATAAATAAGTAAAATTAAATGTTTTTTTGTCCATCGGCCTTTTGACCTTTCAAATCAATATTATCCGTATAATTTATATTCAAATGAATCCCCTGCACATTGCAAAGCAACATCAATTAATGGACTAGGACAGGGTGCTTATAGACCAGGGGAGCAGAAGGGTACGTGTTCAGATCTGTACATGTAAACCACACGCAAGAGTCTATCATCGCGAGTTGTATTTCATCAGCGAGACCGAGCGCTCGCTTTTGGAATCTGGGGATGGTGCGAAGTGGAGTCCACTCGCCTGCTCGATGATGCTCTTGAGCCACCACTGCGGGCCCATGAGGGTGATGGCCGTGATGATCTTGGCGTGCAGAACTCCGAGTGCCCAGTTCTGGCCACGCGGGAACCACGCACACGGCACTCGGCGTAACCATCGACTCAACCCAGAATCCTCTACAATTTAGCTTTATATGGCAGCTACACACAACTGGGCCTCAACACGCTGTAAGCCAAAGTTTAACAGTGGCTTGACCCAACCGTGCTACGCCATAAACCCTCACACTCCAATGCCTTACCCAGGAGTAAACCTCCAGAGCCGCACAAGCATAAAGCCCGGTCACCCACTGACCGAATGGGTTTGAGTAGAAATGGTATGATGAGTCGATCAGGCCGATCAATCAACCAGGATTCATAGTCAACCGCTTGTCTTGTGGTCGATTACTTGGGCCCCTTGAAAAATGGTGGCCGCTGCCACATCCTGCCCCTCCAAAGGTGGGAAACCCCCACGCCCAGTGTGACGTCACTGATGAAGCCGGTGATGTCACCAGACTTTGCCCATCACCTCTCATCCAGCGGCACACATGGGAGCATAGGTGAGACTTTTTCCTAAATTATTTGAGGTATTGATTAGTCTAGTAACTGAACCAACCACCAGTAATTGGACAGCCCAGCTCGAGTGTGAAGTCATCTCATCTCCACATGGCATCAGCATCACAACCAAGGCACAGGCCAAGCAGGCGAGTGCTACTAGTACCAACCTGCGAACCCCAACATATTGGAGCTTCCCTCTGTATAACTGTCACCTATTAGAGTCCTTGCTTTACATCCCATCACTCAACTCCGGAAAGGTCCAAATAAGACGCCAGAAACATTAAATTCCCCCCTTCCAGTACTGTAATACTGCCTCCTCTATCTCCAGATAAGCTACCAAGTGTGAACAACTCCGATTGCATTGAAAACACTGAAACAGGATATTTTGATAATTTATAGGGACCTCACTAACACTACGATTGCCTCTTCCTTGCTTGCGGTGTGCACCCACCCCCGCAAACTACCCACCAACACACCCACCCACCGAAGCAACTACACAAACCACCCACCCACGCACCCACACACATCCACCCGCTCCCACCAGCACCCACCCACCGAAGCACTCGCACAAACCACCCACCCATCCACTCACTCAACCACTGTACATCTGTGAAAAAGAGCTTCACAGCTCATTAGATTTCTCCAAGATAAATACATATTCTGATGATTCTGATACACCCGCAACCACAAGTCCACCCACCTACGCACCCACCAATACATGCACCCAACCACCCACCCACCGACGCACCTGCCAGGGAAAGAAAATTGGCGTCTGGTCCAGTGGCACCCGGAGAGGCGCCACCACCACCAGGTCAAACAGGATGCCAAGCAGCAGGGGCACAACGCCCGCCATCAGCACAGCCACCACCACGGACTTGATGAGCTGTTGGGAGTGGGCAGAGGGAGAACGACCACAGCTCTTTCTTCCACACACCCCACACACGCAGATAAGCCCCATGCACGCACACATGCCCCACGCACGCGCACGTGTGAAATGGGCTGACTCGCCAATGTGGATGTCAGGTGCCCACGGGTCTACGGAGTGGGCAGCGCAGAGCAGTGCACACAAATCAAGTGCTGGTCAAATGAGCAACATGACCCGCACGGCATGGGCAGGGCCTCATCCAGCAGTGGATTTACATGGTGATCTACATGTACGAGGTTTCACAGGGAGAGGTTAATATTCTCGTCAGGCTCAGGGAGGCAAGACTGAGATGCATGGGTTAGATCGCGTAAATATATAAATGTGTCGTTAAAACCCGCCACCACCCGACACAGCCAACTAGTAAGGGTTGTCACGTAAACAGAACGTGGCCAATTTGTGACTAGTACAGCACACCGGTGTGTTGGAGAGCCAAGCCACAACATTTACAATCTGAGTACGAAGTTTCGCCTGTAATTACAACTAGCTTCATCAGGCGACAGCCAGATTTGTGGAGAAGTCTGTTTCGTTCCTTAGAGGCATAGATGTGGAGACCACACTTCTGCCCTCTTGCGCAGAGTGGGGGGGGGGGGATTACTGAGGCAACGTACATTATTATGGGAGCCCTTTGAACTTGCTCTTCCTGTCTACTGTGTTGATTAAAATAGCCCTACCAATGGTAATTCCTATTGAAGTAAGCTGCCCTTTGTAGGCATGCATTTAAATAATGTATTATTTGATTATTCGCTTCCACGCAGCACTAAGGTGTAAGCTATCCGAACAGTTCAAGTTATTTTTATTTCTTACAATTTCGATAGATTCTCTAATTAGTCTTGGCCAGTAGTCGCTAGTTTTGCACAGAACTTCAACATCACCAAAATCAATTAAGATGGTTTAGGAATGGGATGCAAAGAGGCAGAGTAGATGGGGCCAACAGGGCTATGGACAGATTTACATAGAGACCGTTGATTCTCACAGAGACCCACAGACTCACGCGGAGACCCACACACTACCCCAGAGACCCATAGACTCACACAGAGACCCATAGACTCACACAGAGACCCAATGACTTACACAGAGACCCATAGACTCACACACAGATGAGAAGGGCTATGGAGATGCCACCAGTGCAGGGCAGGAGCAGAGGGAGGCAGAGGTTGAGAGACGGGAGGATGCAGTGGAACGAGATGTGAGTAGAGTCAATGTGACTCGAGCAGAGGCACAGAATAAAAGCACAAGGAGAGGCAAAATCCGAGCAGTTTACCCCATGCAGTAATGGGAGTTGTGGCTAACAAGATGAAGTGTAAGTTCTCACTGAGTTGTAGTCACGTGTGAGTGGGATATAGAGTGAAGCCTGGAGATCACAGGAAAGCGGCAGCTGGCCCTGGTGCAACACCACGGTGAGCGGCGTTGGGCACAGGCAGACAGGACCCACCAGCAAACTCCACTCCTTCACTTTCTGCAGAAGCACCGTGCGACCCTGGGGCAGCCACGCAGCCGAGATGGTGATGGCCCGCGCTGCCAACCAGCACACGTAGAGGCCGCACGCGGCCGTGTAGAGTTCGTGGATGCGCGTCTCGCCCGTCCAGAATGACATGAGCCAACGTCCTGCCAGCACTGCAGCCATCGAGAGACCGCGTCGCAAAATAATTACGATTAAACTTTTACCGATGTCGTCAGCAGCACCGCACATGGCCACTAGTTATCAACAGACACGCGATGATGCCACAGTGGGTCGTACAACAGGAGATGCTTTCCGACATGCGTTTGTCCTCGGAGGTAATTAGCGGCAACGGGGTTAGCTTCTGAGCCACTCAATGAGATGACGTGACATCATTAGATGCTGTGACACGTGACGACGTCATGGGGAGGAAAGGCGCATGCATGGCTTGTGACCAAACAGGCTTATCCGTTTTTTTACCAGCAAATTTTGGGCAACACTTTGATCGTATTGTCCATTTTTTTTAGAGGGAAAGTTCCTAATAGCAGCACAACTTTATACTAAAATATAATTTATACTGTGACGCCCATGTCACAAACAGGCAAATGGACCAATCTAAGGCATTACACGTTTTCAACAGCAGTTGTAAAATAGGTTTAGAACTCTCACCTGGGACAATGAGGCAGACAAGACTCGCCACCATTAGTGTGAAACACAGTAGAGCCAAGAGCAGCATCACCTGCGAACAAACACCCATGACCACATGTAGGGACGACCACACTGCACCGACTGATATGAGCATTCTGTTTGCCAATTACAGCGCGTGCATCGCCCACGGCTCTCACCCGGGACGCAAAGTGGCTGGGCCGGTGGTACGGTTGGAAGCCCACGGGGCCTCCTTGCTGCAGCATGGCCTGATGTGCCATGTTGAGGCCTCCCAGGGCTGGCGCGGCCGCCGGCACCGCTGCGGGCGCCAGTACGGGCGGCGCTGCCGCCACCCCCTCCTCAAGCTCGGCGTTGTTGTTGTTGTTGGGCCCTGGCTGGTGATCGGCACCGCCGTGCGGCTCCGTAGCGGTGTCTCCTTCAGCCTCGTCCCCAAGCAAATAGGAGCGCAGGTCCCTGAGAGGCATGGTTCCAGTGCCACAGACGCCATCAATCGTGAGTACAATACAATATCTGCTTAGCACAGAAGTCCTTGCATCCAATGTTAACATTCATTAATGATTTTTGGGTGAGGTCACGTAATGATCTGGCCAAATGTGTCATGAAGCACATCCACCCAGCACAGCAAAACAAATTAAACTGTGTCGTGTACAAGCAATTAATGACACAGTCATAATCAGCGAGTGAAACGCCTGTACGCGTGACTTTAGTGTGAATACGGCAAGGGTAATAGTGTTTATGAGACACGACGTGGCAAGGAGCGCGAGAGACGACCAGGGTTTACGCGCGTGCTGACCGCGCGACGCGGACGACTCACAGGAGCCGGCCGGCGGTGAGTGTCCACGCACGCACCAGGCCCTTGAGCCACTGCCGTGTGTGGCCCTGCTCCAGCAGTGCCGGCAGTACCACCTGCAGCAGCAACAGCTCCAGCGATAGCTCACTCACAGGGGCGTCGCTGCGCACGGCACACGGACAACCACGTTAGCTCAGCCCGGGCGATACACACGCACGCATGGTGCGACAACGTACGAATGTCAGCAGTGCTCTCGGCGGCGTCGTGCTTCGGCACCTGTAGAGCATGACGTTGTAGGGAAGAAACGTTGGCAGGAGAGACTTGATTATGTGGATGGGCAGCCACAGCATGAGCAGCACGATGGAGCCAAACACAATCTGCCGAGAGAACAGAGTCCATATCGTTGGCATTTTCCATCAATTTTATCCCAATTGCGCTGTCGGCATTGGGTCACGAGACAGGGTGTCCGTTCGCGTATGTCGCACGGCAGTGCACTGATTTGTGTTTGATAACAGCCCACGGAAGCGGATACCACAGAGCTACCTCTGACATAAAGGACCTCAAAACAGAAGAGGGTAGCACTCCGCCATCCATTTCACGTCAACATTCATTTGTTTTCCAGTACAATATGGCGTTCTAATTTGAAAGGGTTAAACATGTTTTAGTGACAGATATTGCCGTAAAAAATAGGACGCAACCCAAACCCGAACCGGCGCTCACCACGGAGAGGATGAACCTGCGAACGTGTCGGTAAATCGGCAGGTGGATCATCTCCTGTACGGGGTTGAAGTCTGGATCGTTGAGGTTTCGGAGAAACCACAGAAGTCCCGGTCGCAAAACCTGCGCAGTGAGAGCACAAGATACAGTGCTCATTAAGCACAGAAAACTACCATCGACATTACTGAGCGCACAAATGTAGTATTGTAATATACGTATAACCCTTTGTCAATCCACTGTTGGATGAAGGGCTACCAACACGAGGCTAGTCATGGGAGTTGTGTTACAATACTTAACCACAATGGTCAGTTCGGATTGGCGAAGGAAGGGTGACCAGAACCGATTCAGATACCGCTCGCCACCGGTGTTAATCGTGGCTGGGAATCCAACTCTTGTCACTGGGCTTGTAGCATGTGCTGATCGCTGCCCCACCACTCCACCCCTACATGTGCTCAATAAACACACCCCGACATTACCGACGTCGCCGACTGCGCAAACTACGCACCGCCACATAAATTGCCAGGTTTCCCTTACAAAGGAGGCATCTGCATTGCCAGCCACTGCGTGGTAGAGAAGGCTGCACCGCGTACGCAGATTCAGCCGCACCGAGCTGACCGCGAATTTAGCTTTCACGGCGTCTAAACTCGCCATACGCCCGACGTGCCGCAACGGCTCGGGGGCCCGCATGGGCCGACAGGTCACAACGCACGGCTGCGTCGCGCTACGCGGAGCCGTCGTGCCGCGAGGGCCCGGCCACCGGTCAGTGCCGCACCTCGCGCAGCAGCAGGATGAAGGCGGCGAAGTAGAAGACGTAGACCATGCCGACCAGCCAGTGCAGGAACATGGTGGTGCCCGGCGCCGATTGGAAGCTCGCCTCTCGATCCTTCAGCGTCGCGTCAAACATCTCCTGCTCCGACAAACACATTTTCATAATCGTTATTGTCATTGTCGTTGTCATCATCGTAATTGTCGTTAACAAGACCACAATCACCATCTTCTCACTCGTTTTGTGCCTTTATGGCATTGGACAGCACATTTGCAAAGAATGGGCAAAAACACAACAGAAACTCTATTTTGATGCCAAAAAGGTGAATGTGTAAAGTAAATGTTGATTTCTGCTGCCATTACCAGTGAACAAATGTCCAGCCACCAGCCGCAGATGAGTGGGAACACCCCGATCTCCACCACGACCAGCAGAGACACCTGACACAGAAGCACAGCGCCAGGGCACATGGTGCACCAGCACTGATATTAAACAGCCATGCCCCCTGGTCCATCGCAAACGAAAACAAGACCATCTAGATGTAGTTAGGGTCTAAATGCAACTGCACGTCAAAGACGCTGTATATGGCCGCATGGTCACGGTTACAACCGCTCGCTATTCAGACAAAGCCACTCCGCTGCAGGGGGCCACCCCCCGGTGGCAGCTGTCAAAGGATGTTTAAGAGTCGCTTCTGAATATCTACATTATAGATAATATTTTCTCATGGTAAAGAACGACCGAAGTAACTCTGGATCGATAAGAAGGTAAGGTCAGGTGCAGGAGGAGAGGGAGGTTTTGAGCCAAGACTTGGAAATCTGGAGGCACCTTGACCACAACGTAGCCGAGACCAAGGATCCGCTTGGAACGCTGGAACCTCACCAGCGACGCCAGGGCCTGGGTCGGGACCGCGAGTCAAGGACGACAGGGACAGGCTTGCGCCACACACCAACGCTAGGGTCAGGATATCGTGAAACTGTGTTTTGAGTTGTTATAAATGTTGACAACAAATAGTTCTCAAGTGTCACAGTTTATCGGTGTTAGATTGTAAGGTCTATTGCAAATTCACCCAGAATGCGCACCGTCTGATCAGATTTCAAAAGCTAAGAAGTGTTGAGCCTGGATAGTGCTCGGATGGGCGACCGCCGTGCATAGGCCAGGCATTGTTGTTGGCTGCGTCGGGGCTACATCGTCAGCAATGCAGAAAAATGCACTGTTCTACTGTACTATTCCACAACAGCTCTGCTCCAACGCCATCACCAACAGGCACTAAACGGCGTGGTGAAGAATGGTCAAATGATTCACGTGCCCCGCATGGCGTGGGGAGACCCGCATCCAGCAGTGGATTGACAAAAGGACTGTGCTGTTAGTCCATCCACCCACCATCGGTATGAGCCGTGGTTTGGGAGGTTGACGGTCACCATGCGCCAGCCTCACACGTGCGTCGTGTGTGCGTCGTGATGCGTGCAATGCTGCAGGAGCAGCTACAAGCTGGGACGTGTCCCACGAATTGTGGCCGTGGCGGAGGATACGTGGAAGAGCACGAGGGCAAGGGCGAGCAGCACGTAGCCCACGATAGTGGTGATGAGGCCCTCGAAATGCGAAGCTGCCACCTGGTGGCAGAGACCACGAACACACGGGCACATCACCTTCACACACACACACACATGCAGACAGGAGCACAGATACTAGAATACTATAGCACAGCAACTAAATATGACAGTATCTCAAGATACTGTACAGAAACTGTGGGCACGTTAATTTAATAGGGAGTGAGGCAGTCTTTGGTAGAGGAGAACAAAAAGGTCTTGAGCCTGGACTGAACAGGGGCAGGCAGCCATCATCACGGATGACTGGGAAGACCCCTCCCATACACAGGCACACGTGTGCACATTCATGAACCCACAGATGAACACAAACGCATGCATGCACAGCAGGTGACAACACAACATCTCAGCGTCTCAGCACCAACCCTAGCAGTGAAATGATATGATCCGGTGCGCGTGTTTTTTTCAGAGAGTGTGTCGCAGCCTTGACGATACTATCGAGTGGCCGAGCATGCAGGACGAGACGTGGAGGCTCACGAGGGCATGGCAGTGACTGTGTGCATCGTCTGATGCAGGAGAGTTCTACTCACATGCTCCTTGACTCCCATGGCCGCCACAGAGAAGTGGCCCACGTGGTAGGGACAAAACGCTGCAAAAGGACAAGATTTTCGGAGAATCAGAACATATTTCCGCACAATTATTTATTATGATTAAGCTTGTCTACCCAGAAAAGCCTCACCGAGTCTCAAGACTCTTTATCAGGAGGGTCCTGCCAAATAATTTGCAGTAGGGGCTGAAGGACGGTGACCCGGCCCAGTGGTGGAGCGTTCGCTGCTTGTTGCAGAGGTTCGCAGTGTGAATCCAGCGGCCGCCCTGGCTAATACCATGGGTGTGTTAACCATAATATTACTACTGCACCATCCGCTTCACAGTGGACTTTAAAGATCGCATGACATAATTCGCAACAGTAGGCCATTGTGTGCCAGTATTGGAGTCCAAAGTTGCCAAATTAAATAATTACACTGCAAATAACTCATTTAGGACTATACACACAGCAGCAACAATCGCCCCCCTACTAGCAGACAAATGTCCCAGGTCACTCTTGCAAATGAGACTCGTCCTGGTCACTTGGGTTCTCACCTTGTAACATAAAATGCACTCGATACTTGCCGTGTGTAATACCAATGGAGTTTTATGCAGGTAATCTTCAGCACGGGGATGTTTGGCCAATACCAGTTACATTATGGGTTTTTCTTTCTTCAGAAAAATGGTTCTAAAATGTACTTGACATCTTTATAAGTTGCTTGAGAGGCCTTCTATGTTGTCTGTGCCTTTGAAGCCAGTGTGGAATTACACGCGAGTGGTGTAGAATTTGGCAAAAACTCACCAAACACCAAAATGAAGAGGGTGTTCAACGACACGACCCAGAACACGTGCTCCTGCAACCACAAACATCACTCGAGTCTCAGAGCACAGGCCGGGCGAACCATGTACTTGTAATGTGTAAAGGCCCTTCATCCAGTGGTGGATTGACAATTGGCTGTAAATGATTATGAATGTGGTCCCGCTCTGTGTAATATCCCAAAGAGGAAGAAAAATATTCTTACCAGAAACACGAGGGATCCATCAAGGCCGAGCATCTGAAAGGAATTCACATGGCGCGACGCATGACACGAGTCCCCAGGTCTCCCTGACCCTGTGCGTGTCTCAACGTGCATGTGTTAAAGTGTGATGGATATATGAACTGGCTTCTCCTAGGTTGACTCAGTATTAAATGAATAGTTAGTTCAGTGTGTAAAAATCAGCACTGGGGAGACAAAGGTGGCCGGGAGTGATGTAAGTCACACACCCCTCATGTGCCGAGCCAGCCTTCATAAGAGCTCGCTAACGGCACTTGCCCCAACAGCCTGTATAGGCTACATGAGAAATGTTTGTTTTTGAATGCGCGTGTCCTCTCACCCGCTCCCACGTGAGCTCCTCTGCCGCTCGGTCCCACTCCAGCGCGTTCCAGTTCCCTCCTTCAAACAACACAGAGCAGATTAACTCCCCACAGGTGCAGGGCTGAGTACACCACCGCAAGAGGCATGGATGAATGCACTACCGACAAAGTGTAGGAATTCATCCCCTGCCAACGTGTGTAGGAATTAATGAATGAGATACCTTGGGCAGCACCATCAGCACCGTCAGCTGCAGCTTCATCTTCTACATTCTCCTCTTCCTCCCCATCCCCCACCTCCACCTCCTCCAGCTCCCCCTCCTCCACCTCCTCTTCCTCCTCCTGTGGGACCTCCTCGACGTCCTGCAGCCCTGGTGCGCCATCCCCCGCGGGCTCAGCCACAATGGGAGGCACGACCCCGTCCTGGGGACCTGCGCCCTCCGCCACTCGTCCGCCCGCCGGCTCTCCATCCTCGGCTCCATTTCTGGCCGGTGGTGCCCCCAGATCGACTACCTCTTCGGCCTGCGCCCAGTCCCGTCGGTAACACAAGCCCCAGGTAAACCGAACAAGCTCACAGGAAAACGCTGCAACGCACGGCTAACAGAGCGCTGCCAACCAAACACCAACAATACAGATGTCCCCTCTTCACAAACTCCACTTCTCCTCCACATGCCAAACCGACTGTGGATCCAAGGGGGGTGATGGGGGTGATCGCCCACCTCAAATGACATTTCAGCACTGCTGCCACCCTCTCCTTGGAAAGTTTCTAAATCTGCCTGTGGACCAAACATTAATTAACTATCGCCAGACATTTCTAATGCAGGACCCTCATATTTATCATAAATAAACCAGCAAGCCTTTCCTTTGATCTGAACACAATAACGAGTAAAGGCATTAGCAGCAGACACCCCCTCCACATGTCGCTTGCATAACCGTACTGTGCGGTCGCCGGTTTTCAATTGGATCGTGTGACAACGGAGAATATCATTGTTTATCTTCTCTTGCCAGGGAAACGCTGAGGAGGTTTACGTGTTGCATTACCGCCTCGACGCCGACACGTCACAAGCGAGTCACGAGGCGCGCCCGTACAGCTTCCGAGTGTTCACGCCAGTGGGCCAACCGCGACGCTCACCTGCGCGTCATGCGGCGCAGGCTGCCCGGGGCCGTTGTCGTTCGCGTTGGGATTGACGTTGAGGTTGGCGTTCGGGTTGGCATCAGGGTTGGCGTTGCGCGCCTGCTGGTTCTGCTCCAGCCAGGGCGGCGCCCCCCCGTGTAGGATCTGCTCGCGCAGCCACACGAGGCTGATGAAGGCGCACAGCGTGCACGTCACCACGAAGCAGCCCTGGAAGCAGTCGGCCAGGAGATTGTCCCTGCAGAGGATCACCGCGACACGGGGAGAGAGAAACAGCACGGCTGTGGCAGTGCAAGAACGCGAGTGTGTGTTTGCGAGCCAGCTGTGATGTATGGATCAAAAACATTGACATCAAGAGAATGGAAAAACAGGCGGTAAGGGGACAAAGCATGGAGATATGCATGCTTGGAAAGACACGGAGACAGAAAGAGGAACACGTGGACACGGAAATAGTGACATCATAATGACAATTAAGGGCAGGACGGACGATGGCTGATGAACAGAATGGAATGACAGCCAGAGGAGGGCCACTGCGGAGAAGGAGCAATGAGATCGGTGTAAATGCAGAAGTGAGATGAACGGCAGCATCACCGGACAGTGAGGAATGGCAACCACGTGGGGAGGCCTTCATTCAACAGTGGCTAGAGAATGGCTGATGATGACTAAGCAGCAAATGTGCAAGTAAACATTCTGAGTTGACAAAACAGCCACGCTGAATCAGAATGTGTGTTGGTAAACTATAATGATCGCTCACGTATATTTGGATATAATGTATCAGTAGATTTATGAAATGACATACATCAGGGCTGGGGACTATTTTCTTACCAACGTCTGAATAGGGCTTTCAAACATCCACACCTCAATCACACCGCAGCGCTATTTAATAACTACGCAAAAACACTTTGAGGGCTCACTGCATTTCTAAATGCAATGCAATATTCCCCTTTCATACCCAATTTCTAAGGCAAGATACTTATAGTGACAGATAAATATTGTTTGCAGGCCGTTTTGAATCGGTAGGCCTCATGTTGCCACGGGCCTTAGGTTCTCCATTCCTGGCACACATTACAAGGCTCCACAACAGCCATATAAAAATGTGTGTTTGTGCACCAATCAACAGAAATATGTCCCCATGCTTACACAACATTATACAGAAATTGTCCTGGTTTTATTTGCCCCCTGTTTGTTACTTACAGAGCAGAGGCTCTTTTCTTTACTGAAAACTAACGTGTGAAAAGTGTTTTTGGAGACAGAGCGAGAGTACATGATGTGACCTCTGCCAGGGAAACCACTTGAGCACAATGCCCAGAGCTAAAGAACAAAACGGGATTCGCAGCTCAAGAATCTCCAGGAAAAACAAGGCGGTGTTCGCACACAATACTTCCCACAGCCTCCTACAAGCCAGCTGTTAACAAGTGAGTCTCTAACCAAGCCTGAACTCAACCAGGCATTCAGCTAAACAGCCTTCATACAATGCATTATTTTTATTTTATCGAGTGCAATTCCAGGAAGTACACTCCATCACTATGGCCAGGTGGCTCAGTGGTAGAGTGAGCGGCTTGCAATCAGAAGGTTGTGATTTAAAATCCTGGTTGGGGGTTGCCTCAAACCATCATCCCTTTGAGGTCGATAAAATAAGAAACACTTTGTGGTAGTCCTATGGATAGACTCGCGCCCATCCGTAGGAATGCGAAAATTCCCCTGCTGGCTCATGGCTGTGAAGAGGCCATGATCTCCATCTCAATGCTCATTCTAGCAGGAAATTACTTCTTTTGACACAACACAAACTGTTCAATAATACTGTTAAAAGATGGAGTGAGTGAATGCCTGAAATTAAATGTTGTGTATTAATCACGTAAATAATTTAGTACATGCTGTACGAGTGCCATCCTTCTAGCGCAAGGATGGCACAAAAGCGCTATGTTTCACAGACAGCAGACGGTGATGTGGTCACGTGTTATCCCAATTAAGAAATTTGCATGTAATTTTGTAATTATGCAAATTTGGAACATGATGCCGGCACACAACGGCCTACTCGTTTCAAATTACTTCAGGGGATCTTTTAATGATCACTGTGGAGCAAAAGGCATGATTATTTAAAATGAATACACCCACTGTAATAACCAGGGCGGCCGGCTGGATTACAACCTCGAACAGCGACAACACGCAGCTAAAGCGCTACCGCTGGGCTGCGTCACCGCCCCCAAGTAAAACCACAGGTGCAGCGACGTGATGGTGAACGACCCGGGTGTTGATTGTCGGTGCTCTCTCACGTGGAAAGAAGGTCCAGGGGCAAGGTCAGCAGGGAGCTCACGGAGCCAGTAAAGAGACACTTGTAAATGCGGCCTGAAACATAGCAGAGGTTACGGGCATGAGCATGCACTCACACGTGACAAGCAGAGATGCTGGGAACAGGGCAAAACTAAAGCGCTTCGAGCATCCCTACTTAACATTCTGGCACGCAAAATCAACGCACGCTATTTAATCACTGGGCAGCCAAATGAGATAATCTCTTTGATGCCAGACAACTGGATAGGCGAAGTAAATTGGGCATGTTAGAGAGCATACTTTGAACCCCCACAACGCACCGCGTGGCTGCAGGAACTAAACAGCTGCACGTACTGGCTCTGTGGGTGCACACGCTGTAAATTGTAAACACGCAGGCTCTGCAGCCTCCAGCTTCAGGGCGAAGCTGTTCCAGACCGGTTAGAAACGGTTACAGCCGGGTGTGGTGACACACGTCTGCCTCTGGACACGAGAGTTGGTGGATCATACGGATTCAACTACTTTCCAAACCCAATGGGCTGCGAAACAGCCAGAAGGTGGCAGCCCAGCATGTGGGTTCAAGTTCCCATCTGCGCAGCCCTTTGTCATACCCCTCTCATGCAATGGGCTTTTTCTCTACGTTATTCTTTTTTGCTTCAACATTCAAAATAACCCTTAAAACTTCATTGGCCAAATATACCAAATGCAGAACCATCCTGAAATCGGATCCTGAGACTTAATGGAGAACTCCTGGAGAAATAATAAAGTTTAATTAAACACAGACCATGAACAGATCGGCCCGGAACGTGCCCGATCCCATCAGATCTCAGAAACTAAGCGGGACTGTCGCTGTGGTACATTATGGGCAGCTTAAGGCACTGCAACAAAACCCACTAATGTACTGCACTTATATGCTCCTATGTCTACGCACCCCACCTTAATCAATCCACACTGATCAGCGTCGCGAAGTAAAATCAAACAACCCCCATGACCCACAGCGTGGGAAGGCCCCCAGCCACTAGTAGACTGGCAAAAGTGCTGTGCATCATCATCAGTAACCATAATCAATCCACTGCTGCATAAAGGCCTCCCAAAGCCCACACCTTCTCCCACAGTACACGTGCACACACACACACGATTCAACACATCACCCTACATAAAAGCGCAACAGCAGTCCCGTTTTCTTAAGAGTTGTGGGCGCGCACGTGCACCCGGGGCTCCGGGAGTCGCCCTCCCTGCTCACTCACAGGCGGTGAGGGGCACGACCCCGAGCCAAGCGAAGGCCACGAGGGTGTAGTGCAGCCAGAAGCGAACGCCCGTGCACACGCTGCGGAACAGCCCCGCCAGGATGTCGCGCAGCGGCAGCCGAGACGGCATGTCCGGCGAGTAGACTGCACGCGGGCGCACACGACACACCGTGGGGATTAGAAGGCGGACAATATTGGGTTCAAATCCACGTTTCACTCGTCCGTGATTAAACTGGGTTCTCAAGTGTGACCGCGCAAAAAATAACGTCATCGAGTATTTCTTTCTCCATTTTATTTGACTAAATTCCAGCTCTGAGAATTAAAAATATTGGTTCGACTGTTGTGCGACGAACATTACTCTGTGGTAGGGTGGTTGGAAGCCGGTGAGCTGCGAGTATTTGAATGTTATTCCCTCGTCTGAGGGTTTTCTGCAGCTACAGTAGTTCCTTGGTTAACAGTGACATCGGTTAATGGTTTTTCAGCTAATGCTTCACCTCCCATAGAACCCCATGGTTTAGACTAATGTTAATATATTAACGGTATGTTTACGTTATGCACGCGGGAGCCAATTTAGGCCAATCGGAGCACTTGTAAGTGGGGCTGAGCCATGCCCTCAGCCAATGAGATATGCCCATTTATGAGTGTTTAGACCTCGACTGGCTTTGTTAACATTACGTTTTCTGTTTTGGCAGTCGAAACAGCTCTCTTGCAGCTTCAGTGATTTTTACTTATTTTTCAACTTATAAGTTAATTCGATTAACAGTTATTTTGGTTAACAATAGTTTTCGTGGAGCCGATTAAAAACGTTAACCGAGGCACTACTGTAATGTTTTCCTTCTGCGTGCAAAATACAAAAAGGAATAGGCAAAAAAATTCCAATGCAGCACCCTTCTTTTGCTTCCTGCTGCCATCACAACCCATCAAAACAGTGGCCACGTCCACTAAGATGGTCACAGTTAAAGCACATCTTGGTTCAGAGGAAGTAATACCAACGTGTACTCACTTGGTGTAAACGCAAATCTGTGCTTGCACAGCTCGCAATATTCCTTCTTGCTGTGCTTCAGCCATTGTAGCAAACTGTGGACACCAGTGAAATTGAACTCAATGAACACAGCAATTTGAACATTCTCTTCTAAACACAAAGGCAATCATTTGCAATGATTCTGCATCGGCTGTACATCACATTCATCCTCAAAAGAGTTTATTTAGCAGTAATAACGGGACTTTCCCAGACGCACCACCATACCAAGTCACAAGGAGTGTGGCGTCACTGCCTTGGCTGAAAAGGCTTATTTATGTCATGTTTGTTTTGATTGCAAATTTTTTGGCAATACTTTTATAAATGTGTCTGGTTTTCTATAGAGACAGTCTCTCATTACAATACAGATTTATATGAACATTTAATTGATGAGCGTTATCGTGTACCCCTTACGCTACACATTAACAGACGGACAGAGCTAATGTATTCATCTTTTCGACCTTAGTTGGATAAAGTTAAACATTAATAACCAGTATATAACAAGCGTCAGCAAAACTCTTGCTGAGAATATGATGAGGCACTAAATAATTGGCCCGATGACAGTTCCATCCATCTCCGGGTTCCGAGGTGGACGATCAGCAAATGCGAGCACATGCTCTCGGCACAATCTCTCGAGATGTTCCCCGTGCCAAGCTGGTTCCACTCCTCGTATCACTGCAGCGAATCAGACGTTAAGAAGGGCAGGGTTCACGCAAGGCTGCAGACGCACCAGTCCTGATGGATGTACTTGATGCTGCCCGTGCACACGCACGGGTGGTAGAGCGGCTTCTCGGCGGTGCCTTCCGACCGGCACACCCGGCAGATGTCGCCTGTCAGCGGACACAGCGAGAGGGCGGCAGCGGTGAGCGCGGTCACCATGGGCCGAGCGTCCACCCCCACTCGTCAACACTGCCTCTCGCTAATGTGCCGCTGTATTTACGCCCCAAATAAGCACGCGGCATTGACGGGCACGACCAATACGTGCCAGCGCCCTTCAGGAATCACAATCCACGCATCCAGCGCAGGCAGGGACCATGACGCGTACACACTTGGCAAAGGGGTCTCACAATGCGCTTGTATCCGTCACAGGGATGACAAGGCACACTTCATGAACGGGGTCAAAACACAGACGTGCAGAAGCCGCACTTCCTCACTGTCAAGGGCTGCACAAAGTGGCACGAGTAGCAGCAGCAGTAGAAACCATTGCAATAGGAGTCACAGGAGCAGTATCGTATCAACATCCACGAGGACTTTAACATAACGCTGACATCCAGAGGCTGCACTGCCTTACTATACGTATGCACGCAATAAAGCAGCAGCATCGGCTTTCGTGATAGTAGCAGCATCAGTATCTATACAGTACATACATTATTGTTCAAAAACAACTACAGATCCACAGGCTACACCCCTCACTGCCAGAGGCTGTGAACGAACGAGGTTGAGGCTGAGGCCAAGGCTTGAATCACCCTGACTCACCCTCACCCACTGACCCCCCCTCACCCACTGACCCCCCCTCACCCACTGACCCCCCCTCACCCACTGACCCCCCCTCACCCACTGACCCCCCCTCACCCACTGACCCCCCCTCACCCACTGACCCCCCCCCTCACCCACTGACCCCCCTCACCCTGACCCCCCCCCTCACCCACTGACCCCCCTCACCCTGACCCCCCCCTCACCCACTGACCCCCCCTCACCCACTGACCCCCCCCCTCACCCACTGACCCCCCTCACCCTGACCCCCCCCTCACCCACTGACCCCCCCCTCACCCTGACCACCCCTCACCCACTGACCCCCCCTCACCCTGACCCCCCCTCACCCACTGACCCCCCCTCACCCACTGACCCCCCCTCACCCACTGACCCCCCCCTCACCCACTGACCATCCCCCCCTCACCCACTGACCCCCCCCCTCACCCTGACCCCCCCTCACCCACTGATCCCCCCCTCCCACTGACCCCCCCTCACCCACTGACCCCCCCTCCCACTGACCCCCCCTCACCCACTGACCCCCTCCCACTGACCCCCCCCTCACCCACTGACCCCCCCTCCCACTGACCCCCCCTCACCCACTGACCCCCCCTCCCACTGACCCCCCCTCACCCACTGACCCCCTCCCACTGACCCCCCCCTCACCCTGGCCCCCCCTCACCCTGACCCCCCCTCACCCACTGACCCCCCCCTCACCCACTGATCCCCCCCCTCACCCTGACCCCCCCTCACCCACTGACCCCTCCCACTGACCCAACCTCTCGGGAGGTATTTCCCCGTCTTGGGGTGCTTTTTGAACCTGCGCAGTGAGACTCCAATTTGTAGACGACGACCCTCGGCCCAGACCCATAACCTAACTAGAAGCCGAGTGACCCGAGACTCGACCCCGAACTCTAACCCGACCAAAGCCCTGTGACCTCGTAATACAACCCTAACCCCAAGCCTCGTGACCTCGGAATGAACCCATAACCCCAAGCCCTGGTGACCTGAGGCAGGTTGCACCCTGCCTGCCGGCTCACAGGACATTCTGACCCCTGTCTCTGTGCGGGGTCGCATCAAACGCCTCGCTTCGACGTCTCCGGCGGGATGGGTTAGCCAACATTTGCTTAAAGGCCCCCGACTCCATGACCGAACAACCCCTTATCCTTGACCCCCAAGCCCGGACAACATATCCGTAGCGCTGACCACTATCCCAGAGCCCGACAACATCAGCCTCCTAATCCCTGACCCCATCACCTTTCACTCTGACACCCGCCCCAACACAAAACCCACCAACCCCAACATCACTCCCGTCCCGGGCCCTCGTGCCCCGCGCTCCCTCCCCTCTTTCCTGCCTCGTTCCCACGGGCGCACGCTCGCCGTGGGTAGGGGGGGGGAGACCGAGCGGAGAGAGGGCTCCTATTCCCGGCTTCACCGTCGTCTGCGAGGGCCTCCATATCCTCGCGCTTTCTCCTATTCTGTCAGCGCCGCGGCAGCATGGTTCGCGACTCCCTGCGAGCCCCTGCAGACCCCCGTGGGTCCCCTCGATGCCGCCCCGGTCGTATCGCCGAGCACGGCGCTCGCTGAGGCTGGATGCGATGCGAGCCTCCGGTTCTTGGGTTCACCTCGGCACGCGCGGGGGTGCACGGAGACGCGAGTCGCCCCCTCCCAGTGGCCGAGGTCGGTATTGGGATCCACGACCACGCGTCCCGGACACGGTCCATGCCAATCCACGGCTGGATGAGGGCATCCCCACGCCTGACATCATCAATTGTTATCATGAATCACACACGAGTCAGTGCCGGATTATCCTATCAAGGGCCCCGCACTATCAAGGGCCCCGCACTATCAAGGGCCCCGCACTATCAAGGGCCCCGCACTATCAAGGGCCCCGCACTATCAAGGGCCCCGCACTATCAAGGGCCCCGCACTATCAAGGGCCCCGCACTATCAAGGGCCCCGCACTATCAAGGGCCCCGCACTATCAAGGGCCCCGCACTATCAAGGGCCCCGCACTATCAAGGGCCCCGCACTATCAAGGGCCCCGCACTATCAAGGGCCCCGCACTAGAACGCTTTCAAGCTATCAATTCCCGTTCAGTGATTCTGCACTTGCTCTATTGCTGTAGTACTATACTGCCTTCAACTTTTATTAACGACTGGGTGTTGAGGTTACCGATTTGTCGTATTATCTGGCTGTGCAGAAAATTAAAAAAATACAATTACTTTACTATGCAAATTAACGTGTTTTTTGATCTAATTTAGGGCCCCTTCATAACATATGCTACAGGCCCCGCACTAGCTTAATCCGGCACCGACACGTGTATCATGAATCACGTTATCACGCCAATGTTCCTCCGATTAGCACGGTCGGCTACGTATGGTGCAAAATAAGTTCAACATACATCCAACATAATCATCAGTTCCTCATTTTTATTCCTTCATCAATCATCCCGCATCATCAGTAATCACTCATCGTAAATGAAACATCAAAACAAGTATCATTATAATCAATCGTTCAAAAATTTCAAGTCATAAATCAACAATTACACATCATACATCACTCGTCATGCATCATGACAATACAAATGGTTGTCATAACATATCATGAAGCCCACATTCCTCAAGTGGTGAGCAACACGAGACATCCACTGGCCACCTCCCACGTGCTGACGCCGCCCTTGGCTGGTACGAATGCGTCTATTTACAGACTACAGACTTCTACCGTAACGTCTTTTCATTGAGTTTTCAATCTTTAAAAGTGCTTCTGGGTTCCCCATATACAGAGGACCAACGATGGGAACCCCACTGGAAAAAAATAGAAAGGCCTCGGGTCTTTAAATACAGGTGCATGCTGATGCTAGGAATTACAAGGCAGGTCACAGTAAGTATATTTTAATTTCAGAATCTCACAATACATGATTACCAAGGGGAAGTAGAAATGTATGGGGCACACGTATTACAGACGGGAGGTTACGCAAACGGGCATTGGAGTGACACTCAGAGGTTGGCGACCAAGGGGAAGACCAAAATTCAGATGATGTGATACTCAAGGAGAAATCCATTGGAGGTTAGGTTTAAAATGTGCAACAGCCGAGAGAATGAGTACGGAGGCATCAGTGGCTACGGGGACAATGACCTCTTGACCTTGGTAGAGGGGTGTGTACATCTGGATGCACCAGAAAGTTGTTTCCATTAAGTCTCTATTTGACTGTTTTCAAGATTTAATATTTGTAAAATATTTAATTCCCTTTTGCTGCAATCGTTTTACAATAATTTCTGTACAGTAATTTAAAACTGCATTTTTTTATGTAAAACATAGCAATAGATCTTTGCACTGAACATCTGCACACGTGTTTTGAATTGCACATTACAGAGGTGATGATGCAGTGGTGTAGTGTGGTTGGCATGGGCCTTGGTGCAAGGAATCAAATGTGACAGCACCCTGTGCAATTTCCTTCCTCTTCGTAGTCCAAGTGCCTGGGCCCGAAAGCAGTTGAACCACGTGCACACTCGACAGCGGATGCCTAGGGACCAAGCAGAGCCAGAGACGGGTCTGTTGACTCTCCCAACGCGTCCGATGTCAGTCAGGATATTGATAACATGTCACTACCGTATCGTCTACACGCGCCCCCTGTCATGGAGTGTGACTTCAGCGGCACGGCTTGGCTTTTGGAGTTTAAAAACAACCTGGTGCCTCCTGAGCCATGCTCAACATAGCTTCAGAGCGACTCGGTTGTACAGTGGAAAAGAGCTATTATTGACGTTTGTGGTTCTTGTCCCCATCTCGCGCCACCACCCCGGGATTCTCTCCAAGTCCGACCCCTGGTGCCATCCCCGGCGGTGGCCCCGGCGAGGTCCTCGCCATGGGCCCCGGCATCGTTCTCTGCGTGGCCACGGGCGCCGCCCGCTTCGTCCCCTCCGGCTTGGCCGAGTGCAGCAGCGCGAGACCGGCCATCGTGAGTGACATTCCGAGCCACCACAGCCCGGCCAGAGGCTCTCCAAACAACACGCTCCCCAGTACGGCCTGCACAAACACGGTACGCAGCGTTAAACACAGTTACGTAAACCGAGTGGTATAAACAGAATTTTACACGTATGCAATGTCCTTTTGTTACTCCACTGGTGGATGAGCACCCCCCCCCCCCCCCCCATGCTTGTACAGTTTGTTAAAGTTACTCCGGCAATCTTTACCATGCTGCCGAGCAAACAATTCTTGCTTTGAAAGCGGTACGTGGTAAAAAGGTTTAAAAATCGGTAGCCTGACGAAGTCGGTAGGGTCGGTAGGGACGTGATTCCAAGTGGTCCCCTTTTGTTACCAAGTACAGGGAATGCCTTCGGCCACTCACGGAGCAGAGGAAGTTGGAGGCCGTGCTGGTGAGCGTGGCCTGTACACTCGAGGAGGAGAACTGCAGGGCCTTCACGAACAGGGTCCACATTGCAGCGTTGAGAAGCAGAGTGATGCCAAACGTGACGGCCCTCACCAGCAGGGCCACCTGCACGCGCAGAGGCACGCCACCTGCTCAGAGCCTGCCCGTGCCCGAGGAGCAGGGGGCCCACGCAAGGCCACGCACACGCTCAAGGCCACGCACAGCGGGGATGCCAAGCGCTCCGATGGCAAGTGTCGCCCGCTGAATGTTCGTCTTCACCCCCAGACGGCACCGATGTCAAGAGGATGGAACAAATTACCTCGCTCACCCTGCGAGTTGAGAAAACGCAGTCATATTCAGAGAGACCGGCTGCGTGATTCGTAACGCACACGGCGCGCTCAAAAAAGTAATTCGCACGTCCTTATTAAAACCGACTGGAATTTGAGGATTTTTTTTCAACTCCCGCACAGGGATGAGAAGAAATTATGGAACGAGCTTAACGCTTATAAATAAAAACAGTCGCCGTCTGGTCGCATACAACACCTTGCCGGCTTTTTTGTAACCTTGTGCTGCTTGCAAATGACACAAACTGCGCTTCCAATGTGGTCCTATGCTTGAATGAGAACGGCCGCTTTGTTTATTCAAATTAAGTGACGCGCAAAACGGACCCACTCGCGATTTACATCTCCGAATACTGCACAGGTAGGGTGCATGCCACCCGCGGCCTGGGAAAGGTGAGCAGGCCAAGGAGACCGCAGGTCTCGCCCAGGAGGCGACCAGACCTCACCGAGGAGCAGGTCAGCGCGCTGTCCGCCAGGCCCAACCCAGCGCCCAGGCGCAGGCAGGCGGCGTGGAGAAGCTCGGCCCCGACCGCCAACTTGGCCGAGGCGGAGGCCAGGGCCCCGCACAGGCCCGCGCCGCCCGCCAGGACGCTCGCCTTCCGCATGTCCGGGCCGGGCCGCGGCCTCCCCGAGACCGGGGGCGGCAGCAGCAGCGCCTCGTCTTCCACCTCGGGAGTCAGGGCGGACCTCGGGGTGATGAGGAGAGGAGGGCTGCGGAGCCGGTCACTGCCAGCGCGCTCCGTCGATCGTAACGAGAGACATCAAGCACGGCTCGAGCGGAACGTCGCCCATGGAAACATCAGCAATTCGGCGGAGGTGAGCTTCGCTTCCTTGTTCCGTGACCCCCACCATGAGCCGAGGTTTGACAGTCGCCGCCCTCCCCTCCACGGCCACAAGAGGGCGCTGTTGCCCAACGTTTGACTTTACTTCTACGACGTCAAAGCCGTGATAAAGCGAGGAGCGGTGGCACAGTGGTTAGCGCACTACGATGTGATCCCGGCGAGACTAGTTCGATTCCTGGCCACAGATAACCGGTCCTGGGGTTTTTTGTGAATTGTCCAGCGTGTTAAAGAATGGTCAAACCACCTGTACCAATACGGCGTGGAGAGGCATTCATCCAGAAGTGGATTTATTTTTTTATTTAAAGCTTTCGTGACTGCAGTGATTCATATTCTTGGTTCTTTCGGTAAAGTCACGTTGAAGGAAAACAATAAAATAATAAAATATATATTAAACAATAAAATTCTCACGACGTTTCGACTGCAACACAAGCAGTCATCATCAGGTGTGAAAAGCAACGTCAAGAAACATTGAAAGAAGTGGCGGTTTGTATTTATTTTTAAACGTTAGCGCCACGGAGAGCGATTTGACAGTTTGTTTAGAAGGACGAGTCCATCTCTGTTCGGAAAAGAGGAGGGGGGAGACGAAAAATTAATGTATGCTGTCTGAAAGCCACCGTAAGCGTGAACAATCAATTAAGACCCGAAATAGTTTATAAAAACCTTCCAATGATTGCTAAGCCAGAATCCATCTTCTCGGTTGAAATTGTCTCTGTGTTTGTATATGTATATGTGGATAGCCTCATGAACGAATTTCTCATGGTAGCCAGATGGCTTGCAAAGAACCTCTGTCTTGGAGAAGTCAATGTCATGTGAGCCTACTCAATTGCAACAGTGATCTGCCACGGCCGAGGTATTGGTCCTACCGTGTTTAAGGTCTGCTTTGTGTTCATGAATACGGTCCGAGACATGTCGTTTGGTTTCTCCAATGTAACTACTACCACAGAGGCAACTTAGTTTGTAGACACCAGGGTACTGTATGTCCGGAATCACATCTTTTACAGACGGAACCAGATCACGGATTTTATGTATTGTTATGACATCCAAAAAAAAGAGACCTGATGGTTCAATGAGCCACTCTGTCTATAGGAAAGCAACCCATACGGATGCTTATCTGAAACCGGATTCCCACCACCATCCATCACAGAAGAATTATCTCATCAAGACTCTGCACCATAGAGCCCAATGCATATCCGACCAGGAACACATAGGCAGTGAACTCAAGCACGTACACCAAGCTCTTAAGGCTAATGGTTACTCCGACTATACAATCCGCAAAGCTATCACTCAAACCATGAAGAAGGACCCTCTTGAGGAGCCTTTCAAAACCATCAGTTTACTGTTACAATTCAGTAGGCTCACATGACATTGACTTCTCCAAGAAAGAGGTTCTTTGCAAGCCATCTGGCTACCATGAGAGATTCGTTCATGAGGCTATCCACATATACAAACACAGAGACAATTTCAACCGAGAAGATGGATTCTGGCATAGCAATCATTGGAAGGATTTGATAAACCATTTCGGGTCTTAATTGATTGTTCACGCTTACGGTGGCTTTCAGACAGCATACATTAATTTTTCGTCTCCCCCCTCCTCTTTTCTGAACATAGATGGACTCGTCCATCTAAACAAACTGTCAAATCGCTATCCGTGGTGCTAACGTTTAAAAATAAATCAATACAAACCGCCACTTCTTTCAAATGTTCTTGCCGTTGGTTTTCACACCTGATGATGACTGCTTGTGTTGCCATCGAAACGTCGTGATAATTTTATTGTTTTATATATATTTTATTATTTTATTGTTTCCCTTCAACGTGACTTTACCGAAAGAACCAAGAATACAGAAGTGGATTGTTTGGTTCGAATGCGTTACTTTCAGAAAAGTGAATTTGATCATCAAAAGCAGCAGTGCACCCGTTCATAGTTCATAGTTCCATTTATTTGGTATAGCCCTGTGAGCCATTCGGCTCTTGAATCGGGTGCAACCGCAACAAACAAAAAACAAAAACATGAACAAGAAAACATCTTAAAGTGACTATGTGACTGTACAAACAGAAAATCCAGGAAAAAAAACATCAAAATATTCCTGAAATAGCACCGTACACCAACGCTGTGTGCAAAAATCCCAGTGGGATGCAAGTCAAACAACAACCACAAGACCACTAAGATTAAGGCCATCAGTCTAACTCCGTACTACAATAAACAAAAAAATGGCCAAACCAAAAAACTTTTCGAAATCACCAAAATAAAACCACAGACCCTGACAGACAAAATGGAACAGTAGTTGGAGAGTGCACACAGAAAGATAGTGTACTGATACTGAAACGGGAAGAGGGTTACTGAACATAATCAAGGCACATACGGTACCATCTACTTTTAAGAGAAGTGGACTTGGGCACACTACCACGGAGAGAGACGCAAACTCCAACTATACAGACATCAGGGTCGGGATCGAACCCACGACCATCTGCACACCAGACGAGGTAGTTAACATCTCGCCACCGCAGTGCCCATGGAAGGATATGGATTCTTGCAACGCGGGAGCCTGAGGGATGGTGACGACGGCTTGGGACACAGCCTTCATCCAGCTGATTTTGAGGATGCTCAGGCTGGCCCTGGCTGGCAGTATAATCAACCAAACCACGGCACCCGGTAGGTCCCGTGTGGACAGGGAGGCTTGCTGTGTCATGAGTCAGTACGGGTATATCGGTCACCGCTGGTCGCCCTTACCCTTGCCAAGGCACAGACAGTCCGTCAGGGGCTTTTGTCCAGGGCTGAACAGCACACATCATGGACACATCACCACCAGCAGCGGCAACATATCAACATCGAATAGGTTTTACCCTTTCTGGCAATAAAACAGGTGTTAAGATTTCGACTGCAGGGATTCATATTCTTGGTTCTTTCGGTAAAGTCACGTAGAAGGGAAACAATAAAATAAATATAAAACATAAGGACGCTCGCTGTCTTTCCGACAGCTGTTTCTTCACCTGAGGACAGCTGCTTGCGTTGTGGCCGAAACGTCGTGAGAATTTTAATGTTTTTATTTTATTATTTCCCTTCTACGTGACTTTACGAAATAACCAAGAACATAGGTGTTAAGATGTTCAAACACCAAATATATACCTTTTCACCACAATTACGTGTGGTTACTGTAGACTTGATTCCTTGCAAAAGGTATCTATTTGGTGTTTGAACATCTTAACACCTACATTTTGATTTAAAGCTTTCGTGACTGCAGGGATTCATATTCTTGGTTCTTTCGGTAAAGTCCCGTAGAAGGGAAACAATAAAATAGTAAAAATATTAAACAAAATTCTCACGACGTTTCGACTGCAACACAAGCAATCATCAGGTGTGAAAACCACAGCAAGAAATTTTGAAAAAGTGGCGGTTTTTTAAACGTTAGCACCACGGAGAGCGATTTGGCAGTTATGCAGATGGACGAGTCCATCTATATTCTTAGCTCTTTCGGTAAAGTCACGTTGAAGGGAAACAATAAAATAATAAAATATATATAAAACAATAAAAAATTCTCACGACGTATCGACCATAACCACAAACGGTCGTCATCAGGTGTGTCGGTTTGCATACATTTATTTATTTTTAAACGGTGTATTTATTTATAAAAAACCATCAGCGCCACGCGCAGCGATTTGTCAGTTTATTTAGAAGGATGAGTCCATCTATGTTCTGAAAAGAGGAGGGGGGAGACAAAAAATTAATGTATGCTGTCTGAAAGCCACTGTAAGCGTGAAACAATCAATTAAGACCTGAAATGGTTTATCAAATCTTTCCAATGATTGCTAAGCCAGAATCCATCTTCTTGGTTGAAATTGTCTCTGTGCTTGTATATGTGGATAGTCTCATGAACGAATCTCTCATGGTAGCCAGATGGCTTACAAAGAACCTCTGTCTTGGAAAAGTCAATGTCATGTGAGCCTACTGAATTATAACAATGATCTGCCACGGCCGAGGTGTTGGTCCTACCGTGTTTAAGGTCTGCTTTGTGTTCACGAATGCGGTTGTAGACAAACTAAGTTGCCTATGTGGTAGTAGTTACATTGGAGAAACCAAACGCCATGTCTCGGACCGCATTCGTGAACACAAACAGACCTTAAACACGGTACGACCAACACCTCGGCCATGGCAGATCATTGTTATAATTCAGTAGGCTCACATGACATTGACTTTTCCAAGACAGAGGTTCTTTGTAAGCCATCTGGCTACCATGAGAGATTCGTTCATGAGGCTATACACATACACAAGCACAGAGACAATTTCAACCGAGAAGATGGATTCTGGCTTAGCAATCATTGGAAAGATTTGATAAACCATTTCAGGTCTTAATTGATTGTTTCACGCTTACAGTGGCTTTCAGACAGCATACATACATTTTTCGTCTCCCCCCTCCTCTTTTCAGAACATAGATGGACTCATCCTTCTAAATAAACTGACAAATCGCTGCGCGTGGCACTGACGGTTTTTATAAATAAATAAATATACCGTTTAAAAATAAATAACTTTATGCAAACCGGCACACCTGATGACGACCGTTTGTGTTATGGTCGAAACGTCGTGAGAATTTTTATTGTTTTATATATATTTTATTATTTTATTGTTTCCCTTCAACGTGACTTTACCGAAAGAGCTAAGAATATGAATTACTGCAGTCATGAAAGCTTTAAATCAAAGAGTCCATCTATGTTCTCGGTTCTTTCGGTAAAGTCACGTAGAAGGGAAACAATAAAATAATATTCTTTTACAATAAAATAACAATAAAATAATAATAAAATAATATTTTCTTTATTTTTCCCTTCTACGTGACTTTACCAAAAGAACCAAGAATATGAATCCCTGCAGTCACGAAAGCTTTAAATCAAAGAGTCCATCTATGTTCGGAAAAGAGGAGGGGGGGGGGGGGGAGACGAAAATAATAGTTGCGGTCTGAAAGCCACCGTAAGCGTGAACAATCAATTAAGACCCGAAATGGTTGATCAAATCCTTCCAATGATTGTTTTATTGCCAGAAAGGGTAAAACCTACTCTTATTTTTATACTTTGATACTGGCAAAAAAGGTCCCATGATAGATGAACATCGATGGGGCGGGGGGGGGGGTAACGTAAAAGAGGGGGTGCTCTCTCCAGAGGCTTTCAAAACCAAGTTAGGTATTTGAAACATGGCGAGACGACGGATAGAGACATGGACAGAGACATGAAAGCCCCACAAACAGGAGAGACTTGGACCCAGCGCCACGGAGGCAAACATTGAACACAGAAAAATAAAGTCCATATTCTTTGGTTCTTTCGGGAAATTCACGTAGATTTACTAAAAATATCACGTTTCGATCGCAACACAAGCGGTGGTCATTATCCAGATGATCCTGATGACGACCGCTTGTGTTGCGATCGAAACGTCGTGATATTTTTATTCACTTTATTTTTTATTATTTCTATTTACGTGACTTTACCAAAAGAACCAAAGATTATTAATTCTTGCAGTCACGAAAGCTTTAAGTAAAAAAAAGATAGTCACAGAGACAAACAAAGAAATGGAGACACATTTGACAAAGATACACGGGAACAGATAGAGAGGCATGACAAATTTGGGCACAGAGCTACAACAGTGTTCAATTTATGACAAACACGGAGCCACACAAAGGCAAGGAGAGGGAGAGATACTTGAAGACGGGCACACAGATCAGGAGCATGGTAAAGATACGCAAAGTTAAAAAGGAGCGACGGAACCTTTAGACAACCTATGTGCCGAACACTTGATATTTAAAACATATTTTAAGAGATAAATAAAATGGAATTGAACATGCCAGAGCTGAAGTGTAGGCTGCACTGCCTATGCAATCCACATTGTGCTCATTCAATTGCAGACTGCGGGGCTCCCGTAATGACCCAATTTAAATTTGCCCCCAACACAATAAGAGACTCCTCGAGACTATATCACGCACAAAGCCCAGGAGCAAAGTACAAGAATGGTCCTGGCCACAGGCCGTCTTGTGCCTTTAACAGCTGGCACCCCTGTGGTGCTAGAGGGCACAGAAATCCCACCATCTCCACTTAACAGCGTTTACAAGAGACGTTAAATCAGACACGTCCAGGGAAAGCGCCTGTTTCATCACGACACCACGGGGACGATGCAAATTAAGGCTCACGCCCCAGCACATCTGCAGTCCAAAGCACGTGTGGGTGCCTGCAGGAGTAGCAGGTATGACTCCAGGATGGCATGGATGGAGTTACAAGTGCCAAGCAATGTGCAAGTGTGAAAGGATTTCCTGCAAGCAAGATTTCAAATGATAATTAGCGGGCTTCAAAAACAACAGCACGTTCACGTGGTCAAGTTTCATGAAATTTTATTTCAAAATACACCAATAGAGGGAGGGTATGAGTATATACCAACGCCAATATTTAACAGCAGATAAAAAAGTGGATCATTAAAATCACAACATTGACCTCTGGCCCAGTGTACCGTACCATGTACCGTACAGTGTAATATACAGTGTTCCGTATGGTGTGCCACAGTGTACTGTGGGAGTACCCTTGCGTACCACCGCATACCATACGGTGTCCCATACGGTGTACCATACAGTGTACCAATACAAAGCAACACTGCACCCTGAAATACACTATAAGCTTTAGTCATATCTTTGTTAATGCAAATTCCGAAGCAAAGGTTTTGGCAGAAGTATTAGCAAAATAAAATAACCCAGGTCAAGGATTGGATCCGACCCAAGGTGTGCTGGTGTCATTTCAGACACCCTGCTACAAACGGAAAACCTGGGAAAAATTGATCTTTCAACAAACACAGAGGAAACACAAGTAGGCAAACGTTAAGTTAAAATACGAAACACACGTTTAGCAAGTGCCACGCTACCACAGAGGCCACGGCTGTATATACCTAGAGCCACATGCAGTATTTATGAAATACTCATGAATGAGTAGAGCACCCACACAGGGCAGTGCCGCGTTCAAAACGCACCGCTGCTGCTTTTGGCGAACGCACTGCATTCAGGCCTTGCCAACTCTTGCGCAGGGGCTGCCCAGGGGCAGCGACGCAAATTCGCAACTCATTACCCTGTGTGGCCCTTTGCCGCACACCACCACGGGCTCTGCATGCCCCCTGGGGCAAGCCAGCCGGCAGAAGCCATCCAAACAGAACGCAGAGCAAGGCCGGCACCATCTGCTGCAGGTGCTGTACTCTCTCCATACACAACGACTAGACCAGGATCCCCGCGCGCATGGCTTGTTTGGGATTTGAACTAAAATGTACTTTTCTCTTTGTTATAAAAAAAAACTCCCAAGGCTGTTTTTTTGTAAATCCTGCATACAATCATGGCAAATAGCTTTGCTGACAGCTTTAAAAAACATGTTCGATTTGAAGCTGGAAGTGCAAACGTCACACCAATGTATACGCGAACCAGCAGTTGCCGCTGGGGGCCATGGAGACTTCCAAACTCGGCTCCATATTCTTCCCAAAAATAAACAAAAACCCACGGCTTCTCTCTTCACACGTTCCTCAGTTGCAAACGCCTCCACTCGAATGTTTTAATCGACTGAAGGTGTTCTTCAAGAAGGTAGCCCAGCATTGGAGAGATGGCCATCTGTAAGAATTTGTTACAACGGTGTGGCCAGCCTGGGCACATGCATGCAGCAGGCCACTTGAGGAGTTGACACGCACACACACACACCTGCACCTGCATATATAGCATTGTACACTGCGCACATATACTTTGTTAATATAGTCTTTCCTTATATATTTTATTCAATAAAGTGGTCTTTTAAAAACGATACTTTATTAAATGCTAACCGGCCAATGGAAATTAGACTGTTGATAATATATAATTTGATAAAACATACTTTAATACATGTTGGTAATTTTTTAATAAATTAAAGAAACCAAATGGTTACTGCATTTCAAATGCATTGATTTAATCATTTAATTGTTTTATCGTCCAACTCAAAAAGGTGCAATGACAAAACACAAAGCTGCACTTTAAAAATGTTAAATTCGGTGTGAAAAACACCTAAAATAATGCACTATCTGAAATAAAACGTCATTGGGAAATGGCCTGAACGGAGCTGTGAATGTGAAATTAAATGCACACTCACAAGAGTGCATTTCCAGGGCAAGAAGTAATGTTCTGTATGGATCAATAGCCCAGTACGACATCTTTAATAAATAACTGACAAGGATGTTGTGTCCCGATGAGGGGGTTTGTGATATTTATTTTTGTATTTGCATGGACCTGCTTGTCAGTGAACTCTTGCAATTGTTACTCACTGCACCAGCGACACCAACCAGTGTTTCACTGGGGGGCAGTAGCGTCCACTTGACACCAATTTACTGGCGGAAATAAAAACCAACAGCTGTGTGGTTACACCAGGGTTTCAAGTCAGCTGGGTCTGTCCGGATAGGTGATCCAAAAAATGTCCGCACTCGGCAGACCACCTAATTTAGGCCTAGTCCCACTGTCTGCCATCCTATCTCTAGGCTGACTCAAGTCTACCAATGACCTGGAAAACATTCAATACGAAATTAAGCTATGTTTAAGGTTTTATGATGCTTGATAAATGCTTGATAAGTAAAAGAGGATAAGTGATGGTGTGGAGACTCGTGAAGCAAATGCGACTGGCCAACTTGCACATTGCGTCACGCTCACAAGGGTCCTCATGAACCCACAGCTGCCCGCGTAATAAATATAAGGTGTACAAGGAATGCGTCAACCCAACGGCATCTGCTCCCTAAAACACAAATCACAGCTAAGCTGTTTTCACTTGATTCATTCCATTGCAATGTAACATAACATGTTTTAGACATTTATAAAAAATGTTGAGCGAAGACCGTTCACTTTAAAGTTTGTGAAAATCCAACACACGACGACACTTCCTGGTTTAACGTGCTTGTTCCATCAAAAAAGACCAACTCATTAAGTACAGTACAACACCACGCACGGCTCTCTCCTGCTCCAATCATGAACCTACTTCCTCAAGGCAATATTTAAGTGCAATTATCAGGTATCACAAAGGTCAAACCCTCGGCTCCTTGGGTCCTCGATTACCAGCACTCCTAATGGAGCGGAAGTGAGTTTCCTCCGGGCTCCTTCACGTCAGGTCCCACGTGGTTGAGCGGTGATTGGCAGGGCCAGTGAGGGGCGCTCGGCCCAAAGTTTTCGCCCCTCAGTGGCAGCGAAACACGGCGGTGGCAAGACGACAACAACCGTCCTGAAATCGTCTCCAGAGGTCGCCACTGGGTCCTTCAAGCACCACAAAGCCATGGCGCGGCTGTCGAAATAATTCACCCGCAGGCAACTCTGAGCCAACGGATGCATGTTTACGAGAGCGCCGTGCCCTTTGGGAGGTACAGGGAGCGAGCTGCCACTTTCACCTCGAGTGGGGGTGCGCGGGGTTGGGTAGGACAAGGCACTGCGCCAGACCGTCGGCGGCCGTCTCGCAAGCCTGGCGGTCCCTCTCCAGATCCATCAGGAGGCCCATCAGCTCCTGCCAACAGTCATCACCACAACCACCGTCATCAACACACCACGTGCTACGCAGCAGCAATTTCACACCAGAGGGATTCCACGCGGCTCAGAACCAGGGCACCTGACTCCTATGATCATCCACCAAAGAGACATCCTGCTGTTGTAATTGCAGGAAATGCTCAAAATTCAGAAAAATTACATGTTTATGTTCCATAGAATATTCAGGTGACAGATCCACTGGGCTTTGTTTGACCCAAACAAGCCTGTGCTCACAAACACGATGTTCTGCTGCGGCACTCTGCTTTCAAAGATAATGTGGGCGGGTTGATGGTGAAGGTGAAAGGGACGGTAAGGGGTAGACGTGAAGTGGTGGCCGGGTGCGTGGGCAGTGCCTGCTGGCCGTACCGTTCTGCGCGCACTCAGCCGGTCATACTCCGCCTTCATCTCCGCGTGTCGGGAGCTCAGCCGACTGCAACTCTTGTGCAGGAACTGCTCCTCTGAGCTTCGCTCTGCACGGGCAATGACACGACGCACAGCGGTCACACGCGCGCTACGCCCAGCCTCGAATGATGTCACGGGATCTTTAACACCCACAATGTAGCAGACAGTGCACAGTACATTTGGTTAATACACTCCGAGTATTAAACGAGGGCGGCCACTCGGCTAAAACCACCAACCTCTGTCACAAGCGGCAAATGCGCTACTGTTCGGTCATGTCACCACAACAGGGCATTTGTCTCTTGCCCAAAACTTCAGAGGGGCCCCCAATTTGAATTTAATTTTCAATGTTTTTAAATTTGTTGGAGAGATTAACTGTTTATTCGTGCTACTGCTTACATTTTCGTGGTTGTGTTGTGTAGCTCTCTGATATGTGTTCGGGTTGCATCGTGTGTTGCTCAGCATTCAGTTCCTGAAAAAGCTCCCAGTACATGAAGAGAAACGTCGGACATCATGCTGAACAGCCAGAGTACAACCCGAACAGCACACCAGGGAGCTGTAGCATCTATTCATCTTATTGTTTTAATACAAAAACAATATAAGCAATGTTCTCTGACCTGACACAAGACTGCATTGGTGTGTGCCCCAAGAGCGAGCACTGGGGACTGTATGTTTGCCTCTGTGTCTCTGTACACATGAGGGGGGGTTGGAAGGAAATGACCAAGAAAAGGGGGAGGGGGAGTCTTTCTTGCTCTGGTGTCCTGGGGGCGAAGATACCTAAATCCAGCCCTGAAACTCAGCCATGCCTATGTCCATGTCCGATGTATCAGCATAGGTGAGCAACCTCTTTGCATGACTCAATGCCAAGCGATCGTCTGCAAGTTCTGGAGCGTCGTCCAAACCGTACAACGGCATCCAGGCCTCTGGCCTGCATATCGTTGTGCTGCCCCTGAGCAAGGGTGAGACCGAGGAGGGAGCCACGTGTGCCGCCTCCCTCGCCGTGGCTGCCGTTGGTGCGGCACCGTACCTGCGAGGAACTGCTGGTATCCCTCGAGGACGGCAGCAATTCCCTGCCATGCACGCGACTGCCGCCCGGGCTCGCTCTCGCTGTCCGAGCTGACCTCGGCCCGGTGCTGCTGCCCCCGTGCGCTCTCCAGGCACGTCGGTCCATCCGGCGCCCCTGTAAAAGGCATCCAAAGTGTTTTTAGAATCCGTCTCGCGGCGAACGCTCTTTCCCCCCTTAAAAATGTAGAGGCTGTCATGCCTCCCTCGTGCAACTGCTGGCGGAAGGGCCTCCACTAGAGGAAGCACCAGAGGGAGCTCAGCATGTCAAAACAAATGCTGCTGCTGCTGCTGGATAATATTAGTCTGTTTGTACATCGAGGGACAGAGCGCAAGTTCTCCACATATTTACTCTTACCTTCCTTGAGCAGCGAGGCTGTCTGCGTGGAGTGCAGCACAGACTGGTGGAACTCCTGTGCAAATCGCCCGGCCTCCACCGCATCCCATCGCTCCGCTCCGTTCACGGCACCCCCCGTGGGTCCTCCGCGCGTGGGGTTGTCCTGCGGCCGCTCCGCCAGCACGCTCAGGTTCTCAGGGGTGGGGGGCCCTGGCACCCCGGCAGCCTGGTCGGGCTGCGGCTGGGTCCCTGCTTTAGCAGCACCCTCGCTGGTTTCCTTAAGCGCGTCATCTGCGCTCGGCAGAAACAGGAGCGGGTTCAGGGCTCTGGTTTTTGCCTCTCGCCGAGAGGGCAGGCTGCGTGCACGGTGCACCCTACGAGAGTGCCGCTGCTCGCTCGCCCGCCCGCCCGCTTGCCCCCTTGGCTGGCAGAAGCAACCTTTGATCACAACAGAATGAGCGACACCGGCTCAGAAGTTTTAAGTTGGCACTTCTCAGAACCTGGTTCGGAAGCCAAGCTGCCGCCTGTGATTAAACCGCATTCTCAAATCAAGTGAGTTTATGGTCTCAGCCTGGTCACTAATGACTGCACAAAAAAGCCATCACATTACATTTGATTATACTGAATTTATCTGAATCCCAGCTCTGAGAATTTAACATATCAGCTTGAGTGCCACGTGACAAACATCACTCTTAGTGGCAGAGTTGAAGGAAAGGTGACACCGTTTACTCTGTGGACCACAGGTCGCGCTCTAAGGGAGAGATCCGAATGGATACTTCGTCTCTCGACATTCTTCCGAGAGCACATTCGGGATAAAGACCAAAAAATAATTAAGAGGCGCTGATGGTGCTCGCTCACCCAGGGCCATGGGGACAGCCGGAGCAGCTGCCAGAATCTTTTGCTTCAGGGCTTGGATGAGCTGAATCGTGTGCTCAATCTCTGCAAGTGCACACATAGGACCGTTTACATTGTGGAAATCGAGCGAGCCCACACTACGGCTATTCGCAAGGTGCGGCAATCCAGCATTGGCGCAGCGGGTCACACCTTCAGCAGGGGAATGGCGCAGTGCACTGCGGGCCAGCAAGATATCTGCTCGTCAAAGCCGAATTAGCACAGGGGGGGGGGTGCTTTAGAGGTTGCGCCCTGAGCCTCTAATTTTGAGGCCCCCACCCCCTCTCAAAAAATATCAACTTCATAATATTTGAAATGCCATACTGGAGCACTGCGCTAAATCCTAGAGATAATTTGGTAATTAAAATAATTGCATATTATTGCCAGTTACGTGCCAAAATGAAAATAGTTTTGGTTGTTTTAACTTTGATTTAGCTCTACAAGTTATAACGAGAACTGAAATAACCAAGGTAAATAACAGAGGAGTATTTGCATTCATCGGCCACGGGTGCTGGTGAAATTGTAAAGAGAGGCATTTGAAGTGTAACAGCCTTGGGTCACCGTCAATCTTAATCTAGTCCTGCCCCTCGTGCGGGTAACCACACCACACTCACCCTCCAGCTTCTCCGGGCTCAGGTACACGAGCCCAAAGAGCGACAAGAAGTGCTTCTTGTCCTCCAGGTCGGGCGCGTCGCTGGGCAGGGGCTGGGAGGGGCGGGGCCGCACGGGCAGGGAGATGAGGGGAGGAGGCGAAGGCCGTGGTCGAGGGGGAGGGTGGTGGTGTCGGTGGTGCAGGGATGACAAGAGGACCCCACGCCGTTCCCTCGCGCTCCGCTCCCTTGCTTCCAGCGGCTCCCCGGCCTTCTCCTCTACCTCCGACTGGACCAAGCGCGGGTTCCGCACGGGATGCACACCGGGCCAATGGGAGCACGACAGAGGGTCCCCCATTAGACACCAAAGCACACAATGCCCCGGTGTTTTGAGCGACCCTTGCCCCTTGACAAGCAATGTCAGGTGCAGGTTTCCACTCGTACCTTGGCCGGAGCATCTCCCTTCAGGGCGGGTGGTGGGAACAGTTTGTGAATGGACTGCCCGTTACTCGAGAGGTCCGGGAGGGCGCCCGTCTGGTGGCAGCCTGGACGGGAGAGGCGGCAGTTCAGTACTCGATACAAATCACCGGCCAAGCATAGCCACGTGCAGACAGAAACACACACGTGGCTTAACACAGCGTTGCACGGCCATTAAATTTGTAAGACCATTAATAAGGACATGGCGTGCAATGGCATCTGAATGTGTGTGGATCACTGTGATTTTGACATGTTTAAATAAAGATTCCGATTCAGATTCTGTTTATGTAAGGGACCAGCACGCACCGTTAATGCGACACTCCTTGGGTTTGCGTTCGTTGGTGTCGGCCTGGCTGATAAGTGGTCTCACGGGCGGCAGAGGAGGAGGGAGGGGTGGCGCTCCCTCGTCTGGGCCCAGTCGCGTCAGCTCAGGGGTCAATGGTTCCTGCTCCTTCAACCCGGGGTTCCCGGTGGCACTACCAGCGGCGGTAATGCCACTGCCGCGTTTTCTGGCAATGCTCAGGTCGGCAACCTGTCCCCCCATGGTGAAGTCCAGCTTGGCGGGGTCCCTGTGCCCCCACTCGCGGTAGCTGCTCGTGCAGTTGAGCGACTCCCGGTAGCGGTGCTCGTCGGGTCGTGCGTGCCCGTCCATGCCGGCCGCGCCACCCGCCCTGTGCTCCGGCGTCGGCCGCGACTTCTCCCCATTGGAGCGAGTGGGCGGTGGCGGTGGCGGCGGTGGCGCCGCGGGCTGGTGATGCGCGCTAGGAGGCGTAGGAAGGCCCGAGAGCCACGGTACCGTGTGGAGAAGCGGGGAGTCGCGAGGGGCATGCTTGGGCGAGATGAGAGGGGGCGGCGCCCCTAGACCAGAGGAACACGAACTTGCAGGGTGGAGCCTCGCGTCGGGCCTGGCACAGACACACGGCCTCGCTATGCCCACCGCTCGACGTGCCCGCCACGCAGAGTAGCGCTCGTGACCTGCCTACCACTCAGGAACACGATCAACTTCCCAAATACTGTACATTCACCTCCCAAAGAATCTGAGCCAACTGTTCTTTGATGAGGGAGATCCTCTGCCTTCAGTAGCATTTGCCCATCATTATCATCACTATTAGCGAATGTTTATCTACTGCCGGATTAAGGCCTGCCAAACCTGTTCCCACCAGGAATACGATACACAAATTTTATAAAATAATATGTACAGCCCTTTGTTAATCGACTGCTGGTAGGTCTTCCCAAGCATTGAGAGCCATGGGCATTACTTTAATATACTTGACCATGCTGGCCAACGCGGGTCTGTGAAGGAAGAGGCCTAGAACAAATTCTGAGATGTGACCTGGAATCGAACTCAGGTGGCCAGGTTTATAGTGCAGCTCATAGTGCAGTGTGTCACCACTCCACCCCCATTTAGAATAACACACAACCTAAAACATGCACAGTTGTCATCGCGTAGATACGTAATGGAGCTACGCGTACCAGGCCATTTGACCCATGTATCAAGGTTCATTAATGATATAAAAAACACTCCACAGTGACTTTCAGATGTGTTGTATTGAGGGTCATAAACCACTATGGCAGTTTGCCACAGCGATGTCACTGGAACACGCCTGATAACCACTTTATATTTATAGCTAACGAGGATTTAAACTCACGTTGGCCAGCCTGGGATACACAGCCTTGCTGCTTATCTACAAGATTAGCGCTATTTGTTTATTGGGTTGTGTGTACTTATAAATATTTAAAAATAGGTTGCCATGACATCCTTGCACCTATGGCACAATCATGGCAATGCACCCAATCTCGTTAGCCAAGCAGGTTTAAGCCTGGATATTGCATAGATGGGTGACCACGATCATGCATAACAGGTGTTGTAGGCTGCTACGGGACATTGGCAGCAGAGGGCAGAGTAGCAGTATGGATTGTTATACAGTACTATAGGCCAAAGTCTATGCTCCCCACCTTCACCTATCCACGGCCAGCATGGAGAAGTATAGTCAAATAACCCCTGTGACCTGCACAAAAACACAACAAGACGGAATCCCTCATCTAGCAGCAGTGAATTCGTATATTTGCACTTTTTATGCCATAAGCCTATCCCGGGCAGTGGACCAGATCCACATTGCTTTCCGCCATCGATGATCATTGTTACTGATACGCAAATCAGGGACTAACCCGGGCCCTCATTACCACCCCACCCCCACCACAGTATTGGGTCAGAAGCTAAGCTCACTTGTCTGGGTCCCTGCGTTCGCTGGGCCCCGCGGTGGTGCTGGGCCTGAGCTCGCCGCCCTGCTCACGCTCCCGCTCCCTCTCGCGCTCCCTCTCGCGCTCGCGCTCGCCCGCCTGCAGGAAGATGTGGCTGAGCTCCAGCTGCTGCTGCAGGAGCTGCTGCCGGAACTCAAACACCTGCTGCTGCCGGTCCTCCTTCTCCTGCCGCAGCTGCTGCTGCCGTGCCTGCCACTTCTCCTCTTCAGCCGCCGTGATGGGGGCGCCGGGGGTGCGCAGGCCGCAGGGGCTGATGCCTCCGCCGCCAAACCCAGGGGTCAGCGCCGGCGGCACGGGTGGCACCACCATGGCCGCAGCCGCCCCGGGAGCGGAGGGGGCATGAGGTGCAAACGGACGCGACCACCTCATTTCGTCATCGACGCTTACGGGACCTGAACTCACTCCTGTCCCAGCCGAGGAGCCCATGCCTCTCAGCTGCTGCTGTTGGTGGTGGTGGTGCTGTTGATGGTGCTGCTGCTGGTGGTGGTGTGGCTGCTGGTGCTGGTGGTGCAGTTGGTGGTGAGAGCCCTGAGACTCTGCCACGCTGTTCACGTGGGTGCTGGATCTGGGGCTGAAGAGCCGAGAGCTGGGAGACATTTCTGTCGTTTTTGAGGAATGCAATGAAGTGAAGCTCCCTGATTCAAAACCCAAAACACACAAAGAAAACAGAGCGCCCCACCAATGTAAACCGCTGCTGGAAATCACAGGTACAGACAACATCACAACCACCTACACTTAAGCAACATACCACATTCCTTCTAAGAGAACAGGAGTGTTGAATCTATCTGGTCCGTGACTTCATTTCACACGGCCCACGGGCCAGATGGTGGCTCAAGAACTATATTTATCCATCACTGCAGGTGCCTTTAGCTGCACTAACTGTGCTTTAGAGAGGAATATTTTCGACGTGGTAACACTGATTCTAATTTTAGCACGCCCAATAAAATGTATCACTTCGGTAAAGGTGAACCGTAATCTCTTTTCACGTGACTGTTGGACAATGCTAAGGTGTGTGTTAATGTGGGGCCCACTAAAGGCATTTGAAAGTACAATTTAACTCACAGTACGGAAAGGGTTCCCAATATTGGTGAGTGCTTACACAAGATTCATTGGTCGATGAACATAAAGTTGATTTTAGTCTCCGGTGGGAAAACAGCCTGTTGTCTGTTTATTATGTTATTGTCCACATACTTCCATTATAGTACCTGATAATCTTGCCTATAAATGGCATTGTTTGTCTGTCTCTGTGTGTGTCTGTGTATGTGGCCGAAACTTCCGAAGGATTTGGCTCGCAAACCGTCGGATTTACGTTTACTAAAAGTATCTTAGGTACCACGCATTAAGCCCCGTGCTGAGCCAGCGCTATTCCGATTTCGCGTCCGTCACCTTTAAAGTAGTTTAATGAGCGATTAAGTGCTGTTGTAGGTTATTTAATTATTAGATACCACGTGCTCGACCCTACCAACTCACTCGCATTCGGTGGGGGGGAGGGCCCCTATCAAGTCACACGCGTTCGGTGGGAATTCTCTTTTCGTGTGGACACTGCGTAAGGTAACACACACACAGATTTACAGCGCCCTTCAAACATTTATCACCATGACTGTTTACTCATTACGAATTGCCTTTTATAGGTTAGATTTAATGACAGGGATGAACCAATATTTATGAAGAATAGCCTTTTCCTGTACTCTTGAGGCATAAGCAGCCATGCAATATCACTTAATGCACAGGGGCAAACCAATAAATATACTCATTTACGTCTTCATTCTATCATATTTACACTTGCCCCCTCAGTAGGGGGGTTGACCGGTGACGTTATGTCAATTACGTTTGATTGGTGCGCTTCTGCTCATAGTTACTGGTCGGATAGTTTAATTTTGTATTCGTTGACTTTCATTAATTTTCCGCTCTTGCTCGTGGCAAATGTTTGCACCAAGATGGCGGAACACCCTCGCAGTCTCTCCTAATTACTTATTATACACGCCTGCGTTATGTCTGTGCGAGTCCGTGTGTGTGTGCATCAATGTGTGTGCCAGTCAATGTGTGTGTGACAGTCGCTGTGTTTGTGTACGTCCATGTGTGTGTGTGCGGTGTGTGTTAGTCGATGTGTGTGTTAGACAATGTGTGTGTTTGGATCCATGTGTTTCAGTCGATGTGTGTACGTCGAAATGTGTGTCTGCGTGAGTCCATGTGCGTTTGTAAGTCCATATGTGTGTGTGTGTAGGTCGATGTGTGTGTGTGAGTCGCTGTGTGTCTGTACGTCGATATGTGCGTGTGTAAGTCCATGTGTGATTAGTCGATGTGTGTGTAAGTCCATATGTTTGTGTGTGTGTAATTCCATGTGTGTGTGAGTCTATGTGTGTGTGGGCGTCGATATATGAGTGTGTAAGTCGATGTGTGTGTTTGAGTCGATAAGTCAATGTGTCTGTGTGCGTCTATGTGTGTGTGCGTAAGTCGATGTGTGTGTGTGTGAGAGCCTATGTATGTGTGTGTTTAAGTCGATGTGTGTAAGTCGATGTGTGTGCGTGGATCCATGTGTGTGTATCTTAGTCGATAGTCGATGTGTGTGTGAGTCTATGTATATGTGTGTAAGCCGATGTGTGTGTGTAAGCCGATGTGTGTGCGTGAGTCCATGTGTGTGTGTCTTAGTCGCTATGTGTGTGTAAGTCCATATGTGTGTGTAGGTCGATGTGTGTGTGAGTCTATGTATGTGTGTGTGTGAATCGATGTGTGTGTATGTAAGTCCGTGTGTGTGTATAAGTCGATGTGTGTGTGTGCAAGTCGCTATGTGTGTGCATGATTCGATGTGTGTGTATGTCAGTCGATGTGTGTGTTAGTCAATCTGTGCGCGTGGTATGTGTGTGTAGACAATCGTATTTAACAATGAAGTAAGTAATTTTTACAATAATAATGTGTGTGTCTAAGTCCATGTGTGCATGTGAATCGATGTGCGTGTTTGCGTCGATGTGTCTGTGTAAGTCGATGTGTGTGTATGAGTCGATGTGTGTGTGTCAGTCGATGTGTGTGTGTGTACATACATGTGTGTGTGTGTACAAGTCGATGTGTGTGTGTGTGCGTAAGTAGATGTGTGTGTGCGTGAGTCGATGTGTGTGTGTCAGTCGATGTATGTGCGTGGCTATTTGTGAGTGTGTAAGTCAATTTCTTTGTGTGTGTAGGTCCATGTGTGTGGGTGAGTCGATATGTGTGTGTGTAAGTGAAAATTAAAAAAATTGTGTGTGCGTGTAAATCGATGTGAGTCGATGTGTGTGCAAGTGAAAATAAAATAATAATTGTGAGTGTCATTCGATGTGTGTGAGTCAATGTATGTGTGTGTGTGTAAGTCCATGTGTGTGTGCGAGTCATGTGTTTGTAAGTCGATGTGCGTGTGTGTGGGTCGATGTGTGTGTGTAGGTCGATGTGCGTGTGTGAGTCGCTGTGTGTGTGTGTGTAAGTCGATGTGTTTGTGTGTGTGTACGTCGATGTGTGTGTGTGTAAGTCCATGCATGTGTGTCAGTCTATGTGTGTGTACGTCAATATGTCTATGTGTAAGTGGATATGTGTGTGGCTCTATGTTCGTGTGTGAGTTGATGTGTGTGTGCAAGTCGATGTGTGTGCCTGGGTCCATGTGTGTGTGTAAGTCCGTGTGTGTGTGTTAGTCAATGTGTGTGTAAGTCCATATGTGTGTGTATGTGTAGGTTGATGTGTGTGTGAGTCGATGTATGTGTGTGTGCGAGTCGATGTGTGTGTAGTATAGCGGTTAGCACGCTGCGCTACGAACCTGGCGACCCGGGTTCGATTCCCGCTCACGGCGAACACCCAGTGACGAATATCTGAACCGGTCCTGGGCCTCCCCTAGGTCAAATCAGCCTCAAATGAGTACCTGGTGCGATGTGTAAACATCGCCGTTCGGGAGACAAAGGCGGCCGGGCGTGGTGATGGCCACCTACCCCTTCATGTGCCGTGCCGGCCTTTCTAGGTGCTCGCTAACAGCACTTGCCCCTACAGTCTGTTAAGGCTATATGGGGGATCTTTGTCTTTGTGTGGGTCGATGTGTGTGTGTCTTTTTCGCCCGGGCAACGCCGGGTACTTCCCGCTAGTGTTAATATATATATGACAGTGGCATCATAATGTTCCAAAGTCCCGTCAAGGTGGATGATGTGGACGTCCCCTGGAGGGCCCTGTCCATGACCCATGGATCAATCCACTTGGATGAAACAATTAAGGTCCCACAAGTCATCACAGAGGACCTCCACGCAGAGTGCTCGCTACACATGGAACCCCGGAGGATCTTACCGGATGGTGTGGTGGCGCGCCGTTCTGCCTTTTCCCGGCTGTGCGGCTGCTGCTGTTGCTGCTGCTGCGCTAGCTCCTCTAAGCGCTGGCGCTTCTCCCGTGCCGCTTCTCTCTCCGATTCCCTCTCGGCCTCGCGGTCTCGCTTCCTCCGCTCCCTCTCACGCTCCCTCTCACGCTCCCTATCACGCTCCCTATCACGTTCTCGCTCGCTCTCGCGACGCCGCTCCTGCTCTATGTGCCGCTCGGCCCGCTCGCTCTCCGCTTTCATCTCCCGGTTGCGCTGCCTGACCTCTTCGGCCGAGGCCGACCTGAGAAAATGGAAGCAGTCCGAGTCATTACCGCGCACACCGTCTCTGCTCATGATCTTGGCACATATAAACACAGGACAGTTAAATGAAATACAAACCACAGAATTAGACAACAAAATCAACTGCTATTCACCACAAAGTGGTAGCGATGTTGCCAAGGCATTTGTGCCCAAACTAGGTATACTTTGAGGCCAAGGAAAGTGCCGAAGACTCGCTGGCAGAAAGTCACATGACATGAGGTCACGGGGACATGCTCAACACACACACGCCTATATACAGACATGCACGCACACGCACTGGTAGGAGTGAGGCAGACTGTAACTGCACAAAGCTGTGGACATTTTCAACCATCAGGGAACCAAAAATGGCTGCTGATGACAATGATTCGGTAATGACTAGGCAGACCAGATATTTGCAGCCGCTGGGGCTAGTGTGGGTAGCCGGTTACCGCTCGCTGGTTGCGGTCGTGGTGGCAGTGCCGTGGCGCTCCAGGGGCAGGGCCCCCATGGCCGGAGGGGCGAGGTGGCCTCCGAACGGAAGCTGTAGCGCCGTGGGGTGGAGGGATGAGATGGAGCCGTGGCTGCCTGGGAACGAGTAGAATGGAGGCCGCAGGGCGGAGAGAGACAGGGCATCCTCCATCCTGCAGAAAACAACAGACGCCCAGTTCTAGCTTCTACAGCAGGGGTAGCAAACCTTCTCTTATTGAGAGCCGAACAGGACTTTCAGATACCTTTGGCGGTGTCACATTTAAGACACACACAGCGCAGTCACTTCTGTCACTGCCAGAGGCAGTTTCAGTGACAAAGAATTGACAAAGTGCGACACTAAAATTAGAAACAGTGTTGCTGCCAGGTCGAAAATATTCTCCTCTAGTACCTGGTAAGTGCGGCCAAGATGCTCACAGTGATGGATAAATATCGTTTGCAGGAAGTTTCAGAGTGGTAGGCCTCATGTGGCCACTGGCTGGATACGGCCCATGGGCCATAGGAGGTTGCACCCACAAATTAGCAACGATGATAAGCACGTCACTGCAGCTCCGCTCGGCTGAGCACTGATTAATATTTTACAAGGCACATTTCCACAAAGAGGCAGGATGCAGCACTTGTGTCTGCTCCAGAGAGAAAGTAGAATGCGCCGAAAACGTATTCAATCACTTAATTGATCGGCAACTCATGGGGCGTGGTCCTGAGCCGCGAGAACGCTGCTTAGTGGGCTTGGAGCGTCGTGGCCGCGTTAGTGCCACAATCAGTGCCCAGCGTGGGGCCGCGGGGCCCCAGTATTTAGCGGACAGCTCTGTTCAATTTGATATGACCGGCACTCACAGCCATACTATATCAGCGTGATGGCGCACAGGGGAGCGGCAAACACGCCACCCAGTTCTGTTCTTCAGCTCGACCTGTGCAGAAGGTCAATTTTAATCTGCCAGCCAGGGGACGGCCCACCGGCGCTAATGTGCATTCGTTCAACCTTTCCAGCCCTCCTGCATTAATTCAGGGCCTATTCACAGCCCAAGTGTGTACGTCCGTGTCTTTGTGTGTGGTGAGAGTGGTGGTATAATGGTAAGCACACTGCGCTACGAACCTGGCCACCCCAGTTTAATTTCCAGATACAGAGAAATCAGTGGTGTATATCAGAACTGGTCCTGGACTTCCCCTTGGTCGACTTAACCTTAAATGAGTACCTGGTACGGTGTATAAAAGTCAGCACTGGGGAGACAAAGATGGCCAGGGATGGTGCTGGCCACACTCTCACTTAGTGCGCTGTGTCGACCTTCACTGGTGTTTTCTGACAGCACTTGCCCAATCTGTAAAGGCTATACAGGGATCCTTGTCCCTAGCTTTGTCTAGGTATGTATTTTCACTGGAAGCCACCACCTCCATTTTTATTAGTAAAATGCAAATGCAGTGCTGCGTAGGGAGTGATTACTCATTAATTTCTTAAGCAATCCCGTGGTGAAATTGTCCATGTTGGAATTTGTATTCATGTCAACTTATATTACCGAAATGTACCACAACATTATATTCACAGGAATGACTCCAGAGCCATTGTAGTGAGTACACGCTGCAAAACCCACGCTCTTCTCGGATTTGTAAACGTGCGCTGCAGTGCGAGGCCCGTCCCTTCTGCCGCACGTTCCTTCAGCGGAGTAGCACTGACGCCGACCTGGAGCCATGTGGCTGCCGGGCATAGCGTGCTTAGCGAAAATTGGGGGGCCCCCTCGCTCTCACAGTTCATTGGTTGCAAGCGGAGCTGCCACGCAGAGTTAATTTCATAAACAAAATCAGTGACAGAAACATAAAAAAAAATGTTTAGTCAACGATGACTGCTAAACCACAGCACAAAGCCGAATGACTATGATGGGATGATATTAACGAGTCCGAACAAAGACGCAGACTGAGATAATGACCTTATTAGAGACTGAAATTAATGCCTTCAAAGAGACTGATGGAGTTCAGTTTGGCTGACCACCTGATAATATTTTAGAAAGGAGATATGCTCAATAGCGAAGAGTAGACTACATATTTAACCGCTTTAGTCGACGAGGCTAAGAGCATGACTAAAATAAATCACAAACTGAGACTTAACAAAAATTCCACAGGTCAGCAATAACTCCAGCCTAATATTGCAGTTAAAATGTCAATAAGAGCCGACTACATTATCACTGACGACACGGCATGCACCGCATTACGGCACACGGGCCGCAAGCGAAGCAGGTGGCACACGTGCGGTCTCCACGTCCCCGCATCCCGCGTCCCTGCGTTCCTGCATCCCCGCGTCCCTCACCTGAAGTGCGGCTGGAACGGCTGCTGGGAGAGCAGCGCCGGGTGGTAAAATGCGGCGGCGGCCGCTGTGGTGGATGGGTCCAGCCCGAAGTGCGGCAGGTACGGCAGGCGGAAGTCGCTGCCGGCCAGGAAGGCGCGGTAGTAATCCTCGGCCCGTGCCGTCGGTCCGAGCACCTGCGGTACTGGCCGCTGCACGCTGCACGAAAACCACAGGCGCACGATGCGGTATGGTCACGGTACAGTCAACGCACGCGGCGCCGCCACGCCCACGTGCGGTACAGCTACACCACACACGGTGTATCGCACACCGTACACATATGGTCACGCCACAAAACGTCACAGCCACACGTGCAGACAGCACAACCACATCACTCACAGGACATTTCATGCTCACAATGGATGATTCTTACGACATCAAAGGAGATAAACACTCAGAGTTGTTGCAATTCCTGTGAGCAGGGGAAGGCGTGAGTATGGCAGGGGAAATACAGCACGGAGACCAATGTAACCACCGTGGGATGTAAAAATCAAACGTTATTCCGAGAACAAATGGTTAATGAAGACAGCAGCATGCGGCGCCAATCAGACACAGTTGTGGGGGAGGGGGGGGGGGGACAGCTCAAAACAGGTGTGGTGGGCGCAGGGTGGAGTGGCAGAGGATCCTCTGAGTGTCGAGCTCCGGGATTGGCAGACAGCACACCGAGGTGTGACCGCGGTGTGACAGGCTGCGCACTAGGCTGCCTCTGTCGCTCACACACCCAAAGCCTTCTGAGCTCCCCGTGGGGTCCCCACAATCAGCTGCACTCTAGCTCAAAGGAAATTTCATTAAACATTCTGTGAAAAGTACGGTGTTGAATTTGTAGCACTGCTGTGGGGAGGCTGATGAGACCTGGGAGTAGAGGTGCCAGATGCTGCCAGAAGCTGAGATTCCCCAACCGCAAAGTAAAGCCGCCCCCCCTTAGTGGAGGCGCCAATCGCAGCGACTGCTGGGCAGGGCTCACGGGTCTCCCCCGTGGCACCGGCCGAATGTAAAAGACTGCCAAACATCACCCACCACCATCACGACACAGGCAGAAACTTTTCTTCAGCATCATCCTCATCAGCCACGATAATCCACTGCTGGATGAAGGCCTCCCCAAGCTGTCGCCATCCTTCATGGTACAGCAATCCAACAAACCACTCATCACCTGCAAACGAGCTGATTTCGTCATTCCTTTTCTGTAGTGGACATCCTCTTTGGCATGTTCCCTCATTTTACTACCACTCAATAGCTTTTCTCACCCACTGGCGATCATCCCTTTCTCGCGACGCTGCCTGGCCAGGCCCACTTACTTTTCTTAATGGTCGTGTCTCAATCGTAGCTGCATTGCCATAGCAACAATACTGAATGAAGTGAAAGATGCTCTTCATAAAACATTATAATAGCGAACGTCTCGACAATTTCCCTTCATCGTAATGCTCATACTACATCTTTCAAACATCGCATAGGCACGCAGATGTTTGTCTGCGATCGTTGAGCTGCTCTCTGCGCCTCACATAACGTAACCTAACGAGGAGATAAACCGAGACGATCGCCCCGGGCTGTGCTGCCCCCACGCTCGCATAATTTGTCATTTATTTCCCCCTCATCCATCTCGGAGCCTTCACAGGGCAGCCCCATTCATCTGCGCTCTGCATGTTTACAAGGCCCCGCACCGCCCTCTGCAAGCAGCTTCTGGGAAGCTGGAGTCAGTTCGGAGCAACGATTAGCAGTGGCAGGACTTCGATTTAGGCGAGTTTGTCTGAGTCGGCAAATCAGACAATATTTACGTGCACAACACACCACATCCAGTATAATTCTCGATTTGGCTGGAGCTACTACAAGTCATGTCACATACTCTATATTCTTTGGTTCTTTCAGTAAAGTCACGTAGGTATAAAATAAAATAAATCACGACGTTTGGGGCGCAACACAAGCGTCCATCATCAGGTGGGAAAGTGTGGTCTGCTGCCGAGGCAGACTCTAGTTTACTAGCAACCCGGAAGATATTCCGCGAGGAATTAATCTCCGAGATACTTAGTGAGGAATGAATCAGCCACCTGAGCGAAGCGAGGCGGTGGCCTTGGGCAGCGGCGGCGGCAGCGGCGTCGGCAGCCGAGGGCACAAGGAAGGGGTGGTGCATGGCGGAGACATGGGGGTACATCTGCGGAGAGCCCTTCTCCTGCTTGAGCAGGGCCTCCGTGGAGAGGGGGTGCTCCCTGGCAGAGGAGCGCACCGCCCCGTCCACCTGTCGGCAGCGAGGGCACACCGCGTTCATTAGCAGCGGGGTTGACACCGCGGGGTCCCCCTCTCGGGGCATGCCGTCACTGACCGTGTCTCCTTTAAGAAGAAGAGATAACTCACCTTGTACATGTACATGTACAGCCCGTTTGTCAATCCGCTGTAGGATGAGGGCTCCACCACGTAGTACGGGTCGTGGAGCTGATTTGACCATACCCCATCACACTGGTCAGTGCAAGTTGAAGGCGGGGAGCATAAACGCAGGGGCATGAAAGTACAGCACAACGATGGATCGTGTTGCACTATCCCTTGTTGCCCACCGCGTAGCCCCGCGAGCACGATGGCAACAAATGTCCAGGCATGGTGGTCGCCCTTCCAGGAATGAGATCGGGCACATTCCGGGTGATTTTGTCACAGGTGATAACCAACCTCATTCGATCACCTCTCACTCGTGTGAGCTGGGTAACATACGCGTCCTAAAAACATAACCGTTTATTTTTAACAGCCACTACTTGGTGTCGTCTGCTACAATTCACACATTGTGTTCACACTATATTCCCGATTGTTTCTGTTGGTGACTAGATTGAATCCATCAAGTGTAGCTTATTTTGACTCAAAACCTTATTGTTATAATGATGATAATGTTGTAACACGGGGGTGGGAGCGAGAATGGTTAACTGCATTATGAACCCGGCCACCTGAGTTCAATTCTCCAACAAGCTAACGCCAATGTAGAGTGATATGAACCGGTCCTGGGATCCCGTCCTGTATGCTGAACTGTATGTATGTTGAACTTCTTTCGCACCGTACGTAGCCAACTGTACTAATCGGTGACCAGCGTGGTGAAGTATGACCAAACAGCCCAAATGACCCACATGGTGGGGACAGGCTTTCATCCAGCAATTAACTTACAAAGGGTTTTAATTATTTAAACATAATAATATTCCAGGGCACCTTTCCCTCCACATCAGCCATGGTCAATCCAGCAGTGGATTGACCATGGCTGATGATAATCATTTTGATTAACTAAGCTGTGCCCTTGTGGGAGGGTTAAGGGGATGGTGCCGGGGTCAGGGAGAGCCCACTTGCCTGCCGGCTTTCGCTCCTCCACGCGCCGTTGACGGTCTGTGTGGGCGCGATGGTGACGACCGGCGGGGGTTGGTGGGGAGCCGAGTGTCCCGGTCCAGGCAGGGGTGCGGGGGGGCCCCGCTTGGGTGTGTGGGCGGGAGACGAGTGTCCGTGCCCAGCGCCGGGGGACGCGTCTCGACAGGGCTCGGTCTTCATCGACGACGACGACACTGGGGCAAAGCAGGGCACGCGCAACACTCACTACTGTCCCACTCGCTCACTCACTCAACCTCAATGGCACCACCGGTTAAGTGGTAGCCATGTAACAGCTCCCTTGTGACGCAGCTATCGAGTGTGCAGGTGGTGCAACTGCACCAGGACTCATGGGCCATAAGGGCCTAGGTGCCGGGCCACGAATAGGGGTCCTGCCTTCCGGCCCATGCCAAGCACGCTACGCCACTGCGACTCACAACTCCACTAACAGAAATTTAATACATTGTCTCAATGCAATTATAAAAATAAAAAAAATATTTCGTGCTATCACATACATTCTGTCTTGTTTGTTCTGTCTCGTCTGTTCCAGTAGCCTAAAGGTGGCATTTGCATATAATTTGTATGCAATTTCCATAAATCATAAATAACCTATTCTCAGACTGCACAACTCGATGCACGTATCGTAAGCGTGAAAAATCTGTTTTGCTGGACGAAACGATGCATCTTCACCTACGCAAGGACAATGCCACCGCTGATGCAGTAAGAGCGGTGAGCAGGCCGGTACTGATGGGAATACAGGAGGCACCAAACCAATTTCCCTTGCGCACCACAACCTGTGACGCTCCCGTTAACCGTCGAGCACGTGAGGGGGTGCAACACAGCGACGTCCCCAACCTCACGCCTGTTTCAAACACAACACGACCCCTACAGCACCTCCATTACACATGAAGAATTAGAGGACTGCATGGACAGTGTTAAATAAACACAAATTAAACAAACAAAAATCAATACCTTTGTGATTAGCACCACAGTTTAGTGGATATATATGCATGCATCGGGCTAACATTTCACGGCAATGCAAAGAGAAAGACTTGTGTAAAAGGGTGGCCCTACTAATATTTTCATAAATAGTAGGGCCACCCAACACAGCTAAATAAATGAATTGCCAGAATTCTGGTGATTGCCTGATGATGCTGGTTGTAACGACCAGCGAAGTGTCATACTTGATTGTTATATGTTATGTATTGCTCAACACAGCCTGCCAGTGTGATGAAGCAATAAATACTGTTGCGTTTGCTCATGTAACTGCTTTATTCATTCAGCTGTGTTGGGTGGAGGAGGGTGTAGACACAGCATTGACAAAGTAACCATGCGATCTGACTAAAAACTCAATTACAAATCATAACATTGGTTGCGGCAGCCTATGTACTAAAAATATGAAAAATATAAAAAAAATTATATATTCTTACGGTACAAGGAAGTGTCATTGATGATGGTGGCAAATTTTTATTAGATAAACATTTGTGCCTGCGTTACATACACCTGGCAGCAGTGCTTAACCAAACAAAATTATCTGAAAAGGTGGACGGACCAGTCAGTGTGTTGTTAGTATAGCAGCGGCAGCAAAAAAACAAACATTGAGAACCGAGACATGACACCCGTGGCCTGTGCAACCTTTGCCTATGGCTATATTCTTACGAACAAATATTAGCATCGACACGCTCTACCAGTTATGCTACTGGTATGTAAACATGGTACTTGAAAATAAGTCGAGCACTAGACCGGGGTGACACGATCTCAAGATGTCCGGACCGCCCCTCGTGTCTCACATACATCCATCCGCGACAGAGTTCTCGGCCACACGGAGGAGCCATCCACCGCTGGTGAGGGGGGCTTTAGTTTCACAGCCGGATCCGGGGGCGCGAGCAGGGCGGCCTTGCCGCTAGGGAACGCCTGGCGCTGTGCCCAGTGAGCGCAAGCACTGCCAATACGGGGCCAGTGAACACAGTGCCACTGTGCAGGGACACTTAGCAACACGGAACAACAAGATGGGCCATTTGTTGCTTTTGTGATACTTTCAAATGCGTTCATTCCTTTAGCCGCCCGCAGTCAAATTGTGTTGCTGTTCACCACCCCCATTGACTCATCACTGAACATTGAGGCTTCAGCGATAAATGCACAGCTGAAAAGATTAAAAGACGGTGATTATGGAAATGTACTTAAACAAAAGGAACAGGAAAAGCATATAAATAAATATACTTGAGCACAAACATTTGTTTAAGCTTCCTACTGAGATGTAAGTCCCAGGCTTGAAACAACTGCAGTTTTTAATTCTATTCATGTTAAAATAAAACCCTTAGAAATCCCAAGTGACCCAAAACAACAATAAGGTGACTGAGACCCATCGGCCAAACGCAAGGCAATGCCTGAGCAGCTTCAGCTCCAACACCTGCCCGGGGCATGTGACAAAGACGTGCGGGATGCCCTGGTACACGGCCCCACCAATCCGTGAGGCACAAATCCCGGTGTCAAAACACCGCCATCGGAGATGGCGTAATGAGCCGGGGGCGGCAGATACCCGGGACGCGTAAACTCGAGTCATGGAAACGTGTCCCACCGCACAGCAGTGGTGGGGGCTGCGCTGGGGGCTGGGCTCCTTGCGGAGCGACCTTATTCTCGTTCCGGCCAACGCTCAGTGGACTCTCCCCGCCCTTCGATCGTCATCAAGTGCACAATCGGCTCGTGCGAGAGTTACACGCCGCCCCGAGCGGTGAACCCTGGAGTGGTCGAATCACATGGTCACGATGCTGCGACCTAATACAACGCATGATCGACGAGCGTTTGTCCAAACTGCAAATCAGCAGTCACAGAAGTTGTTTTTCTGCTCAGATCCCTGGGCAGGATTATAACGACAATGGTGACAGGGCAATGGCGTGGTGAGCTGTCGCGGCACGCCCGCCAGACGCCCCCGGTGGTGGCATTCCGAGGAAAACAGTGAACGAGCGAGGCGGGGAGGGGCGGCCCGTGGAAAAACAGCTGGGCCCCACACAGCTCCCTTTGACTAAATCATTGTTATTATTGATCTTAATTATTTATTTTGCCCGAACGGAACGCGCGTGCAAAACACGCTGTGTGCGCTTCAAATTATTTAACGCCAAATGCCAGACTCCGACAGAGCCCTCGTCTCCTCCAGTTCGCTCACATAAACACTGTGCACATCACACGCACGTTCACGACGGTGCACACGGGCTCGGAACACCGCGTTCGGCGCGCCGTGAGATGCGACACATTTGCACAATGGGGTACGGCGTTGCGCCACATGCCGTGAGCCTAATGCCCGCCCTAGGAGGCATAAACCACGACGGTGCTGAATTAAGAAAATCTCTACTAATATAATTAAACAGCAATATTGATCTTGTTTAATCTTCTTTGCTCAAACAAGGGATTTTATTATGATATAACGAGTGTTATTTATGGCCAAGAAATAACTGGTGTCGTTACAGCCACAGCCACAGAGGGCTCCTTTTGCACAACACACACTCCAGATTTTTTATGGCTTGCAAATTGTTGTTCACTAATAATTTATGCCTTCAGCAATGAGATGCACTAATGCATTTGTAATGCATAACGGATGATCAACATCACCAGAAAATAAATAAGATTATGGGTGGAGGAGACGTGCTTAACCTCAGCGAATACAGAACACCACTAGCTGATGGCAATCTCCATCTCCGAGTGACGACAGACATCTCCTGACAACAGCCATCTAATGGCAAGATCCACCTAATGATAACAGACATCTGCTACTGACAAAAGATATCCAATATAGATAGAATACATTTTCTACTTATGAGATATCCCTATTGACTACTGACAAGGCATCTGTAACTGACAACAATTATCTAATAATAAGCAACTACAACAGACAAAAATAAATCTCCTACTGACAACAGGCATCTCCTACTGTCAAGACATCTTCTAGTGATAGCACATTCATGCTCACAAGTGACATGCCAGACTTATAACATACATTTACTGACAGCACATATCTACTATACAATTTTGACTTCCCCTTCAGACAAAATTCTACTGACAAGACATCGCTTACTGACGTCAGATATCTCTTACTAACAAAAGCCACCGTTCTACGGGTAAGACAACTCCCACTCACAGCAGACATCTGCTCGCGGCTGGAGACAGACATCCCCTCCTGACAAGAAACATTCACTTCTGACGAGCGATGCTCATCGCTGCCTGTCGACTGTACGATATGCAGTGGCTGCGAACACAAGCGCCTGTTGTAGGCAGGAGGCCTGAATTTGCACTCAGCGCTGGGCTGGTCCTCGGAGGACGATTACGATGCACAAGCCGAGCGCGGCAATAAATCTCAACCCACTTTTACAGACAAAATGACACTTCCTAGAAACGGATTTCCATACGGTCATTATCTCCACTGCAGAACGCGTCAGCACAAAAGCATTTCACTCTTTCTCTATAGAAAATATCTATGAACGGTTCATTGTACGGCACATTACCTGTTTATCATGCAGTCACATCAGGTGTCATTGGTCATTTGCATTTATTTTGTCATTTCGTCTTTGCACACGCACATATATATTTAAGCAACCGTTTGGCACAGTTTGATTTCTTTAGTAATTTGCCGAGTGCCAGCAGTTGCCCAGGAGCCACTGGCTGGCAGCCGAGCTAGGCCAGGGCAGCTTTATTTTGGGTGTCCATGCCACGGGAGATAGGGATTGGCGGGACCGCTGGCTGCATTTGCGCTGGGACACGAGGGCGCTGCTACTTAGAGGCGGCTGGCGGAGGAGACCCCGGGGAGAGTGTCTCGGTCGAGTGCACGACAACCCACCAAGGTCACCGAGCGGCACACAAACAACCCACGTGCGCGCATCTTCAACATGTGGCGGTCCAGCCGTAAATCCACGCGGCTATGCATTTATTGTTTATTAAAGGCGGTAGGAGGGAACTGAGAAGACAGTTGTTCTCACAAAGGTCTGGAGATGATTGGATCGGCCTTCCTGCCGGGCTGGATCTGGCTCATCCAAAAGGCAGCTGGATATTGCTCTTCACAATGCGTCCGAGGCACAGCGCAACAGAAGTAGCAGAGATGGGGGAACACGTGCTTGTGGGAGACGGGAAACGTGTGGCTGTGCCAGCTGCGCCGTGTGAATCGTCACGTTGTCCGCCGCCGTACCTTGAGGACAGGATTAGGCAAAAACGGCTGTGCTGGCTGGGACATGTGTGCAGGATGGGGGAGGGCCGATTGCCACGACTGGCAATGGAGTGGTCTCCATGAGTCCAGTAACCAGGAGGAAGAGAACACCTAAGCCCAGATGGTGGGATACTGTAAGGGCAGTTCTTGAAGGTTGCGTGTCTAATGTGCAGCAGCTGTGGGATCTGGTGGAGGGTAGAAAGCGTTGGCGACGCATAGAATACCTTGGAGGCCCAGGCCGCCCTTGGGTTCCTCCGCGTGCTTGGCGAGTTCGCGCAGGGCCGCGGCGAAGCTGGAGGCACGGGGCCCGCCGGAGAGGCCAGCGGGCAGCAGGTGGTGGGCACCCCCAGCGTGCGCCATCACGCCCAGGGGGGAGGGCACCAGGGGCACCACGGTGGCCGTGCTGCGTGGAGCTGACGCCATTAAGGAACTTGTCTTGCGCTCATGGCTCATGCCTGGAAGAAAAAAAACAAGGAAAAGATAAGGATCCCCCCCCCTAAAGAAAACTACTGCGTAGGATTTCGCCGCTGTGCTGGGCAGCTCTCCGTGTCTTTTCGGGTTGCACCGAGGGCTGTTCGTTTGCTATTTCTGACGTTTCACTCCACATGCAGCACGATCTGAAAATTACTTCCAAACCCAGAAAAAAACACGTCCAGCACACAACTCGCCGTGGCTGTGACTGCGAGTTGCGTGCCACCAATTCCAGCGACTTGGAAAATATTAAATGAGAAGTAAAATATTGACCTGTTTGACCCCAATGACACCGTGAACCTCACCGTGAGCCTGAACGTGAGCCTGAACACACGGGTGTCCCGAGGCCACCGAGTTTCCAAGGCACAGGGTAAGTGACACCGGACCGGACCCTGGAGGCCACGGGGCCGCAATGACACCGGCAGCGTGGGGCTGCTTCCCGAGGAAGTGCTGGGCAACGAGCGCGACCTCGGGAAAACAGGAAACAATTTTAAGTGTGTTGGCACAGTGCACTGTACCGATGCCACTTTCTACCGTTCTCAGAGTAAATATTCGATCAACATTCGCTACCTCGCCCCACATTCACTGCTTGACATTCATTTCCCCACATTCACTGCCTGACCCAAAAATTAACTCACCACACATTTATTCACACCATATTTACTCCCTCAACCACACTCAATACCTCGCCTGACATTCATTACATCACCCAACTACAGTATATTCACTAAATCATCGCACCACCTCACCCCCATCACCTTACCAATGTCCCTTCACTCAACTCTCACCCCATCACTCACCAATATCCCCCCTCACTCACCCTATCCCTATACCCACCCGAATCCCCTCACCCCTATCTCCTCAACGCGATCCCCTTGTTTACCCATCCTCCCACTCACCCTCATCCCCTCGCTCACCCTCATCCCCTCGCTCACCCTCATCCCCTCGCTCACCCTCATCCCCTCGCTCACCCTCATCCCCTCGCTCACCCTCGCTCACCCTCATCCCCTCGCTCACCCTTGCTCACCCTCATCCCCTCGCTCACCCTCATCCCCTCGCTCACCCTCGTTCACCCTCAACCCCTCGCTCACCCTCATCCCCTCTCTCACCCTGATCCCCTCTCTCACCCTCGTTCACCCTCATCCCCTCGCTCACCCTCATCCCCTCGCTCACCCTCATCCCCTCGCTCACCCTCGTTCACCCTCATCCCCTCGCTCACCCTCGCTCACCCTCATCCCCTCGCTCACCCTTGCTCACCCTCATCCCCTCGCTCACCCTCATCCCCTCGCTCACCCTCATCCCCTCGCTCACCCTCATCCCCTCGCTCACCCTCATCCCCTCGCTCACCCTCATCCCCTCGCTCACCCTCGTTCACCCTCATCCCCTCGCTCACCCTCGTTCACCCTCATCCGCTCGCTCACCCTCGCTCACCCTCATCCCCTCGCTCATCCCCTCGCTCACCCTCATCCCCTCGTTCACCCTCATCCCCTCGCTCACCCTCATCCCCTCGCTCAGCCTCATCCCCTCGCTCATCCCCTCGCTCACCCCTGGCTGGCCCGTGGCTGACAGCTTCACCGCCAGCGGGGCGCGTTTGATGATGATCGTGGTGGTGATGGCAATGCTGGTGATAGTGATGATGGTGGTGATGGTAATGATGGCGGTGGTGATGATGGTGGTGATAGTGATGATGGTGGTGATGGTAATGATGGCGGTGGTGATGATGGTGGTGATAGTGATGATGGTGGTGATGGCAATGCTGGTGATAGTGATGATGGTGGTGATGGTAATGATGGCGGTGGTGATGATGGTGGTGATAGTGATGATGGTGGTGATGGTAATGATGGCGGTGGTGATGGTGGTAATGATAGTGATGATGGTGGTGGTGGTGATGGTGGTGGTGATGGCGGTGGTGATGGTGGTAATGATAGTGATGATGGTGGTGATGGTGGTGATGATGGTGGTGATGATGGTGGTGGTGGTGGCGATGGTGGTAATAATAGTTATGATGGTGGTGGTGGTGATGATGGTGGTGGTGATGGCGGTGGTGGTAATGATAGTTATGATGGTGGTGATGATGGTGGTGATGGTGGTGGTGATGATGGTGGTGGTGATGGTGGTGATGATGGTGGTGATGGTGGTGATGATGGTGGTGGTGATGGCGGTGGTGGTAATGATAGTTATGATGGTGGTGGTGATGGTGGTGGTGATGATGGTGATGGTGGTGGTGATGGTGGTGATGATGGTGGTGGTGGTGATGGTGGTGGTGATGGTGGTGGTGATGATGGTGGTGGTGATGGTGGTGGTGGTGATGATGGTGGTGATAGTGATGATGGTGGTGATGGTAATGATGGCGGTGGTGATAGTGATGATGGTGGTGATGGCAATGCTGGTGATAGTGATGATGGTGGTGATGGTAATGATGGCGGTGGTGATGATGGTGGTGATAGTGATGATGGTAATGATGGCGGTGGTGATGGTGGTAATGATAGTGATAATGGTGGTGGTGATGGTGGTGGTGATGGCGGTGGTGATGGTGGTAATGATAGTGATGATGGTGGTGGTGATGGTGGTGATGATGGTGGTGATGATGGTGGTGGCGGTGGTGGTAAGGATAGTTATGATGGTGGTGATGATGGTGGTGGTGATGGCGGTGGTGGTAATGATAGTTATGATGGTGGTGGTGGTGATGATGGTGGTGATGGTGGTGGTGATGATGGTGGTGGTGATGGTGGTGATGATGGTGGTGATGGTGGTAATGATGGTGGTGGTGATGGCGGTGGTGGTAATGATAGTTATGATGGTGGTGGTGATGGTGGTGGTGATGATGGTGGTGGTGATGATGATGGTGGTGGTGGTGGTGATGATGGTGGTGATGGTGGTGATGGTGGTGGTGATGATGATGGTGGTGGTGATGATGATGGTGGTGGTGATGATGATGGTGGTGGTGATGGTGGTGGTGATGATGGTGGTGGTGATGGTGGTGGTGATGGTGGTGGTGGTGATGATGGTGGTGGTGGTGGTGGTGATGGTGGTGGTGATGGTGGTGGTGATGGCAGTGATGATGGTGGTGGTGGTGATGGTGGTGGTGATGATGATGGTGGTGATTATGAGGGTGAATGCCCCCTTGCCCCGCTCGTGCCCCCGACGAGAGCCCGCGGCTCTAACTCAAACGCGACGCTCAGTAATTAGCAGTCGTGGCTAATTAGCGATCAGCGATGAATGGCGACGCCGCCTCCCCTCTCACCACGAACCCTGACCCGGGCGGCGGAGCCACGGAGGCCGGGGCTTGGCATGCAAATGGGCGGCGCGGCGAGAGGAGGAACCTCCTCCTCCTCACAATCATCATCATCATCATCATCCACCACGTCGTCTTACTCCCATGTCTGTCTCTGTGTGTGTCTGCCTCTCTCTCTCTCTCCCTGTCTAACTCTACGTCTGTCCGTCTGGTTTACCGCCCGCGACGACGGCGGCGGCGGCGGCGGCGGCGTCGTCGTCGGCTCTCTCCCTCCAGCGACCGCTGCGGGGGGGAGTAGCGGGGGGGAGGGTGAGTGTGAGTGGGTGAGGGAGGGTGAGTGGGTGAGGGAGGGTGAGTGGGTGAGGGAGGGTGAGTGGGTGAGGGAGGGTGAGTGTGAGTGGGTGAGGGAGGGTGAGTGTGAGTGGGTGAGGGAAGGTGAGTGTGAGTGGGTGAAGGAGGGTGAGTGTGAGTGGGTGAGGGAGGGTGAGTGTGAGTGGGTGAGGGAGGGTGAGTGTGAGTGGGTGAGGGAGGGTGAGTGTGAGTGGGTGAGGGAGGGTGAGTGTGAGTGGGTGAGGGAGTGTGAGTGGGTGAGGGAGGGTGAGTGGGTGAGGGAGGGTGAGTGTGAGTGGGTGAGGGAGGGTGAGTGTGAGTGGGTGAGGGAGGGTTAGTGTGAGTGGGTGAGGGAGGGTGAGTGTGAGTGGGTGAGGGAGGATGAGTGGGTGAGGGAGGGTGAGTGTGAGTGGGTGAGGGAGGGTGAGTGTGAGTGTGTGAGGGAGGGTGAGTGTGAGTGGGTGAGAGAGGGTGAGTGTGAGTGGGTGAGGGAGGGTGAGTGTGAGTGGGTGAGGGAGGGTGAGTGTGAGTGGGTGAGGGAGGGTGAGTGTGAGTGGGTGAGGGAGGGTGAGTGTGAGTGGGTGAGGGAGGGTGAGTGTGAGTGGGTGAGGGAGGGTGAGTGTGAGTGGGTGAGGGAGGGTGAGTGTGAGTGGGTGAGGGAGGGTGAGTGTGAGTGGGTGAGGGAGGCTGAGTGTGAGTGGGTGGGTGAGGGAGGGTGAGTGTGAGTGGGTGAGGGAGGGTGAGTGTGAGTGGGTGAGGGAGGGTGAGTGTGAGTGGGTGAGGGAGGGTGAGTGCGAGTGGGTGAGGGAGGGTGAGTGTCAGTGGGTGAGGGAGGGTGAGTGTGAGTGGGTGGGTGAGGGAGGGTGAGTGTGAGAGGGAGGGTGAGTGTGAGTGGGTGAGGGAGGGTGAGTGTGAGTGGGTGAGGGAGGGTGAGTGTGGGAGGGTGAGGGAGGGTGAGTGTGAGTGGGTGAGGGAGGGTGAGTGTGAGTGGGTGAGGGAGGGTGAGTGTGAGTGGGTGAGGGAGGGTGAGGGTGAGTGGGTGAGGGAGGGTGAGGGTGAGTGGGTGAGGGAGGGTGAGTGTGAGTGAGTGATGCGTGTGAGTGAGGGAGGGTGAGTGTGAGTGGGTGAGGGAGGGTGAGTGTGAGTGGGTGAGGGAGGGTGAGTGTGAGTGGGTGAGGGAGGGTGAGGGAGGGTGAGGGTGAGTGGGTGAGGGTGAGTGGGTGGGTGAGGGAGGATGAGGGTGAGTGTGTGAGGGAGGGATGAGTGTGAGTGGGTGAGGGAGGGTGAGTGGGTGAGGGTGAGTAGGTGAGGGAGGGTGATTGGGTGGGTGAGAGAGGGTGAGTGTGAGTGGGTGAGGGAGGGTGAGTGGGGTGGGTGAGAGAGGGTGAGTGTGAGTGGGTTGAGGGAGGGTGAGGGTGTGTGAGGGAGGGTGAGTGGGTGGGTGAGGGAGGGTGAGTGGGTGGGTGAGGGGAGGGTGAGGGTGAGTGGGTGGGTGAAGGAGGGTGAGTAAGAGTGGGTGAGGTGAGGGTGAGTGTGAGTGGGTGAGGGAGGGTGAGTGTGAGTGGGTGAGGGAGGCTGAGTGTGAGTGGGTGAGGAGGGTGAGTGTGAGTGGGTGAGGGAGGGTGAGTGTGAGTGGGTGAGGGAGGGTGAGTGTGAGTGGGTGAGGGAGGGTGAGCTGTGAGTGGGTGAGGGAGGGTGAGTGTGAGTGGGTGAGGGAGGGTGAGTGTGAGTGGGTGAGGGAGGGTGAGTGGGTGAGGAGGCTGGAGTGTGAGTGGGTGAGGGAGGGTGAGTGTGAGTGGGTGAGGGAGGGTTATTGTGAGTGGGTGAGGGAGGTGAGTGTGAGTGGGTGAGGGAGGATGAGTGGGTGAGGGAGGGTGAGTGTGAGTGGGTGAGGGAGGGTGAGTGTGAGTGTGTGAGGGAGGGTGAGTGTGAGTGGGTGAGAGAGGGTGAGTGTGAGTGGGTGAGGGAGGGTGAGTGTGAGTGGGTGAGGGAGGGTGAGTGTGAGTGGGTGAGGGAGGGTGAGTGTGAGTGGGTGAGGGAGGGTGAGTGTGAGTGGGTGAGGGAGGGTGAGTGTGAGTGGGTGAGGGAGGGTGAGTGTGAGTGGGTGAGGGAGGGTGAGTGTGAGTGGGTGAGGGAGGGTGAGTGTGAGTGGGTGAGGGAGGGTGAGTGTGAGTGGGTGGGTGAGGGAGGGTGAGTGTGAGTGGGTGAGGGAGGGTGAGTGTGAGTGGGGGGAGGGTGAGTGTGAGTGGGTGAGAGAGGGTGAGTGCGAGTGGGTGAGGGAGGGTGAGTGTCAGTGAGTGAGGAGGGTGAGTGTGAGTGGGTGGGTGAGGGAGGGTGAGTGTGAGAGGGGGGTGAGTGGGTGAGGGGGAGGGTGAGTGAGAGTGGGGAGGGAGGGTGAGTGTGGGAGGGTGAGGGAGGGTGAGTGTGAGTGGGTGAGGGAGGGTGAGTGTGAGTGGGTGAGGGAGGGTGAGTGTGAGGGGTGAGGGAGGGTGAGGGTGAGTGGGTGAGGGAGGGTGAGGGTGAGTGGGTGAGGGAGGGTGAGTGTGAGTGAGTGATGCGTGTGAGTGAGGGAGAGTGAGTGTGAGTGGGTGAGGGAGGGTGAGTGTGAGTGGGTGAGGGAGGGTGAGTGTGAGTGGGTGAGGGAGGGTGAGGGAAAGTGAGGGTGAGTGGGTGAGGGTGAGTGGGTGGGAGAGGGAGGATGAGGGTGAGTGTGTGAGGGAGGATGAGTGTGAGTGGGTGAGGGAGGGTGAGTGGGTGAGTAGGTGAGGGAGGGTGAGTGGGTGGGTGAGAGAGGGTGAGTGTGAGTGGGTGAGGGAGGGTGAGTGGGTGGGTGAGAGAGGGTGAGTGTGAGTGGGTGAGGGAGGGTGAGGGTGTGTGAGGGAGGGTGAGTGGGTGGGTGAGGGAGGGTGAGTGGGTGGGTGAGGGAGGGTGAGGGTGAGTGGGTGGGTGAAGGAGGGTGAGTATGAGTGGGTGAGGGAGGGTGAGTGGGTGGGTGAGGGTGAGTGGGTGGGTGGGTGAGGGTGAGTGGGTGGGGGTGCGTGGGGGTGCGCGGGGGTGCGTGAGTGGGTGAGGGAGGGTGAGTGGGTGGGTGAGGGAGGGTGAGTGGGTGGGTGAGGGTGAGTGGGTGGGTAAGTGTGAGTGGGTGAGGGAAGGTGAGGGTGAGTGGGTGAGGGAGGATGAGGGTGAGTGGGTGGGTGGGTGAGGGTGAGTGTGGGTGGGTGAGGGTGAGTGGATGGGTGGGTGAGGGTGAGTGTGGGTGGGTGAGGGAGGGCGAGGGTGGGTGGGTGAGGGAGGGTGAGTGGGTGGGTGAGGGTGAGTGGGTGGGGGTGAGTGGGTGGGGGTGCGTGGGGGTGCGCGGGGGTGCGTGGGTGGGTGGGTGAGGGCGTGGGTAAGGGTGAGTGTGTGAGGGTGAGAGGGTGAGTGGGTGAAGGAATATGAAGATGGGAGGGCTTGGGGAGATGAGGGGGGAGTCAGGGAGATGAGAGAAAAGAGGGGAGGTGAGAGGGGGGTTTAGAGATGAGGGGGGAGTCAGGGAGATGAGAGAAAAGAGGGGAGGGGAGAGAAAAGAGGGGAGGTGAGAGAAAAGAGGGGAGGTGAGAGGGGGGTTTAGAGATGAGGGGAATGGGGACGAGGACAGACGAGTGCGATGACCGGATGATAGGAGATGTGAGAAGATGAGGGGTTATGAGGAAGTCTATCGATGAGGGGGGATGGGGAATTGGGGGTAGGGAGATGGGTAAGGAGGTGAGGGATGAGAGAGGAGTTTAGGGAACGGGAGGTAACGGAAGAGGCGGGTGTCAGAGAGATGAACAAGATGAGGAGAGATAAGAAGAGCTGAGTGGGCCTGACCTGGTAAAATAAAAATAGTTGTAGCTTAAAAGACAAAAGGGGTGACAGGACATAAGGCGATGGAGAGGGGCGCTGGGGTGAGGTTTTGACTGCCCCCATCCCCCTTGCTCCGGGGAATAAGGCGCGGAAAACGCGATAACTCTCACAGACACACACAGACAAACAAAGACAAAGATCCCCCATATAGCCTTAACAGACTGTAGGGGCAAGTGCTCTTAGCGAGCACCTATGAAGGCCGCCTTTGTCTCCCTAGTGGCAATGTTTACACACCGCACCAGGTACTCATTTGAGGCTGAGTCGACCTAGGGGAGGCCCGGGACCGGTTCAGATAATCGTCACTAGTGTTGGCCGTGAGCGGGAATCGAACTCGGGTTGCCGGGTTCGTAGCGCAAAATGCTACAACATAGCGACAGACTCAGAGACGCAGACACACTGAGACACACATAGAGACACACAGACAAAGAGATACAGAGACACACACACACAGAGACACAGACAAAGAGATACAGAGACACACACATAGACAGAGAGATACAGAGACACACACATAGATAAAGAGATACAGAGACACAGACATAGACAAAGAGATACAGAGACACACACATAGACAAAGAGATACAGAGACACACACATAGACAGAGATACAGAGACACAGACAAAGAGATACAGAGACACAGACAAAGAGATACAGAGACACACACATAGACAGAGAGATACAGAGACACAGACATACAATATCTATACGAACACGTACAGACATACAAATATACACACACACATACGCAGACGCACAGAGAGACAACAACAAATACAAATCCCCCGTAGAGCCTTAATAGACGTTTGGAGCACCTCCAACACAGTGAGACAAAGACAACAACAACAACCGCCATTCGCCACTAAGTGGCGGTGACGTCACCACGACGCTTGTGCCAGGCTAGGTGCACGTTGAGGCCAAGTGAAATGTCGAACGCCTGCTGGCATGAGGTCACGAGGCAGACCCAGGTGCCACGGGTCGACTGACTGAGATGACTGGCTGATGCACCACCTGTGCCCCCTACTGTGCCAACCTGCTGTGCCTTAGTCACCCGGCGCTCCGCTCGTTGTTGTGAGCGTCGCTCCTCCGCCCTCCGTTGTTGTTGGAGGGCGACTGCCTCCAACTGCCCAGGAGCGTCCTTCACGAGCCTCCTCCACAAAGGACGATCTTGACACCGCTGGTACCAGTCATCGGCAAGTCCACTCAGCTCCACATCCTCCTGGACCAGATCACTCCATCTCTTCTCCGGGCCGTGCCGCGCCCATTGAGCTCCCTCGATCCGGCCGAACAAAAGCTATTTCGGCATGCGGTGGCTGGGCATGCGGGCTACATGACCCAGCCAACGCAGCCTTGCCTGCCGGAGGAGCTCACCGATGGGACTTTGTCCAGATCTTTCAAGGATATGTGAGCTCCTCACACAATCCAGCCTGGTTAAACTCAGGATGGATCGTAGGCAGGCCAGCCTAAATGTTTCTAACTGGCGAAGATGTTCCAAGAGTAGAGAAGGGAGGGAATGACTGTGGCCGAGAAGACCTGAAGCTTCGTGTGGAGCAACAGACCAGGTAGCTTCCACACAGCGTTACGCAACCGATGAAAAGATAATGCCGCTCGACTGATTCTGAGTGAGGGACCTCTGCTGTTAAACCGGAGCCGGTCATGAGCACACTGCCCATGTATGGGAAACTCTCCACTCTCCCCACGACTGCCCTATCACTATTTGTGGGGGTGGAGTGTCCCATGGTACAAAATACCCAGGCAGGTGCTTAGTTTTGGTGGGGCTGATGGTAAGGCCCCACCTCTTAGTGGCAAGCTCCAGGTTCAACAGCAGCACTTCCATCTCCTCCTCTGAGTGAGCAGCAAATACCAGATCATCGGCATACATAACATGGTTGAGCCATAGAGAGCCATCCCTTGACCGCACCCGGGCATCGATCAGCCTCCCATTGTATCTGTACCAGATGGGAATTCCTCCGGTACAGCTATTGAAGGCTTCACGAACTACGTGGTCGAAATCGATGTTAAATAATGTGGGAGCCAGAGGACATCCCTGGCTCCGACTCTCGGCCACGTAGTTTTACCCGGGCCCGCTCACCGTCATGAAGGTCCTTAATGATCATGAGCAGAGGGTCAGGGACTCCGAAAGCACGAAGAACAACCGAGAACCCAGGCCTACAGATGGGATCATAGGCCTTGACCAGGTCAATTAAGTAGAGATGTAGGTCTTGTTGGAATTTCCTACACCTCTGCTGTAGCAGAGAGACAAAAAATATGGCATCTGTGCAGGACCGCCCTTTCCCGAAACCGCATTGGGGCTCCGCAAGCCTCTCCTCAGCGTGCCTAGCAAGGCAATGTTGAATAATCCTTGCCAGGACCTTTCCCGGCACACTGAGGAGTGAGATGCCCCTGTAGTTGTTACAGTCTGTGCGGTCCCCCTTCTTAAAGAGGGGGACCACCAGGGACATCCTTCCAATCTTGTGGAACCAGTCCAGTGGTCCAGACTGTTGTTATGTCATGTCGGGCAGTCTGTGCACAAACGCCACCCTCCCTCAGCATTTCGCTTGGGAGATCATCTCTGCCCAGTGCCTTTCCTGGTCTCAAACTCTGGATCGCCTTCAGTACTTCCTCAACGGATGGCACCTCAGCCAGCCACTCACAGGGGGTGACTTCCTCCTCCAATATTTGAGGCACCGCAGCCTCAGCAGGGTCATCCCCAGTTTGTCCCATGATGTTTTCCAGGCTGAGGGATTCCCCCTCCCCCAGGACCTCACAGAAATGCTAAGCAAACCTGTTCCTGGGGGTCGGAGATTGGATCACCGTTCTTTCCCCTAATGATGGTAATAGGTGTGACGCTGCAGGTTGCTTTTTTGATGGAGTTAAATAGGGATTTGTGATCGCGGGCCATTGAGGCAGTCTCCATCTCCTCAGCAACCCACGACCACCACCCATCCTTGCAGCACCTCACGGCTCTCCGAACCTCCGAGCAAAGTCTGCGGTAAGCCTCCTCATTCTCCAACGTGGGATGCTGTAGCCGATGAGAGTGGGCCTGTCGCTTTTTCTCAGCCAGCTTGAACACCTCCTCCGTCAGCCAGGGTCTCTGGGGAGGTCTGGAGCAGTCATTGCAGCTGCATGAGCCACAGTCCTAAACCTCGCCCATACAGTGAGGGAAAAAAGTATTTGGTCCCCTGCTGATTTTGTACGTTTGCCCACTGACAACGAAATGATCAGTCTATAATTTTAATGGTAGGTTTATATGAACAGTGAGAGACAGAATAACAACAACAAAATCCAGAAAAACTCATGTCAAAAATGTTATAAATTGATTTGCATTTTAATGAGGGAAAGAAGTATTTGACCCCTCTGCAAAACATGACTTAGTACTTGGTGGCAAAACCCTTGTTGGCAATCACAGAGGTCAGACGTTTCTTGTAGTTGGCCACCAGGTTTGCACACATCTCAGGAGGGATTTTGTCCCACTCCTCTTTGCAGATCTTCTCCAAGTCATTAAGGTTTCGAGGCTGACGTTTGGCAACTCGAACCTTCAGCTCCCTCCACAGATTTTCTATGGGATTAAGGTCTGGAGACTGGCTAGGCCACTCCAGGACCTTAATGTGCTTCTTCTTGAGCCACTCCTTTGTTGCCTTGGCCGTGTGTTTTGGGTCATTGTCATGCTGGAATACCCATCCGCGACCCTTGTTTCAATGCCCTGGCTGGGGGAAGGAGGTTCTCACCCAAGATTTGACGGTACATGGCCCCGTCCATCGTCCCTTTGATGCGGTGAAGTTGTCCTGTCCCCTTAGCAGAAAAACACCCCCAAAGCATGTTTCCACCTCCATGTTTGACGGTGGAGATGGTGTTGTTGGGGTCATAGGCAGCATTCCTCCTCCTCCAAACACGGCGAGTTGAGTTGATGCCAAAGAGCTCCATTTTGGTCTCATCTGACCACAACACTTTCACCCAGTTGTCCTCTGAATCATTCAGATGTTCACTGGCAAACTTCAGACGGGCATGTATATGTGCTTTCTTGAGCAGGGGGACCTTGCGGGCGCTGCAGGATTTCAGTCCTTCACAGTGTAGTGTGTTACCAATTGTTTTCTTGGTGACTATGGTCCCACCTCCCTTGAGATAATTGACAAGATGCTCCCGTGGAGTTCTGGGCTGATTCCTCACCGTTCTCATGATCATTACAACTCCACGAGGTGAGATCTTGCATTGAGCCCCAGGCCGAGGGAGATTGACAGTTCTTTTGTGTTTCTTCCATTTGCGAATAATCGCACCAACTGTTGTCACCTTCTCACCAAACTGCTTGCCAATGGTCTTGTAGCCCATTCCAGCCTTGTGTAGGTCTACAATATTGTCCCTGACATCCTTGGAGAGCTCTTTGGTCTTGGCCATGGTGGAGAGCTTGGAATCTGATTGATTGATTGCTTCTGTGGACAGGTGCCTTTTATACAGGTAACAAGCTGAGATTAGGAGCACTCCCTTTAAGAGTGTGCTCCTAATCTCAGCTCGTTACCTGTATAAAAGACACCTGGGAGCCAAAAATCTTTCTGATTGAGAGGGGGTGAAATACTTATTTCCCTCATTAAAATGCAAATCAATTTATAACATTTTTGACATGCGTTTTTCTGGATTTTTTTGTTGTTATTCTGTCTCTCACTGTTCAAATAAACCTACCATTACAATTATAGACGGATCATTTCTTTGTTAGTGGGCAAACGTACAAAATCAGCAGGGGATCCAATACTTTATTTATCTCACTGTATTCCCTCGACATCAAGGACGAGTGGGGGACGATGCCAACCCCAGCCGCAAGCGATGATGAAATGCTCGCTTGCAACTTTCATCAGCTAGCTGAGACCATGCCACTAAGGAGTTGAATGGGGTTCTGGGTGGACACCCAGCACTCGAGTGGAAAATGGCAGGCGCATCTTACAGATGACAAGTCGATGGTCAGTGGGCAGATCAGCTCCACGGTAGTTCCTGGTGTCAAGGACATGGGCCCGCATCCCCTGTTCCGTCACTATATAGTCCAGCAGATGTTCTTGCTTGGACCCGGCATGCATCCATGATGTTGTGTGGATGCGCCGATGCCAGAACAGCGTGTTGGTAATTACAAGCCCATGGGCTGCACAAATCTAGCAGTCTCCTGCCGTTGTTATTGAGCTGATCTGGCCCATGCCTTCCAATCACTCCAGACCAGGTGCCAGCATCATGACCAACTCGGGAATTGAAGTCACCCAATAAGATGACTCTATCCCGAGGGGCCACTTTAGCTAGCACCTGTGACAGGAGGCCATAGAAGGCATCTGACTCATCGGCCTTGCCTGCATCCCTCCACGGATGGGTGCGAGGGGCTGGTAATCCCTCCACCTTCAATTAATTACCACTAAACCACGACGGAGACAAAGACAGACACACACAGATATACAGATATTTCTACACACATAGATAGACACGCAGAGATAGACAGGCAAAGACACAGAGACACACAGGAAGACACAAATGCAAACATAGGAAAACACGCACACAAACGTATATTTAGACAAGAAGCGATCAACACAACCACATTCGTACAGAAACGCACACAAAGAGCAGAAGACAAAGATCCATCGTATTACAAACTCAACAGAACTGTTAGTGCATGGCACACGAGAGGGTTGGGTGGCCAACACCACACCTGGCCGCCTTTATCTTCCAAGTGGTGATGTTTACACACTGCACCAGGTACTCATTTGAGGCTGATTCGACCTAGGGGAGGCCCAAGACTGGTTCAGATAATCGCTACCGGGAGCGTAGCCCAGTGCGCTTACCACTGCGCCACCGCTCCCCAGAAACACTAAAATACATGCACGGGGAGGACGGAAGTAGCGGCTCCTTCCACGCTTAATGGCTGCTGCCAGAATTATCGAGAGCAATTTGCACCCCCGCGGCAGCGCACATTTCAATTTGCACGACACCGGGTGGAGCTGGCGGGCTCCCATTGAGTGTCTGATAGGTGCCCACGTGCAGTGTTTGTCTGTGTCCCACGTGCAGTGTCTGATGGTTGTTCCACATGCAGTGTCCCACGTTTAAGGTCTGTGTCCACGTCTAATGTCCGACTGTGTCTCACATGAAATGTCCGACTGCATCCCACGTATATCGTCTGTGTCCCACGTGTAGCATCCGTGTCCCATGTATAGTCTCCCACTTGCAGTGTCTGCTGCGTAGTGTATGACCGGCAGGGTTACATTTCCCAGTGAATACATGGCTGCTGGACTGGAGTTATTGGCACGTGACTTTAGTATCCACAGTGAGAGGTATACTGGGCGTGGTGTGCCGGTTGAAGACATGTTTTCTGGGTCGCTGACCCGCAGAGACCCGGCTGAGATCAATCCCCGCTGACCCCCGCGGGCTCCGCACGTAGGGTCTGACCCACGTCTGGCACCTCGCACGTGCCCTCCGCATTTTGCGGTGTCCCAGTGCCGTCCCCCGCGCGCCTCCCATGGACCGCCGTCCCGCGGCCGTATCCTCAGTCCCTGCCCACCATCCCTGCTCCCAAAGCCGCCTGGTTCACGTACGAGCCGCGCAACAGAGCAGGTTCATCGCGCCGTGTCGCATGCTTTATTGTAAATGTTCTCATCTTTGTAAATAAACAGCGGTAAATAAGCAATCCCAAATTTGCGCCGTGACTAATGAGCATAACGACGAATAAATTAGCGTGGAGGAGACATATTACAGTCCGAGTGGCTGACCCATGCCACCTTCGTTGCCAGGGTCCTGCCCTTGTCGCACACTCATACACACTGCATCATCCAAACACTCCCGGTGCCCAGCCGATTACGGCCAAAACATACGGTTATTGTGCACGTCGTTTCGTAATTGGCTCGGCACTTTATTTGCCTGCCATTAAATTGACACCAAAAGTCCGCCGCTGGGCTCGCAGTGCAATCGGGGAGGATGCCCCTGCCAGAAATCCTGCCACCGCAGAAGCTCAACAGCTGAAACAGCCTTAACAGACGCAGAGAGACGAATTGAACACCCGGTGGTCCATTAACAAATGCCTGACGTGCAATCAGTCACCTAAGCAATGGCTTCTGCTGCTGCTACTGCTGCTGTTGCTGGAGAAGCGTGTGCAATGTCGTACGTGAGCAGTGGCTAAACCGAGGGCCCCGGTGGCAGCTCCCAGTGGAAGCCCCAAAAACCGGGGCGGCCCTTGCCCCTCCGCCGCTCCGTGGGTTCAGCCGCCGCTTTCAAGAGCCTCTTGTTGGGTACATAGACTAACGACGGCTAAACGACAAGTGAAACGTGTCAAGCCTTAAAAATAGCTAACAGCACTTGTGGCAGCCAGATAAATCCATTTTGACACGCTCTCTGCCTCTGGCCCCACGGGAGGGAGGGAGGGCGAGGGAGAGGGAGGGTCGCACGGCGGCGGGAGGGCAGGGGGCGCCCGGTCAGCCGGGTGCCGCTGGGTAAGTACAACTGACAGGTGCGGGCTGACCCCGCGCTCGAGCTGGCCCCGTCTAAAATAGCGCCGGCGCGGACAGTTAGTGAAGCCGACAGTCGGGCCAGCGAGATGGCGAGAGAGAAAAAAACCCAGTGAGACAGAGAGAGACGTGAGCTTTTATCAACTTGTAAGCGCACGTCACGTTGCCACCGGGAAAGCGAACTTGATCCTGACACCGAGTCAGTTCCTTATCGGCCCACGTCTACTCTGCGCGTCTTGGACACCCCTTATCGGCCTGGCTGGTGACGCCATAGCGCTCCCTCCCACGCCCCTGCGCCCTACCACGCCCCACGCTGCCGATTGTGATCAAAGTCCGAGGCGAAAAGGCATCTCGGTGCATGGCAGCACGCGCTCGCGAAGCCCCCGCGGCAACACACTGGAAGAGTTGGGCGCCGTGTGCCACCGACCACGCTGACGGACCGTGCGTGCCACGGCCGTCTCCGCGGCGTACCTGCCGTGGCACTTACAACCCCTCGGCCTGGAGGCCACGCCGTGTCTCTTAACCTCGCATTCCAGGGAGCGCGGCCGCAGCCCCCGGGCCAGCTGACCCCAGCTGCTCGCCAGATGGGAATCAGAGATACGAGAAATAAATAAAAATTCTGCACGGGGTTCAGCGAGGCCGCGGTGTGCTGGGCACATGGGGAGGGGCGACGGCGCCGGTGCCACGGGCGCCCAGGAGAGGCCCGAGCGGCCAGCGTTCAACTGCACGCACCCAAGATCCAAGGCAGCAGCCACAACAACCCACGTTAGCGCTGCCAACCACGCGGAGGCGGTTTTTGGCGGTGGCGGAGAGCGACGAACCCTGTAATTGGTGCTTTGAGGATGGCCCAGATTCGGGAAAGAAAATCGCAATAAATAAAAACAGGGAAAAACCCCAGTAGCGGTGGAGGGCGGGTCACGTGAAAGGGGAGCGGGCGGTGGAGAACACGAGCGGCGGCGCTGGCTCGAGCGCACGGCACCAGCGGCGGGCGTGACGTGCGGCAAGCGGCCACTAAGCCAAGCAGCTGCTTGTTTATTCCTGCACATGTGCAGCTCCAGTGGATTAAATGTCAAGGCAGTGACAGCTATTGATCTCAAAAACCAGTCGGCGACGCACAGACAATATACTCCTCTATCCGTAAGCAATGGCTCCAGAACCGCTTCAAAGCAAGAAGACACCGGACGCCAATTGCAGCGAATGGATTTTTCAAGCCGAGTGCACGGACAGGTTTCAGTCTCCAGTCCCCCGACAACGGTGAAGGCGGCAGCGGTCTTCGAGGCCCAGACCCGGATGGCCCCACCAACGGCCTCTGCCCGGCGTGGGATCGGCGAGAGCCACTCGGCGTCCCCATCGAAAAACGCTCGACAACAAAGCAACGACTCCAGAAATCCCCTCTTCAATCAATATCCACCCATTAGACGCCATTACCATCATATAACTAGAATACCGGTAATGAGAATATTTTGTGCGCGTACCAAATTGATGTTAAACTGTTATAATGGGAAACGCAGAGCGGTACGGCTCACGTTGCAATTGATTCCCTGCTGCTCTCCCCCGAGTCCGCTCAGCCAAAACACGGACCCGGGCCGGGTACGGCCCGGGTCCGTGCATCAACGATGCATTCCCAGCATCGTTGAGAGGCCAGCAGCGTCTGCTCTTGGCGAGAGCCCATTCCCTATCGCCAGCTCCCTCTCCCCCGCGTGCCTCGACAAGTGTTTTCAAAATCGACGCTCAACCAGGCAGCCAAGTGTAACGACGTGGCCACCCTGCTCGCCCACGCCTCACCGTCCGGCGCCGCCAGATTCTCTCACAGTCGCTGCTCGAGCCAGGTGCAGTGTTGCACCTGGCTCGAGCAGCGAGCTAAGGTCACGGGGTGGAGCAGTGGGCGATCCGGAGATGGCGCAAGCTGTGTCCAATGCTTCTGGTGGAATGCGCCTGGGCATGAGCGGGACTGACCCCTCGCCCATCAGCAGAGTGGCGCATACATGCGTAACGGACATGTCCGGTTTTACCCGATCAGCAGAAGCGGCGGTTGAAAGGCACCGTCGTGGCCAACTGCTATTTAGCCTTTGCTGGATATTTAACTCAAGTGGCTGGGGTAATTATATACAGTGATGGGGATATGTAGTTTTTTTCTGTCTGTGACCTGGGATTCGAAGGAAGCCTCTGAAGCAACGCTGGACGAGAGCCCTCGAATTTATGGCCCTCAAAAAAGAGAGCGGTGGGGAAACTGGTTGGCTGTCGAAGCACTCCAAGCTCACCACATGACGCGTCCCAATGTTTTCATTGTTTTTGGGTTTTGCCCAATTTAAATTTGGCTATCGGCCATACCGTCCTGAGACAACGACGTGTGTATCGGGAGCGCTCTCGCTGACCCGCTCATCTCCCCCGTGTTCGAGAATGGTCCATGGAAGGAGATGTCACAGAGCTGCTTCCGAGACCCCTTCAAGTGACCTTTTTCAGCCAGACATTAGTGGACACGCTTTCCCACACGTCCCACTACAGATAAATATTTCACATGGCCGTCAAACCGATATATTTTAATCCTCAGAGCAGCGATGAAGCCAAGTGAAACTCGGATTTAACGTGTTGTTTATTTGTGCTGCCGTCGGGTGACTGGGCTAAGAATAACCAACTCAATTCCCACTTGAGAACTCGGATCGATCACGGTCGGGCGTCTGAAACTCAAGATTCAAACCCAGGCTCTCCGAGGTGTCGGCTCAGTGCACTTGAACCCTGCGCCACCTGGAGTCCTCTCAAAGTAATCTGTCACTGGGAAGCAGTCATTGTGCTCATTCGCAGTGCCATTCCATCCCCAGGCAAACATGGATAGAAAGTCGCGGGCTTACGCGCGTGCGCGCCGTTTACGGGTCCCGGGTTTATGCCTGGGTGCTGCCTCCCCCCCCGCGGGGCCCACACTGGGCCATGTCCACCGTCTCTGATGTGAAGCAGGGCCAGGGCGAGGGGTGGCCAAGCTCCTAAACAGTTCCAGAGGCGCGCGAATACAGTGCGCCGCTCCGTGGGCGCGCCGTGCGTGTAAATCTCAACGCGCCCGCGGCGGCGTTGAGGGGAGCGGCGTGGGGGTTTGTGCTGCGCAAGGCCGCACGTTGACAGTTACACAAAACAATCTGCGGGCGGACCGCGGTCCCACGGCGGAACGGCGATAAATCCAAAAAGGCAAAACGTTTTCGTCATTACGAGCGCATTAAGACTACAAACGACCCGTCTGGCCATTCAGTGCCGCCTTTGTCTTCAACAGGTTGCGAGAAGAAGTGCGAAGCTGTAATGCGTGGAGAGACGGAACGGGGGGGGGGGGAAGAGAGCGAATGAAAAGGCGCGGTCATATTTCATATTTTTACGGCCTCTCTCAGGCTTTTACGCCGCCACAGGCATTTACATAATCCAGATGGCGGAGCGAGTGAAGGGGGTCTACTGTACGAGACAACACCTTGCGCGCACAGTGCTAAGCTTGCGTAAAGATCGTGGGAAGGACGCGCTGAGGAATTAGTCTGGTAATCGGACTTGGCAGCCGAACAATTCCGCTTGACCACAGATCATAACAGTCTGAGCTGTCACGCCTTGAGCATACTTGGCAGTGCGTCCCGTGGGGAGCGGGCCACGGCGAGGGCTCTGGTGACCGTGTTCACCAACACCGCCAGCGCCGCGCACAACAAACTTTTAATCACGCTCAGCGCCAGCGCCGGACAGGGATGGCCCAGGCAGGGCGCAATGCGTGACACAGTCATGCAAGTTTTCACGTTTGTACCGCACATCTCTCAGTGTTGCGCTGTCGGCCATTGTGCCGGATGCGGAACGAAGACAGCGGCGGAGAGACGCTTTGTTGTTGGACAGGGGCCTGAATTTATGGGTCTCTGTGAGTCTATCAGTCTGTTGGCACAGGAGGTGCATCTGTGATCATCTCAACCAGTTAATCCATAAAACCTGCGGCATTCAACCCATAACATCTAGGTCTGTCCCGTGACCTCCTGCACCCAGCCCGGCACATCGGTCAACTCATTACACCTGGGTCTGTCCCTTGATCTGCCAGAGAGCTTTCGGCACTTAACCTGGCCTCAAGGTGCACCTAGCCTGGCACAAGCACCGTGGTGACATCACCACCGATTAGGGTACTAAAAAAAATATGGGACATACCTGGGGATGAACATGGTTGGCTACGTACGGTGGAAAATAAGTTCAACATAAGAGGGTCTCACAATAGCAGAATAGGGGAGGACTGCACATAGACACATCATCGTCCTGAGTAGTTATTACTGTTGTTGTTGTTACGCAACTGACTTCCCAGGACAACAGCTTCCTCGACAAGAGGATGATCCTGAGAACACCAGGACAGATGGCAACCCTGTTCCTAACCCAGGGGCCTGAAGAGCCTGCGTCACGAGGCCCCCGTGCGAGTCTCAACGTGGCCCAGTGTCCCGAAGGCCCTTGTCTTACGCAGGCCCAGCGCTGCGAAGGCCCTGCACTCGCATGGCTTGGTGTCATGAGACCCGGGCATCCACAAGGCTCAGGTTGCTGAAGACCCTGAGGGTCCACGTAGTCAAACTGAATGAAGGCACCGAACAGTCGTAAAGTCAAGGAGACCCAACCAGAACTTGGGCCCAGTTACCTTCACTGCCCCTGTGGGGGAGACCAACTGCCCGTTTACAAAACTCAAATGAGAAAAAAGTCCAAAATTAGCGATTTAAAAAATATAATTATGGGATCTTTAAAATTAAAACCCCGTTATGAGTTTGCAGCCAAGGAATTAAATGCATTCGAGAGGTAGTGTCCCTGCGGAGATAGAGTCAACTCGAGTGCAGATGCTGGGTGGATTGTTCCATCGCAGGATTGTGAGAGGTGGTGGCCAGTAGAGAGCCCTTCATCCAGCAGTGGATTGACCAAGGCTGACGACGATGATGATTTGTCACGGTTGTGTTGACGTTTTAAGAATTCCTAAATATATCGGCTCAACAATGGGCTTTTAATGAACGCGAGATTCACAGATGTGGCCGCGTGCGTGGGAGAGGTGCGAGGGGGGGGGGCTCCCGACTCACGGGGGGCCCAGCTCTCCCCACTCACGCGACCCTAACACCAGGGTCCCCTCCAGCGACATGCTCGCTCCGCAGCTGACATCACAGAGCACGCGTAGCTGCTCAAGATACAACAACGGAACTGCTGCTGTCCACCCTTAAGTGGTGGTGGCGTCACCGCAGCAATTGTGCCAGGCTGCAGGCTGGGTGCACTTTTAAGGCCCTCGCGTGAAGTGCGGAAAACTCGCTTCTGGCAGGTGACGGGACTGACCAGGAGGCACGGGTATACAAAGCCAAATATCCCCCGTATAGCCTTAACCGATTGTTGGGGCAAGTGCCACCAAGGCCGGCACACCATGGGGTGGGTGGCGACACCACGCCAGGCCGCCTTTGTCTCCCCAGTGGCGATGTCCACATATCGCACCAGGTACTCAATTGAGGCTGAGTCGACCTAGGGGAGGCCCAGGTCCGGTTCAGATAATCGGCACTGGTGTTGACCGTGAGCGGGAATCGAACTCGGTTCGCCGGGTTCGTAGCGTAGTGCTCTGACTCTACTACATTGTACCACCGCTCCCCACATGAGTATGCTGTGTAGTGTACACGCATCGATACAGCACGTGTACATGTGCAGAATGCATGCAGATGCGTGCATTCTCGAGGTCTGTACACCCTGGCTGTGTAGATGGCGTCACAGCTCGTGCTGTTACCCAGAATAAAAGCAAATGGAAAAATAATTGCCTCAAAATGCACCCTCCTCCTCCTCACACAGCCCACACAGCCCAATACACACCACGCACATACCCACACACACATACAGCTCAATACATACAAAGACAAGGATCCCCCGTATAGCCTTAACATATGTTTGGAGCAAGTGCTGCAAGCGAGCACCTATGAAGTCCGCCACGGCACACAGCACCACGCCCGGCCGCCTTTGTATCCCCAGTGGCGATGTCCAAACATCGTGCCAGGTACTCGATCGAGACTGAGTCGACCTAGGAGAGGCCCAGGACCAATTCAGATATTCAATGGTGTTAGCCATTAGCGGGAATCTAACCCGGGTTGCTGGATTCGTAGCGTTGCGCACTCAACACTACGCCACCACTCCCCACACACACACATGCGTTAACACACAACGACACGCGTGAACAATAACCAATAACCATTGGTGTTGTATCTGTGGTAAAGATCGATCAATACCGATGTTCGAGGTCTAAAGGTGGGGGAGCGGTATCCCCATCACTCCCTACCTCGGATTGGCCGCTGCCCTGGTCACGCTCCTGGAAAGAACCTCCTCCTGCTCCTCCTGCTGCTGCTGCTCGAGTTCAATCCAAAGCAGCTACCACCTCTGCCCCTCAGCTCGAACACGGCACCTCCTCTGTCCCAATCCAGCAGCACTTCCTCCTGCCTTTCAAAGTGAGATAATTCTCCGGGTTAAACCACAACCACCACCTTCTCACCGTCTACTCCAGCATGGAACCTCCTGCCTCTTAATCCATTGTCAGCACCTCCTCCATCTTAAACCACCACCTCATCTTTAACCTCACCAACCTCTTCCTGCTCTGTTTGAGGCCACCTCCCGCGTAGCCTCCCCCCGCAGGTCGCCCGCGTTGGGCAAGCTTTCGAGCGAGCGAGTGAGCGAGTGAGTCGCCCTTCTGCTCGTAGAAAACATGGCGAGCAACCGGAGACCGGGAGCCAGCCTTCAGGAGGACTAAGTGCACACGCCGCGACCAGCCGTGACCCCACGCACGACCGCACACATGGCAACGACACCGAGCCCCGACCCCGCTGCCTCTCTGGTCGTGCGATGTTCGACGTTTCGCTCCACGTGCTGCACGGAGTTTCTTCAGGCACTGAAGTGAGTTTCTCGCTTTCTCGCTCCGTTGGACCGGCGTCGCCGGCTGCTGCTGCTGCCGCTGCTGCGATCGGAGGGTGCGAGCTGCTCAATTAATTCCTGAAGGAAACTCCCGGGCACGTGGAGCGGAAAGTCAGACGGCATGTCCGACGTTTCGCGGGCGTCGAGCCAAACGACGCGCGGCATGAACAACGCGTGGCTCGACTACGCGGCCGGGCCGTGTGGTCATGTTCCGGTAAGAAGAGAGAACCATGTGGAACCTTCAGGAAACGATGTGAAGGACGAGCTGCTGCTTCTGCGACCACTCAAGGCTTCGGACAAAGGCCACAGAGCAACGCCTACGTCCTTGGGCCTCCGCTGGGGACGGCTTATCTGGGAAGCGTCGGTGGTGGCGGCGGAGGCCGAATGAAGGTGCAGTGAGGGGTGGGGGGGGAGAGACGACGCTGACAATCGCCCCCGCGGTCGTGCCGGCTTCCCGGGTGGATCGCCGCAGCCTTTGAGCGCGCGTCCCCATGCAGCGTGGCATGCCAGCGGCTGTTGCGCCGCTCACCACGAGCGACCGCTGGCTCCCCCCCCACTGCTCCCCCCCCCCGTTGCCCCCCCGCTGCTCCCCACGCGGCCACGGTCGTCCCAGTGGGGCCGTGGAACGTGCCACATTTAGAGCGATTCGCCGGACCGTGTTTGAGATTCGGCTGAAAGCGGCCGCGCGGGCGGGCGCGAGAGTCCGGTTACAAGAGGGCGCGGGCCAAGGGCGCGAGATTGAGAGATTAGTGCTGAATAAAAACAACTCATTCCGAGCCTCCTAACCGAGAAGACTTTCCAGCAATTTCAAAATCGTGTAGAAATATTCATCATCGTCATCGTTATCATCGGCCATGAACAATCTACTGCTGGATGAGGGCCTTTCCAAGCCGTCGCCATCTCTCCTGGTTTGGTGATGTATGATGCAACATTAATCCTTGTACATGACTCTTAGAAGTATTCCATTTGTTAGAAGAGTGGAACTTGAGCGGAAGGGAAGAGGCTCGTGAGTGGAGGGAGAGAACATGCAGGAGGACTCACAGGGGAAGGAAGCGTCGTGGGAAGAGAGGAGGAGCGGAGCGGGAGGACTGTGTGTAGTAGAGAAAGGCTCAGGAAGAAGAAGAAGAGCAGCAGGAGGCGGAGTGGGAGGACGTGGACGAGAGGAATGAGATGAACTTGAGGACATGCCAATAAGTGGAGCAGAAGCAGGAGGAGGGGCAGGGAGAGCAGGAGGAGGAACTGGGCTCCTTCCCATGTGGGCGGGTGCTTTATGCCAACCGCTCTGCTGACCCGGCGCCGTTGCCACCGCCACCTCTACGGTCACCACACCCCACACCTCGATACAGTGCACGGGGCCCAGCACTCGCTACGTTCCCTCGTGCCGCTCGCCTCGCGGCTGCTTCACCCGCAAAGCCGCAGCGTGACGGGAGCCAAACTGAAACCTCAACAACACGGGGAGAAAAAAAACCCCAAGCTGACGGCGGCTTCTTCCTTCACCGCGACTGCTTCACTCCACGGGGCTCCGGGTGGGGCCGCGTGGAGCGCCCAGGCGGGGGAGGGGGCGGGGGGGGAGAGGAGTCCCCCCCGTGCCTTTCTCCGCGCCCTCCGCGATGCCACGAGACGCGCTCGCCACCAGCGACGTGGGGCGCGCACGCACCCCGGCGCAGACGTGACGCGCGGGGGTGCGGTGGGGATGGTGGAGCTGGAGGTGGGGGGAGCAGGAGGTACAGGCAAGAAGTGGTAGCTTTCTTTCGTCCGTGCCTGCGAAGTGACCCAAGTGATGATGACGAGGGTAAGAGGCTCGCAGCCTGTGCGGGTTTTTCCCTCCTGTCTCCTCTCCCCTTCTCTCCCATCCTCCTGTTCCACGGCCCACGCGGCGCTATTCACACGCATGCAGGGACCTCGGAGCCAATCACGGATCCCGTATAAATCAGGAGGCGCTAAGCCGCCTCGTAAATTTAGACGAATGTTTCCATTAATGTCAGCGGTAATCGCGACCCCGAGGTCACAGCGCGCGACAGCATCGACACGCGGGAGTCATCACAACCAAGAGGCATCAAAGCCAGGAGGCCACATCACGAATCACAACCACGAGGGATGGTCACAACCGCGAGGTGCCATCAGAACTCATCACAAGCAATAAGCTATGTAACAAACAGGAGGTCCCATCATGAATCACAATCAGGAGGTCCCATCGCAACCACGAGCTCCCATCGAGACAGGAAGATTTCATCGCAACCAGGAGGCCTCACCATCAACCGCAGTCACGAGGTCTCCCCTCCTGAAGCTCAGCGCCCACCATGCGCTCCGCCCGTACACGATCCTGCGAGCGGAGCCGATTAGGCCCGGCGCCACGTGGCCCTGAATGGGGGCCCCCCCAAACCCCAATGCTTGGACCCCCAACACAGTTCCCCACCCCAGCACAGTCCAGCCCCCCCGCCCCCAGCACCCTGCGGACGGGGTCGCCGCAGCCGGGGTCCGCAGGGACCCGGGGCTCGGTAGGCAGGAGGTGGCGGCGGCGTCACGAGACTCTCGCTCGATTTAGTGCCAATTCGGATCACGGGGCGGCCAATCCGATCATTTCGCTGGGGGGGGAGGTCTCATCAGCTGACATCAGACTCGTCGGGGTGTTTAGCTGATGGAGGATTTGTAAAATATTTATTTGAACGAGACGCGAGCGCAGGTGAGCGAGCGCCCAGACAGGAGGGGGTCCACAGCGACATCGTCAGAGCTCGAGGAATCTGGGCGTGACCTCATCAGGCACATCGATGATGGTTTTTAATGACCAAATGTCTCACGACGGGCGATCACTTATCAAGGCCAAACCAGTACCACGGGGGTCATCTGTAGCACCAGGGTCATTACTAGCACCAGTCATCAGGGTCATCAGTACTATCAGGGTCATCAGTATCATCAGGGCCATCAGTACTACCAGTAGCACCAAGATAAATTGTACGACGATTGCCACCAGTAACTGCCCACCAGCCACAGTGCTCAATTTTTCTGTTGGTGACATGAAGAGGCTGGAGACACAGAGAGACTGGAAACACGGAAAGACTGAGATGGAGAGACTGGAGGTGCATCTTTCATGGCAGTGACGACATTTTGCCGTGTATTAGCGGCTTCTGCCGGCATGAACGCAAAGACAAAGATCCGTCGTATAGCCTCAACAGACCGTTTGGGCAAGTGCACCCATGAAGGCCGGTATGGCACAGACACACGTCCGGCCGCCTTCATCTCTCTAATGCTGATGTCTACAGACTGCACGAGGTACTAATTCGAGGCCGAGTCGAAGTAGGGGAGCCTCGAAACAGCTCAAATATTCGCCACCGTTATTGGGAGTGAGCGGGAAACGAACTCGTGTGGCAGGGTCCGTAGTGCAGTGCGCTAACCACCGTGCCACCACTCCCGCCGTACGCACACGCTGCATGTGTGATGCCGACTCCCCACCCCCACGGCCCCAACCCAACTCGCATCCCATGCAGTGGCCGCACCCCAGGGCTCACAGAGCACCGGGCGAGAGAGTCCAGAGAGACGGGAGAAGTGGAGAGAGCAAGCGGGAGAATGGTGCCACCTCCGCTGCTCCGACGCGTGCCGCCTCACCCCACCCGCCCGGCCGTGCCCTCCTACACGCCTCCTGCGGGTGCCTGCGGCTGTTGACTGCCGGGGGGGGGGGGGGCGGGGGGCACCGCTCGCCCGCGGGACAGATGCCCCCCTCCACCACCACGAGTTGTGACTGATCTAGCCCCACGATGCTGTCCATCAGAAACAGCGGGACCTGATATCGGCCAAGGTGGATGGTCGAGGCGCGCGGTGTTTTGTTCTCGACGGGCCACGCATTCCCCCACCGCCACCCGCGGCTCCCCCCTCTCTCCCCGCGGCGTTTTCATGGCCGGGTCGCGGGGAACAACGAGCGCGCTTTTCGATCCGTGTCATCTCTCTCCGCTCGGGAATGAGAGCGAGCGGGAGTGAGTGAGAGCGAGCGCCAGTGCGGGCCGCCCCGACCACTCCGAGCCGTGATTTACCAATTAACCTCTGCGTCCCCGCTTCAGCGTGGCTAATTAAAATGCCGCGCCTCGGCAGATTATGCAAATAAATCGCTAAGAGGTGTCAATTAGACGGCGTCTCCCGGCGATGGGGGGCGATCTGCACGGCATCCTGGGAGAGAATGGCAGGGGTTGGGGGTCAGCAGCGAGGCTGTCAGAGCGGCGGATGCGGGTAATTAATCACGGCACTAATCACATCCCGGGCCGCTGAGGCGGCGGCGCAAGGCACGAGGTCCACTCCGAGCCGCTCACAGCCGCTGGCAGAGATCGACCCTGACCGAGGGGGATGGCGGCCCGAACCCTCGCCCTGGGCCTGGCCCCTGAGCGGCGCATCAGGCCAGGGCCCCGTAGGGATCGATTTTCTGGTTTGCTCCGTGACAGCGTGGCCGAGAAGAAGCAGAAACCTCGAGAATCAGAAATTGAGTGCAAGCAGAAACAGAACCAACCAGACACTGGCACTAGCTATAGCCCTACCCCTATCCAACCAGACACTGGCACTAGCTATAGCCCTACCCCTATCTAACCAGACACTGGCACTAGCTATAGCCCTACCCCTAACCCTTGAGTACGGGACACTGTCACCTGCCCGACACAGACATGCACGCGCGTTATCAATCGCCAAACGCTTCGCGCCAGGGGCGAAGATTGAGCCCCTGAGTGTCGGCAAGTGCCGGAGATGTTTCACATCTCGCGAGCCGATAACCGCGCCACGCGGCAGCGCGCCTCCCCCCACGAATCTATCACCGAGAGAGCGCCAGGCCCGGGCGCCACGCGTCCCTCGGTCCGCCGGGTCACGCTCTCCTGGCCACCGCTCGCGATCTTACTTCGGTTTCACCGTTCGGGGCTCCCGCGGGATCGATGGCGGCTCTCGCGCTCGCCCGCGGCGCGAGAGCCGTATGGCGGCCCGGGGCCAGTTCCACGGCCACCGTCGTCGCCGCCCGGAACCACGGGACGCGGCCATGTACCGCGACTTGGAACCGTGACTTGGTACCGCGATCCAGTACCGCACTCTTCTACCGCGACTGGGGATTTGTTTTAGGGACAACGGTTCGCTGTGGACGGCGAATACAAGTGGATCATGTAACCACGTGCTTAGTAAGGCTGTTGCATAATTTACTTTCATTGTCAACTTACAGACGTTATATAAAATTCATTTTGGACTTTTTTTCGTTAATTTAGCCAAATACCGACGATGGGACTTTAAAACATCGGTTTGACTTCAATCGATCCGAATCAGAGCGCGTGGAAAAGTGTGACACCACACCGAGTAAATAGATAAAAAAAAAGTTACTGGAAGGGATCTCAGATGTAGTTCTGTGGTATCTACTTCTGTGGGCCGTTCTCTAACACGCGATAGGAGTAACATCGCAAAAACACACACACACATGATGGGAACGTTATTACGGGAGATAAACAGCTGGGGTCACGGGGTCACTGGCTCTCAAAGGCTCCCCCCCGGCCCCTCCCCCCGGCCCCTTGTCGGTGCCAGACACATAATGAGAGCAGCAGCAGCATAACGATCCCCACACTCGCCGAGTGAGCCCCCCCCCCCCAAAGCACTCACCCATCATCGTAGACCTCGCCATGCACAACCAAACCAATCATTACACAAGTCGTACTTTGATGGATGCGGCCGCTGTGACGTACAGGCGCGAGATGCATTGCCGCGCGTGCACAAAGACCCCTTCCCCCAAAGTCACGGCCGCCCCTGGTCCAGGGTTGAGAGAGGGAGAGACGCTCCCAGCCGCACTCGGCCGCTCGGGCACCAACGGCCCCGTTGCAATAAACGAGGAAATCCGGGGAGCGTCGGCACATTCCGGCGCCGTTCTCGACAATGAGCGGCTCCTCTTGCCAGAGGGCGCCTCCTCCCATTGCATGGGGACCCGCCAATTAACTTGTCCGCTTCCGAACGGCCGCGAGCCACGAGCAAGCGGAGCAATTAGCACGGCCGCTTGCCGCTGCCACGACGTCGCCGTGCGCCACGGAGCGGACGGCTCCTTGGGCGCGTGGTCGTCGGCTCCGGCCGAGGCGATCCTTGGTTCGGAGGCACCGACCCTGAGCGCCCGCAAGGCTCGGGGTTGCGACCCGATCCCGGCAAGGCACCCCGGGCGCCAGACGCTCCGGGGCTCGCCTCCGCAAACGCTCGCGACGACCGGAAACCCAACTCGGGTGGTTCTTCAAAACCCCGGCAATGCCAGATTCAAAGTGTCGAGGTGCCCTATCCCAGCAAGGCAAAATTCCTAATCCCGGAGCTAAGTCCGGGCAAAGCAATTTCCCAATGCGAGCGCTAAATCCGGCATGGAGATTCCAAACTCGCGAGCCGGATTCTGGGCGAGTGGCGACACCGGTCCTGGCGACTTGCCAAGGCACGGGGAGAAACGCACCCGGGCGGCGTGGAAGCCACATCTGCTCGTCACCAAATTGCCACCAACACCGCGAATATTAAACACGATTCCTCTTCATAATTAACCAGCGACCCCCCGCCGATGGAGGTGGCTCCCGTGGTGTGCGGCGCCTGCCGGCCGCGCGCAACCTCCGATGTTTGGCACCGCCGCGCTCGGCGCTATTCAGGGCATGTGGGAGCGACCCCATTCAAACGAGAGCTCATCTGCGCAGATAATCCCATGGGCAGCTTTGTCCCCCCCCTCCCCGGCACCTGCACAGCATTTCCCGCACCTCCGCCCGTGTCGGCAGAGCAGCGCTAAGCTCCGGCGCATTACCCACAATGCACACGCATTACCCACAATACACACGCATTACCCACAATGCACACGCATTACCCACAATGCACACGCATTATCCACAATGCACACGCATTACCCACAATGCACATGCATTACCCACAATGCACACGCATTACCCACAATGCACACGCAAGGTGCAGATTAAAAGGCCGCGTCCGGAGGTACTCGAGGTGTGGCAAAGTACCGCCACCATCGCCACTGCCGCCACTGTGTTCACCGGACCTGGAACGCATCGCCTCCCTGGCTCACCCCGAAGTTCTCGTACTCCCAACAGTCGTCTTAAGGTCACGTCTTGAGAGAATCCATTCGGAAATCCCACAGAGCAGTACAAACCCTTCTGAGATCCCTTCAAGTAACCTCTGTTCCACAGGGGAGGGGGCAGCACTTTCTGAATCTGCGAACTCGGAGTTCACACACGGGCCAAGTGGAGCGCCACCAAGAATCAACCGCAACACAACCTGTATACGCAACAACACAACCTGTATACGCAACAACACAACCTCCGAGCACAACTACACAACAACCACAACCTTGGCTTCTGCTCCATCGCGCACGTCTCGTAGACGGATGATTGAAACAACCACCACCTCCACCGCCTCATCCTCTACCACCACCACTTCCATCACCACCATCACCACAGTGAACCTCAATAATCCAGCGTACCGAGCCAACCCGACGCCGTACCGTTGGGCTCCCCAGCAGGGAGCCCGCTAACCGCACCCCAGCGGTCGGCCGCTCGTGGTGGCAGAACCCACCACGAGCACCGCTGCTGGCCGGGCAGAGGCGGGGGCGCGTCAAGGGGGGGAGTGGAGGGAGATTTAGGAACCGCGTCCTCTCTTTTAACTGCCGCGCCGGGAGATTGAAGCGGCGTAACGAGCCTCGACACTGCGGCGGCGGCGCAACGACAAGCACCCAGTTGCCTCTACGACCGCTGCATTTCCAAACCGGGGACGGAGAGGCCGATGAGAACCGGCACGGCGCGCAAACTCGCCGGGGCCGAGCCCGGACGGCGCTTGCACGGGGCGAGCGCCGCCAAGCGCGACGCAAAACACCCGACGGGGTCGTCAATACCACGCTGCACGCGCCCCGACGAGGGAGAGTAGATCACGGGCGACGTCCCAGTGATCACTCTTCATAGCACGTGGACAGAGAGGCCAGAGCGGTGGAGTGGGTGAGGGATAATGCACACACAGGTGGTTACGCAATTGCCCAGTTAGTCAGAAGTCAAGAGGTCAGTCAGACAGTCAGCCAAGTGGTTACAAAAACAGTCAGTCAGTGAATGAGGCAGTCAGTAAATGTACCAGGCAGATAGTCAGCCAGGCAGCAACGTACTAATGCAGTCGCACGGCCTGACAGCGCATCAATAAGTAAGTGAGTCAGTAAGTCAGTGAGCGAGTCGGTGTGGCGGCGAGCCTGTGCGTGGGCCACACTGTAGGCCCGCATCGCTCTGCCCCCGGGATTCTTGGCAGCGTGAGTGTTTGACATTTTGTCCCCACGCTTTCACTAAATTACAGCCTCTGCCAAACGCGCCGCCTCGCATCTACAGTGCCCGCCGCGGGGCACGGCGAGCGGCATTACCGGCTGGAGAGTACTGAGCGCACACTCCGACTCACACCCCCACTCACACCCCCACTCACACCAAGACTCACACCCAGACTCACATCCAGACTAACCCTGCCAGCACGAGTAGCCAAATGGCGCATGGCGGCGCGGGTCATTAACTAAGGGGGCACTCACCCACTCACTCACTTCCACACTCACTCACCAACCTATTGTCTCACTCACCCACTCATTTACTCGCTCACCCACCCACTCACTCACCCACTCATTCACTTACCCACAGACTCACCCAGTCACTCACAGTCACACGCTAATACACTGACATATGCTGAGACATACTAACAATTACACTGACACACATACTGACATATATACATACTGACACACTGACACATTCACTGACACACAGTGAATATCGAGCATCCATGAAGGCCGGCACGGTACACGAGGGGGTGGGTGGCCAGCACCACGCCCGACCGCTTTTGTCTCCCCAGTGGCGATGTTTACACACCACATCAGGTATTCATTTGAGGCTGAGTCTACCTAGGGGAGACCCAACACCGATTCAAATAATTGTCAGGCTAGATGCACTTTGAGGCCACATGAAGTGTCGAAGGCTCACTGCTGCAGGAGGGTCACTGGACAGACCCGACATCCCCTGTTTGACATTCACAGACTGTTGGGGCGAGTGTTGTTTGAGATCACCTATGCAGGCTGGAAAATAGGCACAGGAGGGTGGCCAAGACCACACCTGTACGCCTTTGTCTCCCCGGTGCAGATGTTTACTTACACACAGCACTCGGTACTCATTGAAGGTTGAAACACACACCCGCACTCTTGTAAACACACTCACACAACATACACGGGCATACACACTCATACACACACTCACATACCCATACATACAAACACAGACAAAACATACACACTCACACCTACACAATAACATAAGACAAATAAAAATACCGTCTTTGTCTCCCAAGTGGCGATGTTTAGACACCGCACCATGTACCTATTTGAGGCTGAGTCGATCTAGGGGAGGCCCGAGACCGGTTCAGATCATTAATCGTCACTGGTGTTGGCCCTGAGTGGGAATTGAACTCGGGTCACCAGGTTCATAGCGCAACCACTACACTACCGCTGTCCACCAACACGCACACACACTCGTACACCCATTAACGCACTAACATACACACGTTGACACCATTAAACACCCCCTAACATATCCATTCACATACAACTACACCTACACACACACGCTCTCTCACATACACACATTTACAGAAATGTACACACACAGATCCATAAACACACACACACAGGTCATTCACGCTGACACCCACACACACGACTATACACACAGCACCCTCATATACTGGGTATGTATATACCCTTACATACAAACACTGCACACACACACACACAGACCATTCCACATCCTTATATACAGAAACACAACAACCGCCATTCGCCACTAAGTGGCCCTGACGTCACCACGGCGCTTGTGCCAGGCGAGGTGCACTTTGAGGACACGTCAAAGAAACACACACACGCATCATACTGTACTCGTACACACATCATACTGTACTCGTACACACACATCATACTGTACTCGTACACACACGCGCATCATACTGTACTCGTACACACACATCATACTGTACTCGTACACACACACACGCATCATACTGTACTCGTACACACACACGCATCATACTGTACTCGTACACACGCATCATACTGTACTCGTACACACACATCATACTGTACTCGTACACACACGCATCATACTGTACTCGTACACACACATCATACTGTACTCGTACACACACGCATCATACTGTACTCGTACACACACACGCATCATACTGTACCCGTACACACACACGCGCATCATACTGTACTCGTACACACACATCATACTGTACTCGTACACACACGCGCATCATACTGTACTCGTACACACACGCATCATACTGTACTCGTACACACACACGCGCATCATACTGTACTCGTACACACACACGCGCATCATACTGTACTCGTACACACACACACGCATCATACTGTACTCGTACACACACGCATCATACTGTACTCGTACACACACGCATCATACTGTACTCGTACACACACGCATCATACTGTACTCGTACACACAATCATCATACTGTACTCGTACACACACGCATCATACTGTACTCGTACACACACGCATCATACTGTACTCGTACACACACGCATCATACTGTACTCGTACACACGCATGATACTGTACTCGTACACACACGCATCATACTGTACTCGTACACACACGCATCATACTGTACTCGTACACACACGCATCATACTGTACTCGTACACACACGCATCATACTGTACTCGTACACACGCATCATACTGTACTCGTACACACACGCGCATCATACTGTACTCGTACACACACGCATCATACTGTACTCGTACACACACGCATCATACTGTACTCGTACACACACACGCATCATACTGTACTCGTACACACACGCATCATACTGTACTCGTACACACACGCATCATACTGTACTCGTACACACACACACACATCATGCTGTACTCGTACACACACGCGCATCATACTGTACTCGTACACACACGCGCATCATGCTGTACTCGTACACACACACGCATCATACTGTACTCGTACACACACCGTAAAACGAACACAGTAACCCCCTATAGCTTTTATCAGTCCGTTGGGGCAAATGCTGTTCGCGAACTCCTATTAAGGCCGGCAGAACTCACGAGATGGTGAGTCCTGTACACACACTCCTACACACCTGTACACACACTCCTACACACCTGTACACACACATTGACGAGCAAAGACAAAGATCCCCCGTATAACTCTAAATAATATTGGGGCAAGTGCTTTTCGTGAGTAGCACGGCGCACGAGTAGACGGCACACACACCCCACACACACACACACCCCACACACACACACCCCACACACACACACCCCACACACACACACCCCACACACACACACCCCACACACACACCCCACACACACACCCCACACACACACCCCACACACACACCCCACACACACCCCACACACACACACCCCACACACACACACCCCACACACACACACCCCACACACACCCCACACACACACCCCACACACACACACCCCACACACACACACCCCACACACACACACCCCACACACACACACCCCACACACACACACCCCACACACACCCACACACACCCCACACACACACACCCCCCACACACACACCCCACACACACACACCCCACACACACACACCCCACACACACACACCCCACACACCCACACACACCCCACACACACGCCCCACACACACGCCCCACACACACCCCCCACACACACGCACCCCACACACACGCACCCCACACACACACGCACCCCACACACACACGCACCACACACCCGCACCCCACACACCACACACCCGCACCCCACACACACCCCACACACACACACACACACCCCACACACACCCCACACACACACCCCACACACCTCCACACACACCCACACCACACACACCCCACACACCCACCCCACACACACACACACCCCACGCACCCACCCCACACACACACCCCACACACACACACCACACACCCCACACACACACCCCACACACACACCACACACACACCCCGCACACACACACCCCACACACACCCCACACACACACACCCCACACATACCCCACACATACACACCCCACACACACACCCCACACACACACCCCACACACACACACACCCCACCACACACACACCCCACACACACACCACACACACACCCGCACCCCACACACACACCCCACACACACACCCCACACACACACACCCCACACACACACACACCCCACACACACACCCCACACACACACACACCCCACACACACACCCCACACACACACACCACACACCCGCACCCCACACACACACCCCACACACACCCCACACACACACCCCACACACACACCCCACACACACACACCCCATACACACACACCCCATACACACACACCCCACACACACACCCCACACACACACACCCCACACACACACCCACCCCACACACACACCCACCCCACACACACACCCCACCCCACACACACACCCCCCACACACACACCCCACACACACACACACCCACCCCACACACACACATCCACCCCACACACACACATCCACCCCACACACACACACCCACCCCACACACACACACCCACCCCACACACACACACCCACCCCACACACACACACCCACCCCACACACACACCCACCCCACACACACACCCACCCCACACACACACCCACCCCACACACACACCCACCCCACACACACACCCACCCCACACACACACCCCACACACACCCCACACACACACACTCACACCCCACACACACCCCACACACACACACCACACACACACACACCCCACACACACACCCACACCCCACACACACCCCACACACACACACCCACACCCCACACACACCCCACACACACACCCCACACACACACACCACACACACACACCACACACACACACCCCACACACACACCCACCCCACACACACCCCACACACACACCCACCCCACACACTCACCCCACACACACACCCACCCCACACACACACCCACCCCACACACACACACACCACACACACCCCTCCGTGTGCCCCCGTCCCTTACCGAGTCCCAGCAGGTACTCCGGAGCGCTCTTCAGTCCAAACATGCTGCGCTGAGCTCGCTGCTGCTGGCTGCTGCTGCTGCTGCCCGCGGGAACCGCTGCCCCATGAGTCCAGGAGTGGGGGTGGGGGGCAGCCGTTGGGGGTTCTCCTCACGAAGCGACAACGTTGGGGGTGCGGGGAGACTTAAACGAGGCGGGCGACGATGGTGACGATGGTGATGATGGTGGCGATGGTGATGATGGTGGCGATGGTGACGATGGTGGCGATGGGGTTCGAGGTCTCCGTGCGGAGTCGCGGCGCCCGCGTGCGTCCGCGTCTCCGCGCGAGCCCGGAATAGAGCGAGGTCAAAGGTCGGATAATCCCCGCGGGCTCCTAGGTAACGAGGAGATAACGAGGAGATAACGAGGGGGTGGTGGGGGGGGAGTCAAAGTTCCCTGCTTAGAACTTCCCCCCTCCTCCTCCACGGAGATGAATTCACTCTGTGCCACAGAGCTGCTTCACTCCTCCCCTAGCGCTTGAGTCACTCCACACCGCTCTGAGGTGCCGCCTCCTCTCGCGGGGTGGTCAGCAGGGGTCACGGCGAGGTGAGACGGGGTCACGGCGAGGTGAGACGGGGTCACGGCGAGGTGAGACGGGGTCACGGCGAGGTGAGACGGGGTCACGGCGAGGCGGCATCGGTGCGGAATGAAAGCGATCGAGCGAGCAGGGGAGTTAGTCACGGGATGGGAGGGGTCCCTGAGACTTGGGGCCCCAGAGTAAGGGGGTCGCGGGGGTCACACGAAACGGGGCGTGCACCCCCTCGCGGGGCCGTGGATCACCTGGGAGACGCCGCGGGAATGGCGGAGCGAGGAGATGTTGCTGATGACGATGTTGACGAAGTTGATGATGTTGAGCGGCCTCCGCGAGAGGCTGATGATGACCGCGACACCGGAGCTCCTGGGTCACGGCCGCTCCTCATCATCGGGGGGTCGCGGCGATACGAGGGGACCCCAACACCTCCACACCGGCTTCACACGCGGCGAGAAGCAAGGACGGCGCGGGGTGACGACGACGACGATGATGATGGTGAGGATTATGATGAGGATGATGTCGAGGCGGAGGAGGAGTGAGTCCACTGAGGACTCGTGATGTCGAGCGTCGCGCAGGAATCCGGGTTGGGTGAAAGCGGCGGCGAACGCCGCTCTCGGCCGGACAAAGCTGTGGATGGCTGCCAGCGAGCGAGAGGCGGAGGAGTAGGAGGAGGGAGAGGGGAGGAGGAGGAGTAGGAGGAGGGGAGGAGGAGGAGGAGGGGAGGAGGAGTAGGAGGAGGGGGAGGAGCAGTAGGGAGGGGGGGAGAGTGCGGGGTGGAGGCGCCGCGGGGGTTGCTGGGCGCGAGGCATTAGACGCGGCGGCGCTGGTGCGGGGCGGCCACGCGTGCGGTGATTGTTTGACCTCGGGCACGCGAGACTCCCTCCCCCTCGAGCGAGTGGGGGAGGGGGTGGTGGGGTGCCACAGGGAGGGGGGAGGGGGTGGTGGGGGGCACAGGGAGGGGGGAGGGAGCCCCCGCTCCTCCCCGGGCATCCCCGGGTTCACTCCCTCCGCCTGCATCAGAGACGCGAGGGGGGTTCAAGCCGCCCCTGAGGCTGATTCCCACAGAGAGCCGCCGAGTTCCACTCCCAGGGTTCCGGCACTTCTCGCTCCGTCTCTCCGCACAGCGGGACCCGTGCACAGCAGAAGCGCGGCTCCCTGCTCCTTGGTTCTGGCTCCCTGCTCCTTGGTCCTGGCTCCCTGCTCCTTGGTTCTGGCTCCCTGCTCCTTGGTTCTGGCTCCCTGCTCCTTGGTCCTGGCTCCCTGCCCCTTGGTTCTGGCTCCCTGCTCCTTGGTTCTGGCTCCCTGCTCCTTGGTCCTGGCGCCCTCCTCCTTGGTTCTGGCTCCCTGCTCCTTGGTCCTGGCTCCCTGCTCCTTGGTTCTGGCTCCCTGCCCCTTGGTTCTGGCTCCCTGCTCCTTGGTTCTGGCTCCCTGCTCCTTGATCCTGGCTCCTTGGTCCTTGGTCCTGGCTCCCTGCTCCTTGGTCCTGGCTCCCTGCTCCTTGGTCCTGGCTCCCTGCTCCTTGGTCCTGGCTCCCTGCTCCTTGGTTCTGGCTCCCTGCTCCTTGGTCCTGGCTCCCTGCTCCTTGGTTCTGGCTCCCTGCTCCTTGGTCCTGGCTCCCTGCTCCTTGGTTCTGGCTCCCTGCTCCTTGGTACTGGCGCCCTCCTCCTTGGTTCTGGCTCCCTGCCCCTTGGTTCTAGCTCCCTGCTCCTTGGTTCTGGCTCCCTGCTCCTTGGTCCTGGCTCCCTGCTCCTTGGTCCTGGCTCCCTGCTCCTTGGTTCTGGCTCCCTGCTCCTTGGTCCTGGCTCCCTGCTCCTTGGTCCTGGCTCCCTGCTCCTTGGTTCTGGCTCCCTGCTCCTTGGTCCTGGCGCCCTCCTCCTTGGTTCTGGCTCCCTGCCCCTTGGTTTTGGCTCCCTGCTCCTTGGTTCTGGCTCCCTGCTCCTTGGTCCTGGCTCCCTGCTCCTTGGTCCTGGCTCCCTGCTCCTTGGTTCTGGCTCCCTGCTCCTTGGTCCTGGCTCCCTGCTCCTTGGTCCTGGCTCCCTGCTCCTTGGTCCTGGCTCCCTGCTCCTTGGTTCTGGCTCCCTGCTCCTTGGTTCTGGCTCCCTGCTCCTTGGTCCTGGTTCCCTGCTCCTTGGTCCTGATTCCCTGCTCCTTGGTTCTGGTTCCCTGCTCCTTGGTCCTGGTTCCCTGCTCCTTGGTCCTGGTTCCCTGCTCCTTGGTCCTGGTTCCCTGCTCCTTGGTCCTGGTTCCCTGCTCCTTGGTCCTGATTCCCTGCTCCTTGTTTCTGGTTCGCTGCCCCTTGGTCCTGAGTCCCTTCCCCTTGGTCCTGGCTCCCCCCCCCTCCCCGTACTCCCCCACTCCCCATCGCTCCTCCACAATGCAGCTGGGTAATGTTCGTGCGGGGAGCATGAGACGAGTAGGGGAATGATGAAGAGGAGATTGCTCATTGAGACAAGGAGGGTGATGGAAGGAGGCGCGGGTGATGTAGAAGGGGTGGAGGAGATGATGCAGTAGAGGGGAGGGGTGATGTAGCGGAGGGGGTGATGTGGTAGGGGGGGATGAGGGGGAGCTGCAGTCAGGGAGCGTGTTGAGTGAGAATGTCGCTGCAAACACAAGCGCGCTACTTAAGTGCAGCCTAGCGGAGAAAATAAACAGGGGGCGGGAGTGGGTGGGGGGGATTTACCCGTGACCCCTAGCGGGGTGAGTCGCTGTTGTATTTGTTATCGAGCCACGGAGTCACCAATCACCCACTCGGCCTCACCACTCAATCACTCACCTTCACCACCTAAGCAACCAGCCTCACCCCCCTCCATTAGCCCCCTTCCGCCCCGCCCCCCTCACCCTGATCTGTATCCCAGGCCGTGATCCTGGCCAGGGTCCCCCGGGGCGGTGCCCCCCGCCCCCCTGCACCTGCTTGTGAAAGGAAGTTCCCTTCTTTGTTTGAGCCCCCCCCCCGCCCATTATCCCTCCACACTTCAGCTCCGGGGAGTGGAGACGCACAGAGCCTCGCCCCAGGGTCATGCCCCTGATCCTGACCCTGACACCGACCCCGCACCCGACACCAATCCCAACGCAGCCTCCATCCTCACACCGTCGCCGTCGTCGCCAGGACCAATCCTGACCAGGACTCTAACAGTGACCCTTAACCTCTAACCCGACGTCAACGCCACGTCTCAGCACGACCCCCGCACTCCGTCAACCCCTCGCCCCACCACTGGCCCCACCACTGGCCCCGAGCACCTGGAGTCCTTCCACACTTCCCATGCCTTGCTCCCTGCAACCAACGAACTCGCCCGCTGCCACCGCTGCCGCTGCTCTGCTGCTGCTGCGAGATACGCGGATGCGATATGTTAACTACCTCGCCTGCGATACAGGAGGATGTGGGTTCGATCTCGACTCTATGGTCGTGTGCATTTTTCTCGGGGTCCTCCGGTTTTCCCCTCCACATGTCTAATCAACATGCCACTTCATTGAGCTATCATTTATACAGCTTCAGTGGGCGTTACCTGGTAAAATAAAAAGTAGTTTAGTTTTGCTCTACTCGATTTACTAATTTACCCAGGAGAGCCACGCTGAGTCGCAGGACTCTGGAGGGGCCTGCTGCTGCTACATTGGAGGTTTTATTTGTAAGATGTTTAAGCCGATGAATGATGAGTTGAGTTTATTATGCACGTGGGAGGAAACCCGAGCACCCGGAGAAACCCCCCCCCCCCATCCTGCCAACGCCACAATGGGCCGTAGCCCCCAGCCCCAACCCGAATAGTGACCCCAACATCAACCCCCAACACTCTGCCATCGCTACTACTGTGGTCACTGTTCTCATGAACTCGGCTCACCATGATGAGAACTCGGTCTCTACCCGACACGGACGGTTCCGTCTCATCCACGGTGTTCACCACACTGCAGGTCACAACTCACTCACGCACACACCCACTCACTCAATCACCCACTCACACAAACACTCGCCACACATTGCAGGTCATCTCACTTCTCTTTCTGCTTCTTCCCTGGCACTGCTCCACTTTGGAATCTGCAGTCATCATCGTCTCATTTTACCTAGCTCTTACAAACCTCGCTCATTTCACTAGTATCGACTACAACTCTCAGTGCTGTTTGTTGCTGACCACTAGACGTTTGGGGGTCTCTGGGCCCTGCGCTCCACAACTGTTTAATACAAATAAATTATAGCCACCGATAACCCCATCGCGCTATCACCTCTAACGCCCACACGATCCCAACACAACCGAGACACCAATTACAAGCCTCACCCCTGACCCTGCGAGCGCCCACTCAAAACACGGCTCCAACCCTGAACCAGGTCGATCGCTTCTTTGGGACTGAAAAATCTGCCAGGGGTGAGGCGGGAAGAAGAGAGAGGAGTGAGGAGGCCGATGTGGAGGACAGGGAAGGAGAGCGAAGGAGAGACAATGAGAGAGGAGGAGAGAGGAGGAGGCGAGCGGTGTCCCTGCTGTGCGGGACTGTGCCGCGGGGCCGTGCGAACCCCTTACGAGAGGTCATCGCGAGTTCACGGAGACGCAGCAACGCGAGGCCACCGCTCCCCCACACCGCCTCCTCCCCGCCCGCCCAACTCGGCTGGCCGCAACAGTTTAATCAACGTTATGAATGGGGTCAGGGGTGGCCTGGGCGGCGAGGGAGCTGCGAGGGGAGAGGGCGCCTCGTGTTGACTCACGCCGCGGCTCCCGTGAACAGGCGCGTAGGGGTCACGCGGAGTCACACCGCGGGGCATAGCGGGGTCACACGGAATGACGTCGGGCCACGCAGGGCCACGCGCAGTTCCATTCAAGACCACGCAGAGCCACACTGGGAGAGCCAGAAGCGGAACCGGGCCATTTGGGGCCATTCTGGTCCCACGCAACGCCAGACCTCAGCCAGACATGGGCCACGCAGGGCCACGCGCAGAGCCAGACACGGGCCACTGAGAACCAGGCGGAGCCGCGTGGGAACGACACTCGGGGCAGGGCCACGTGGGGTCACGTGTGATCACAGGACCCACGGGCTTCCTCCTCCACGCCGACTCGTGCCCAACTTTACACCCAAACATCAAGCAAAGACAAAGATCCCCCGTGTGGCCTTAACAGACTGTTGGGGAAAGTTCTGTTAGCGAGCATCTATGAAGGCCGGCACGGCAAACGAGGGGGTGGGTGGCCAGCACCATGCTCAGCCGCCTTCGTCTCCCCAGTGTCAATGTTTACACATTGCACCAGGAAATAATGTGAGACTGAGTCGATCTAGGGGAGGCCCTGAAACAATTAAGATAATTGTCACTGGTGTTGACCGTGAGCGGGAATCTAACTAGGGTCGTCGGGTTCGTAGCGCAGTGTACTAAGCGTTGCAATTCCGTTCCTCATCAAAGACAAAGATCCCCCGTATAACCTTAACAGACTGTTGGGGTAAATGCGGTTAGTGAGCACCTATGAAGGCCAGAACGGCACACGAGGGGGTGGGTGGCCAGTACCACGCCTGCCCGCCTTTGTTTCCCTAGTGGTGATGTTTTTACGCACCCCACCAGGTACTTATTTTAGGCTGAATCGACCTAGGTGGGGTGGGTCCAGGACCGGTTCAGGTAAAATATAATCGGCACTGATGTTGAACGTGAGCGGGGATTGAACTCGGGTTGTCAAGTTCGTGGCGCATTGCGCTATCCGTGACACTACTACTCCCCACCAGAATCCCACCTCCTCACCAGCATCCCACCTCCTCACCAGAATCCCACCTCCTCACCAGCATCCCACCTCCTCACCAGAATCCCACCTCCTCACCAGAATCCCAACTACTCACCAGAATCCCAACTACTCACCAGAATCCCACCTCACCAGAATTCCACCTCCTCACCAGAATCCCACCTCCTCACCAGCATCCCACCTCACCAGAATCCCACCTCCTCACCAGCATCCCACCTCACCAGAATCCCACCTCCTCACCAGCATCCCACCTCCTCACCAGAATCCCACCTCCTCACCAGAATCCCACCTCCTCACCAGAATCCCAACTACTCACCAGAATCCCACCTCCTCACCAGAATCCCACCTCACCAGAATCCCACCTCCTCACCAGCATCCCACCTCCTCACCAGAATCCCACCTCCTCACCAGCATCCCACCTCCTCACCAGAATCCCACCTCCTCACCAGAATCCCACCTCCTCACCAGAATCCCAACTACTCACCAGAATCCCAACTACTCACCAGAATCCCACCTCACCAGAATTCCACCTCTCCACCAGAATCCCACCTCACCAGAATCCCACCTCCTCACCAGAATCCCAACTACTCACCAGAATCCCACCTCCTCACCAGAATCCCACCTCACCAGAATCCCACCTCCTCACCAGCATCCCACCTCCTCACCAGAATCCCACCTCCTCACCAGAATCCCACCTCCTCACCAGAATCCCACCTCCTCACCAGAATCCCAACTACTCACCAGAATCCCACCTCCTCACCAGATTCCCACCTCCTCACCAGAATCCCAACTACTCACCAGAATCCCACCTCCTCACCAGCATCCCACCTCACCAGAATCCCACCTCCTCACCAGCATCCCACCTCCTCACCAGAATCCCACCTCTCCACCAGAATCCCACCTCCTCACCAGAATCCCACCTCCTCACCAGAATCCCACCTCCTCACCAGAATCCCACCTCCTCACCAGAATCCCAACTACTCACCAGAATCCCACCTCCTCACCAGAATCCCACCTCACCAGAATCCCACCTCCTCACCAGCATCCCACCTCCTCACCAGAATCCCACCTCCTCACCAGAATCCCACCTCCTCACCAGAATCCCACCTCCTCACCAGAATCCCAACTACTCACCAGAATCCCACCTCCTCACCAGAATCCCACCTCCTCACCAGAATCCCAACTACTCACCAGAATCCCACCTCCTCACCAGCATCCCACCTCACCAGAATCCCACCTCCTCACCAGCATCCCACCTCCTCACCAGAATCCCACCTCCTCACCAGAATCCCACCTCCTCACCAGAATCCCACCTCCTCACCAGAATCCCAACTACTCACCAGAATCCCACCTCCTCACCAGAATCCCACCTCCTCACCAGAATCCCAACTACTCACCAGAATCCCACCTCCTCACCAGCATCCCACCTCACCAGAATCCCACCTCCTCACCAGCATCCCACCTCCTCACCAGAATCCCACCTCTCCACCAGAATCCCACCTCCTCACCAGAATCCCACCTCCTCACCAGAATCCCACCTCCTCACCAGAATCCCACCACCTCACCAGAATCCCAACTACTCACCCGGATCCCCCGCGCCGGGCATCAGCTGATGGCGCCGCGACGCGGGCGGCAGAGGTGGAGCCATGGCGAGAGAGTGGCGGGGAGGGGCACAGAGGATGGGGGTGGAAAGCCCCCCTCGCCCCCGCAAACACGGGGCCGTGTTTGACTGCTGACACAGAAATAGCTCCAGCAGCCAGGCTGTGTCTACACAGACAGCGCCCCCCCCCCTCGCCCCGCCCCCTTCGCCCCGACCACCCCCTCCCCCACCCCAGGGCAGCATTCCTCCCCCACCCTCTCGTTCCCCCGGCGGTTAAACCGCGGGGAAATCGAAGGTCAGGGACAGCACCGCGCACGTCCCCACGGGGACCCACGCACACTCACTTCCTTATTTACTCGTTCACACAAAGGTCCCCCATATAGCCACAACGAACTTTTAGGGCAAGTGCTGTGAGCGCGGACCTACTTGTCTCGGTTGTGGGTGTGATTGCCTGGTAAGGATCACAGATCCCCAGAATACCCAACAATGACGCAAGGACGACCCTGGGAAAATCGGGACAGGTGGCAACTCACGGCTGGGCACTGCGGGCGGAGCGAAAGGCGCCGAGAGGCGCAGAATGGACGAGAGAGGGAGAGGATCAGAGAGAGGGGGGGTGAGAGAGGGAGACCTCACGTGGCCAGAGGGACGGCAGGGGCCAGGAGGTGTCAGCGAGTGGCAGGGGATTAGCCCCCCACCCACCCTCGGACCCCCAAGAACCCCTTTCCAGGGTCAGGGTTTAGGAGCAGCACTTATGATTCGGATTAGTCGTATGTCCCGCATTATAAGACGCTCCGTAAAGTAAGACGCTCCGGAAAGTAAGACTCTCCGGAAAGTAAGACGGAACGTTCGACGCGCCGCGCCCGACGTCTGCCGTGAGCCGTCCCTCCGCAGGAGGCAGGGAGAGCGCGCGTCCCGACACTCATGGCGAGCTGCAGGGGGAGACGGCGCGGGGAGAGAGCGGCCTCGCTGCAGGCAACAGAGCCACGCGGCCAAGTTCCTCGCAAGGGAGGAGGAGGAGGCGGCAGCTGCGCTCCATCGGCACCTTCCTCTGGGCGAGCCTCGCGCGAGAAGCCGCGCGGCTGCCACCGCTGCCAACAAAATTACCTCCCGCTCAGGGACCCACGTGGTGTTCGTGGAGCGCATGGCGCGGTCTCCGACTGTCGCTCCGTCTCTCGGGACGAAATATTTGTGCGTGTGCTGTGAAGAAGGGTCATTGCCCGAAACGTCACCCATATGTATATATAGTTCTGCATGTATTTCCTTGTAAGGCCACACAGAGTTGTTGGCGAATGCGGCGAGTTGTGATGTTGCTGATGTTTGTGCACCACTGGCAACACAGCAGCAGCATGAGGGAATCGGTGTCACTTTGAGCGATCCTGGGAGCACGCGGGAGGTCGCGGCCAGCAGCACCCCTGGGTACCACGCCTCGAGACTTCCGTGGGATGGCAGTGGAAGAGTCGCCATGGACGAGATGTTGCTGGTGAACTTCTTTCACTCACACGGAGCGAACCGTACTGATCGGAGGTAGTTCTAATGTCAGGGCTAGGTCGAGGGTGAGTTATGTCGAGGTTCAGGGTTAAGTCTGGGCTGAGCGCTCGGTCTAGGTGTAGGGTTAGACTCGGGTTTACACTGAGCACCGAGACTCGCTGAACGAGGGGGCGGGGTTGCGGTAGCAGGAGGGGGGGGTTACCCCCCCCCCTCGCTGTCTGTGACTGCGTTCACACGCGGCACTCACTCATTAGGGTAATTGGGGCTTCCAATTAGCGCGGCTGCAGTGACGCTCCAGAGGAACGCGAGTGCGGCTCCTCGTGTTGAGGCGGAGGGCAGCGCGAGCGACCGCTCTGCACTTCTCACGCAGCAGCTTCGGAGAGGTGGACGCCGTGAGAAGGGGGGCGGGGGTGGGGCTCTCGAAGCCGCCACGAGTCTCGGCTACACGAGGAGACGGAGGGAGGGAGAGAGGCCGAGGCGAGCAGCTATCAAAGCGACACACAAAGGGGTGGGGTGTGGGCCGCACCGCGCCCGGCCGCCTTTGTCTCCCTCGGTGCGTATGTTCTTACACGCCGCAGCAGATACTCATTTCAGCTGTCGAGTCGACTTAAGGGAACGGGCCGAAACAAAATGAGACGCAACCCGTCTCTCTGTTATTAACTGTGTGTGGTCTGTCTCTGTACATATGCATCGGCGTTTGTCTGTGTCTTTCTGAGTCTCCTGCGTCTCTGTCTGTGTATGTCTTTCTGCCTCTCTCTCTGTCTCTCTCTCTGTCTCTACCTCCCTCTGTCTGTGCCTATCTGTGTGTCTCTGTGTGTGTCTGTGTGTGTGTCTCTCTCTCTGTGTTGCCGTGGGTCTATGGTCCGGGTCGTGAGAGTCTCGCCTCGTGACTCCGCTTGCCGCGGACTCAATCGCGCTTCTGTTTACGCCTCTCCCGGTAATCGGCTTCACGCGGAGAGAGAGAGAGCGAGCAGAGTGGGGAGAGGAGGCTGATGGAGAGATGAAAGGGAGGATGGGACGAGAGGATAGTGAGAGAGGAGGAGATAGCAGGAGGAAGATCGAGGACGAGGATGAAAGAGAGGAGGAGATATCAATGATAGTGAGGAGGAGGAGATATGAAAAGAGATGAGAGAGATGAAGGGGAAGAGAAGAAGAGAGGCAAGGAAGCGGCTTCATAATCAGACCAAGTCACAATTACGGCTGGGTCGGCCCCCACAAAGACCCCATTAGCGCGCGCCACTTCCAAGGTAACGAATCTCCATCCCTCTCCTCTCCCCCTCTCCTCTGTCTCTCTCCTCTCCCCCTCCTCTCACGTCGTCTCTCTCTCTCCCCCTCTCTTTTTTACGATCAGAGGAAACAAGAAGATGCTCGGTGTAGTCGGCATTTTGCTCCGTTCATCATTTCGTTTTTTTTGTTTTTTATGCTTTGCTTTATGTAAACACCCCCCCCCCCTTTTTAAATGAAAGACCCAACAAAATATTTTTTCTTTTTTTTCTGCTCTCCTTACCCCTTCCCTCTCTCTCTACCCCCCTCTCTGCCCCTCCTCTCTCTCTACCCCCCTCTCTGCCCCCCCTCTCTCTCTGCCCCCTCTCTTCCTACTCCATTTCGCTCTCGCTCTCTCTCTTTTTTATAACTACGACAAGTGCTGCATCTGCACGCAGCCCTTCTCACAGTGAAACGGCCTCCGACGGGTAGCTCTCCTCTCCCCCTCCTCTCACGTCGTCTCTCACATTCCAATGAGAGACGAGCGACGAGGAAGCACAGTGGAGAGAGAGAGAAAAAAAACATCCCATCAGTACCGCCACCACCACCATCATCCCGAGCTCACAGGTGCTGCCCCCCCCACCCTCCTTTAGGATTGCCCCCCACCCCGCACCCCCCCCCCCTGCGGGGGGGGGGCTGTAATTGGCTACTGTCACACGGCGCTGATGAAGCCATTGTGTGAGCGACGCGCATCACGAGCCCTCAAAAGGTGTCAGTCATTTCACACACACAAAGACAAAGATCCCCCGTATAGCCCACACAGACTGTTGGGGCAAGTGCTGTTAGCGAGCACCTATGAAGGGCATCACGGCACACAAGGCGGTTGGCCAGCACCTCGCCCGGCCACCTTTGTCTCCCGAGTGGATATGTTTACACATCAAACCAGGTACTCGTTTTCAGGCTAATTTGACCTAAGGGAGGCCCAAGACCGGTTCAGCTAATCGCCACTGGTGTTGGCCATGAGGGGAAATCGAACCCGGGTCGCTATGTTCATAGCGCGGTGCGCGAACCGCTACACTATCGCTTCCAGCATACTCATAGACGCAGTTTAACACGTAGGCTTTCGCGATTTCTGGCGAATCGCCCGATAATGTTGGATGTAATTACCAGCGAAACGTTGTACTCAAATTGTAAATGTTGTGGATTTACCCTCTAACACACCGGTGGGCTGAAGTAGTAACTAATTGGCGTTTTGTTTACGTGACAAATCCTTTACTAATTGGCTGTGTCGGGTGGTGGAGGGTTACGACCCATTTATACTTACGTGATCTAACCTAAAAACCTTTATTATGAATCATACACACACCACCATACCTGTACACACCCTACACACTCACCCACACGCTCACACACACGCTCACACACTCACCCACACATTCACCCACACACTCACCCACACACTCACCCACACACTCACCCACACACCACCATGTACACACCCAACACACTCATCCACACACTCACCCACACACCACCATACCTGTACACACCCAACACACTCACCGACACGCTCACACACTCACCCACACGCTCACCCACACACTCACCCACACACACACCCCCACACACCCCTACACGCTCACCCACACACACACCCACACACTCGCCCACACACACCCACACGCTCACCCACACGCTCACCCACACACTCACCCACACGCTCACCCACACGCTCACCCACACACACACCCACACGCTCACCCACACGCTCACCCACACGCACACCCACACGCTCGCCCACACGCTCACCCACACACTCACCCACACACGCTCACCCAGACACTTACCCACACACTCACCCACACGCTCACCCACACACTCGCCCACACATACACCCACACGCTCACCCACACACTCGCCCACACGCTTATCCACACACACAACCGCGCGAGTGAGATGCATTGTTGATGTCTCTGGAGCAAAACCCTCGCTGAGTCTGCGAGCGCCATCGCTGTGCAACGCGCACACAGCCACAGCCTCCTGCGTGTCCCCTGCCCATGCCCCCTGTCATGCCCTACAGCCAAGCCCTCTGTCCCTGCCTCCCTCCATGCCCTTTGTCCATGCCCCATCACCATGCCATCCCTCTCGTTCAGTGGTTCTTAACCTGGGGTGCACGAAACCCCCCCCCCCACCCGGGGATGCGTCAGTAGTACTACTTTGTTTCATCAAACCTATGTATTTATTACGATTATCATTGTTTTGACGATTGAAACCCAAGGGGTGCAAGGCTGCAGTAATGGGTAAGAAGCACATCTATAGTCGACCCGTGTCCTCCGGCCGATGCAGTCCCTCTTTTCCATCCATGCCCCATCAGTCCCGATGCCCCATCACCACGCCCCATCTATCAATGCCCTGTAGCCACGCCCTCTCAACACGCTATCCCTCTCCCCACGCGCCGCTGTGGACCCCGTTTGACCCCGCCGTCGTAAAGATCAAAAGGTCACACCTGCAGATCCCGCGAGGCCCGTGCCTCCCTTCCCCTCCCTCGCCTCTCCTTCCCCCACACCGCCTAATTAACCCCTCTCCCCGGGGACTCTGAGGTCACGGGGGGTCAACCCTCTTCCCCCTAATGTCCACTCATCTGCTGACCCTGGCTCTCCTCTAACCGATCGTAGCACGGGATCGATTCCCGGCGAACACCAGGGATGCGCCGGGTGGTAATATCTGAGCCGGTCCTGGAGGGATCCACCCCAACCACATTGCCAATCCGCTATAACCGGCGTGGTGAAGTATGGTCAATCAAACCCCACGACAGTGGATTGACGAAGGGTGGCTATCAATTTCCATTGCTATAAATGTGTGTGCATCTCTCCTAACGACAAAGACTCCCCGTATTGTAGCCTAAACAGACTGCTGGGGAAAGTGTTGTGAGCGAACACCGATGAAGGCCGGCACGGGTGTGGGTGGCCAGCACGAACGCTCGGTCGCCTTTGTCCCCGAGTAGCGATGTTGACACATCGCACCAGGTACACATTTGAGGCGTAGTTGTCGTAGGGGAGTTCTAGAATCGGTTCAGATCATCGTCAATGGTCTTGGCCGTGAGCGGGAATCAACCTAGGGTCGCCGGGTTCTAGCGCAGCACGTTAACCGCTACATTACCACTCCCCAAGTAGGCGTTCTGCTGTTGTTGGTGTTGGGGCCGCCACCGCGACGTTCGTGTCGGGGCGGTCACGTGGCCCAGCGGGAGCCACTCATTGCAAAGAGTCACGGGTCGAATCCAGCGGCTGCCCTGGTTAATCCTCCGGCTGTGTTCACCGGGAAATGACCACCGCGTGCCCGTCTGCTGCACAGCGGCGGCTAAAGGTTCCATGACCTCATTCGCAAGAGTCGTGCCATCGTGTCTACAAATTAAAAATGATAACGTGACCGTAAAGTACTCGATTGGGATCACGCACGGCAATCATCGCCTCATCCTGCCGCGATCTGGCGGGGTCTTCCTGAAATAATATTACTACGAGTGTGTGGTAAAGAAGGTGTGGCTGGTGAGTGTGGTGGTGAGGGTGGTGAGGGTGTTGATGTAGCTACTGAGGGTGGTGGTGTGGCTGATGAGGGTGGTGGTGAGGGTGTTGATGTGGCTACTGAGGGTGATGATGTAGCTACTGAAGGTGGTGGTGTGGCTACTGAGGGTCATGATGTAGCTACTGAGGGTGGTGGTGTGGCTGATGAGGGTGGTGGTGAGGGTGTTAATGTGGCTACTGAGGGTGATGATGTAGCTACTGAGGGTGGTGGTGTGGCTGGTGAGAGTGGTGGTGTTGCTGTAGAGTGTTGGTGAGGGTGGTAGTGGTGAGGGTGGAGGTGAGGGCAGATTTGGAAGGAGGCCCTCCGCTGCTTTGATTAACGCAGGAGGGGGTAGCGAATGGGGCGAGGGGATGGGGGGGGGGGCGTGTTTATTTATTTATTTGTGCCCCCGCCCCTCCCCCTAATTACCCCCCGCCCGCCCGCCCCTTTGCAATCATCGCGGCGCTGCCCCCCTAATGAGGAGGCCACGAATCACGCGGCGCGCATGGCGGCAGATTCAACCAGCACAACCACCAACAACCACCACCACAACCACCACAACCACCACCACAACAACCACAGCCACCTCCACAGCCACCTGCACCACCACAAACACAACCACCGCCACAACCACCAACAACAACCACAGCCACCTGCACCACCACAAACACAACCAGCACAACCACCGCCACAACCACCACAACCACCAACAACCACAGCCACCTGCACCACCACAATCACCGCAACCACCGCCACAACCACCACAACCACCAACAACAACCACCTCCACAGCCACCTGCACCACCACAAACACAATCACCGCAACCACCGCCACAACCACCACAACCAAAACCACCAACAACAACCACCCCCACAGCCACCTGCACCACCACAAACACAATCACCGCAACCACCGCCACAACCACCCCCACCATAACCACCACCACTTTCACCACCACAACCATCACCACGACCACGCGACGCCAACCCTCGCCCGTCACGACCACAACGGGGAGGAGGAGGAGATGGGAGAGAGAGGAGGAGATGGGGGGGAGAGGAGGAGATGGGGGAGAGAGGAGGAGGAGATGGTGGAGAGAAGAGGATGAGATGGGGGAGAGAGGAGGAGATGGGGAGAGAGGAGGAGATGGGGGAGAGAGGAGGAAGAGAGAAGGAGATGGGGGAGAGAGGAGGAAGAGATGGGGGAGAGAGGAGGAGATGGGGGAGAGAGGAGGAGGAGATGAGGGAGAGAGGAGGAGATGGGGAGAGAGGAGGAAGAGAGAAGGAGATGGGGGAGAGAGGAGGAAGAGATGGGGGAGAGAGGAGGAGATGGGGGAGAGAGGAGGAGGAGATGAGGGAGAGAGGAGATGAGGGAGAGGAGGAGGAGATGGGGGGGAGAGGAGGAGGAGATGGGGGAGAGAGGAGGAGGAGATGAGGGAGAGAGGAGGAGATGGGGGAGAGAGGAGGAGATGGGGAGAAAGGAGGAAGAGATGAGGAAGAGAGGAGGAGATGGGGGAGAGAGGAGGAAGAGATGGGGGAGAGAGGAGGAGCTGGGGAGAGAGGAGGAAGAGATGAGGAAGAGAGGAGGAGATGGGGGAGAGAGGAGGAAGAGATGGGGGAGAGAGGAGGAGATGGGGGAGAGAGGAGGAGGAGGAGATGAGGGAGAGAGGAGGAGAGGAGGGAGAGAGGAGGAGGAGATGGGGGAGAGAGGTGGAGGAAATGAGGGGGGAGAGAGGAGAAGGAGGAGATGGGGGAGAGAGGAGGAGATGGGGAGAGAGGAGGAAGAGAAAAGGAGATGGGGGAGAGAGGAGGAAGAGATGGGGGAGAGAGGAGGAGATGGGGGAGAGAGGAGGAGGAGATGAGGGAGAGAGGAGATGAGGGAGAGGAGGAGGAGATGGGGGAGAGAGGAGGAGGAGATGGGGTAGAGAGGAGGAGGAGATGGGGGAGAGAGGAGGAGGAGATGGGGGAGAGAGGAGGAGGAGATGAGGGAGAGAGGAGATGAGAGAGAGGAGGAGATGAGGGAGAGAGGAGGAGGAGATGGGGGAGGGAGGAGATGGGGGAGAGATGAAGGGGGGGGGGGGGTAGAGAGGATGAATGTAAATAGAATGAGAGACAGAGAAGAGAGAGCAGAGCGGCAGGGGGAGAGACATGAGGCGAGAGAGGATGCAGAGGGGAATGAGAGAGAAGATAGAGACACAGGAATGAAGAAGCCGAGAGATGGGGTACGGTGTTGAATTATAGGGAGCAGTGAGGGAGAGAGAGGTGATGGGAGAGGGACGAGGGAGCGAGGGGTGAGAGTGGGAGAGGGAGGGAGAGAGCAGACGTCGCCCGCGTGATTAACGCAGACAATGGCGCTCTCCCCACCGCCCCGCGTCACTGCTTCACTCTCTCTCCTCGCTCCTCTCTCTCCCCGCTGCCCTCTCTCTCTCCCCGCTGCTGGCACCGAAACGTCTATATTCTCAGCCCAGAGGAGCCCTGCAGTGGCCCCGCGCATCCTTTGAGCCTCATCCCACACCTCAGGGATTTCATTCCACCACTACGCAAAGACCATCACCACACAATCCACACCACCACCACCACACAAACCACTCCATCCACACCATCACCACCACCATCCACACCATCCACAGGCATCTGGCCGGGTCCCCACGGCCACCACGGAGGCGGCCCGCCAGGTTAACAATCCGCGCTCGAGGGTTCATAAACAGAGCCACACACACTGACAAAGATGCCCCTTGTAGCCTTTACAGACTTCGGGGGCAAGTGCTGTTTGCGAGAACCATCACCACGGGAAGGCTGGAACAGCACACAAGGGGGTGGGTGACCAGCAACACGCCCGACCGCCTTTGTCTCCCCATTGGCGATATTTACACGCCGCACCAGGTACCCATTTGAGGCTGAGTCGACCTAGTGGAGAACTAGTATGTTAAGGCTATACGGGGGATCTTTGTCTTTGATGGTCGTGGTGGTGGTATGGATGGTGGTAGCGGTGGTGGTGGCATGGGTCATAGTGGTGGTGGTAGTGGTGGTAGCAGTGGTAGTGGCGGTGGTGGTAGTAGTGGTGGTGGTAGTAGTGGTGGTAGTGGTGGTAGCAGTGGTAGTGGTGGTGGTAGTGGCGGTGGTGGTAGTAGTGGTGGTGGTAGTAGTGGTGATGGTATGGGTCGTAATGATGGTGGTATGTGGTGGTGGTAGTGATGGTGGAAATAGTGGTAGTAGTAGTGGTGGTGGTATTGACCTTGAGCTTCGCGAGGTGACAACCCCCCTCCCCCCAACGCAAACGGAAGGGACAGGCAGAATCGGGATATCGTGGGACACGGGGTCTCCAAGGGGACACGGGGTCTCCAAGGGGACACGGGGTCTCCGAGGGGACACGGGGTCTCCGAGGGGACACGGGGACGCCACGCAGACACGGGGACGCCACGCAGACACGGGGACACGGAGACACCACGGGTCGGTACGAGGACGCGGCTTCTGTCTCGAGTCCCAGGGGATGCAATCGCGGACAGGACCGCGGTGAGGGGAGGGGTGTGGGTGGTGAGGGGGTAGGGGAGGGGGAAGGCCCCCCGCGATGACCCTGGGGGTCATCGCGGACCACGGCGTCATCATTGACTCTGTCGCGGGGGCAGGGCGTTGAGGGGAGGGGTGGGAGGTTGGGCGAGGAGGAGGGGGATTGGGGCGAGGAGGCGGCACGCGGGAGAGACGAGGATGAAAATTGCAGCAATCACGCAGCTCCCGCTACGAGACAAAGGCGAGCCGCGAGGGGGGGAGGGGGGCGAGATGGAATTGGGGGGCGGGGGAGCATGGAAGATGCTGGAGGGATTTGGGGAGCTGCGAGCGGGGGGTTTGTGGGCCCCTCCCCTGGTTCCACGCTCCGTGATTTTGTTCAGAGGCGCGGGGTGAGAGGTGCAACACGGAGCACGCGTGTGTGTGTCAGTGTGTGTGTCAGTGTGTGTGTGTCAGTGTGTGTGACAGTGTGTGTGTCAGTGTGTGTGTGTCAGTGTGTGTGTGTCAGTGTGTGTGTGTCAGTGTGTGTGTCAATGTGTGTGTGTCAGTGTGTGTCAGTGTGTGTGTGTCAGTGTGTGTGTCAATGTGTGTGTGTCAGTGTGTGTGACAGTGTGTGTGTGTCAGTGTGTGTGTGTCAGTGTGTGTGTCAGTGTGTGTGTCAGTGTGCGTGTATCTTTGTTTGTGTCAGTGTGTGTGTGTCAGTGTGTGTGTGTCAGTGTGTGTGTCAGTGTGTGTGTGTGTCAGTGTGTGTGTCAGTGTGTGTGTGTCAGTGTGTGTGTCAGTGTGTGTGTGTCAGTGTGTGTGTGTCAGTGTGTGTGTCAGTGTGTGTGTGTCAGTGTGTGTGTGTCAGTGTGTGTGTCAGTGTGTGTGTCAGTGTGTGTGTCAATGTGTGTGTGTCAGTGTGTGTGTCAGTGTGTGTGACAGTGTGTGTGTCAGTGTGTGTGTCAGTGTGTGTGTCAGTGTGTGTCAGTGTGTGTGTGTCAGTGTGTGTGTCAATGTGTGTGTGTCAGTGTGTGTGTCAGTGTGTGTCAGTGTGTGTATCAGTGTGTGTGACAGTGTGTGTGTGACAGTGTGTGTGTCAGTGTTTGTCAGTGTGTGTGTGTCAGAGTGTGTGAGTCTGTCAGTGTGTGCATGTGTGACGATTATCTGAACCGGTCCTGGGCCTCCCTTGGGTCGACTCAGCCTCAAATGAGTACCTGGTGCGGTGTGTAAACATCGCCACTAGGCATACAAAGGCGGCCGGGAGTGGTGTTGGCCACCCACCCCATTGTGTGCCGTGCCGGCCTTCATAGGTGCTCGCTAACAGCACTTACCCCTACAGTCTGTTCAGTCTATACGGGGGATCTTTGTCTTTGCGTGTGTGTTAGTGTGTGTGTATTTCGTGTGTGTGTATCTGTGTGTGTGTGTGTGTCTGTCAGTGTGTGTGTGTATCTGTCAGTGTGTGTGCGTATCTGTCAGTGTGTGTGTGTATCTGTCAGTGTGTAGATCTGTCAGTGTGTGTGTGTAGATCTGTCAGTGTGTGTGTGTATCTTTCAGTGTGTGTGTATCTGTCAGTGTATGTGTGTATCTGTCAGTGTGTGTGTGTATATATATCTGTCAGTGTGTGTGTATATATATCTGTCAGTGTGTGTGTGTATCTGTCAGTGTGTGTGTGTATCTGTCAGTGTGTGTGTGTATCTGTCAGTGTGTGTGCGTATTTGTCAGTGTGTGTGTGTGTATCTGTCAGTGTGTGTGTGTATCTGTCAGTGTGTGTGTGTATCTGTCAGTGTGTGTGTGTATCTGTCAGTGTGTGTATCTGTCAGTGTGTGTGTGTATCTGTCAGTGTGTGTGTGTATCTGTCAGTGTGTGTATCTGTCAGTGTGTGTGTGTATCTGTAAGTGTGTGTGTGTGTATCTGTCAGTGTGTGTGTGTATCTGTCAGTGTGTGTGTGTATCTGTAAGTGTGTAGATCTGTCAGTGTGTGTGTGTGTGTATCTGTCAGTGTGTGTGTGTATGTCAGTGTGTGTGTGTATCTGTCAGTGTGTGTGTGTATCTGTCAGTGTGTGTGTATCTGTCAGTGTGTGTGTGTATCTGTCAGTGTGTGTGTGTGTGTATCTGTCAGTGTGTGTGTGTATCTGTCAGTGTGTGTGTATGTATCTGTCAGTGTGTGTGCGTATCTGTCAGTGTGTGTGTGTATCTGTCAGTGTGTGTGTATCTGTCAGTGTGTGTGTGTATCTGTCAGTGTGTGTGTGTATCTGTCAGTGTGTGTGCGTATCTGTCAGTGTGTGTGTGTATCTGTCAGTGTGTGTGTGTATCTGTCAGTGTGTGTGTGTATCTGTCAGTGTGTGTGTGTATCTGTCAGAGACCCGCCATCCCTCCAAGGGATCCCATCATTCAGGACATCATCGCCGCCATCATCATCACGGAACCATCATTGAGGAATCATGAGAAGCTGTGAGACGTCGCGGTTTGTTTCCCGGAACGACGGAGAGTTCCCTTCCCGAAGCGGAACTAAATAATCACCACCATGATCACCACCATCACCACCACCATCATCACCACCATCATCACCATCATCATCACCACCATCATCACCACCATCACCACCACCATCATCATCATCACCACCATCACCACCATCATCATCATCACCACCATCACCACCATCATCACCACCATCACCACCATCATCATCACCATCATCACCATCATCACCACCATCATCATCACCACCATCATCATCACCACCATCATCACCACCATCATCATCACCACCACCATCATCATCACCACCATCACCCCCATCATCATCACTACCATCATCACCACCATCATCACCACCATCATCACTACCATCATCACCACCATCATCATCACCACCATCATTACCATCACAGCAGCCGGCAACATCGCGAGGCGGAATTGTGAGCTGCTCCGTTCCGGTCCAGAAGCTCTCAGCACGTAGAGCGAAACGTCGGACATCGCGTCCGAAAACACAGGGAGCCCCTAAGACACGGGGACCATAACCCACGGGGTCCCCAGGACACGGGGACCCTGGGCCCGGGCTGTGTGAGGTTGGGGGGGGGGCTGAACACGGTTGGGTCCCCCCCCCCCCCCCGCGATCACTGATTAACCCTGAAGCCAATTTGAGCGGGGTCCCGGGTTGCGGCAGCGGCGCCGCAAATTAAATTTTAACGAGATGAGCGGGGGTGCACTTAGCCCCCCACCCAACCCCCCGCACCCCCGCATCGCTGACCCGAAGCTAATAGAGTTTTAATTCGGCCTCGCACAGGCGGGGAGGGAACGGGGTTCAGGGGGAGGCGGTGGGAGGATGAGAGGCAGGGAGAGCGGGAGGGGAGTGCGTGACCGAGGGAGAGCGAAATGAAGCAAATGTAAGAAAAGGCGAATGTAGCACGGAGTGAGAGAGGAGACGGGGGAGAGAGGGGGATGCGGACAAAGTGAAAGGAGATCAATGATGGAGAGCGCGGGGATGGTTGGAGAGAGGCGAGAGAGGGAGCGGGGAGAGAGAGAGCGAGCAGGAAGCGCCGCCTGCCTCCCCAGAGTCAGGGGGAGCGAGTGGGGAAATGGAGGAGAGGGATGCGAGGGAGGGAGCACAGAATGGGGGAGAGCGGGGGAGAGAGTGGGGGTGAGAGGTCACGGCCCCGCGTCATCACGGATTCATCACGAGTCGCTGCAGCTCATTAAGAGGGGGCCCGCGGGGGAGGGGAGGGAGGGGGGTGTCGGGCAGGGGAGGGACCCCACCGAACGTCACTGCCACCACTCCCACGCAGGGGAACACGGAGCCTGCGTGTTTGATCTGCGAAGAGCCGCCTCAGCTCCTGAGCCTCCTCCACCACTGAGCCTCCTCCACCATTGAGCCTCTTCCACCATTGAGCCTCCTCCACCACTTAGCCTCCACCATTGAGCCACCTCCACTACTGGGCCTCCTCCACCACTGAGCCTCCTCCAGCACTGAGCCTCCTGCAGCACTGAGCCACCTCCACTACTGAACCACCTCCACTACTGAGCCTCCTCCACCACTGAGCCACCTCCACCATTGAGCCACCTCCACTACTGAGCCTCCTCCACCACTGAGCCTCCTCCACTACTGAGCCTCCTCCACCACTGAGCCTCCTCCAGCACTGAGCCTCCTGCAGCACTGAGCCACCTCCACTACTGAACCACCTCCACTACTGAGCCTCCTCCACCACTGAGCCACCTCCACTATTGAGCCTCCTCCACTACTGAGCCTCCTCCACCACTGAGCCTCCTCCACCACTGAGCCTCCTCCACCACTGAGCCTCCTCCACCACTGAGCCTCCTCCACCACTGAGCCTCCTCCACCACTGAGCCTCCTCCACCACTGAGCCACCTCCACCACTGAGCCACTTTCACCACTCAGTCACCTCCACCACTGAGTCACCTCCACCACCGAGCCTCCTCCACCACTGAGCCTCCTCCACCACTGAGCCACCTCCACCACTGAGCCACTTTCACCACTCAGTCACCTCCACCACTGAGTCACCTCCACCACCGAGCCTCCTCCACCACTGAGCCTCCTCCACCACTGAGCCACCTCCACCACTGAGCCACTTTCACCACTCAGTCACCTCCACCACTGAGTCACCTCCACCACCGAGCCTCCTCCAATATTGAGCCACTCCACTTTTGAACCACCTTCTTTAACGAACCAACTCCTCCGCCTGTATTGAGTCTCCTCCCGTACTGAACCACCTCTAGGGCAATGCAGAGTCATTCCTATGGCCACTCATCACTCGAGCACTCTATTAATGATAAAAACAAAAGTGGAGCTGGGAGTTGGCCATTGTGTCCCTGGAGCTGCGTCATCAGCGTCTCAGCCCGGTCCCCAGGACCACCCGACCCCCGAACTGGGGGGGGGGGGATCGGTTCGATACCGAGACGGGTGGGGCACCGGTCAACAACCCTCCACACACGACTCTCTCATTGACGCAGTGACACCCACGCAGTGACACCCACGCAGCGACACCCACGCAGTGACACCCACGCAGTGACTCCCACGGAGTGACACCCACGCAGCGACTCCCATACAGCGACACCCACGCAGTGACACCCACGGAGCGACTCCCACGCAGCGACACCCACGCAGTGACACCCACGCAGTGACTCCCACGCAGTGACACCCACGCAGTGACACCCACGCAGTGACTCCCACGCAGTGACACCCACGCAGTGACACCCACGCAGCGACACCCACGCAGTGACACCCACGCAGTGACACCCACGGAGTGACACCCACGCAGCGACTCCCACGGAGCGACACCCACGCAGTGACACCCACGCAGTGACACACACACAGTGACACCCACACAGTGACACCCACGCAGTGACTCCCACGCAGTGACACCCACGCAGTAACACCCACACAGTGACACCCACGGAGTGACACCCACGCAGTGACACCCACGGAGTGACACCCACACAGTGACACCCACGGAGTGACACCCACGCAGCGACTCCCACGGAGTGACACCCACGCAGCGACTCCCACGGAGCGACACCCACACAGTGACACCCACGGAGTGACACCCACAGAGTGACACCCACGGAGTGACACCCACGGAGTGACACCCACGCAGCGACTCCCACGGAGTGACACCCACACAGTGACACCCACGCAGTGACACCCACACAGTGACACCCACGGAGTGACACCCACACAGTGACACCCACGGAGTGACACCCACGCAGCGACTCCCACGGAGCGACACCCACACAGTGACACCCACGCAGTGACACCCACACAGTGACACCCACGGAGTGACACCCACACAGTGACACCCACGGAGTGACACCCACACAGTGACACCCACGGAGTGACACCCACGCAGCGACTCCCACGGAGTGACGCGGCTCGCCCTACCTGGCACTCTCGGCTCGCCGAGGAGCCGCTGAGCGGAGTCGCTGAGTGGGGTCCCAGCCTGAAGCGACGCGCACCCCTCTGGCAGAGATCCCCGATCCGTCTCCTCGGGGTGGCCCCCACGTGGGTGGGGGCGGGGTTCGCGCGGAGTCGCTGAGGGGAAGCGGCCCAGGTGCCTCGAGCCCCCGCCCCCCCCCCACCCTGCCCCTCTGCGGTCTCGCCGAAGGGGCCCAGGATGCCTCTGGCAGTGGCGATAGCGGCCGCGGGGAAACCGCGACCCGAGCCCCCCACCGCGACTCCCTCTAGCCCCCCACCCCAGCCACAGCCGTCCTCACCCTAACCATAGCCCTCCTCACCACAATACTCACCATCAACATCACATTCATTAAACTCACCACCCCTCCCCTGCCTTCATCCTCACTCTCCTCACCAATCTCACTTCACTCACTCTCCTCCTCCTCACCAATCTCACTTCACTCACTCTCCTCACCAATCTCACTACACTCACCCTCCTCCTCACCAATCTCACTTCACTCACCCTCCTCCTCACCAATCTCACTTCCCTCACCCTCCTCACCAATCTCACTACAATCACCCTCCTCCTCACCAATCTCACTACACTCACCCTCCTCCTCACCAATCTCACTTCACTCACCCTCCTCCTCACCAATCTCACTACACTCACCCTCCTCCTCACCAATCTCTCCTCACTCACCCTCCTCCTCACCAATCTCACTACACTCACCCTCCTCACCAATCTCACTTCACTCACCCTCCTTCTCTTCACCAATCTCACTACACTCACCCTCCTCCTCACCACTCTCACTTCACTCACCCTCCTCCTCACCAATCTCACTTCCCTCACCCTCCTCACCAATCTCACTACACTCACCCTCCTCCTCAATCTCACTTCACTCACCCTCCTCCTCACCAATCTCACTACACTCACCCTCCTCCTCACCAATCTCACTTCACTCACCCTCCTCCTCACCAATCTCACCTCACTCACCCTCCTCCTCACCAATCTCACTTCACTCACCCTCCTCACCAACCTCACTTCACTCACCCTCCTTACCAATCTCACTTCACTCACCCTCCTCCTCACCAATCTCACTTCACTCACCCTCCTCCTCACCAATCTCACTACACTCACCCTCCTCCTCGCCAATCTAACTTCACTCACCCTCCTCACCAATGTCACTTCACTCACCCTCCTCACCAATCTCACTACACTCACCCTCCTCCCCACAAATCTCACTACACTCACCGTCCTCACCACTCACGTCACTCACCCTCCTCCTCACCAATCTCACTACAGTCACCCTCCTCCTCACCACTCACGTCACTCACCCTCCTCCTCACCAATCTCACTTCACTCACCCTCCTCCTCACCAATGTCACTTCACTCACCCTCCTCACCAATCTCACTTCACTCACCCTCCTCACAAATCTCACCTCAATCACCTTCCTCACCAATCTCGCTACACTCACCCTCCTCACCAATCTCACTTCACTCACCCTCATCCTCACCAATCTCACTACACTCACCCTCCTCCTCCTCACCAATCTCACTACACTCACCCTCTTCACCAATCTCACTACACTCACCCTCCTCACCCATCTCACTTCACTCACCCTCCTCACCAATCTCACTACACTCACCCTCTTCACCAATCTCACTACACTCAACCTCCTCCTCCTCACCAATCTCACTTCACTCACCCTCCTCCTCACCAATCTCACTTGCCTCACCCTCCTCACCAATCTCACTACACTCACCCTCCTCCTCAGCAATGTCACTACACTCACCCTCCTCACCAATCTCACTTCACTCACCCTCATCCTCACCAATCTCACTTCACTCACCCTCCTCACCAATCTCACTACACTCACCCTCCTCACCAATCTCACTTCCCTCACCCTCCTCACCAATCTCACTTCACTCACCCTCCTCACCAATCTCACTACACTCACCCTCCTCACCAATCTCACTACACTCACCCTCCTCACCAATCTCACTTCACTCACCCTCCTCACCAATCTCACTACACTCACCCTCCTCACCAATCTCACTTCACTCACCCTCATCCTCACCAATCTCACTTCACTCACCCTCCTCACCAATCTCACTACACTCACCCTCCTCACCAATCTCACTTCCCTCACCCTCCTCACCAATCTCACTTCACTCACCCTCCTCACCAATCTCACTACACTCACCCTCCTCACCAATCTCACTACACTCACCCTCCTCACCAATCTCACTTCACTCACCCTCCTCACCAATCTCACTACACTCATCCTCCTCACCAATCTCACTACACTCACCCTCCTCACCAATCTCACTACACTCACCCTCCTCACCAATCTCACTACACTCACCCTCCTCACCAATCTCACTACACTCACCCTCCTCACCAATCTCACTACACTCACCCTCCTCACCAATCTCACTACACTCACCCTCTTCACCAATCTCACTACACTCACCCTCCTCACCAATCTCACTACACTCACCCTCCTCACCAATCTCACTTCCCTCACCCTCCTCACCAATCTCACTACACTCACCCTCCTCACCAATCTCACTACACTCACCCTCCTCACCAATCTCACTTCCCTCACCCTCCTCACCAATCTCACTACACTACCCTCCTCACCACCACCACCCCACGCCTACTGTACGCGTCATCCTGGGGCCAGGACCCACACCTTCGGTGACCCCGCGTCTGTGACCTTCGAGGACTGTGACCCCAGCTGTGTGACCCCTGGGTGTGACCTCCCAAGGGATTGACCCCAGGGCAGTGACCCTCTCAGCCACCCCGCCCCCCACCGTGAAGGGGCCCGCCGAGCTCTACGCTGTTGTGGGGGGCGGGGTCAGGTTAATGACCCCCCCCCCGCCGCCCCCGCGTTAATGAGCTCAACGAGTGTGGGCAGGGAGCCCCCCCACCCCCCCATCAGGGGCTGTGCTCCCCCCAACCCCCGTGTCAATGAGAATGCCCTCCCCACTTTACCTCCCCACCTCACCTCCCCACCTCACCTCCCCACCTCACCTCCCCACCTCACCTCCCCACCACCATTCCCTCTCACCCCTCCCCTCTGCATCCCTTGCGTGAAAGTGGTCCAGGGGGCGGGAGAGAGGGGGCTGTGGGCTGTGTGTAGAGTGTGTGTGTGTAGTGTGTGTGTAGTGTGTGTGTAGTGTGTGTGTGTAGTGTGTGTGTACTGTGTGTGTGGTGTGTGTAGTGTGTGTGTAGTGTGTGTGTAGTGTGTGTAGTGTGTGTGTAGTGTGTGTGTAGTGTGTCTGTGTAGTGTGTGTGGTGTATTGTGTGTAGTGTGTGTGTAGTGTGTGTGTGTAGTGTGTGGAGTGTGTATGTGGAGTGTGTGTGTGTAGTATGTGGAGTGTGTGTGTGGTGTGTGTGTGTAGTGTGTGTGGTGTGTGTGTGTAGTGTGTGTGTGTAGTGTGTGTGTAATGTGTGGAGTGTGTATGTGGAGTGTGTGTGTGTGTAGTGTGTGTAGTGTGTGGAGTGTGTGTGTGTGGTGTGTGTAGTGTGTGTGTAGTGTGTGTAGTGTGTGTGTAGTGTTGTAGTGTGGAGTGTGTAGTGTGTGTGTGTAGTGTGTGTAATGTGTGGAGTGTGTATGTGGAGTGTGTATGTGGAGTGTGTGTGTAGTGTGTGTGTAGTGTGTGTAGTGTGTGGAGTGTGTGTGTGTGTAGTGTGTGTGTGTAGTGTGTGTGGTGTGTGTGTGTAGTGTGTGTGTAGTGTGTGTAGTGTGGAGTGTGTAGTGTGTGTGTGTAGTGTGTGTGTGTAGTGTGGAGTGTGTGTGGAGTGTGTACGTAGTGTGTGTGTAGTGTGTGGAGTGTGTGTGGAGTGTGTGTGTGTGTGGAGTGTGTGTGTGGAGTGTGCGTGTGGAGTGTGTGTGTGGAGTGTGTGTGGAGTGTGTGTGTTGAGTGTGTGTGTAGTGTGTGTGTGGAGTGTGTGTGTGTAGTGTGTATAGTGTGGAATGTGTGTGGAGTGTGTGTAGAGTGTGTATGTGGAGTGTGTGTGGAGTGTGTGTGTATAGTGTGGAGTGTAGTGTGGAGTATGTGTAGTGTGTGTGTAGTGTGTGTGTAGTGTGTGGAGTGTGTGTGTGGTGTGTAGTGTGTTTGTGTGTAGTGTGTGGAGTGTGTGTGTGGAGTGTGTGTGGAGTGTGTGTGTAGTGTGTGTGGAGTGTGTGTGTAGTGTGTGTAGTGTGGAGTGTGTGTGGAGTGTGTGTAGTGTGTGGAGTGTGTGTAGAGTGTGTGTGTAGTGTGTGGAGTGTGTGTATGGTGTGTAGTGTGTGTGTGTAGTGTGTGTGGAGTGTGTGTGTAGTGTGTGGAGTATGTGTGTGTAGTGTGTGTGTAGTGTGTGTGTGTAGTGTGTGTGTGTAGTGTGTGGAGTGTGTGTGTAGTGTGTAGTGTGTGTGTGGTGTGTGTGTGTAGTGTGTGTGTAGTGTGTGTGGAGTGTGTGTGTGTAGTGTGTGTGTGTAGTGTGTGGAGTGTGTGTGTAGTGTTTGTGTGTAATGTGTGTGTGTAGTGTGTGTAGTGTGTGTGTGTGGTGTGTGTGTGTGTGTAGTGTGGAGTGTGTGTGGAGTGTGTGCGTAGTGTGTGTGTGTAGTGTGTGGAGTGTGTGTGAAGTGTGTGTGGAGTGTGTGGAGTGTGTGTGTGGAGTGTGTGTGTGGAGTGTGCGTGGAGTGTGTGTGTGGAGTGTGTGTGTAGTGTGTGTGGAGTGTGTGTGTGTGTGTAGTGTGTATAGGGTGGAATGTGTGTGGAGTGTGTGTAGAGTGTGTGTGTGGAGTGTGTGTGGAGTGTGTGTGGAGTGTGTGTGTATAGTGTGGAGTGTAGTGTGGAGTGTGTGCAGTGTGTGTGTAGTGTGTGTGTAGTGTGTGGAGTGTGTGTGGTGTGTGTAGTGTGTGTGTGTAGTGTGTGGAGTGTGTGTGCGGAGTGTGTGTGTGTGGAGTGTTTGTGGAGTGTGCGTGTAGTGTGTGTGGAGTGTGTGTGTAGTGTGTGTGTGTAGTGTGTGGAGTGTGTGTGTGGAGTGTGTGTGTGGAGTGTGTGTGTGGAGTGTGTGTGTGGAGTGTGTGTGGAGTGTGTGTGTGGAGTGTGTGTGTAGTGTGTGTGGAGTGTGTGTGTGTAGTGTGTATAGGGTGGAATGTGTGTGGAGTGTGTGTAGAGTGTGTGTGTGGAGTGTGTGTGGAGTGTGTGTGGAGTGTGTGTGTATAGTGTGGAGTGTAGTGTGGAGTGTGTGTAGTGTGTGTGTAGTGTGTGTGTAGTGTGTGGAGTGTGTGTGGTGTGTGTAGTGTGTGTGTGTAGTGTGTGGAGTGTGTGTGCGGAGTGTGTGTGTGTGGAGTGTGTGTGGAGTGTGCGTGTAGTGTGTGTGGAGTGTGTGTGTAGTGTGTGTAGTGTGGAGTGTGTGTGGAGTGTGTGTGTGTAGTGTGGAGTGTGTGTGTGTGTGGAGTGTGTGTAGAGTGTGTGTGTAGTGTGTGGAGTGTGTGTATGGTGTGTAGTGTGTGCAGTGTGTGTGTGTGTAGTGTGTGTGTGTGGAGTGTGTGTGTGTAGTGTGTGTGTGGAGTGTGTGTGGAGTGTGTGTGTGGTGTGTGTGGAGTGTGTGTAGTGTGTGTGTGTAGTGTGTGTGGAGTGTGTGTGTAGTGTGTGTAGTGTGTGTGTGTAGTATGTGTGTAGTGTGTGTGTGTAGTGTGTGTATAGTGTGGAGTGTGTGTGGGGTGTGTGCGTAGTGTGTGTGTAGTGTGTGGAGTGTGTGTGTGGAGTGTGTGTGTGGAGTGTGTGTGCAGTGTGTGTGTAGTGTGTGTGTGGAGTGTGTGTGTAGTGTGGAGTGTGTATGGAGTGTGTGTGGAGTGTGTGTTTGTATGGCATGTGTGTGTGTGTAAAGTGTGTGCTTGGAGTGTCTGCGTGTGTATGGTGTGTGTGGAGTGTGTGTGTGTGGAGTGTGTGTGTGGAGTGTGTGTGTATGGAGTGTATGGAGTGTGTGTGTGTGGAGTGTGTGTGTATGGAGTGTGTGTGTGCCGGCCTCCATAGGTGCTCGCTAACAGGACTTCCCCCAAAGATCTGTTCAGGCTATACGGGGGATCTTTGTATACGTGTGTGTATACGTGTGTGTGTGCATTGCTTGCTTGCAAGAACATCTGCTGGACTACATAGTGACGGATCAGCGGATGCGATCCCATGTCCTTGACACCAGAACCTACCGTGGAGCTGATCTGCCCTCTGACCATCGACTAGTCATCTGTAAGATGCGCCTGCCATTCTTCCACTCCGGTGGTGGGTGTACACCCAGGACCCTATTCCAACCTAAGGTGGCCTGGTCTCAGTTATGTGATGATAGTTGCAAGCGATAATTTCATCATTGCTTGCGGCTGGGGTTGGCATCGCCCCCCACTCCTCCTGATGTCGAGGGTAAATGGGCGAGGTTTAGGACTGTGACTCATGCAGCTGCAATGGCTGCTTTGGGTACGCGGTCCAGACCTCCCCAGAGACCCTGGCTGACAGAGGAGGTGTTCAGGATGGTTGAGAAAAAGCGACAAGCCCACTCTAATCGTCTACAGAATCTCATGTCAGAGAATGAGGAGGGTTACCGCAGCCTTCGCTCGTGAGGCGCTGCAAAGATGGGTGGTGGTCGCGGGTTGCTGAGGTAATGGAGTCTGCCTCAGTGGCCCGTGATCACAAATCTCTATTTAACGCCATCAAAAAAGTAACCTGCAGCCCCACACCTATTACCATCATTAGGGGAAAAAACGGTGATCCAATCTCCGACCCCCAGGAACAGGTTTGCAGATTTGCTGAGCATTTCTGTGAGGTCCTGGGGGAGGGGAAATCCATCAGCCAGGAAAACATCGTGGCACAAAGTGAGGGTGACCCTGCTGAGGCTGCGGTGCCACAAATATTGGAAGAAGAAGTCACCCCCTGTGAGTGGCTGGCTGAGGTGCCATCTGTTGAGGAAGTACTGAGTCTGAGACCAGGAAAAGCACCGGGTAGAGATGATCTCCCAAGCGAAATGCTGAGGAGGGTGGCGTTTATGCACAGACTGCCCGACATGACATCATAACTATAGTCTGAACCACTGGACGGGTTCCGCAGGATTGGAAGGATGCCCTGGTGCCCCCCCTCTTTAAGAAGGGGGACCGCACAGACTGTAACAACTACAGGGGCATCTCACTCCTCAGTGTGCCGGGAAAGGTCCTGGCAAGGATTATTCAACATCGCCTCGCCAGGCACGCTGAGGAGAGGCTTGCGGAGCCCCAATGCGGTTTCAGGAAAGGACGGTCCTGCACAGATGCCATCTTTTCTGTCCATCTGCTAAAGCAGAGGTGTAGGGAATTCCAACAAGACCTACATCTCTGCTTCATTGATCTGGTCAATGCCTATGATACCATCAGTAGGCCTGGTCTCTGGGTTGTTCTTCGTGCTTTCGAAGTCCATGACCCTCTGCTCACGATCATTAAGGACCTTCATGATGATGAGCGGGCCTGGGTAAAAAAACGTGGACGGGAGTCAGAGCCATTCCCTGTACACCTTGGGGTGCGACAGGGATGTCCTCTGGCTCCCACCATTATTTAACATATATTTTGACCACGTAGTTTGTGAAGCCTTCAATAGCTGCACCGGGGGAATTTCCATTTGGTACAGATATAATGGGAGGCTGATCGATGCCCGGGTGCGGTCAAGGGATGGCTTCCTATTGGTCAACCACGATATGTATGCCGATGATTTGGTAATAGCTGCTCATTCAGAGGAGGAGTTGGAGACATTTCTGCTGAAACTGGAGCGTGCCACTAAGAGATGGGGCCTTACCATCAGCCCCACCAAAACTAAGCACCTGCCTCGGTATTTTGTACCATCGGACACTCCACCCCCACAACTCCCAATCGGTGATGGGGCAGTTGTGGAGAGAGTGGAGAGTTTCCCATACCTGGGCAGTGTGCTCAGGACTGGCTCCGGTTTGGCAGCGGAGGTCTCACTCCGAATCAGTCGAGCGGCAATATATTTTCATTGGTTGTGTAACGCTGCGTGGAAGCTACCTGGTCTGTCGCTCCGCACGAAGCTTCAGGTCTTCTCGGCCACGGAGGAGCAACGCTCACAACAACGAGCGGACCGCCGGGTGGCTAAAGCACAGCAAGTTGGCACAGTAGGGGGCACAGGTGGTGCATCAGCCAGTCATTTCAGTCATCTCAGACAGTCGACCCGTGGCACCTGGGTCTGCCCCGTGATCTCCTGCCAGCGGGCGTTCGACATTTCACGTGGCCTCAAGGTGCACATGGCCTGGCACAAGCGTCGTGGTGACGTCACCGCCACTTAGTGGCGAATGACGGTTGTTATCTGTGTATACGTGTGTGTGTATACGTGTGTATGTGTGCATGAATGCCTGATTGCATTGGGGTTCCGGGTTCACAATCCACGTGCCTGGTCTCCATGACAACGGCTGCCACACAATCTAGACAGATGGAGAGCTCAGGAGTGAAGTGTTGTTCATCAGGAGTGAAGTGTTGTTCATCAGGAGTGAAGTGTTGTTCATCAGGAGTGAAGTGTTGTTCATCAGGAGTGAAGTGCTGCTCATCAGGAGTGAAGTGTTGTTCATCAGGAGTGAAGTGTTGTTCATCAGGAGTGAAGTGTTGTTCATCAGGAGTGAAGTGCTGCTCATCAGGAGTGAAGTGTTGTTCATCAGGAGTGAAGTGTTGTTCATCAGGAGTGAAGTTTTGTTCATCAGGAGTGAAGTGTTGTTCATCAGGAGTGAAGTGTTGTTCATCAGGAGTGAAGTGTTGTTCATCAGGAGTGAAGTGTTGTTCATCAGGAGTAAAGTGATGTTCATCAGGAGTGAAGTGTTGTTCATCAGGAGTGAAGTGTTGTTCATCAGGAGTGAAGTGTTCTCATCAGGAGTGAAGTGTTGGTCATCATGAGTGAAGTGTTGTTCATCAGGAGTGAAGTGTTGTTCATCAGGAGTGAAGTGATGCTCATCAGGAGTGAAGTGTTGTTCATCAGGAGTGAAGTGTTGTTCATCAGGAGTGAAGTGTTGTTCATCAGGAGTGAAGTGTTGTTCATAAGGAGTGAAGTGTTGTTCATCAGGAGTGAAGTGTTGTTCATCAGGAGTGAAGTGTTGTTCATCAGGAGTGAAGTGTTGTTCATCAGGAGTGAAGTGTTGTTCATCAAGAGTGAAGTGTTGTTCATCAGGAGTGAAGTGCTGCTCATCATGAGTGAAGTGTTGTTCATCAGGAGTGAAGTGTTGTTCATCAGGAGTGAAGTGATGCTCATCAGGAGTGAAGTGTTGTTCATCAGGAGTGAAGTGTTGTTCATCAGGAGTGAAGTGTTGTTCATCAGGAGTGAAGTGTTGTTCATCAGGAGTGAAGTGTTGTTCATCAGGAGTAAAGTGTTGTTCATCAAGAGTGAAGTGTTGTTCATCAGGAGAGAAAGTGTTGTTCATCAGGAGTGAAGTGTTGTTCATCAGGAGGGAAGTGTTGTTCATCAGGAGTGAAGTGTTGTTCATCAGGAGTGAAGTGTTGTTCATCAGGAGGGAAGTGTTGTTCATCAGGAGTGAAGTGTTGTTCATCAGGAGTGAAGTGTTGTTCATCAGGAGTGAAGTGCTGCTCATCAGGAGTGAAGTGTTGTTCATCAGGAGTGAAGTGTTGTTCATCAGGAGTGAAGTGCTGCTCATCAGGAGTGAAGTGTTGTTCATCAGGAGTGAAGTGTTGTTCATCAGGAGTGAAGTGTTGTTCATCAGGAGTGAAGTGCTGCTCATCAGGAGTGAAGTGTTGTTCATCAGGAGTGAAGTGTTGTTCATCAGGAGTGAGGTGTTGTTCATTAGGAGTGAAGTGTTGTTCATCAGGAGTGAAGTAATGCTCATCAGGAGTGAAGTGTTGTTCATCAGGAGTGAAGTGTTGTTCATCAAGAGTGAAGTGTTCTTCATCAGGAGTGAAGTGTTGTTCATCAGGAGTGAAGTGTTGCTCATCAGGAGTGAAATGTTTTCATCGGGAGGGAAGTGATGCTCATCAGGAGTGAAGTGTTGTTCATCAGGAAGGAAGTGTTGCTCATCAAGAGTGAAGTGTTCTTCATCAGGAGTGAAGTGTTGTTCATCAGGAGGGAAGTGTTGTTCATCAGGAGTGAAGTGTTGTTCATTAGGAATGAAGTGTTGCTCATCAGGAGTGAAGTGTTGTTCATCAGGAGTAAAGTGATGCTCATCAGGAGTGAAGTGTTGTTCATCAGGAGTGAAGTGTTGTTCATCAGGAGTGAAGTGTTGTTCATCAGGAGTGAAGTGTTGTTCGTCAGGAGTGAAGTGTTGTTCATCAGGAGTGAAGTGTTGTTCATCAGGAGTGAAGTGTTGTTCATCAGGAGTGAAGTGCTGCTCATCAGGAGTGAAGTGTTGTTCATCAGGAGTGAAGTGTTGTTCATCAGGAGTGAAGTGTTGCTCATCAGGAGTGAAGTGTTGTTCATCAGGAGTGAAGTGATGCTCATAAGGAGTGAAGTGTTGTTCATCAGGAGTGAAGTGCTGTTCATCAGGAGTGAAGTGTTGTTCATCAGGAGTGAAGTGTTGTTCATCAGGAGTGAAGTGTTGCTCATCAGGAGTGAAGTGTTGTTCATCAAGAGTGAAGTGTTGTTCATCAGGAGTGAAGTGTTGTTCATCAGGAGTGAAGTGTTGTTCATCACGAGTGAAGTGTTGTTCATCAGGAGTGAAGTGTTGTTCATCAGGAGTGAAGTGTTGGTCATCAGGAGTGAAGTGTTGTTCATCAGGAGTGAAGTGATGTTCATCAGGAGTGAAGTGTTGTTCATCAGGAGTGAGGTGTTGTTCATCAGGAGTGAAGTGTTGTTCATCAGGAGTGAAGTGTTGTTCATCAGGAGTGAAGTGTTGTTCATCAGGAGTGAAGTGTTGGTCATCAGGAGTGAAGTGTTCATCAGGAGTGAAGTGTTGTTCATCAGGAGTGAAGTGATGCTCATCAGGAGTGAAGTGTTGTTCATCAGGAGTGAAGTGTTGTTCATCAGGAGTGAAGTGTTGTTCATCAGGAGTGAAGTGTTGTTCATCAGGAGTGAAGTGGTGTTCATCAGGAGTGAAGTGTTCTTCATCAGGAGTGAAGTGTTGGTCATCATGAGTGAAGTGTTGTTCATCAGGATTGAAGTGTTGTTCATCAGGAGTGAAGTGCTGCTCATCAGGAGTGAAGTGTTGTTCATCAGGAGTGAAGTGTTGTTCATCAGGAGTGAAGTGCTGCTCATCAGGAGTGAAGTGTTGTTCATCAGGAGTGAAGTTCTGTTCATCAGGAGTGAAGTGTTGTTCATCAGGAGTGAAGTGCTGCTCATCAGGAGTGAAGTGTTGTTCATCAGGAGTGAAGTGTTGTTCATCAGGAGTGAAGCGTTGTTCATCAGGAGTGAAGTATTGTTCATCAGGAGTGAAGTGTTGTTCATCAGGAGTGAAGTGTTGTTCATCAGAAGTGAAGTGTTGCTCATCAGGAGTGAAGTGTTGCTCATCAGGAGTGAAGTATTGTTCATCAGGAGTGAAGTGTTGTTCATCAGGAGTGAAGTGTTGCTCATCAGGAGTGAAGTGTTGTTCATCAGGAGTGAAGTGTTGTTCATCAGGAGTGAAGTGTTGTTCATCAGGTGTGAGGTGTTGTTCATCAGGAGTGAAGTGTTGTTCATCAGGAGTGAAGTGTTGTTCATCAAGAGTGAAGTGTTCTTCATCAGGAGTGAAGTGTTGTTCATCAGGAGTGAAGTGTTGCTCATCAGGAGTGAAATGCTTTTCATCAGGAGTGAAGTGATGCTCATCAGGAGTGAAGTGTTGTTCATCAGGAGGGAAGTGTTGTTCATCAGGAGTGAAGTGTTGTTCATCAGGAGTGAAGTGTTGTTCATCAGGAGTGAAGTGTTGTTCATCAGGAGTGAAGTGGTGTTCATCAGGAGTGAAGTGTTCTTCATCAGGAGTGAAGTGTTGGTCATCATGAGTGAAGTGTTGTTCATCAGGATTGAAGTGTTGTTCATCAGGAGTGAAGTGCTGCTCATCAGGAGTGAAGTGTTGTTCATCAGGAGTGAAGTGTTGTTCATCAGGAGTGAAGTGCTGCTCATCAGGAGTGAAGTGTTGTTCATCAGGAGTGAAGTTCTGTTCATCAGGAGTGAAGTGTTGTTCATCAGGAGTGAAGTGCTGCTCATCAGGAGTGAAGTGTTGTTCATCAGGAGTGAAGTGTTGTTCATCAGGAGTGAAGTGTTGTTCATCAGGAGTGAAGTGTTGTTCATCAGGAGTGAAGTGTTGTTCATCAGGAGTGAAGTGTTGTTCATCAGAAGTGAAGTGTTGCTCATCAGGAGTGAAGTGTTGCTCATCAGGAGTGAAGTATTGTTCATCAGGAGTGAAGTGTTGTTCATCAGGAGTGAAGTGTTGCTCATCAGGAGTGAAGTGTTGTTCATCAGGAGTGAAGTGTTGTTCATCAGGAGTGAAGTGTTGTTCATCAGGAGTGAGGTGTTGTTCATCAGGAGTGAAGTGTTGTTCATCAGGAGTGAAGTGTTGTTCATCAAGAGTGAAGTGTTCTTCATCAGGAGTGAAGTGTTGTTCATCAGGAGTGAAGTGTTGCTCATCAGGAGTGAAATGCTTTTCATCAGGAGTGAAGTGATGCTCATCAGGAGTGAAGTGTTGTTCATCAGGAGGGAAGTGTTGTTCATCAGGAGTGAAGTGTTGTTCATCAGGAGTGAAGTGTTGTTCATCAGGAGTGAAGTGTTGCTCATCAGGAGTGAAGTGTTGCTCATCAGGAGTGAAGTGTTGTTCATCAAGAGTGAAGTGTTGTTCATCAGGAGTGAAGTGTTGCTCATCAGGAGTGAAGTGTTGTTCATCAGGAGTAAAGTGATGCTCATCAGGAGTGAAGTGTTGTTCATCAGGAGTGAAGTGCTGCTCATCAGGAGTGAAGTACTGTTCATCAGGAGTGAAGTGTTGTTCATCAGGAGTGAAGTGTTGTTCGTCAGGAGTGAAGTGTTGCTCATCAGAAGTGAAGTGTTCATCAGGAGTGAAGTGTTTTTCATCAGGAGTGAAGTGTTGTTCATCAGGAGTGAAGTGTAGTTCATCAGGAGTGAAGTGTTTTTCATCAGGAGTGAAGTGTTGTTCGTCAGGAGTGAAGTGTTGTTCGTCAGTAGTGAAGTGTTGCTCATCAGAAGTGAAGTGCTGTTCATCAGGAGTGAAGTGTTGTTCATCAGGAGTGAAGTGTTGTTCATCAGGATTGAAGTGTTGTTCATCAAGAGTGAAGTGTTTTTCATCAGGAGTGAAGTGTTGTTCATCAGGAGTGAAGTGTTGTTCATCAGGAGTGAAGTGCTGCTCATCAGGAGTGAAGTGTTGTTCGTCAGGAGTGAAGTGTTGTTCATCAGGAGTGAAGTGCTGCTCATCAGGAGTGAAGTGTTGTTCATCAGGAGTGAAGTGCTGTTCATCAGGAGTGAAGTGTTGTTCATCAGGAGTGAAGTGCTGCTCATCAGGAGTGAAGTGTTGTTCATCAGGAGTGAAGTGTTGTTCATCAGGAGTGAAGTGTTGTTCATCAAAGTGAAGTGTTGTTCATCAGGAGTGAAGTGTTGTTCATCAGGAGTGAGATATTGCTCATCAGGAGTGAAGTGTTGCTCATCAGGAGTGAAGTGTTGTTCATCAGGAGTGAAGTGTTGTTCATCAGGAGTGAAGTGTTGCTCATCAGGAGTGAAGTGTTGTTCATCAGGAGTGAAGTGATGCTCATCAGGAGTGAAGTGTTGTTCATCAGGAGTGAAGTGCTGTTCATCAGGAGTGAAGTGTTGTTCATCAGGAGTGAAGTGTTGTTCATCAGGAGTGAGGTGTTGTTCATCAGGAGTGAAGTGTTGTTCATCAGAAGTGAAGTGTTGTTCATCAGGAGTGAAGTGTTGTTCATCAGGAGTGAAGTGCTGCTCATCAGGAGTGAAGTGTTGTTCATCAGGAGTGAAGTGCTGTTCATCAGGAGTGAAGTGTTGTTCATCAGGAGTGAAGTGCTGCTCATCAGGAGTGAAGTGTTGTTCATCAGGAGTGAAGTGTTGTTCATCAGGAGTGAAGTGTTGTTCATCAGGAGTGAAGTGTTGTTCATCAAAGTGAAGTGTTGTTCATCAGGAGTGAAGTGTTGTTCATCAGGAGTGAGATATTGCTCATCAGGAGTGAAGTGTTGCTCATCAGGAGTGAAGTGTTGTTCATCAGGAGTGAAGTGTTGTTCATCAGGAGTGAAGTGTTGCTCATCAGGAGTGAAGTGTTGTTCATCAGGAGTGAAGTGATGCTCATCAGGAGTGAAGTGTTGTTCATCAGGAGTGAAGTGCTGTTCATCAGGAGTGAAGTGTTGTTCATCAGGAGTGAAGTGTTGTTCATCAGGAGTGAGGTGTTGTTCATCAGGAGTGAAGTGTTGTTCACCAGGAGTGAAGTGTTGTTCATCAGGAGTGAAGTGTTGTTCATCAGGAGTGAAGTGTTGGTCATCAGGAGTGAAGTGTTCATCAGGAGTGAAGTGTTGTTCATCAGGAGTGAAGTGATGCTCATCAGGAGTGAAGTGTTGTTCATCAGGAGTGAAGTGTTGTTCATCAGGAGTGAAGTGTTGTTCATCAGGAGTGAAGTGTTGTTCATCAGGAGTGAAGTGTTGTTCATCAGGAGTGACGTGTTGTTCATCAGGAGTGAAGTGTTCTTCATCAGGAGTGAAGTGTTGTTCATCATGAGTGAAGTGTTGTTCATCAGGAGTGAAGTGTTGTTCATCAGGAGTGAAGTGCTGCTCATCAGGAGTGAAGTGTTGTTCATCAGGAGTGAGGTTCTGTTCATCAGGAGTGAAGTGTTGTTCATCAGGAGTGAAGTGCTGCTCATCAGGAGTGAAGTGTTGTTCATCAGGAGTGAAGTGTTGTTCATCAGGAGTGAAGTGTTGCTCATCAAGAGTGAAGTGTTGCTCATCAGGAGTGAAGTGTTGTTCATCAGGAGTGAAGTGTTGTTCATCAGGAGTGAAGTGTTGCTCATCAGGAGTGAAGTGTTGTTCATCAGGAGTGAAGTGATGCTCATCAGGAGTGAAGTGTTGTTCATCAGGAGTGAAGTGCTGTTCATCAGGAGTGAAGTTTTGTTCATCAGGAGTGAAGTGTTGTTCATCAGGAGTGAAGTGTTGCTCATCAGGAGTGAAGTGTTGTTCATCAAGAGTGAAGTGTTGTTCATCAGGAGTGAAGTGTTGTTCATCAGGAGTGAAGTGTTGTTCATCAGGAGTGACGTGTTGTTCATCAGGAGTGAAGTGTTCTTCATCAGGAGTGAAGTGTTGTTCATCATGAGTGAAGTGTTGTTCATCAGGAGTGAAGTGTTGTTCATCAGGAGTGAAGTGCTGCTCATCAGGAGTGAAGTGTTGTTCATCAGGAGTGAGGTTCTGTTCATCAGGAGTGAAGTGTTGTTCATCAGGAGTGAAGTGCTGCTCATCAGGAGTGAAGTGTTGTTCATCAGGAGTGAAGTGTTGTTCATCAGGAGTGAAGTGTTGCTCATCAAGAGTGAAGTGTTGCTCATCAGGAGTGAAGTGTTGTTCATCAGGAGTGAAGTGTTGTTCATCAGGAGTGAAGTGTTGCTCATCAGGAGTGAAGTGTTGTTCATCAGGAGTGAAGTGATGCTCATCAGGAGTGAAGTGTTGTTCATCAGGAGTGAAGTGCTGTTCATCAGGAGTGAAGTTTTGTTCATCAGGAGTGAAGTGTTGTTCATCAGGAGTGAAGTGTTGCTCATCAGGAGTGAAGTCTTGTTCATCAAGAGTGAAGTGTTGTTCATCAGGAGTGAAGTGTTGTTCATCAGGAGTGAAGTGTTGTTCATCAGGAGTGAAGTGTTGTTCATCAGGAATGAAGTGTTGTTCATCAGGAGTGATTTGTTGGTCATCAGGAGTGAAGTGTTGTTCATCAGGAGTGAAGTGTTATTCATCAGGAGTGAAGTGATGTTCATCAGGAGTGAAATGTTGTTCATCAGGAGTGAGGTGTTGTTCATCAGGAGTGAAGTGTTGTTCATCAGGGGTGAAGTGTTGTTCATCAGTAGTGAAGTGTTGTTCATCAGGAGTGAAGTGTTGGTCATCAGGAGTGGAGTGTTCATCAGGAGTGAAGTGTTGTTCATCAGGAGTGAAGTGATGCTCATCAGGAGTGAAGTGTTGTTCATCAGGAGTGAAGTGTTGTTCATCAGGAGTGAAGTGTTGTTCATCAGGAGTGAAGTGTTGTTCATCAGGAGTGAAGTGTTGCTCATCAGGAGTGAAGTGTTGCTCATCAGTTCATTCTGCAGAGTGCGGGGGGGAGGGGGGAGAAATGTTTCTCTTGATCACGTGTCTGGGTATTCATGAGACCCATAGACTCATATAGAGACCACGTGACTCACATAGAGACTCACTGATCACAGATAGAGCCACAGATTCACTCCATGACCCATAGACCCACACAGACTCACGACTGATACCCTCGTGACGCACACCAAGTCGAGGGGCACTCCCAGGTGTATGTGTGTTGAACTTCTTTCGCACCCTACGTAGCCAACCGTGCTAATCGGAAATGCGGTGAAAGGACAACAAACTAAACACAAAAATCAGTTGTAAGGAATGAGTTTTAAATGTAAAGTGTTAAAGATTGAAACAGTGGTGACTGACAAACCCACCACCATCACTCCATCACACAGCTGGGATTACAAACCGGCAGTCATCGCCCCCTCCCGACTGCGAAAACTTGGCAGGATGCTCTTGAAAAGCGTCACGAGACTCAGTGAGGCTTTCCTGGGTGAACAAGCGGAATAATAATCAGTCACGGTGGCGTAGCGACGTGGTTGGCGTGACTCCTCCTAGTGCAAGCAATGATATGGGGGGCCAGGACCCAATCACCTCCTCCCCCTCCCACCACCAGCCCCCCCCCCCCCGGGCCCGCGGGACGCCCCGGCGCAGCTGCACCGCCTGCACACTCGCCCGGACCCAATCAAGACCTCACCTGCCCTGACCCCCACCTCGTGGCTTTCTGCGATGACAGGCTGCCTGCCTCGGCGCTGGGCAGCTTTACTCTCCGCTGCCCCTAGTCGTCTCCGCTGCCCCTAGTCGTCTCTGCTGCCCCAAGTCGTCTCCGCTGCCCCAAGTCGTCTCCGCTGCCCCAAGTAGTCTCCGCTGCCCCTAGTCGTCTCTGCTGCCCCAAGTCGTCTCCGCTGCCCCAAGAAGTCTCTGCTGCCCCAAGTCGTCTCCGCTGCCCCTAGTAGTCTCTGCTGCCCCAAGTCGTCTCCGCTGCCCCAAGTCGTCTCCGCTGCCCCTAGTAGTCTCTGCTGCCCCAAGTCGTCTCCGCTGCCCCAAGTCGTCTCCGCTGCCCCAAGTAGTCTCCGCTGCAACAAGTAGTCTCCGCTGCCCCAAGAAGTCTCCGCTGCCCCAAGTCGTCTCCGCTGCCCCAAGTCGTCTCCGCTGCCCCAAGAAGTCTCCGCTGCCCCAAGTCGTCTCCGCTGCCCCAAGTAGTCTCTGCTGCCCCAAGTAGTCTCCACTGCCCCTAGTAGTCTCCGCTGCCCCTAGTAGTCTCCGCTGCCCCTAGTCGTCTCCGCTGCCCCTAGTAGTCTCCGCTGCCCCAAGTAGTCTCCGCTGCCCCAAGTCGTCTCCGCTGCCCCTAGTAGTCTCCGCTGCCCCAAGTAGTCTCCGCTGCCCCAAGTCGTCTCCGCTGCCCCTAGTCATCTCCGCTGCCCCTAGTCGTCTCCGCTGCCCCAAGTAGTCTCCGCTGCCCCAAGTCGTCTCCGCTGCCCCTAGTAGTCTCCGCTGCCCCAAGTCGTCTCTGCTGCCCCAAGAAGTCTCTGCTGCCCCAAGTAGTCTCCGCTGCCCCTAGTCGTCTCTGCTGCCCCTAGTAGTCTCCGCTGCTCCAAGTCGTCTCCGCTGCCCCTAGTAGTCTCCGCTGCCCCAAGTCGTCTCCGCTGCCCCAAGTAGTCTCCGCTGCCCCAAGTAGTCTCCGCTGCAACAAGTAGTCTCCGCTGCCCCAAGAAGTCTCCGCTGCCCCAAGTCGTCTCCGCTGCCCCAAGTCGTCTCCGCTGCCCCAAGAAGTATCCGCTGCCCCAAGTCGTCTCCGCTGCCCCAAGTAGTCTCTGCTGCCCCAAGTAGTCTCCACTGCCCCTAGTAGTCTCCGCTGCCCCAAGTAGTCTCCGCTGCCCCAAGTCGTCTCCGCTGCCCCTAGTAGTCTCCGCTGCCCCTAGTAGTCTCCGCTGCCCCTAGTCGTCTCCGCTGCCCCTAGTAGTCTCCGCTGCCCCAAGTAGTCTCCGCTGCCCCAAGTCGTCTCCGCTGCCCCTAGTAGTCTCCGCTGCCCCAAGTAGTCTCCGCTGCCCCAAGTCGTCTCCGCTGCCCCTAGTCGTCTCCGCTGCCCCTAGTCGTCTCCGCTGCCCCAAGTAGTCTCCGCTGCCCCAAGTCGTCTCCGCTGCCCCTAGTAGTCTCCGCTGCCCCAAGTCGTCTCTGCTGCCCCAAGAAGTCTCTGCTGCCCCAAGTAGTCTCCGCTGCCCCTAGTCGTCTCTGCTGCCCCTAGTAGTCTCCGCTGCTCCAAGTCGTCTCCGCTGCCCCTAGTAGTCTCCGCTGCCCCAAGTCGTCTCCGCTGCCCCAAGTAGTCTCCGCTGCCCCTAGTAGTCTCCGCTGCCCCAAGTAGTCTCCACTGCCCCTAGTAGTCTCCGCTGCCCCAAGTCGTCTCCGCTGCCCCAAGTAGTCTCCACTGCCCCTAGTAGTCTCCGCTGTTCCAAGTCGTCTCCGCTGCCCCAAGTCGTCTCCGCTGCCCCAAGTCATATCTGCGGGTCGACTGTCCCAAGAACGCCCCCGCCTCGAGTTCCTCAAATCCTCAGCAGCTCCCAGCTGTGAAGCCCCGGGGCGAGACTAGGTCCCAGCAGAGGGGAGAGGCGGAGCGGCAGCCAATCAGCGACGAGGACGACCCCGGGGCTCAACCAGACCCTCGCAGACAGCCACAACCACGACCAGTACCACCCCTAACCACAACCACGACCAGTACCACCCCTAACCAGAACCACAACCAGTACCACCCCTAACCAGAACCACGACCAGTACCACCCCTAACCACAGTCACGACCAGTACCACCCCTAACCACGCCCACGACCAGTACCACCCCTAACCACGCCCACGACCAGTACCACCCCTAACCACAACCACGACCAGTACCACCCCTAACCACAACCACGACCAGTACCACCCCTAACCAGAACCATAACCAGTACCACCCCTAACCAGAACCACGACCAGTACCACCCCTAACCACAGTCACGACCAGTACCACCCCTAACCACGCCCACGACCAGTACCACCCCTAACCACGCCCACGACCAGAACCACCCCTAACCACAACCACGACCAGTACCACCCCTAACCAGAACCACGACCAGTACCACCCCTAACCAGAACCACGACCAGTACCACCCCTAACCACAGTCACGACCAGTACCACCCCTAACCACAACCACGACCAGTACCACCCCTAACCACAACCACGACCAGTACCACCCCTAACCACGCCCACGACCAGTACCACCCCTAACCACGCCCACGACCAGTCCCACCCCTAACCACGCCCACGACCAGCACCACCCCTAACCAGAACCACGACCAGTACCACCCCTAACCAGAACCACGACCAGTACCACCCCTAACCACAACCACGACCAGTACCACCCCTAACCAGAACCACGACCAGTACCACCCCTAACCACGACCAGTACCACCCTTAACCACAGTCACGACCAGTACCACCCCTAACCAGAACCACGACCAGTACCACCCCTAACCACAACCACGACCAGTACCACCCTTAGCCAGAACCACGACCAGTACCACCCCTAACCAGAACCACGACCAGAACCACCCCTAACTACAACCACGACCAGTGCCACCCCTAACCACAGTCACGACCAGTACCACCCCTAACCAGAACCACGACCAGAACCACCCCTAACTACAACCACGACCAGTACCACCCCTAACCACAGTCACGACCAGTACCACCCCTAACCAGAACCACGACCAGTACCACCCCTAACCAGAACCACGACCAGTACCACCCCTAACCACAGTCACGACCAGTACCACCCCTAACCAGAACCACGACCAGAACCACCCCTAACTACAACCACGACCAGTACCACCCCTAACCACAGTCACGACCAGTACCACCCCTAACCAGAACCACGACCAGTACCACCCCTAACCAGAACCACGACCAGTACCACCCCTAACCACGACCAGTACCACCCCTAACCAGAACCACGACCACCCATAACCACAGTCACGACCAGTACCACCCCTAACCAGAACCACGACCAGTACCACCCCTAACCAGAACCACGACCAGTACCACCCCTAACCAGAACCACGACCAGTACCACCCCTAACCACAACCACGACCAGTACCACCCTTAGCCAGAACCACGACCAGAACCACCCCTAACCAGAACCATGACCAGTACCACCCCTAACCACAACCACGACCTGTACCACCCTTAGCCAGAACCACGACCAGTACCACCCCTAACCAGAACCACGACCAGTACCACCCCTAACCACAGTCACGACCAGTACCACCCTAACCAGAACCACGACCAGAACCACCCCTAACTACAACCACGACCAGTACCACCCCTAACCACAGTCACGACCAGTACCACCCCTAACCAGAACCACGACCAGAACCACCCCTAACCACAGTCACGACCAGTACCACCCCTAACCAGAACCACGACCAGTACCACCCCTAACCAGAACCACGACCAGTACCACCCCTAACCACGACTGGTAATAGAGGGCACTTGGCCTACTCTTCCACATTGACCAAACATGTTGTACGAGGTGGTAGCAGCAGCCGTACTTCACCCTGCCGGCGATCGACGTCACAACGGTGAACAATTCTCGACCAATGGGCGACAGAGGCGGGGGGTGGGGGGTTAATAAACTCGCGCCTGTGACATCCCCCAGGGTGCTCCCCACGACGACGACGGCCTGGTGGAGCCCCCCCCCCGCTCATGGCTCTCAGCGCTCGCAATCCGCGCGTGACCTCTCGCCCGCCGCGTTGTGGACGAGCGGGAGGGGGGGGGCAGCCACCCCGGGCGTCGTCTCCTTGTGACGACGCTCGCGATGCAAATCAGAGATCAGAGGGGGGGGGGGGAGGGAGCTCCATCGCCCCCCCCCCCCCGCAGGGACGCGGAGCCACGCTGAGCCCATTAAACGCCTCACTCCATTAACCTTTTCCATTTCCACTTCTGCTTCTGCGGGGAGGGGGGGGGAAATTATTTTGTTCAAAACTCAAAACTCTTGAGGCAGAGGAGGCGAGCGCTGCTTGGAGCTGGCCGCGGTTTACACACAGCACCAGGTAACTGTTTACACACAGCACCAGGTAACTGTTTACACACAGCACCAGGTAACTGTTTACACACAGCACCAGGTAATTGTTTACACACCGCACCAGGTAACTGTTTACACACAGCACCAGGTAACTGTTCACACACAGCACCAGGTAACTGTCTACACACCGCACCAGGTAACTGTTTACACACAGCACCAGGTAACTGTCTACACACAGCACCAGGTAACTGTTTACACACAGCACCAGGTAACTGTTTACACACCGCACCAGGTAACTGTTTACACACAGCACCATGTAACTGTTCACACACAGCACCAGGTAACTGTTTACACACCGCACCAGGTAACTGTTTACACACAGCACCAGGTAACTGTCTACACACCGCACCAGGTAACTGTTCACACACCGCACCAGGTAACTGTTCACACACAGCACCAGGTAACTGTTTACACACAGCACCAGGTAACTGTTCACACACAGCACCAGGTAACTGTTCACACACCGCACCAGGTAACTGTTCACACACAGCACCAAGTAACTGTTTACACACAGCACCAGGTAACTGTTTACACACAGCACCAGGTAACTGTTTACACATAGCACCAGGTAACTGTTTACACACAGCACCAGGTAACTGTCTACACACAGCACCAGGTAACTGTTTACACACAGCACCAGGTAACTGTTTACACACAGCACCAGGTAACTGTTTACACACAGCACCAGGTAACTGTTTACACACAGCACCAGGTAACTGTTCACACACAGCACCAGGTAACTGTTTACACACAGCACCAGGTAACTGTTTACACACAGCACCAGGTAACTGTTTACACACAGCACCAGGTAACTGTTAAAACACAGCACCAGGTAACTGTTTACACACAGCACCACGTAACTGTTTACACACAGCACCAGGTAACTGTTTACACACAGCACCAGGTAACTGTTTACACACCGCACCAGGTAACTGTTCACACACCGCACCAGGTAACTGTTCACACACCGCACCAGGTAACTGTTTACACACCGCACCAGGTAACTGTTCACACACCGCACCAGGTAACTGTTCACACACCGCACCAGGTAACTGTTTACACACCGCACCAGGTAACTGTTTACACACAGCACCAGGTAACTGTTCACACACCACACCAAGTAACTGTTTACACACAGCACCAGGTAACTGTTTACACACAGCACCAAGTAACTGTTTACACACCGCACCAGGTAACTGTTTACACACAGCACCAGGTAACTGTTTACACACAGCACCAGGTAATTGTTCACACACCGCACCAGGTAACTGTTCACACACCGCACCAGGTAACTGTTCACACACAGCACCAGGTAACTGTTCACACACAGCACCAGGTAACTGTTTACACACAGCACCAGGTAACTGCTTAGACACAGCACCAGGTAACTGTCTACACACAGCACCAGGTAACTGTTTACACACCGCACCAGGTAACTGGTGGAGGTCCGGTTCAGATATCCGTCAGCAACAATGGTGGCGAGGACCTGGAATTGATCTCAGGCGGCTGGTTCCGAGCGCAGCGGCTCACCACTTCACCACTCCTCCCCAGTAACAATAACAGTGGTCGACAATTTGTTGAGACGTCGTCTGCTTCAGAGATGTAATGTGCTGTTTATTATGGATTTTGATGTGCTGAATTGAAATATGAAAATGAAAACAACCGATTGGCTACTGTTCCCAAGATATTTAAGTTTATATATTTTACGTCTATGTATATTGTGTAGATAGAGTTTTACTAATACATTGTAAACCTAGGTCTTTTCAGGTGTTTATGGGTGCTTTACATGATAATATTTCACCTGTCCTGTTCATGTAACACTTTAAAAGTCAGCAAAAAAGTTGTATACATAACAATTATTACGAAACAAGACTATTATGTGTGTATATATAACTACAGTACATAATTCTGTCCTCATTCAGTGTCTACTCGGCGCTTCTTGGCTTGTCTCTTGTATTCATTAAATGGAGCCGTCTCTCGTCACTGTCCAGCAAGAGTCTGCGAGCATTGATGGGCTCCATTTGCCCTCATAGCGTTTCTCCGTTGTTGCAATGTCCTGGTGACATGGCTCCCCATGCTCGTGGCTCGCTGCTCCGCAGTTCGGTGGGGAAAAAAATCGATATGAGAGTGCAAAAATTAATCTTTAGTGGCACGTTGCGACCAAGGTTTTTGTATGCCTTGAGGATTTCCACCTACTCCCTGTTAGTCGTCTGCCCGTGTTGTTTCCGAGAAAATTTGTTGCCACTAACTGGAAGGCGTTCCATGCCATCTTTTCCTTGCCACGCAGAGCACTGTCAAATGCATCACCTTGGAGAAGTTCACGAATCTGAGGACCAACAAAGACACTTTCCTTTATCTTAGCTTATCCTAACCTTCGAAATTTTCCACGGAGGTACTTGAAAGCTGCTTGTTTTGTCCATTGGCTTTGAAAAAGTTCTTCATCAGACCCAGCTTGATGCGTAAGGGTGGTAACAAAATCTTCCTTGATTCAACGGCTGTCGGAGTGGCCAATCTGTCTTGATGTAGTGGAAATCTCTCGCACGACTATCCCATTCGCAGAGAAAACAGCAGCAGCACTTTGTGTATCAGGTCTGCAGACCAAGCAAGAGAGCAACAACCTTCAAATCGCCACAAAGCTGCCACTGATGTTGGTCATAGTTTATGCACCTCAAAATGTTTCATGTTGTCAGGTTTCCTTCATATGGACTGCATGACCAACTGGAATTGATGGCAAAACATTGCCATTATGCAGCAAAACAGCTTTAAGACTCATCTTCTATGAATCAATGGACAGTCTCCACTCATCTGGATCATGAACGATGTTGAGGGCTGCCATCACACCATCGATGTTGCTGCAGGCTACAAGACCACTTCCATGAAGAAGAATGGGACAAGATACTTTTGATGGTCACGGAACATGGAAACCCTAACATCACCTGCCAGGAGATTCCAATGCTGCAGTCGGGAGCCCAACAGCTCTGCATTATTCTTGGGTAGTTCCAAATCCCTGACAAGGTCTTGCAGTTCACCTTGTGTTATGAGGTGTGGTTAAGAGGATGGGATACAATCTGGGTCATGTGACCTTGATGGTTCAGGACCAGAAGTTTAATCCTCTTCCTCGTCTGACTCAAGTGAGAATGATTCTGGCGCATCAGGAACCGGCAGTTCTTCTGCGTGGGGTTCGGGGTGTATATCTGATGGAATGTTTGAATAATGCACAGTCCACTTTTTCTTCTTTGACACACCTTTTCCAACTGGAGGCGCCATGCAGAAGTAACAATTGCTGATATGATCTGTTGGCTCTCTCCAAATAATTGGCACTGCAAAAGGCATCGATTTCCTTTTCCTTGTCAACCACTGGCGAATATTTGTTGAGCAAGTGTTTCAGCATATTTGTGGGGCCCACATTCTGTCCTAATCTCCAATTTTGCAGCCAAAATAAAGGTGATAGGCTTTCTTAACCATTGTGGCTATACTGCACTTTTTATGCAAAAGTCACTTCACCACAAACATAGCAGAAATTGATTTGAAGCTTTCGTGACTGCAGGAATCCATACTCTTTGGTTCTTTCGGTAAAGTCATGTAGGTAGAAAAATAATGGATCACGACGTTTCGATCGCAACACCAACAATCGTCATCAGGTGGGACAACCACAGCAAGCAGTTTTTTCTTGCTGTGGTTGTCCCACCTGATGACGATTGCTTGTGTTGCGATCGAAACGTCGTGATCCATTATTTTTCTACCTACTTGACTTTACCGAAAGAACCAAAGCATATAGCAGAAGTTATCTGCTTTGTTCACACAAGTACGAGGCATCTCTGGTCACTTTGGCTAAACAAAAATGTGTTCCTTTGCAAAATCAAACACTGACAAATAAGAGAGCACGACACTGTATGATTTCTAGAGCTGCTATAGGGCAATTTGTTCAGCAGAGGGATGTAAGCCTTGTTACGATTGCATCATCCATGACTTATAGGAATAACATGATGCAATATCATGGATGATGCAATACCAGGTTCAGATTGCATCATTCATTGTTTTGCTAAAAAAGCAAGTACTGTCCAAACCCAGTCATATATTTATTTATAGATCCAGTCAGATATATATTTGTCATTTCTGGTTTCATTGAGATCCCTTCCCTTAGAACTCACTTATCCTCCGCCATTCCCAAGTAAAGGGTCGTATATACCGACCCAGTAGCATATCTTAGAGCCAATCAAACATAGGAATAGGTTTTACCCTTTTAACTGGCACAAAAACTGACACCTTTATTCAAGGCATCATGTTTGCAATGACCACAACACAAGCAGTCAAAATGCAAACAAAAAAGACAACTCTGATAATAATATGCACTTTCCTTATTATCAGAGTTGTCTTTTTTGTTTGCATTTTGACTGCTTGTGTTGTGGTCATTGCAAACATGATGCCTTGAATAAAGGTGTCAGTTTTTGTGCCAGTTAAAAGGGTAAAACCTATTCCTATATCTTGTTTCTGGCAAAGGAGGTCTCATAATGTTAACCAATCAAACATTTTAAGCATCGTTTTAATTCTCAGTTAATTAGTAAAGTTGGCCTACATTTCGGAAGCATTTTGGCTGTAGACCAGTGTAATCGATGAATCTCAGCTCCCCACTCACGACACGTCACACACGGACCACTGTGCTCTCAGCCGCCACGTGATTCCAAATCCCAGGCACAAAGCAACGCGTGACGGACATGTTTACGTCACCCCCAATTTTATTTGAGCGGACTTCTCCCTGCCATAAAGACGTGGAATATAACACCACTGGCTCAAGTGATAGAACAGCGGATCACCCAATGCTCGTTAGAACACAAGATGTCCTTCATTATCACCAACATTTTCAGTAACAGGGCGCGTGGTGGTGGTGGTGGTGAGTAGTGGAGCACTGTGCTACGACCCCGGCGACCCGAGTTCGATTTCCGGCCACCATCGTTGACAAATATCTGAACCGGTCCTGGACCTGACGAGGTTGATTCGGGATTAAATGAGTATCCGGTGGTGTGAACATCAGCTCCGGGGAGACAAAGGCGGCCGGGCGTGGAGCTGGCCACATCCCACTCGCTCCTGCGCTGTGCCGACCTTCCTAGGTGCTCACTAATAGCACTCGTCCCGACAGTCCGTGTAGACTATATAGCGGAGATTTATCTTCGTCTTTGGTGTAGATTTTGGCCAGAATGCATCCATGGAGGAGTTTGCCAAGGAAAGCCTTACCGAGCCTTTTCCGGAGGGTCCTGCTTGGACGTTTGGCCAATGCGTTCACTCCTGATCTCAAGTCCGGGAACAGCCGTATAATCATCATCGCTACCACAAACACAACATTAAGTGATGGTGGCATCACCGCAGGTCTCATGTGCCAGGCTAGGTGCACTTTGAAGCCCAAGACTCGCTGCTGGCAGGACGTCACGGGACAGACCCCAGGTATTATGGGTTAGCCGACAAACACCGCCACCACCACCACATCCTTTGGTTCACTGAAGAGCACAGCTAAAGAACCGCCCTATCCATTAACATTCAACAGAGAGCAACCAGGCCCCGCCAGGGGCTCGTTTTATTTATCAGACCGTGATGTTTATGTTGTCATGCTGCATAAATTATACCGAGCAGAGGACAGCAGGGCAGAGTAAACGTCGCTCGCTCCCCAGCCCGGTTATTGCCTGGCCGCCACGGGGCTGCGGCAATGAGTGGCCGCCGGCCGCGGCGCCGTGGCGACAACCGTAGCGTCCGGCGTGCGTGGAGGTGACCGAGCTACACCTGGTTCACTACGCGGGGTGCAGGGTGTTGCCCCGGTCGGTGCCGTCACGGAAAACCCGGTCAGTGATCGGAGAGCGCAAATATTGCACCGTGCGTGCATAAGCGCCTTCGCGAAGACAAAGGTGCTGTGAGCTGCAAGTGCTGCGTCAGAGATCTCCGTTCACCCGCCGCGTTCAGTTTGGACGTTGATGCGCTGGGAGTGAAACGTGGGACACCGTGCCAAACAAAACGCGGTGCAATCCCAACAATACATCGTAGCGGCAAACTATTACCCTGCTAATCCGACTGTGAACCTGTTAACCTGTGAACCGGTTAACCTGTTAGTCAGCTGGCAAAGGGCAACCGCAGAGCAAGCGTCTACCGAGAGCTATGCCGGTGCCGCACCGTGTCGTGTTCGGCGGCCAGAGGTACCGGCGCAGATCCAACCGTGACACTCGTCCCACTGCCAGGTGTCTCCGCTGAACGTGCCGAAGAAAGCGAAGAGAACGCGTGGATGTGAAACACCCCCCGAGAGAGACCGCCACGACCCTGGCAGTGAGAATATAACCCGGGGGGCTCCACACCCCCAACGGAGGGCGCAGGCAGCGCCTCGCCGGCACACTCCTCACCGACTCCCCCCCCACCCCTCCCTCCACCTCCACCACCTCCTCGTCCTCCTCAGTCCCTCTTCACCAGGGGGATATTGGCCAGGATTTCCTGAAGACAAAGGAAATGAGAAACTTCAGCAGCGTGTTAACGACTGGACATTGATGCGTCGAGGGACAGGAGGAGGCTAAGATGCTTGGGACGAAGACGTCCAGGGAACGACACTGAGTGGGAGTGGCGCTAGGGGCGCCGGACACACGCAGCCATTTGGGGCGACCGGGGCTGTGCTAAGGATTATTGGGGCTGGTTGTGGGATAATGAGGACTGTTGTTTCGATCGACAGGGGTCAAAGCTCAGGATCACGGTGGCCGGCGCTACGGGGTGACGGTGGCCGGCGTTCAGGACTCCATCGCCCGGTCCTGACCTGCAGCAGCCGCTGCTGGTATTTGGCGTTGCCCTCGTTGGCGGCGCGGGGCGGCTCGGCCAGGCCGTTGCGCTGCATCTCCACCCGGAGTTCGTTGATGTCGTAGCGGTGCACGGGGTCCACGGAGTTCTCGTTGACGAGATTCACCAGGTACTCCTTGTAGTGCAGCCTGAGCGGGGGGGGGGAGGGGGGGGACGATGGCGGCGATGGTGGAGGGGGTGGCGGAAGGGGAGGCGGCGATGCCGGCAGTGGCGGTTGTGGGAGGATCGGAGACGGTGGTGGTGGAGGGGAGGGAGAGAGACGTTCACTGGCAGGGACACGCTGCCCGGCAAAGCTCATGCAAACAGAGCAGTGGCAGACCACGGTGTGGTTAGATGAACGTTTTAAAATTTCTACTTCACTCCGCTCTGTCGGGCTCTGTCCCGTGTGGACCGATGAACGGTCACAACTCCCGTCTCCCCACGGCAGCGGTTGCCGCCGGTCGCGGCGACCGCTGGCGGTCGTCACCGCGCCGTCTCACGCGCTCGGTGCGGCGTCCGTGGCGGAACGCGCTCGTCCGTGCGTCCGTGCGTCCCGCAGACGCGACGCGCACCGACGTTCTCCGCAAACGTCCGCCTGCCCCCCCACCCCCCAGGAGACTTTGGTACCCCCTGTCCCCCCGCCCCCGGTAACCGCTACCCTACGGTACGGCCTGGTGAAGGAGGTGCTCGCCGGGACAAGGCTCACTCGCAGAGGCCGGCCTGCTGGTCGGCGACCGCCTTGCCGCACGGCTCGTCGCGCAACCCGTTAGCCATGTCCTTCTGCTCCAACACCTCGCAGTATCCTGGCACAGTGTCGCACGCAGGCGTTGGCAAAGCATCATCATCGGCAGCTCCACCATCATCATCAGCGCCACCACCATCAGCAGCATCACCACCACCACAACCATCATCATCAGCAGCAGCACAATCGTCAGCTTCATCATCAACTCCATCATCATCATCATCATCTTGCAGTGTCCTGCCAATGTGCAGACATCAGCATGGCATCGTCATCAACGTCATCATTAATACATTAGGTGCCAGCAACAAACTGCACTGTTGAAGATGTCATACTTTTTTGGAGGCAATGGGGGAGGAAGTCGAATGTGGAGGGAAGAAGCAGAAAAGGGAAGTGTCGTGACATCTGGTGAGTGGTCAGTGGGTAAGGGTGCGGTGAATGAGTAGGTGAGTGACTGAATGAGTGGGTGACTGGTTGAGTGAGTGTGTTGATGTGACCTGCAGTGTGGCGGTGGTTGAACACAGTGGTGGTGATGGATGAGACGAAATACAACACTCAGGGTCTGGTCGAGACCAAGTCCTCAAGACGGGTGAAGGAATCGAGGAGCGAAGTTCACACGAGCACCGAGTGACCACGGTAGCAGCAGCGAGAGAAGAGCGACAGGGAGGTGACACAAGGCCCGGGAGTCGCAGGCGGCACCGGGACTCACCGGTGTTGGCGACGGTGCCGAGCCTGGGCTGCACGTTGAAAGCGAGGTTGTGGTCCTGAACACAGCGTGGTCATCGCACGGTCACAAATTGCCACCGCTCGCAGCGAGCCCGCATCTCGAGAAACACGTTTCGTGCGACGCGCTCGCCGCTGCACACGGGAGCTGCGGCCGTCGTCCCGTGGAGACGACGGCCGCCCCGACATCCCGCCTCCTAAAGACGGAAACCTCGACGGGCCACGCACGGCCGGCGCGACGCGGCCGACGATGCCGACGGCATCACCGAGCGTCGCCTGTCACTTCCCGTCCGGCGGCACGCGTGAGAACATCCGATCGGTCGAGCGATCGTAGTTTGGCGCAACCGGTCCAGACGTTCGCCACCGATGTCGGCCGTGAGCGGGAATCGAACTCACCGGGTTCGTAGCGCAACGCGCCAACCACTACACTTCCGCTCCCCCTATTTGTATGCGTACGCGCTCACACGCGAGCATCGATGAAAGACGGCCAACCCGCGCACCGCTGCGCCACCACTCACCGTGAGCAGCGCCTGCAGCCGCGCGATGTCCCAGTCACGCAGGTAGTGCAGGCAGTCGCGCGGGTGGTGCGCGTGCAGTCCCATGTGGGTGCAGCCCATGCCGCACTCCTGGGGGTCACGCAAGGTCAACGGTAACTCGCCCGGTGAGGGCCGTAGCGGACTCGTGGGGCACGTGCCGTGAGCGAGCGTGCACCTGCGAAGGCCGGGTTCGCACGCGAACGGGTGGTGTGGCCGGCACCAAGCCCGGCTACCTTTGTTTCCACAGTGGTGAAGTTTACAGGATGTACCGGGCACTCAATTAAGGCTGAGTGGCAGGCCCGGGACCAGTTAAGGCATCATTGTCACAGGTGCTGCCTGTGAAAGTGATTCAGGGTTCACATCGCGGTGCACCGACCGCTCCGCTGCCGCGGCCCGCACATGCGCTCGTCATTGGCACTTGCCCCAACAGCCTATGTACGGCTACATGGGGGACCTTCGTCTTTGTGTAATCGCATGTACATGTGTGTGGGTATATATGAGTGTGCGTATGTGTGTGTATGGGGTGGTGGTGTAGCGGTTAGCGCTTGCGCTACGAACACGGCGACTCGAAATCGATTCCCACTCACGGCCACTCGCACTGGTGAAGGTTATCTAAACCGGTCCTGGGCCTCCCCTAAGGTCGACTCAAATGAGTACCTGGTGCAGTGTGTAAACATCGCCACTGGGGAGAAAAGGCGGCCGGGCGTGGTGCTGGCCACCCACTCCCTCGTGTGCCTTGCCGGTTTTCATAGGTGCTGCTCGCGAACAGCACTTGCCCCAACAGTCGGTTTAAGGCTATACGGGGGATCTTTGTTTGTAGGTACGCGTGTGTGTGTGTATGTACACGTGTGTGGGTGTGTGTATGTACACGTGTGTGGATGTATGTTTGAGCGTGTGTAAGTACGGGTGTGTACATGTGTGTGTGGGTGTGTATACACGTGTGTGCATGTGTACGCATGTGTGTGTGTATTTATGTGTGTGTGTATGTATGTATGTGTGTATGTACGTGTTTGTGCGTGTGTGCACGTGTGCACGTGTGTATGTACATGTGTGCCTGGCGTTCACGTACGTTGCCCCTGCACATGGGGTTGTAGCAGCCGCTGCAAAACTCGTGCTTGCACTGCCCGCACGTGAAGTGCATGCAGCCGCCCTTGGCCAGGGCGTAGCGGAACTTGCACTTGGGGCACGCTGGGGGCACAGGGCGGCACGGGGCCAGAGTCACGAGGGCCGCGTCGCCACGCACACCGGCGCTACTCACTCAGGCAGGTCAAGCAGGGCCGAGGTGGCCAGGAGATGGTGGTGGCGGTCAAGGGGATGTATGTCTTGGTTGTGTCAGTGATTAAGTTTGAGCTCAAGATGGCGGTGGCCATGAAGGTGATGTATGTCTTGGTTGTGTCAGTGATTAAGTTTGAGCTCTAGATGGTGGTGGGGATGTTGGCGGTGACGCTGACGGCGATGGCGGTGATGTTGATGGCGGTGATGCTGGTGGTGATGGCGATGTTGGCGGTGATGCCGGCGCACCGATGCCGTTCTCCTTGAGGAAGGCAGCGAGGCCGGCCGCCTGCATCTCGGGGTCGTTGTCCAGCTTCCACGTGTGGAACGCCTCGCACGTCAGGCCCTCGTGCTGCACCTCCCACTGCGCGGCACGCACACGCCAGCGACACGCGTGTCACGCGCGCGTCTGTGACGCGATCAACACGTCTCCCAAATGTTTAGCACGTGATCAGCGAGGAATGAACACGCGATCGTCGTGTGTTTAACAAGCGATGGAATCCTGAGTCTCGGTGAGGCTTTGCTGACTCGAGAGCGGACATCATTGTTATTTGTTTCTACTTTGACAACTATATTCCAAACAGCCCGACTGGTGCCATAACACGATGACATTTCCTATTGGGGCATCTCCCAGAGAGCTGCGAGCAAGTTCAGAAAGTACGGAGACAGCGCCACCCGGTGGGGAATGCGTCAATGGGCAGCACGGGCAGCATTCAACAAAAATCCCACGCCGAGCCTGAGCAGACTGTTGGGGCAAATCCTATTAGCGAGCAGCGCCTATGAAGACCGGTGCGGCACACGAGGGGAGTGGGTGGCCAGCACCATTCTCGGCCGCCTTTGTCTTCCCAGTGCCTACACATTGCAACAGATACTTAGTTGATGCGGAGTCGACCTAGGGGAGGCCGAGGACCGGTTCGCAAATATTCTCCACCGTTGTTGGTCGTGAGCGATAATCTGATTTGGGTCGCCGGGTTTGTATTGCGGGGCGCTCACCGCTGCGCCACCGCTCCCCAGCGTTCAACGGGCACTCACAATTACTGCGTAACAAACAAAATTTCCGTCCGCTTTGTAATGGCAATAAACGATGAGAATAGCCCGAGCGATGTCGTTGCGTGCGTGCCAATCGACACCCTGGAGCCGCTTGCCAACGAGACGTCCCATGTCGAGGGATCCTCCAGGTGAAGTAAAATTAAATCAACGAAACTCTTCAAGGCAACTGCTGCCGAGGAACGGTTGCGTTATTAAGCGCGAGCCGTGCGCACGATGAGAGACGAGGCCAACGCCGGAGCGGGGACCGAGGGGAGGGAGAGAGAAGCAGAGGACGACAGCGGAAGCAGCAGCTGCAGCAGCGAGATGGCAGCAGCAGCAGCAGAGTTCGGAGGCCGCTGCTGGACACGAGCAGCTGGGGCGAGGAGGGAATGGAGAACGGGGCAGGCATCTGCCCAGCGATGAGGAGTTGCCGGTTTACCGCAGCCACGGGGGGAGAAGGAGCAAACGAAGCCACCCCCACCCCACAGAGGTGCCAACGCCCTTGGTCTGCGACCTCTCACCTGTTTGGCAAAAGCTGGCGAGACCGACCCACTACCCAAAACACGCGGTGACCTTCCACGGAAATCACCGACTCGCACGCCACCGGAGTGACCAGGTGGTGGGGCGGAAGATGTCACGCTCGCGCCTTACAGCAAGAAGGGCCTCGGTTCGATTCCCGACTCGGGTGGCTTCGCGTGGAGTCTGTGCGTTCTCTCCCTCCCCCCGGTTTTGCATGGGTGCTCCCCGGGTTCTCTTCCTCCCAAAGCTAGGAACCCACACGCGGTGTAACCGACGTTCCACGTGGCCGCCCCGCGTACCGGCTTCTTGCACTTGGAGCACGTGCTCTTGTTGCAGTAGGTGCAGTCCATGCGCAGTCGCAGCGCGTCGTGGATGCTTCCGTTTGGACACTGCCCACACACGCAGACGGTGGAGCGGCGTGACGCGGCGTGGTGTAGTGCGGCACAGCGTGGCATGTCGTGGCGCGGCGTGGCACGGCGTGGCGTGGCGCGGTTTTACCGACCTGGGTGGGGGTGGGGGCAGCGCGCGAGGCTGCATGCAGCGTGTGCAGCGCGTGCAGCGTGTGCAGCGCGTGCAGAGCGTGCAGCGCGTACGTAGGGTGTACGCCAGGGCAGCGTGTACGTAGGGCAGCGTGTAAGAGTGGGCAGCGTATACGTACGTGCGCACACCAGCGGAAGTTGGGCATCATGTAGAGAGCACGGTCTCTCATTTTGTTTTCAAACAGCCGGAAGACTTCCGGGTCCAGATAATTCCTGAACTGTTTCAAACAAAAGACGACACCACCGACAGTGTCAAGAGAAGACGCTCCAAAGCCAGCGTGCATGACAGAGCCCAGACAGACGATAGATTCCATCACTTGGCATAGTTATGACGTGAAGGTGATATGAGCGAGCGCGTGAGTGCGGGTGTATGTGTCTGCGTGAGTGAGTGTGTCAGTGAGTGTGTGTGAGCATGTGAGCGAGTGCCTGGCACAAGCGTCGTGGTGACGTCACCGCCACTTAGTGGCGAATGGCGGTTGTTGTTGTTGTTGAGTGCGTGTGTACGTGTGCGATTGTGTGTCTGCGTGAGTGCGTGAGTGAGTGCATGAGTGAGTGCATGCGTGAGTGTGTGAGTGAGTTAGTGCGAGAGTGAGTTAGTGTACGAGTGAGTTAGTGCGTGAGTGAATGAGTGTGTGTCTGCGTATGTGTGTGCGTGTGTGTGCGTGTGTGTGTGCGTGAGTTAGTGTGTGTGCATAGTCCAGCAAAAACCCCCTACCTCCTCGTGGTGCCGGACGGCAACGCTGTGGTGGCAAGGATTAGTGTCTGGACCACTAGACGGGTTCCGCAGGATTAGAAGGATGGCCTGGTGGTCTCCCTCTTTAAGAAGGGGGACCGCACCGACTAACAACTACAGGGGCATCTTACTCCTCAGTGTACTGGCAAGGATTATTCAACATCACCTTGCTAGGCACACTGAGGAGAGACTTGCGGAGCCCCAATGCGGTTTCAGGAAAGGGCGGTCCTGCACAGATGCCATATTTTCTGTCCGTCTGCTACAGCAGATTTGTAGAGAATTCCAACAAGACCTACATCTCTGCTTTATTGACCTGGTCAAGGTCTATGATACCATCAGTAGGCCTGGGCTCTGGGTTGTTTTTCGTGCTTTCAGAGTCCCTGACCCTCTGCTCACGATCATTGAGGACCTTCATGATGGTGAGCGGGCCCGGGTAAAACTACGTGGTCGGTATTCGGAGCCATTCCCTGTATACCTTGGGGTGCGACAGGGATGTCCTCTGGCTCCCACAATATTTAACATTTATTTCGACCATGTAGTTCGTGAGGCCTTCAATAGCTGTACCGGAGCAATTTTCATCTTGTGCAGACACAATTGGAGGCTGATCGATGCCCGGGTGCAGTCAAGGGATGGCTCCCTATTGCTCAACCATGTTATGTATGCCAATGATCTGGTAATTGCTGCTCACTCAGAGGAGGAGTTGGAGGTGCTGCTGCTAAACCTGGAGCTTGCCACTAAGAGGTGGGGCCTTACCATCAGCCCCACAAAAACTAAGCGCCTGCCTGGGTATTTTGTACAACTGCCGTATCACCAACTCCCAATTAGTGATAGGGCAGTTGTGGAGAGAGTGGAGAGTTTCCCATACCTGGGCCGTGTGCTCATGATCAGTTCCGGTTTAACAGCAGAGATCTTACTCCGAATCAGTCGAGCGGCATTATATTTTCATCGGTTGCATAATGCTGTGTGGAAGCTACCTGGTCTGTCGCTCCACACGAAGCTTCAGGTCTTCTCGGCCACATTCATTCCCTCCCTTCTCTACGCTTGCAAAACGTGGACCACCCTAATGGAACATCTTCGCAGGTTAAAAACATTTAGGCTGGTCTGCCTACGATCCATCCTGGGTTTAACCAGGCTGGATTGTGTGACGAGCTCACAAATCCTTGAAAGATCTGGACAATGTCCCATCGGTGAGATCCTCCGGCAGGCAAGGCTGGGTTGGCTGGGTTATGTAGCTCGCATGCCCAGTCACCGCATGCCTAAACAGCTTTTATTCGGCCAGATCGAAGGGGCTAAACGGGCGCGGTACTGGCTAGAGAAGAGATGGAGTGATGTGGTAGAGGAGGCTGTGGATCTGAGTGGACTTGCCGATGACTGGTACCAGCGGTGTCAAGATCGGCCTCTGTGGAGGAGGCTTGTGAAGGACGCGACTGGACAGTTGGAGGCAGTTGCCCACCAAAAACAACGGAGGGGGGAGGAGCGACGCTCACAACGAGTGGATCGCCGGGTGGCTAAAGCACAGCAAGTTGGCACAGTAGGGGGCACAGATGGTGCATCAGCCAGTCGTCAGTCGACCTGTGGCATCTGGGTCTGCCCCGTGACCTTCTGCCAGCGGGCGTTCGACACTTCATGTGGCCTCAACGTGCACATAACCTGGCACAAGCGTCGTGGTGACGTCACCGCCACTTAGTGGCAAATGGCGGTTGTTGTTGTTGTATCTGCATGTGTGTGCGTGCGCGCAAGTTAGTGCATGTGAGCTTTTCCCGTTTGACTGCGTGGGTGTGTGCGTGAGTGTGCGTTTTTGCATGTGTGTATGCGAGTGCGTATGAGCGAGTGCGTGCGTGCGTGCGAGTGTGCGTGAGTGCGTGCGTGCGTGCGAGCGTGCGAGCGTGCGAGTGTGCGTGAGTGCGTGCGTGCGAGTGTGTGAGTGCGTGCGTGCGAGTGTGCGTGAGTGCGTGCATGCGAGTGTGCGTGAGTGCGAGTGTGCGTGAGTGCGTGCGTGCGAGTGCGTGCCTGCTCGTCCAGGAGAGAGAAGAAAGTGGTGCGGCTCTCCTCGTCGGGTTGGTGTGAAGCGTTGCAAACGGGGCACGTCAGGTTGGCAATGTTCTTCTCCTTGATGTTGAAGGTGAAGTTCGACTTGAAGCACGCCACGCACACGGCGCACTGGCAGAAGATGATGTTCACCATCTGCGGGGGGACGCGGGGTGGGGACAGAACGGCGCCCGCGTTATGGCCGGGCCACGCGGGCGCGAGCGCAGAGCCCGGCGTCGGAGCGGCCTCCTCGGCCGGGGCCCACCGGCTCGGGTTATCGGCGTCGCCGACGCCACGGAGGACCGACCCCTCGCTACGCGGGGCGCCGCTTACGCCGTGCATGGGGAAGATGCTAAAGCAGATGGGGCACTCTCTCTTCAGGTACTGCCTCGCCCGCTCGAGGTCGTTGAAGTCGCGCACGGCCCGCACGACGTCCTCCAGCTGGTACTGTTCGTTTTCCTCCGCCAACAGCTTCAGCGCCAGCGTGGCACGGCCCCAGCTCTGCAGCTCGTAGCGCGCCAGCAGGAAACGCAGCTTTCTCTGGGAGCACGAGCGCACGACACACGGGGGGGGGGGGGGCGGCGGGGGGTTTGGCCGTGAGAATCGAAGTCGAATCGCGGGCGGGGGGGGGGGTCACGTGACCGCAGCCGGCCACGGACGCCGGTGCCAGCGCCGCCGACCTGGTCGTCGCTGTCGCTGAGAATGGCGTCCTCGGCCGGCGCGTGCCAGCACCGGTCCACCGACGGCCGCAGGAGTTCCCCCTGGAGCGCGACGAGGGCCTTGTCCACGTCCCCGCTATTCAGCTTCAGCTTCTCAGCCACGGCCGCCACCTCGTAGCGGCCCAGCCGGAGGATCTCGGCGATCTGCGCACAGCGGAGGATCGTTTGTTTAAACTGTTCCGCGTTGGTTTTTCGCGAACTGTGCTCGCTTTTCCAGGGAGACGTGCAGGATCAGCGCCACGTTCGGCTCAGAAAATTGTTCTTTGACTATCCAGTAAGCCGGCACACGAATATCCGGAGAGTTGAAACGCTTGTGCGCGTGTGGCTATGCAACGGTCAGCACAGACGCCCAGACATAGCAGCTGAAACGATGGGAGAAGTTTCTAATGACTCTCCAGCGGTGTAGATGAGTAGGCAGCCACAAGACGACCGCAGCCCGAGTGCAATCGATCTGGCAATCACCGGGAAGTGCCGTGCGCCGGTAAGACACCCGCTCCCCTCACCCCCCCTCGTCCACCCCGACGCGGCCACCGCACCAACCTTCACTCTGCGCGCTCGCAAGCACTCCTCGGCCGCCGCCTCAATGTTCCCGTCGGCGGCGATCCACGCGTCCGTGGCCTCCTGCCGGGAGAGGCTGCCCCCGTAACCGGCGTGCGGCAGGTTCTCGGCCATGGCCACGATGGTGTCCAGGCACTCGTCCAACCCGCCGCCGCGCAGCCACTCGAGCGCTTTGGGGCGGCTCGACGCCTGCAGGCTGCAGTACACCTCGCTCGCCGAGAAGCCCTGGTGCTCTCCGCTCTGGGGGGCGGCGCCACAGGCAGCAGCAGCAGCAGCAGGGGCTCACAATCAGCACACGCAGGGGCACGTTCAGAATCTTTATTTAACCTGGAGGAATCCGATGAGCTACGAAGCTCTTTTTCACAGATGTCCGTTCCCAGGTAAAACGAATCGTGGGTCACGCCACTGCCGGAGAGAAGGGACTCCACCGGAGGGCGATCTGGAGCCAATCGACAACTGCGAGAGGATTCAAGAAACTCGCAGCGACCGAGATCGAATGGAATCGGTGGCAAGCGCACCGTCACGCCGGGGCCTGAACGCACGATTCCCCCCTCGCGACCCGCGGCGTCTCGGCCACGGGCGCTCGTGTTCACGCTCCTCACCCTGATTAGCCGGATCAGCTCGATTCCCTTCGACTTCTCCTCCTCCTGGAGGATCTTGCGCCGCTGCTCCTGCGCCATCAGCATCGCGGCGTCGCCGTGCCGCGGCCCGCGCGGCTCCGACGGCCGCTGGCGCGCAACGGCGACGTCGGCGCCCGGTTGGCGATCGACCGCGGCCCGGGGCGCGCGGGCCCCCTTGGAACGGTCGCAGGCCACGCACACCTTGGCCTTGGCCTCGTTGAACATCGTGCAGGCTTCGCAGTGCCACATCCCCGGCGGCGCGGCGGGCGGCGTCGGCGGCCTCGCCGGCGGCACGGCCTCTGTCGCCGTCGGCTTGAGCTTGTTGGCTTGCCGGGGCCTGTTGCAGGCGCCGCACAGCACCGCGGACGCCTGGTTCACCAGCGTGCACGTGGAGCACTCCCACGTCGCTGGCGGTCGAGGGGGAGCGGCGGCGCCGTCGCCCGCCTCGAACGCCATCTCGGCGTCCGAGGAACGGCTCCTCATGTCTAGCGGCGGGTGCGGCGCCTGGCAGTGCCTGCAGATGTAGACGGTGGAGAGGTTGCTGCCCGAGCAGCGCGGGCACTCCCACTCGCTGCCGGCCGGCATGGAGAGATGGCGGAGGACGATCGGCTTGAGGAAAGGCGGCCGCTCCTTCGTCTCTGGGCTTGGGCGCAGAGGGAAAACAGCGGTGAGCCGGGCCCCCCGAGGCAGCGTCGCTGTCACACGCGACACGCCCTGGCGCACGGGAGGGCGCCGGGGCGTCCGCACGACAACTCGGTCCGAGCGGTGCCGTTGGCGCGCGGACACCGAGGCACCCCGAAAGCCGTGCGAGGTCTGGCTAGCGACGAACTAAGTGAGCCGCGACACCGCGGCAGCGCCGGCGAGCGCTCAGTTGCCCCCGCGCGGTGATGCGGTTTTTTCAAACCACTGATAAACATCGGCGGTGGGTAAAGGACGAGGCGGAGTGGCCGATGACCAAATCGCCCGGAATGCGGCCGAGCCTCGGCAGGGACGACCGCCGTCCATAACGGGCGCTATTGGCTGTGGCGTCACGTGGTGGGCATCACGACCGACGTCCTGCAGTGGCGGTGACAGCTTGCGCCGAGCTTAGGGGCGCTCACCTCGTCACCTGCTTGGTGATCCTTCCCGTTTTGAGGTTCACCCGCTCGTGCTCGAAGCGCCGCGGATGCCTGTGGAAGCTTCCGTCGCAGTCGGTGCACAGACGCTTGTCGCAGGACACGCACGACATCACGGCGTCTCCTCCGCAGATGTCGCACACTGACACCCAGGGACATCACGCGCACGACATCACCGAGACCGGGGGCAGCACAGACGGCTCCACACTCAACCACAGGCACGACAAGTGCGACAAAGGCCGCCGTGTCCTCAAAACACCCTGCTAATTCATGGGTGAGGTGCCCCGTTAGATCCATTGTCGTTAACGTAACTTAGCTATGACTTCGGCTCGTGTGCTGCAGTCACGTGGGATTGTTGCATCCCTGGATGGTAAAAAAAAACGTCTTGGGGAGGCCTTCATCTAGCAGTGCATAGCAGCGGGGGCACTATGCTGGCGAGACGTTATCTCTCTCGCCTGGTATGCAGGATAGATCCTGGCCAGTGCGGATGAGCGTGCGGCGTACTGGAGACGGGCGAGGCCAGCGGGACGCGCTCGTGGGCCTCCCTGGAAGGGTGCGTGTGCATCTTGGTGTCGCAGTCGGCGCACAGCGACTTGTCGCAGGTGGGGCAGCGCACGTCCGGAGGCTCCGCACAAATGGCGCATTCGTCTGAAACGGCACGGCAACGCGGGCGCCACGCAGGTCACGCCGCCGCCGCCGCCGCCGCCGGCCACACGTGACGCCGCAAAGGGCAAAACCGAGGAAGAACAATCGCGCATGTGCGTGCAGTCTGTGGCGCTGTCGGACGCGCGTTTGCGAGCGGAGGCGGTGTTTAATTAACGATATCAACGGGAGCGCCCGAGGGAGGTGAGCAGGAAGCAATACGTCCGCCAGGACACAGCGGGGCTGGAATAGCGGCTCTTTTTGGGGGGGGGGGGGCACGGCCAACGCTTTGATCAATGTGGCCTCTCGGGTTGAGTCCTTAACAGCCACGCAACTTTAACCTAAAGTTCCGTTCATATTACATCTTCTTTACGGAAGTTACTGTGCCGCCCCCCCCCCCCCCAATTACAGATGGACAAAGATAGATAAAGCTGATGAATGAACAGTTTCATCCTCAGCGAATGAAACTTGAGAAGATAGTTTTGCTCGAGTTGAAAAAACGGTCGTGTGCGGTTTATAAAACAGCATGGTAGGAGGTGATGCAACAATTGTCACTGGATCATAACGATTCGTGTCGACGGCACGCGAGCGGTGAGCACGCACCACCCTGCACACGCCATCGATTCTGCGAGCACGAGGACAACGTTCAATATTTGTAACCCAACGATGACCTCAAATCGTCACAATTCCCGGAATTGTGCAGGGGCGGATTTGTGAAATCCGTGAGACCGAGGTTGGGCAGCGCTGCCAAGAGGGATCGCTTTGACTGTCTCCTGACAATCAGAGCCTTAACGCTCTCGCACCTCCGAGCGACACGGACGAAGCGCACTTCACAACGCGACCGGTTTGAGCCAACGAGAGACCGGGCAAAGCTTTCAGGCGCAGAGAGCGCAGCAAAGGCATGGCAGGACCGTGCGAGGGACAGATCACACAAATCGAATTAACCACAGCTACGCCGAGACCGCAAAAAAAGGGTCCTTTGCATCTGCATCGTCTCAAACCAGGTTTCAATGAATATCATTTATATTACAAGACAGGTTATTCGGCGATACTGCGCCGGTAGTGATGTACGTGGTCACGAGTCAAGGTACGCTCACGTGTAGGCCATTGTGTACCGGCATCACGATCCAAGTTAGAACAATCACTTGCCGAGGCCTTCAGTGGGTATCACAAATCAATTGTTGGCCCCCTCCTGCTGCAAAAAATCAGCAGGACCCTCCGAGAAAACACCCTCAGGCTTTCCTAGGATACAAACACGGGAACAATCACGCCTACTTTGGTCCAATTTTTCTTTGGAAGCGTAGAGTATTTGACTGTTATAATTTTCCACGTGATAAGTGACTTCGCTGAGCTTATCATTTGTGGCCAGGTCACTTGTGAAGAAGAGCTTAAAAGCTCCGTGGTCCTTACTTGGCATAATAAAAAATAGTTTGTTTCCTCTATCGATGAGAGAACAATGCGTAAAACGTCAAAGGTCCTGGGCCCTGCCCGTCCCATCAGCGTGACTGAACCGGTGAAGCGTGTTTCTGCTGTTAGTATGCACACACCAACGCAACACTGTACTTGCAGCAGCAGTAGCAGCAGTGCCCTAGGCCACAACCGGGCCAGCTTATTACAGCTTTGGCGCCAGCACTGCCACAATTCGTATTCACAAATCGGCAGGAATGTACGTACATATGCTCTTTGTACTTCTATCTTTTTTCGCACTCGTATTGTTTTGTTGCATTGATTGTTGTTGTAAATTGTTGATCCACCCCTCCTGGAGCAAAAGAACTTCATAGTTCTTCGGATTCCTCCAGGCTAAATAAAATATTCTGATGATCGCCAAAACGACCTCGGTGTCACGAGACTCTCGCTCCGTTGAGCCCTGACGAGATGTGAGCGTCCCAGTGAGCGTTAGGGGAAATGCAGCCCGGCCGCGTGGGGGGTGGTGGTGGTGGTGGGTCGTGTGAACCTGTGGGGGCGGCAGGGACATCGTGCTTCTCGGATTCTGCCCTCTGGTTCCCGGCCAGAACCTTTGTCCTCTCCGCTGGCTTCGGTGGAATTCCAGGTCGCGTCACCCCTTCACTCGTTCGTTCGTGAAACATCACACGCACGTTCTACAGGGCCCACACTACGAAACGTATTGAGGAGTTAGGACATTGTAATATTCTGCAAAAGAACTAATCACCAAAACCTGCAACTTAGTAACGAACATCCTTCGATAGAGCGCGTGGTTATTTACGGCTTGTTCAATCCGGCTTGTGCAATCCGGACAGATCTCCTGTTAAGGTCGGAGCTACGGAGCGGATAAAAGGAGCCCCACTACCGCACAGGTTTTTGCGGTTATGCCGCCGTGCCGCTCTCCCGCGCGTCTCGGGTTGGACAGCCGCTGCGTTTATCGTCACGACGTCCGACATTTCGCTCGACGGGCTGGGACCATCTTCAGCCTGTCCTGGGCCCTGCCCGTCCCATCAGCATGACTGAACCGGTGAAGCGTGTTTCTGCTGTTAGTATGCACACACCAAGGCAACACTGTACTTGCAGCGGCAGCAGCGCACTAGGCCACAACCGGGCCAGCTTACTACAGCTTTGGCACCAGCACTGCCACATTTGGTATTCACAAATCGGCAGGGATTTACGTACATATGCTATTTGTACTTCTATCGTTTGTCGCACTCCAATTGTTTTGTTGCATTGATTGTTGTTGTAAATTGTTGATCCACCCCTCCTGGAGCAAAAGAACTTCATAGTTCTTCGGATTCCTCCAGGCTAAATAAAATATTCTGATGATCGCCAAAACGACCTCGGTGTCACAAGACTCTCGCCCCTTTGAGCCCTGACGAGATGCGAGCGTCCCAGTGAGCATTAGGGGAAATGCAGCCCGGCCGCGTGGGTGGTGGTGGTGGGTCGTGTGAACCTGTGGGGGCGGCGGGGACAACGTGCTTCTCGGATTCTGCCCTCTGGTTCCCGGCCAGAACCTTTGTCCTCTCCGCTGGCTTCGGTGGAATTCCAGGTCGCGTCACCCCTTCACTCGTTCGTTCGTGAAACATCACACGCACGTTCTACAGGGCCCACACTACGAAACGTATTGAGGGGTTAGGACATTGTAATATTCTGCAAAAGAACTAATCACGAAACCTGCAACTTAGTAACGAACATCCTTCGATAGAGCGCGTGGCTATTTACGGCTTGTTCAATCCGGCTTGTGCAATCCGGACAGATCTCCTGTTAAGGTCGGAGCTACGGAGCGGATAAAAGGAGCCCCACTACCGCACAGGTTTTTTGCGGTTGTGCCGCCGTGCCGCTCTCCCGCGCGTCTCGGGTTGGACAGCCGCTGTGTTTATCGTCACGACGTCCGACATTTCGCTCGACGGGCAGGGACCATGTTTAGCCTGTTCCAGAGTTGTTCCGGAAGGAACTGTTTATTCTTCTGGAACGGAAGCTCCCAGCACGTGGAGCGAAAAGTCGGACATCTCCCCAAGCAACGCGCATCACGACCCAAACGCACATGACGGAGAGCTAGAGCAAGCACGGCTCGCTTTTGTACGGCTCTAACAACGGCCGCTGTCAGACAAGCGTTGTGAGCGCAGCCAGGTGGGTTGGCAGTAGCCGCTCGCCATTCATGCCGTTCATGCGAGTTAAAAGTGCAATGATTAATTTGAAAACGAAGCAACTCCGCAAGCGTGACAGCGGCGCAAACAGCAGCGGCGGTGCTCCGAGGCCACGACCGAGATGGCCACAGGCGCCGGCAAACGCGCGGCACGCACCTGCAGGAGTCTGAATGTCGGGAGGGTGGGCGGGCTGCACCTGCGGTCTTGTGGGAGGGGTCAACTGAGCCACCTGCGCCGACAGCAAGAGAGGCCCGTGAGCTGCCGGCGAAGGCTCCTTCATCAATACAACGACGACAACGCGAACTGGGGAACTTACCGCCCGCAGCTTCGTCCACGCGGCCCTCAGCCACACGAGGCCAACCGCATCGAAGAGGCCCGCAAGCGATGTTTTATCCGTCACTGAAGGCGTCTAATCTGGGTACTGGGATGGGAATATTTCCAACCTGAGCGTCTCATGTTAGCGCCATGCTCAGTAGGCCCCCGCAGTGAGCTGCGTGTGAATGTGCGGTTCCCAAGCAGTGTTTTACATTCATATTCGACACTTGGTAGTGAATCGGTTCCCCAGCCCCTTTTTTAAAACGCGTTTGTATCTACGGTCGGCACAGTGCCACAGCGTAACATCTGCGCAGCACAACCGGTACGCGGGTTGTGCCTGCGTTTGGTGGCTGCGGCAGTGGACTGGCCTGTTTCTGCATTTCCACTTTGGACTTCCCAATTTCTTCTTGCGAAATGAATGAGAAGAGCTCCGGCTTGGGGTGAGTTCCCTGCGAAGGAGAAAGTCAAATGAAAGGCACGCGTGTGACAGGCGACGGATTGAGGAGGCGGCATAAATCTCGACGCGATCCACCAACCCGTGCCTCCGAAGCGGCACATGACGGGCGCGCGACGCTACCGCGGTCTCGACCCAACGCGGGCGAATGGGGAGTGAAGGCGCCGTGGCACGTGCCCTCTCCGCACCTTCAAGATCATGTCGACCTCGTACCGCGCCAGGTAGATGTCGAAGGTGACGGCGGCGACGCGGTCCATGTCGGGCTCGCCGTGCGCGTCCGGGAAGGCCAACCCGTCGGCCTGCCGCTCGGTGTAGCCAAACTTTGCGAGGACTTCTCGCGAGCCCTGCGCACCACACGGACCAGCACCGCCCCTCGTGTCGCTCGTCTCGGCGATGGCGGTGGGCGCGGTGGATGCGTCGGGACTCGCCATGACGCCACGGTGCGTCGGGTGGAAAGGGAGGCCTACGTTGCCACGGGTCACTTGGCCCTGCCCAGGAAAGCGTCAGGGAGTGACCGGACTCTTTCTGACGCTTTTCAGCCACGAGGCCGAAAGCGTGAAGGCATTAGTCTGCGCCGAATGGGGCGGGTAATAACACTCGTAAAGATGAACCAATGTGAATGTTTAGTTTAATGTTGACTTGTTATTTGGAATTCAACCCGATAGTAAACTGGCCACACTGGTTAAAGAGTCAATGCCCAAATTGTGGTGAAAAAAACCAGCACCAAAAGGATTTTTCTTGGCGGCCAGGGCAATATCGTCATTCCGCGTCACCTTACGAAATCCATGCCAATGCATGATGTTGGTTCTCGCACTTGTTTCTGTGCTGTGGGTCTGCCTTGAAAATTATACTCGGGCTCTCACGTGGTTGAAAACGAAAGTGTCGTTTGTCACAACGTGAACACTCTCCACTGGCAGGGTCCGGCCCCATGGCATCGGGAGGCTCGGTGGCACGGGGATACCTTGATACAGTCGACCGTGTTTTTGAACACCGGGTTGTCAAACTTGACGGTCTGCCAGTAGTCGGGCTTGTCCGGCTTCAGGAGGTTCCGGCCATACTTCTCCAGAACAGAGAGGGCAGTGAGTATGGCGTTCAGGCCCCTGCCGTCCTGGCAGACAACACACAAAAATCCCCTGTGTAGTCTTAAGAGTGTTTCTGGGACAAGTGTTATTAGCGAGCACCTATGAAGGCTGGCGCAGTACACAAGGGGGTGGGTGGCCAGAACAACGCCCGGCCGCCTTTGTCTCCCTTGTGGTGATGTTTTACATGCCGCACCAGGTACTCATTTGAGGCCGCGTCGACCTAGGGGAGGCCTAGGACCGGTTCAGTTAACTGGTGTTGGCCGTGAGCGGGAATCAAACTCGGGACACCGGATTTGTATCGCAGCGCGCTAACCACTTCGCTACCGCTCCCCACAAACAAGAACACGCTCTCCGAATACCACCACCACTTTCAACACCATTCTATAACATCTCACACCACACCACCATACGTCACCACAACCACCGTCACCTCTAGGCAGACACCACACATTTCAACACCTGGCACAGTTTCACTGCAGCTGCCCGCCACCATGTTAACCCCCAACTACCGGTCCTCACGTGCCCCCCACACTGACCGACGTGTCTAGCTAGTTCTCTGCTAGTCCCCTGCTAGTTCTCTGCTAGTTCCCTGCTCGCACGCGATAACGCATCCTCGTCCGTATTCGTGTTCCGTCTCAGCGCGTAGGCGCGTGAAGAATGCGTGCAATGCTGATAAGCAGGTGCACTATTAGCCAGACCAGCTATGCAAGTCCATCGAGACAAATGAAAACTGGATTCATTCCGTTCACAATTGTTGTTTACACAGGAAAGCCTCGTTTGTTCAAGAGGGTCCTGCCAAGGGGCCGGTGCCGCTGCTGAAGCTGCTGCTGTGTGATCCTACTAAGTGAGTACGCTCATTTGCGAGTAATTTCTCAGCGCCGACATGTTTCCTTGAAAAGCCACGCGGAAAACACGCAAACGCCGCACAGGGAAGGCACCCGAGTCTGGGATCGAACCCAGGTCTTCCTCGATGGGAAGCCACGACTTGTTTACCCCTGCCGCCCAAAGCAAAGCGAAGCAGAGAACGTTGCTGGCGTTTTTACACCTGCGTGGCCACGGCGTTAGGGCTGCTGCGTCGGGCGAGTCTTCGCGACCTGGAACTTCGTAAAGGCCCGGGGACGTCAAATCGGCCGCGACGCGTGCCATCTCGCCACACATCACGGGGATCACGGGGAAGCGACTGGCGGCAGGCAAGCAGGGCTGGAGGCTGGAGGAGGCGTTGTGTGCCCGGTGGCCACCACCAACGCTTGCCACGCACAAATAGGCGGTGCTTTACAAGGCGACCGTTGACCTGAACGCACTTCCCACCGTCCCATTAGCGATCACGTCTCCAGAGACAATGGCCACACGTGCGTCTTTGTCTTGTCTTTGTATGGTGGAGCGGATAACGAACCTGGGTCTCAAGTTCGATCCCCGCTCACGGTCAACACCTGCAACGATCATTTAAAAGTTGTCCTGGGCTTCACCGAGGTCGACTCAACCTCTTTCGAGTACCCGGTGCTGTGTGTAAAAACACCGCCATTGAGGAGGAGACAAAGGCGGTCGGGCGTGGTACCGTGCCGGCCTTCATTTGTGCTCGCGAACAGCACTTGCCCCAACAGTCTCTGTGCCGGATGTTTCTCTGTTTGCATACAGACAGAGACAAGTTTTCCCGAATACATCCCGGGTTCTACAGCACAGAACACAAGACGTGTACACAACGAGCGTGTTGGACGTTTTGCCAAAAATCATACGATGTGTGTGGTGGTGGTGGTGTGCGTAGTGGTGTGCGTGGTGGTGGTGTGTGGTGGTGTGTGGTGGTGTGTGTGTGGTGGTGGTGTGTGGTGGTGTGCATGGTGGTGTGCGTGGTGGTGTGCGTGGTGGTGTTTGTGGGTGGTGGTTCGTGTGGTGTGCGTGTGGTGGAGTGTGTGAGGTGGTGTGCGTGTGGTGTGCGTGTGGTGTGTCTGGTGGTGTGCGTGGTGGTTGTGTGGTGGTGGTGTGCGTGGTGGTTGTATGGTGGTGTGCGTAGTGGTGTGTGTGGGGTGGTGTGGTGGTGGTTGTGTGGTGGTGGTGTGCGTGGTGGTGTGTGGTGATGGTGTGTGTGGTGGTGGTGGTGTGTGTGGTGGTGGTGGTGTGCGTGGTGGTTGTGTGGTGGTGGTTGTGTGATGGTTGTGTGGTGATGGTTGTGTGGTGGTGGTGTGCGTGGTGGTGTGTGGTGTGCGTGGTGTGTGTGGTGGTGTGTGTGGTGGTGTGTGTGGTGGTGGTGTGCGTGGTGGTGTGTGTGGTGGTGGTGTGCGTGGTGGTTGTGTGGTGGTGTGCGTGGTGGTGTGCGTGGTGGTGGTGTGCGTGGTGGTTGTGTGGTGGTGGTTGTGTGGTGGTGGTGTGCGTGGTGGTTGTGTGGTGGTGGTGGTGTGCGTGGTGTGCGTGATGGTTGTGGTGGTGTGCGTGGTGTGTGTGTGGTGGTGGTGTGCGTGGTGGTGGTGTGCTGGTGGTGGTGTGTGGTGGTGGTGTGCGTGGTGGTGGTGTGCGTGGTGGTGGTGTGCGTGGTGGTTGTGTGGTGGTGGTTGTGTGGTGGTGGTGTGCGTGGTGGTTGTGTGGTGGTGGTGGTGTGCGTGGTGTGCGTGATGGTTGTGGTGGTGTGCGTGGTGTGTGTGTGGTGGTGGTGTGCGTGGTGGTGGTGTGCTGGTGGTGGTGTGTGGTGGTGGTGTGCGTGGTGGTGGTGTGCGTGGTGGTGGTGTGCGTGGTGGTGGTGTGCGTGATGGTTGTGTGGTGGTGTGCGTGGTGGTTGTGTGGTGGTGGTGTGCGTGGTGGTGTGTGCTGGTGGTGGTGTGCGTGGTGGTGGTGTGTGAACGTGAATGAGCAGCAGCAAGTCACGCGCGCGGGGTGTCCGGACGATGTTTCCCGCGGCGACAAAGTTCCCTGACAAGTGTTGAAGGAACCGTCCTGTGCTCGTGCCATGGCTATTACGGTGCAAGTTTGGTGTCGTGGAGCCGAGTCCATGGCAGGACCTTGCAACACAGCAGTAACCCCTGGGCGCCTGGGAATCCAGACTTTGGACCCGAGAAGGGAGATGAGAAGGGAGAGGCGGTGGTGGAGGAGGAGCAGGCGCGCGAGGAGGGATGGGTGCTGTGCAGGTGTGGAGAGTTGGAGGGAAGGAGCCGACAACGACGAGGAAGTGTATGGGGAAGCGTTTGAGGAGGAACCCTAAAGGAGTGAGGAGGAGGGTGGAGAGGTGGGTAAGGCGGTAGCTTTTGGAGGAATGAGCGGACTGCAAAGGAGGCGAAAAGCGAGGACGTTGGGAGCGGGGATGTGAGAGGGCGAGGAGGAGGAGGAGTTCCCAGCGACGGCGCGTGGGCGCGTCTCACCGGCCCCACGTTCGGCTGGATGAGGCGCTCCACGTCCACGTGTTGGTACCGGTCCGACAGCGGCCCGCCCAGCGCCGCGAGCTGCGCCGCGAAGCGTTGAGGCGCCCCGAGCGGCTTCTCTCTCAGGAGGCGCTCGGCCTCGTCTCGAAGTCCGCGGAGGGACACGCGGACGCGGGCTATGGGCGACTGCAGGAAGGGGTCACCCAGGGCCGGCCGGGCCGGGTCATTCCCCACCTCCATCTCCGGCAAGCCGATGGTCGCCCCGATCGCCGCTTGAATCAGCACCAGGAAACTTGACCCCGATCTCGAGACCCCGACGGGCGGGCAGCGAAGGGGCTCTCTGGATGTTTCTGCAAACACGCAGGGTCGCTGTCCGCACGGCTGGATGCCCGCCCGCCAGCCCGCCCGCTGCTGCTAGTGCACTGCTAGTGCAGCAGTAGCTCTTGCAGAAGCTGCAGAAGCTGCTGCTGCAGCAGTAGTAGCAGCAGCAACTACAGCAGCAGCAGCACAGGTGTCAGCGGTAGTTCGCAGTCGTTGTTACAAGAGTTGTACCCCAGTCCGAGCTGAACCCACCACGGGGAAACCCCCCGCGCCACTTCCGGGTCGAGCGTCGCGTCAATTCCTGGCAGGCCCCGCCCCCTCCACCCGCCCCGCCCCCTCCACACGCCCAAACAACCATAAAGTGCCCTCCCTCCTTACCTCTTGGTGGACTTGTATATGTATTTCTACTGACCGTGTACCTCGTATTTTTCATTCTATGCTGGTATGTGCAATCCAAAGGTTGAACACGAAATTTAAAACTCTTCTGAAATTCGTGGTCCGCCAGGAAGTCTGTGTTGTTGGCCTGACTGGATGTGCTTCACGTAATGTTTTTTCAGGTTTGTTGAATTCTCGTCTCTCATCTTTTTGTTGTATTTACCTCCGTGATTTGTTCTTGACACCTGATGAAGATCGCTTGCGTTGTGATCGAAACGTCGTGATTGTTTTTTAAAATATAATTTTATTGTATTTCTACATACGTGACTTTACCGAAAAAACCAATGAGTAATTTTATGCAGTCACGAAAGCTTTAATACTTTAATATAACCACAAAGTGGTGCTGACGTCGTTTGTGCCAGGCTACGTGCACTTTGAGGCTGAGTGACGTGTGACGGCTCGCTGGCAGGAGGTCACGGAACAGACCCAGGTGCCATAGGTTGACCGACTGAGATGACTGGCAAATGCACCGCCTATGCTCCCCACTGTGCTAACTCGCTGAGTTTTATCAGCCCAGCGCTTCGCTCGTTGTTGTGAGCGTCGCTCCTCCGCCCTTCGATGTTGCTGGAGGGCGACTGCCTCCAACTGCCCAGAAGCCTCCTTCACGAGCCTCTTCCACAGAGGCCGATCTTAACACCGCTGATACGAGTTATTGGCAAGTCCACTCAGCTCCATATCCTCCATCTCTTCTGTAGGTCGTGCCGCGCCCGTTTAGCCCCCTCCATCCGGCCAAACAGGGGGCTCCATGAGCGAGCCTCGCCTGCTGGAGCGCACTGATAGGTCTGTGTCCAGATCGTTCAAGGATCTGCGAGCTCCTCATACAATCTCGCAGGGTTACATCCAGGACGGATCGTTGGCAGGCCAGCCTGGACGTTTCAAACACGCACCCTGCCCCCTGCCGTGTTGGTCTCTCAATGTAATTCCAAACATGCACACAACACCGGGCAGAATCAATTCCGTGACTGCACCAACATAATAAGCACACACTGCCAGTCCGTGCCTTTATTCACATTCCGTATTTACATACACTGACCACAAACGCAACCCCACTCCCATATCCACTCTGCAAACTAATTTAGCATGGCCACGTGAATTCCCTGGCTGCGAGGTGTGGACGAGACCTCAGGACCAGTCCACTTGGACCGTTTAAGCCGAGGGTGCCCAGGGGTGGAGCGCGTTTGGCATGTGCCCTGTTGGAATGAATGCAATGGTGGGTCCCGGCTCAACTTCCCTCTGTGGAGCATGAAGCTTGAACCACTGGTCAATGGAGCAGTGGCACCGCCGGCACACCCAATAGCCACATCACTGCGAGGGCAGTCAACTAGTTTGTTAACTTCCAGTTTTGAACAGACTGCAGCCTCAATTGTTTTGGTTCAAGCAGTGAGCCCGACGTCAGAGAATGATTCTCACCCTCCCCCCCTGAATATCTGTGCCCTGAAGAACTAATATTTAGGATTTTTGGTTTACATTCCTGAATATTTGATGAGCTCAGAATCATCTTGCAAGCGGTACAAATACGTAGAGGTGGTGGTGGGGCATTTTTGTTGAGGCGTCAAATATGTTCCACTGGTTGAACAAATATGTAGGCCACTGATATTTATCTGTGCGGGTATGCCGAGAAAAGAGGCTTCTCTAAGCTCAGTCACCACAGTTACGAACACAACGGATGTTTTTTTAATCTCTCAGCGAGGTCAGCAAACGCCAGGTGCCACTGCTGTCGCGCCAGCTCCAATGTTCACTGATAGCCTGCTATGAGATCGTGAAACACTGTCTAAACGTACAAAGATAGAATGTTCACGCCAACTTACGTCCCGCGGCAGTGCTTTGCGACATTAAAACGCACCGCACAATTTTACACAGCGATGAAAACTCAACATTGTGAACGGCAGTGGCGTTCTTTTTAGTGTGCGATTAGTTCCGCATTACAATTAAATTTGAGCAAGTTTTGAGGCTGGTCTTCGTCAAAAGACGGTGTAAAAAAAATCAAGTGATGCTTTTCCTTCTCGCTGGAAGAGCAAACGAAGGACGATAGGCCGACTGCGATCTACTGGTAGCAGAGTCCCAGCGGGAGACATCTGACACGGTCATTATTCCGTCCAGAGTCAACCAAAGGCCCGGATTTGTTGCTCCGAGGTCACATCTGGGGATCCTGCCCTCGTGTAACGGTGAGCACACAGGACTTGCAACCCAGGCCATCGGTGCGATTCACTCTTCCGTGGCGGCAGTTGAAACGGTGCAAGTTTCTCACCCCTCCCTCCCATGGCTGCCTCTGTCCACGCAGCAGTGTCCACATGGGTATACCACACCTTGTCCATCGGCAGGTCGCGTGTGGCAGGGTAAAGTGTCGGTATGGGGACTCCCATCTCTTTTGAGATGGCTGGCCGGTGTGAAAGAGGCCAAAATATCCTCTAAATGATCCCGCTCGTGGAGGCCCTTCTGCCAGCAGTGGTGTGAGCAAGAAATTGCATGGCTGCTCATTTATCTTTTCAGATCATTTCACATGGCCGTGTGCAGTACCATATATGGTGTGATGCATGTGCAGTACCGGCTGGCTTGTACCGGCTCTCATGCAATGAGAAACTAACAACGCTGGAGAGCCACCCTGTCACGTCAGCGCGTATAACGTGAAGTGCACGGCACATTCAAGGATAAACAAAGTTTAAAAGAAACGTTGCACGCCAGAAAGAGCGGGGCAACGATGCGTTCCGCTCCCGTCCATCAGCTTGGGCCGTCACCCCTCTGCGTGTACAAGGAATGGCTGCGGCGCCCATCGCTTCGCTGAAGAAAAACCACCACCGCCGCCGTTAAATATTGTAACCGATATTTTTGACTTAAAAATGTCCAAGGGGGGCTGAGCCTTTGAGGGGGCGGAAGGTTGGTGGGGGGGGAGGGCATCTCCGGACAGGAGTGACATCTCGCCACGGACCACGATGCGTTGCAGCGCGCGGCGTTTGCCGACGTTCGCGTTTATGCGGGGGTCTCCGCCGCACGTGCAGGTGGCGGGGTGAACACCGCCTCAACGTGCTGCGATCAAACAAGGTTCACGTTAAAAAAAACGGCTTAAAAAATCTTTAATTCACTCAACTACAGCACTGCACTCGGCACCGTTCAGCGCTTCTCACCCAAGGTTTCCGTAAAAATGTCGACTCCTTATTTACTTCAATTAAGATTGACCGCCTCCGCTACCATCGCAGAAGATTATCATCGAATTGGGGATTCTCTCCACACAGCCTCATGCGCATCCTCCAGCAACACAACTTTGCTGATCTCAAGGAGCATAAACCATCACGTGAACTCCGGTCATCCGAACAGCAGCGGCTTTTGGCTAACCATCGAACAAAGACCCATCACTGCATCGTGCACTTTCAGATGTTCTTCTGCGGCCATCTGGAACGCTCTTCCTTCTAATATTAGGAAGCCACTGGAGCTATGCACTTTTAAATCTAATTTAAAATCGAATTTCTTCAGAACTGCTTTTTGTGTTTAGTCTGTTATCCTTCCCTCGCACCTCCGATTAGCACGGTTGGCTATGTACGGTGCGAAAGAAGTTTAACGTACACACATACACACAAGTGTTGCATTATACTATTTTGTGTGTCACCCTCCCTCCGGCTTAATTTCTCATGCATTATTTTCAATATATCTGACCCGGACAGCTCCAACTGAAATTAAGCCTTGCTCACCACCTTTGTAAATTGACATAGCGTGGCCCAGCTTGGCATCATGAAAGACTGAGAAGTACTGCCCCAATGGTATTCCTGTCAAGTGCCACCCCTTTGATTAAAATGGAAAGCGCTATGACATTCTATCATGTATTTCCAACTGATGTAAAACTCTATGAGAATAGTAAACAATGTAGTGGTTTTCCATTTCGTTAAAAGAGCTTTTTTTGGAGAAAAAAAAAATCACTCTTTGGAATATTTGCATAATATTACACACTCGTAATGTTTGCCAATTTATAACCCGCTCACAGGCTTGCACGGGGGCTGTCAATGATACCCAGACACGCGGGGTCAAAGACTGCACAGCAACAGCGACAACCCGCCACTGTCAGTGAGACCCACCGGTTCCTTTACACTTGTATTTTGATTTTGACATCACCTAAATACCCGAAGTTTCTTCAAGATCGTTCCCTTCCTGAGGAAGCTCTCGGCACGTCTAGAGAAACTTCGGGACGTCGTGCCGAACAGCATGCGGCACAAGCCGAAAACACAACGGAGAGATTAAAATAACTAAAATGTACAAAGGCAGCCAGAAGGATGCGCCGACCCGCCATCATCGTTTGTGATTTTTGTCGGCAGCCCGATGGATATTTTTCCTATTGGTGTGCAGTCTTAGCAACGTGACGATTTGAACTCGAATTACACGCGTTACCCACAGCACACCTCACCTCACCCTCGGCATGAAGCAATATCAAGTGCCCCAGAGTGTCACGCGAGTCGTGAATGGCACCCGGAATCCTTCCGCTGTGCCCTGTGACACTGCAGGGCGCGCACACACACGTATGAACGCAGTATCCTGGCACTATTTATTGAAGGCTAGTGGTCGCTTCCCAACACCAGCAGCACAGTCGCTCATGATCACAGTATCATTACAAATTCTACGTGTGGCGAAGGTGCCTCTCAATGCCATGCACAGCGAGGCGATCCTGCTGCTGCTGTTGGTGCTGCCTACGCGTTAATCGTTGTGAACGTCCATCGAATATTTGGCAAACACTGTATTCGATTCCTCCCTTGCCTTAAGCATTACCGAGATGCTCTTTACCCAATGACTTTTAAGGCGAGAATTAATTCAGCACGATCTCAAAATTGCCACAACGACACACTCGCTCGCGTGTGCTCGCACACACGTGCGTACAATTTACACGCCGACTCCAGCCAAGCCCGGGTTCCACCGGGCGTCAGTGTCTGTGGTCACGTCCCGAATAATGCCCGGGACTCACTGGCACACGCACAGCGGGCGGTGGGGCCGGCACGGGTCACACCGTGTACTGGTACGGCTCCGCTTTTCCGTAATCCGGTGCTACAAAAGGGTTGAACCACGCGATGGAGAACGGGTGACCAAACACGGACTTCATGTTCATCCACTTGGACTGCTTCACCCATCGGGGCTCCTCTCTCTTCAGCTGCTCGATCCCCTGCACAGCACAGAGTCATCATCATCATCAGCCACGATCAATCCTGTCATCATCATAATAATACACGGTCAATTCCCTGCAGAGCAGCCATCACCATTCACTGCATCGTTTCACCAGAAGCTGAGTGGTTGAAGGTATGAGTGTGCAGGTGGTTTAACTGCACTCGGGCCCACAGGTCAGAGGGGTCCAGGCACCGGGTTACAAAGAGGGGGGAAATTGGGACAGGGGGCCCCATCTCATTCTAAGTGCAGGGCCCTCCCGTACCAACAAAAGCGCATGACACAAGAATAATACCCAACATACAATCTGCAATCACACTTTTAAAATGATATCTACTACGTCGGTCTCAAGTAGCAGATTGCAAATTGCCCCCATTATCAGAAAACAATCCAACCCTTATTTCTTCAGGAGTTGGAAACAACCAGTTAGATGTGTAAATACGGTCTGCTTCGCAAGGGAGACCTGGACCAGATCGAAGACCAATTCAGACATCAAACTGGTAGCAAATCAAATAAATGCCAAAGCAAGAATACAACTAAATACATGAAATGGGTGTATGCCCAGGGGCTCAATGGCGTGTCAGAGCACGGAGCCAACAATACCAAGTCCCTGGTTTGGATCTGGGTTGTCAAACTGGATTCTCAAGTGCAGCGAGTCGGTGATCTCAGCCCAGTCACAAATCACAGGTAGCAGCTGCTGCTGGCTCGGATTCGAACCCAGGTTCCTGGGGGTTCCGACTCAGTGCCCCGACCTTTGAGCTACCTCCCGGAAGACGCGGCCTGCAGCGCGACACGCGGCTTCGCGTCCGCGGTAGGGGACGCGAGGTTGCACCGCCCGCGTACCGTTTCGTCGGTGCAGATGGAGTAGACCTGCGTGCCGCACATGATCGTGGTGAAGATGAAGAAGAGGAGGCCCTCGAGGGACAGCAAGATGAGCAGGATCACGGAGGACGACGGCGAGAACGTGCTGCACTCTGCTCGCGACACAACGGTTACGCACGTGGAGATTATTTTCCCCACTCGGGTCGCTGGCGGACCGGAGCTCGCCTTGATACAGAACGCGACTAGTAGCCACAGACACGGCGAGAGTAATACTGGATGTGGTGTGCCGGGCACGGGACGATTTTCTGGGTCGCTGACTCAGACAGAGCCAGCTCAAATTAAATTCAGGTTGCGTGGCACGATGGCGGGGTTTTATCTGTGGAGATATAAGGATTTGCTTCCCACTTCGTTTGTGATCATTTGTTATTATTTTTGGTCACGATTTGGTTCAAGACACTATTATTATGGTGGTGCACTACGGCGCCTCTAGTCGTCGCAGGGCTCACTAATCCATGAAGTGCAATGACACAATTCTTACAACACAGATTTTTACACGTCCAATTACAATCACGTATATAATAGTAATGTGTTAACATTAATACATATTAATGCTTATCAGAAAAAAAACAAAATAGATATCAGAGAAGAGGCCACCAAATATAAATGAGAGCAGAGGCAAGCGAATAGACGTGAGAGTACTCACTCTCCCAGTTCTCCCCGGAGCAGTACACCAAGTGGATGAGCACCATGACGAGTGCGTGTACGGAGATGAGCGCGATGTACATCTGTGAATGAACAAGAGCACAACGCTGCACTGGCACCAAGAGCGACCTTCACGTTGCCGCAGCTTCGTTGCTTTTCATAATTTTTAAACATTACATTGTGTCCTGTTTGTGGTACCGGCGACATGTCATGAGCCCCAAGTGTCCACTCGGAACTCTCGCAGAGCCGTGCAGCTCTTCGTGCCCATGGAAACAGATACTACAGAGCTACCTGTAAGAACCCGTCAAGTGACCTACGATTCACACAGTAGGGGGCAGCACTTCCCCAACTGTCCTGCCACAGTCATGCTCGTCACATGGCAGTCAAACCGATAAACATTTTAGTGGGGATTGGTCATAACAGGACGATCGGACATTCCAATTTTTAGCCAATCCCACGACCGTGCAGCACGTGGGAGGAAACCACAATAGCTGGATGTCGTCAGTACGTGTTGATTATTATTATTGTTCTTATTGTTGACCCAGAGAAGCCTCACTGAGTCTCGGGATTCTTTTTAAGGAGTATTTGGTTGTTTTTGCTGCGATTCAAGTGCTCCTGACTGCTGATTAGACGGTGTTTATGTATGGGACCTTTCTTGCCAGTATCCAGTATCCAGTATCAAAGTATAAGCATAGGTATTCTTGGTTCTTTCGGTAAAGTCACGTAGAAGGGAAACAATAAATAATACAAAATAATAAAAATATATTTTATTATCTTATTTATATTATTATTTTATTATTTCATTAGTTTTATATTTTTATTATTTTATGGTTTCCCTTCTACGTGACTTTACCGAAAGAACCAAGAATATGAATCCCTGCAGTCACGAAAGCTTTAAATCAAAAAATATAAGCATAGGGTTTACCCTTTCTGACAATAAAACAGGTGTTAAGATGTTCAAACATAAAACAAAAACCTTTTGCAAGGAATCATGTCTCCATTAACCACATATACTTGTGGTGTTAGACCACGCATTCGCTGGTCTAACACAAGTTGAGACTAGGCCTGAAAGAAGGCTGTCTCTGGTGTAGACCAATCAGTTTCAAAGACAAAGCATAGATTACCAGAGCATGTTTTTGTTTGCATGTTCAGAGTTTTCTTGTATTGTTTGCTTGTATTTAATCAAGCTGCTCAACTTATGCATTCACACAGGTGGTCGTGGAGGGCCGTGGAATGTACAAAAAAAATTTATTTTTTATGCAGAAAAACGGAAAGGTGAGGGAGACGCATTGTCTGCTTGTTTATCATGACGGTCCTGCCAATTGAGTAACTTTGAAAGTAATTTTTCAGCATTGCAGTTCTTGGCAACTACCAGTTACAATGTACATTGTTTTGGCTATGGGAGGAAACCACACCGAAAGATACCCCAGTCAGGATTCAAATCCACACCCCTTCTTTCTGCGAGGCACACGTGTTACCGCTGCGCTGCCCTGCCACTACACGTGATCACCCTGCAAGCCACGTCACACGCAGAGGATACTTACTGTGAAGAGTACAAAGTACTTCTGGTTGCTTTCACCGACACAGTTATTCACCCAGGGGCAGTGGTGGTCCATCTTCCTGATGCACCTCTTGCACACGCTGCCCGGATCAGATAACCATCATTACAATCGCGAGTACATTGTATGTCACTGTATGTCACGCAAGGCTACCACGGAGGAAGCCACTGCTACGCTTCACGGACACGGTTTGCAGTACAATCGGGGGCGGTGTTGCTGCTGTGTAATCCTAATTTAGCAATCTGCAGGTTGACTCAGCCCATCGTCCCTACGGGGCCGATAAAATCAGTGCGGAAGACAACAGTGGTTGTCCTTTGGATAGACATGCCCCTGCTGAAAATTTTAGATGAGCATAAACTCAGGTAAATGAGCTCTGTAAGAGCTTAAATGCCCCAGCGACTCAACGAAGCGCCTTGCATCTCATCTCGACCCTGCCGATGCCCCGCTGCAGCCTACCCCAGGGGACCCCCGGCGGCAGCCGTCCCCACGCGGCGCAAATGGTGGACGGTGCGTGGGGTGGCGATACGAGCTCATGGGAGCGGTGGTCACCTGCAGTGGTGGGCCCGGTCTGGCTTGATGCTGCAGCACTTGGGGCACTTGTAGACCACCTGGCCGGGCTGAAGCTGCAGGCTCTCGATGTACTCCTTTGTTGCGTTGCCCTTGGGAACAGCGCCCTGCGACGCGGACGTCAAAGCACGGGGACACCGATGAGCGGCGCCACGTCGTGACGCAAAACTAGTCGCGTGGGAATTGCCGCAAAGCCCACGGACAAAGAGACAAAGATCCCCGTATAGATTTTAACAGACTTTTGGGGCTGTTTGCAGGCACCTATGAAGGCCGGCATGGCATATGAGGGGGTGGGTGGGTGGCCAGCACAACACCCGGATGCTTTTGTCCCCCCCAGTGCTGATGGTTAGACGCTGCACCAGGCTGATTTGACTGGTTCAAATATCCGCCACTATTATTGTTGGTGAGCAGGAATCGTGCTTGAGTCGTCAGGTTCGTAGAACTGCACACTGACCACTGTGCCACCACTTCCGCAAAGCCTAAAAACCAAGACAAACATCTCCCGTATAGCCTTAGACTGCTGGGGCAAGTGCTACTAGCAAGCACCTATGAAAGCCGGCATGGCACACGAGGGGCTGGGTTGCCAGCACCACGTCCGTCTGACTTTGTCTCTCCAGTGGCGATCTTTACACATCACTCCAGGTACTCATTTGAGACTGAGTCGACTTAGGGGAGGCCCAACATCGATTCAGATAATTGCCACTGGCGTTGGCCATGAGCGAGAATCGAACTCTGATCACCGGGTTCGTAGCCGCAGTGCACTAGCCACTGTGCTGCCACTTCCACAAAGCCCCCACACACGCGCGCGCGTTCCCAACACGGGACACTGTTGAACATCATGAGTGTTGAAATCCATGGCCTAAGCACCAACGCACGGCAGTGCAAAAAACAACTAAGAAAAAGCATGCGTATGTTTGGAGTCTGTAACACTGTGCAAAGTGCGTTTGTTCTCGGAAGTATTTCTTTTTTTTATGAACTTGTACCACCTGCTAGGATGTATGGATCAGAAATGTGGACATAACTACCGAGCTGTGGGCAACCATTTGATTAACTCGACCGGTTTCGACAGCGTGGCAACGCAGCACAACTTTAAAATAAAAATTAATTTACATTGACTCATCTTTATGAGAGTTATCGTCACCCTCCTTTACAGACAGACCCTGGGACAGCCGTTAATGATTTAGCCTTGATTGAAAAGCATTCCACAAGGGGTCCTATTGATCGTTGTGTTGCTCATGTGGTTGCCTGACCTCTAGATTATGTTATTGTTCGCAGTGATCTTTGTGAACTATTTATGTACGCCGGTCAAGGGGCTAAAGGTTCTGTTAAGAACATTTTGCAGGCTTTGGCGGGATGCGTTGCTCGGAGGGAAGATGGCCAGCAGTCAAGAATATCGGTGGAGTGGCAGCAACATAACACACCCCAGAATATGTCTACCGCAGAGATGGAGCAATAAAATTATCTCATGTGTAGAAACTAGACGGATTGATGCGTTGCGAGACCGTGAGAGATGGCGGCGCTTTGGGAAACGTTAAAATGTTGCCCACAAGGTAAGTCAATAATGCCACTCGTCGCCAGTAACTGCTCTGAGTCAGCGGGGAAACTGCCACATTCCTGGCTTTCTGTTGACGTTGCCTGGCTATCAGCAGATGTATGAGGCAACTCCACCCTGTTCAAAGATAGCAGACTCAATTAGGTGGCTTGGTGGCTCAGAGGTCAGCGCGGAGCTCGGACCGCTGAGTTCCTGGGATAAAATCTAGGTTTAAATCCAGGTTATATCCAATAACTGCACCAAAAAAACTATTACAACAAATTTGGTTATTCACTTATTTTGGATAATTTAAAGCTCTGAGAATTGAAAGTATGGTTTGACTGCATGATTAACATTACTCACATATGGCAGAGCGAGTGAGAAAGTGTTGCCCTCTACTGCATGCGGACCAGCGTGTCACTTGATGAAGAAATCTCAGAGGTAGCTCTGTGATATCCACTTCTGAATGGGTACTTATGTCTCAGGAAAGGCTGACAGGGCCTGCTGGCCCACAATTCAGTTAGATCCGTCCCACTGAACGAGACGCTCGCTCAGCGGTGGTCAGCCGTCTCGTTATCACTCTTCAATTGCTGCTACCACCATGGTTACTGTGAACTTCACTCATTCATTCCTCCACCCAAGTTAGAGACTCGGTCTACCAGACTCTTCCATCTCATCAACTGTGTTCAACCACCACACTGTAGGTCACAACAACTCACTCATCCACCCACTCATCCACTCATCCACCCACTCACTCACTCACCGACCCACTCACCCACTCATCCACCCACCCAACCACTCACCCACCCACCTACTCGCCCACCTACTCACCCACACACTCACCCACTCCCAAAAACCACACACTCCAGGTCACATCACTTATTTTTCTGCTTTTTCCCTCGCACTGCTTGACTTTGGAATTCTCTCCTCTCATCATCAGCTCTTCCCAAGTTCTTATAATGATAATAACCTCATTCAATTCAAAAGTATGTAAACTCTCACCTCGTGCAACTTTGATGGCGCTGTTTGTTGCTGGCTGCTTGGTCTTTTGGGGCGGTACTCAGCAACCGTGTTAATAAATAAAACATGTACCCACTCTTGTAAGGTAAGGCCGGTAGGGGTCAGATCGAAGGGATCAGGCAGGGGGGTCAGACCAGGGGGGTCAGGCCAGGGGTGGTCAGGCCAGTGAGATTGCGCTGTGGGGGGAGGGGAGTTAAACTGGCAGGGGTCAAACCGGAGGGGTCAGGCAGGGGGGTCAGACCAGGGGGTCAGGCCAGCGTGACCGTGCGAGCGACTCACGGGGTCAGTGAGCATGGCCTTGCAGTGCGAGGCGACGGCGAGCAGGGCGAGGGCGTTGAAGAGGGTGCCGTTGAACAGCGCGTACGGCACGCTCGCCGGCAGCAGCAGCACGAAGGTCACCACAAACTCGGCGTACACGACGAGCATCCAGGTGATAACAGCGCACGTGATGCCGCAGCAGTCGCGGATGAACCAGCCGGCGCGGCCCATGTCGGGCGGGGGTGGCGTGCAGCGCTCCGGGGCCCGGTACTCGGCGCGCCGCTCGATGTCGCGGTTCGGGGCCCGCCGGCCCCACGTCAGCATCGCAGCCGCGCCTCACCGCCGGGCATCACGGACACCTACGCAGGCAACAACGTTGGGGTGGAGGGGGGAAGTTCAAGGCGCAGGCCGCCCCACGAAGATACGCGCACAATTGTACCCGACAACCAGGGTCGCTGTAAAACTCGAGTAGGTGGTACGTGACTCGTAGCCACAGCCATAGCGAGGGGTATACTGGATGTAGAGTGCCGGGTGCGGAAATATTTTCCAGCTTAAAATTAAGGCCCTGGCCTCGCATAGAGACCCACAGTCTTACATGTGGTTTAATTTCTCATTAATATTTTCCGGGTCACTAGTAGACCACAGTAGGTGGCACGTGACTCCGTAGCAAAGGCCACTGTGAGAGAGGTTTGGGGGGGGGGATGGTTGGTATACAACCCAAACGTTCCAACCACAATACCCAACACACATACACAGAAAATACCACCGTGCTCGCCACAGTGACACAGACCAACATTGGCCCGTTTCCCGCTTGTTGCAGAGGTTTGAGGTTTGAATCCGGCGGGCTGGCCTGGTTATTACTGCAGGTGTATTATCACAATAATACGAGCCATCTGTTTCACAGTGGACATTAAAGGTCCACTGACGTCATTCGAAATGAGTCGGCCATTGTACGCCATCGTCAGGGTCAAAATGCTAAATATTACCCGATAACCACACAATTGTGATTACACATAGCAAAATCACTCCTGACTGTCAAGACTACATCCATCTGTAAAACAAAATGCCTTTTTGATAGCCCTGCGGCTGACCTCACGGTTAGACGTGACTTTGAACGCCAGCCAGTGGCTGGGCTGAGATGTGGTCGTCGGCTCGAGTTCAGCTCATCCTCTTATTCCACTAAGCCACAGCGCGTCCCTCTTCATTCCCGCAGGAAAATTGGTCATCGCAGAGCCTGACGCCAGCTCTGTGTCTGACGTGGCGCTTCAAGGGGATTCTCTGATTTGGGAGGGGAGCAGAAATTTATGTACTTGTGCAAGTGGCACTCATATCGTCTTGTGTATTGTTTGTTGATGTAACTCGCTGACCCACCCCTACTGGAAATATGTAAAAAAAGTGCTTTATAGCTCATCGGATTCTTCCAGGATAAATAAAGATGACAATTTTGATCCTGACTGAAACCACGTTAATAAAGGTTTACTTCAAACGGAGAAAGTTAACAGCTTAAAGTACACGTGCACGGTTATTGGTATCCTTCAAGCTGGGAATAAATGTAGATCGATTGGGCAGGACACGTCGCTTGAAGGGACACCTATGGTCAAGAATAGTGACAAGAGTGGCAGCCAAGGAATGGAACGTGGCCGACAGGACGTTGACTAAGAAGATGGAGTGATGTCATTAGTTCCTCGTGTGCAGGCGTTTGATGGATTCGTGCATCACAGACCCGTGACGGATGTAAATAATGTAGGGAGGCCTTTATCCAGCAGTGGATTGCTCATGGATGTGGATGATGATGGTGATGAGAGTCAAATGAGATGGAGCCTCTGATTTCGGACGAACATTTCACCCACTTTAAAGATGCGGAAAATCGTGAGTGTAACCCTGAGAAGACTTCTTAATTGGGCATTGTATGTCAACCTATTAGAACCGTAGTTCACAGAATACACCACCAGCACAATCATCACCACAACCACCGCTACCACCACCAGCACAATCACCACAACCACCGCTACCACCACCAGCACAATCGTCACCACCAGAAACACTCAATCACCACGACCACAACCTCAACCATTACCCCCAGCACCATCAGTACCACACTCATCACCAGCTCCACTATCACAATCACCATTAGCATCACCACCACAGACACCACTACCGCCAACACCCATCAGTACCACAATCATAACGACAACCATCATCACATTTACAATCACTACTACCACCGCAACCATCACCACAACCAGAACTGCCAGCAATAAGCGGCCCACTCACCCGGGGTGGAGGAGGAGGCCGATGGAGCCCGAGCCCCGTGGCGTGTGGCCTGAGACCCGCACGAGCCAGGACCGGGCTGTCGCACACACAGGCAGGGAGTCAGGGCAGGGTATCAGGGCAGGTGTGAGGGCAGGGAGTCAGGGCAGGGAGTCAGGGCAGGTGTGAGGGCAGGGAGTCAGGGCAGGGTGTCAGGGCAGGGAGTCAGGGCAGGGTGTCAGGGCAGGTGTGAGGGCAGGGAGTCAGGGCAGGGTGTGAGGGCAGGGAGTCAGGGCAGGTGTGAGGGCAGGGAGTCAGGACAGGGTGTCAGGGCAGGGTGTCAGGACAGGTGTGAGGGCAGGGAGTCAGGACAGGGTGTCAGGGCAGGGTGTCAGGGCAGGGTGTCAGGGCAGGTGTGAGGGCAGGGAGTCAGGGCAGGGAGTCAAGACAGGGTGTCAGGGCAGGGTGAGGGCAGGGTGTGAGGACAGGGTGTGAGGGCAGTGAGGGCAGGGTGTGAGGGCAGGGTGTCAGGGCAGGGTGTCAGGGCAGGGTGTGAGGGCAGGGTGTCAGGGCAGGGTGTCAGGGCAGGGTGTGAGGGCAGGGTGTCAGGGCAGGGTGTGTTTGTACCAGGCTAGGTGTCCACGACGAGGAGTCGGGGCCCAGTCGCCGGACTCCGCAGTGAGTACGGACGCGCGAAACTCCTCACGCATCAACCACCACAACCACAACACCACCACAACCACAGCACCACCACACCCACAGCACCACCACAACCACAGCACCACCACAACCACAGCACCACCACAACCACAGCAGGAGGGGCGGGGTTGAGAGGCGGCGCGGCCTCCGCTGGCGAGGAGAGCGCTCGAGGCAGCGCTGCTTCCGAGAGAGGCGGCGGCGGCGGCGATGACGCCGGGGGGGAGGGGCCTCGGGCGCCACGATGACGTAACGAGGACGTCACGAGCACGCGACGCCGTGACGGGCACGGGGGACGCAGAGCACGCGGAGACGGCGCCAGGGGGAGACGAGAGGAGATAGAGGAGGTGGTGGAGACAGAGGAGGTGGTAGAGGTAGAGGAGGTGGTGGAGGTAGAGGAGGTGGTGGAGGTAGAGGAGGTGGAGACGAGAGGAGGTGGAGACGAGAGGAGGTGGAGGTAGAGGAGGAGGTGGTGGAGGTAGAGGAGGTGGTGGAGGTAGTGGAGGAGGTAGAGGAGGAGGTGGAGGTAGAGGAGGTGGTGGAGGTAGAGGAGGTGGTGGAGGTAGAGGAGGTGGTGGAGGTAGAGGAGGTGGTGGAGGTAGAGGAGGAGGTGGTGGAGGTAGAGGAGGAGGTGGAGGTAGAGGAGGTGGTGGAGGTAGAGGAGGTGGTGGAGGTAGAGGAGGTGGTGGAGGTAGAGGAGGTGGTGGAGACGAGAGAAGGTGGAGTCGAGTGGAGATCGGAAGAGAGACGAGGAAGAGGATAGAGGAGGAGAGACGAGGAGTCGTAGACAAGAGGAGGAGGGAGAGGAGGCGACATGGCGGCCCTGCTGATGCTAAGCGAGGCGGAGAAGGCCTTCATCGTGCACGGCGTGCAGGCAAGTGCAGACCCAGTGCAGGGCCCAATCCAGGGCCCCAGTGCAGGGCCCAGTGCAGGCCCAGTGCAGGGCCTAGTGCAGGGCCCAGTGCAGGGCCCAATGCAGGCCCAGTGCAGGGCCAGTGCAGGGCCAGCAGCTCCCCTCTCGGTGCGCGAGCCGGGCAATCGCCTCCCTCGCCTCCACCGCCTATCGTGAACACTCGACTAGTCTGACCATACTTCACCACGCTGGTCAGTGCAGCTTGGTGGTGACCGAAGGGGGGCTGGGGGAGGGCGTAGTACAGTACAGCAATGGGTTCTCACTTGATCAGAATCATTATTTAGATTGGAAGAATCCGATGAGCTATGAAGCTCTTTTTCACAGACGTCCACTCGCTTTGCAGATGTCCGGTAGATGTCGATGCCCAGTCGTGGCTAACGGCATCGGCGAGTGATATCGGAACCCCGTGCTGGCCTCATCCACTTCACCAATCCGCACTGACCAGCGTGGTGAAGTATGGTCAAAAAACCCCCGACAACTGAGTGGGGAGACCTTAATCCAGCAGTGGATTGATAAATGATTGTAAAGTGAACATTGGCGTCGAACGGATTATTGTAGGAGCAGTAGAGATGGCGACGGAGTGGGGTGGCCTTTATCCAGCAGTGAATAGATCATGGCAGCTGATGATGATGAGGGAGCAGCATCGGCCTTGCGTCTTGTCAGTGTCCAATTGTCCTCTCTGCTCGCGGTTCCGTGCGGCCGTCTCAGGACGGAGTCCGCGGGGACGGGAGAGGATGCGAGGACTTCCGCGTGGTGGAGCTGGAGACCGAGGTGGTGTCCAACACGAGCGGCTCCGCTCGCCTCCGCCTGGTGAGCGCGGCCACGCCTGGCGAGCCCGTGGGGGGGGGGGGCGCAGGGCCACGCAGCACGCGGCCTCCGCACCGTCTCGCTCACTCGTGAGGATGCATCGGGGCTGGTGTCATCCTGCTGCCCCCCGCACCTCCGATGAGCACGGTTGGCTACGTACGGTGCGAATGAAGTTCGGCACGCGGCGTCCATGCGTGCGACCCAATGCATGGGTCCTGGCGCCTTCCCCGTGCGGTCTTTACCAGGCTGTTGCGGCAAGTGCCGTGAGCGTACAGCACCTATTGTGGCACACGAGGGGGTGGCGTGGCCTACACCAACCCACCACTATTGTACGAATGAGACAACAAAAACTAAAAGCAATGCATACCAAAAGGTCGAAACTAAATGTAAACATTATTTGTGATTTAAATTGCAAACTGCGAATCGTAACATTGGCGTCGCCATTGAGTGTGCAGACACGGCATCTGCACCTGGGCCCAGAGGGGTCGAGGTGCCAGGATATTGAGAGGGGAGGTGAGAATCAGACAGCGGTGGGTCCCCATTTAATGCCTTACACGAGGGCCCATGCCAACAGCGCTACGCCACTGTGGGTGAGTCCATTGACTCTCTCACCGGTGGCGGTGGTTACTTAGATACAGCATCCACACGAACCTCCTAGACCGTAGCCAGAGTGGACAGTTTCATAAAGGTGCGAATGTGTCCCTTTACACTGCGTGGTTAAGACAGTGCTGACGAGTCATGGAGAGAACATGGCAGTGTTGTAGGTACATTTAGGCACACACGGCTGTTCTGAGTGGGACGTGTGCCGGATGGGTGAGACGGGCATTGGAGTGGTCTCCACGAATCTGACGACCAAGGGGAAGACGCAGATCTTGGAGGTCACGTGGTTACTGTGCAGTAGCTGTGGGATCTGGCGGAAGGGTAAACAGCATTGGTGATGCCGTAGCATTTGGCCATAAGGACATCTTGATCTTTACTCTGCAGGGTCAGACGGACGTATTGGTGGGAGTGAAGGCTGAGCTGGGCTCGCCGCGTCTGGACTGCCCTGATGAGGGATACCTGGAGTTCTTCGTCGACTGGTGAGAGGAGAGGCCGAGCCGACAGAGGCGTAAGGAAGCGCGTCATTCGCAGCTCCTGCTATTGACGCGCTTCCTTACACCTCTCTTCCACCGTACAACAAAGCCGTGGCTTGGGGAGGTCTTCATCCAGCCAAGTGTGAAGCACTGTTGCTACTGATAATGATATCCTGAAAGAGATCGGGATTATGCAGCGCTCCAAATTACTCAATTGGGATTACAAACGTCAATCATTGCCCACGACCGGCAGATGAACGACCAGTTGCTGAGCTGTCTTGTGCTGCACAGGGACAGCTGCCACTGGGGGTGCCCATTCAATATCTTAGATGAGATGCAAATCGCATATCACGTGCAAGGCACTTAAAGACTCCCCGGCGTGAAGGGCGCTTTATCAACAACAAATCAACGCTTCGCACCGTGTTTTACTGCACCACCAGCTCCGCGAACGCCACCCCGGAGTTTGAGGGCCGGGGCGGCGAGGACCTGAGCCTGGAGATCTCGAGCGCGCTGCAGCGCTCGTTTGCGCACGCCGGCTGTCTCGACCTGCGCTCGCTCTGCATCCTCCCGCGCCAGCAGTGCTGGGTGCTCTACGTGGACGTGCTGGTAAGAAAGCATTTGCGTCAACGTTTGCCCACGTTCAATCGGATTTGAAACTCGGCGTACAGTCAAAAGGTTGAAAGGTCAGCAGCCAAAGCATTTGTGTTGGGTCGGGTCGGCAAGCGTGCAGCGAGCGACAGTTGAATCGGCCTTGAGCACCGCGTGTGTTTGTCGTCACACCGAGCAGCGACTATTTCGGAGGCGCGGTACAGGGTGTGTCTGGCCTTGTCAATTGTTTGTTATCTCCCGTGCAGCTGCTGGAGTACGGAGGAAACGTGTTCGACGCCGCCTCCATCGCCGTCAAGGCCGCCCTCTTCAACACCAGGTAGCGGTAACGCTCGGCCTTCGCATTGACGTTCACCGCGGCCGGCGTGGCTCCGGCGCGACGGCTCGCGAGCGTCGCATCACCAGCTTTGCGGCACGAGCAGCCCTCGTCGAGTGCGGATCCTTCCCTTGCGGAGGGCCGGACGCCGACTTTCAAACGCTTTTGGCGGTTAACCACGGCGTTAACTCGCAAACACGGCCCGGACACTTCTGTCACTGTCAGAGGCCCTCTCAATGATAGGGAAGTAACTGAGAGCGACGAGCAAATTATAAACAATGTTGCTGCCAGGTTGGAAATATTCCCACTCTAGTACCCGATTAGTGCAGCCAAGATGCTAATCGTGATGGATAAGTATCGCTGTTTGCGGGACCTTGTAAAGTTGCAGGACTCGCGTGGCCGTAGGCCACATGGCATTAAGCCGCCGGCCGGAGGTTCCCCCCCCGACGTAGAACGCGTTCCGCCATGCCGTTTGACCGTCACTGCAATGGTCGCGTTGGGTGGCGTTGCGCGCAGGATCCCGACGGTGCACGTGAGTGAGGACGAAGAGGGCGTGCGGGAAATCGAGCTGTCCGACGACCCCTACGACTGCGTGCGCCTGGAGGTGGCGCGCGTGCCGTGCATTGTCACGCTCAGCAAGGTGAGCGGTGGCGATGTGGCTGCCACAACCACAACAGCGGCACAACGTGGATGTACCCAGCGGCGCTCCCACTGGGACCTTGCATTGAACAGGGGCAGGGAGTCGACAGCACGGCTGGGGGAAGGTAGTTCTAGATAATGGGGGCAGCTGAGGAGAAATGATCGACCTCTCACTGAGTGAAGGCTGAGGACTTCGACAGATGGTGTTGGTTTGCTGGAGTGAAGAGAACGCTTCGAGGGGATATAGAGTGAGATGAGGGGAGAGGTAGGCAGGGGTAGTGTATGGAAGATCTTAAAACTAGTCGGGTTGGATTAGTAGACGGTTGAGGGATCAGTCATGTGTGACGATTGCCACGGTAGCACCTGGCGAAAACTTGAGCAGAAATACTCAAAACCTGGCCAAACGCAGTCATGGCCCGACACTTAGATCCGTACAGCCGGGGTACGTCGATCAGCGTTATTTTTCTAAAGAACGGACAGGCCGCCACTGGGTTCACTCGCTCGCTCGTTTCCCCGTGCGCACGGCTCACCCCGACTCGCTACACCAGGGCTCGCCACTCACCTGTGCTGCGGTTCGCCGCCCGTGCCCTCCAGATCGGGCAGCGGCATGTGGTGGACGCGTCGCTGGAGGAGACCTGCTGCTGCCGCGCCAGCCTCATGGTGTCCGTGACGGCGGCGGGCGCAATCACCGGCCTGCGCAAGGCCGGGCCCGGCAGCCTCCACCCCGACAGCGTGTGTCACATGATCGAGGTGCCGCCCCCTTCCCACACCTTTTCACCTCCCTTGACCCAACGCCTCTGTAGGTGGTCGCTCCACGGTTGGCTCATCACAGTTCACCTTCCCCCCCCCCGTACCCATTGCGATTCGATGAATCGCCACAATTGTGGTTCGTGAGTGGATTTAACATTCAGTTTTGATATAACAGATTCTTGTTCCGTTTCGTTGTTTACAGTTTTGTTGGATCCATTGGCCGAAACAGTATAAAATGGTCTGTCTCGTTTGTGTTGTCTGTCATTTGTCTCACCTGCGTTGTCCGTAACTGATGTTCTTTCTCATTTCTATTGTGCATCTCGCCCGTCTCGTCTTGTCTCATTGAATGCACATTCGCTTATACTTTGCGTAAATCGTAAATAATCAAATAGAACCCCCTCGATTTTACACGTGAATCCTGAGCGCAATAATCTATTTCAATTTCCTGAGTCAATGCTTCCTTCCAGCGTTGCTGTGCAGCGGTTCTGCGTGGGCCTCCTGTAGTTAGCCCAAACCTAGTGAGTGTAGGGCCCTCTAGTGGGCGTGAAAGTTATAGCAGCCCTCGCACGCAGCACACGCACGCAGCACACGCATGCACAGACGAGATTGCCACCGTTCGTGAGCAGTGGGGTTGAGTTGAACCGCTCCTGGCTTTTGATGGTTCACGCATTGCCAAGACAACCAGAGAGCGAAGGCAGTTCCTATAAACAAGTGGTGGTGGTGAACGGGCGGCCTGCCAGGACGCACCGATCCAGCTTGGCAAGAAGACGATTGGACGCATTGCACGAGAGAAACGGGAACAGACGAGAGGCGATTCTTGAATTGTGACCGTGGATAGTGGCAATGCATCTACATGCTTTTGGGGTGGGGGGTTTATTAATTGCAATACTTTACTCTTTGGTTCTATTGGGTAAAGTCACGTAGGTAAAAAATAAAATAACAAAAATCACGACGTTTCGGCCACAACACAAGCGGCCTTCATCAGGTGAAGGGACGAGACTGTCTGGAGGACAGCACTCCAGCGCTGTCCTCCAGACAGTCTCGTCCCTTCACCTGATGTGGCCGAAACGTCGTGATTTTTGTTATTTTATTTTTTACCTACGTGACTTTACCCAATAGAACCAAAGAGTATGGATCCTAGCAGTCACGAAAGCTTTAAATCTAGAATGCAATACTTTACCTAAATAATCCCTTAAGATGGAACATTTAGATTGTAAGGGTGTCTAGGGTGTTGAACCGTTGCAGCAGCAGGTTAGGTTTGGGTAACGTCTGTGACCTCATTCCAAGACGTCGTGCAGAGACGGTGAGACGCATTGCTCCTCGAGCAGTAGAGAGGGTCTGGAGACGTCATCGTGATTGGCTCCCGACCGCTTCACGACCTCTACTGCGTTCATCGTTCACACATTCTGGAAATTCGAATTTATTAGCACCCCACTGCGGATATGGTGGATACTGTGTGTAGTGCAGTCGCCAACTCTGACTCCATCGCTCTGGGCTCGCTGTGCTATGAAGAAGGGCCATTGCCCAAAACGTGACCTTTTTTTCTTTTAAGGGCACACGGTGTTTTTGACGAACGTGACGAACGTGTTGAGCATTTGTTATTTGTGCTTGCGTACCACTGCCACCAGGTCATTTTTGTATTCCAGGCAGGAGTCGTCGCTGAGTAATGTTAAATTCTGTTGGACGAGCGACGGTTTAACCCCTTGATTTGTCGTTGCCATCTTCGCGTCCAGACCGGCAAGCGAGTGGGCGTGTCGCTGCACAAGGCCCTGGATGCCGTCCTGCAGCACGAGGAGTCGCAAGGCACCAAGAGGGAGAAAGTCGGCTTCCTCGGATGACACGGGGCCACGCGGAGCTCTCCCACACAACATGTTTGAATATTTTTTTGCCACGCAATAAACGTCTCGTTTTGTACGTCCGCCGAGTGCGTGGTGGATTTCTCGGTGGCGCGACGTTTGGCCATGCAGTTGGCGGTGTCTGCAAAGCGGAGGTTGAGGGAGCGAGCGGGGCGACGAGCAGGCAGACCCTGCTGCCAAGTCGCTGGAAAGGAAGTGGCCGTTTCTAAAACCATTTGTTTAAAAAAAAATCGGTGTTTAATCTCAGCGGTGCTGTTGAGTTATGGAGACCCACACGCTCGCCACCCTGCCTCCTTCCCCTCCACAGATGTTCACCTGAAACGCCCTCGGAATACGTCTCTTGTCACGTGTCTAACAACGCGCGCTTGGGAGCAAGCGTGGAGAAAGTTTCCAAAACAGCGATGCCATCTACCCGCTTGCGGCGCGGGTGGCGGTGTCGTCCGAGGCCGTGACCCGGGTTCCCCTTCACTCCGGCCCCCACTGGACGCTCGCCTCCCCCCATCCCCTCCACCCCCCCTAACCAACCAGCTCCAGACGGCCACACCCAACTACTCGAACCGGAGTGCGGGGCCGTCGCTGCGCACGTGGCTTGGCCCAGCAGCTAATCGTTCACAGATCGAGAAACTTGAATTCCGCCTCGACACGAAGCCCGGTTATTTGTGCCAAGTTCAATCTTCTGCAAACCTCCCATTACGAAACGCGTTTCTGAGACGCCTGACCTGGCAGGAGTGGCATCGCCGGCCCAAGGGGTTTATTTTTCACTTAAATTCCACTTTGGACAATTTCAAGAAATCCACTTTGTAATGTAAGATTCACTTACGGATGTTGGATGGCGGGGTTGGTGTTATTTCAAGAAATATAGCCCATGAATATTACATGTTAAAAATGTAAATTAATTTTTTTTTACACAGCAAGAGAAAGTTTGCCACGTTGTGTGCACACATTCTAATTCACGAACTCTAAAAATCGCTTATTGCCGTTTGAAGATATTTATGTAACGAGTCGAGTTTTGGGATAAGCTGGAAATCACGGGGTGGGGGGGGTAGGGCTTCGTGTGTGCCCCCCCACCCTCTGCTAGCACTCCCCATCTGCCTCGCGTTCCCCCACCTGCCCCAGCGCCGGCCTCATCGGGTCCCGCCTCCTTCCCCCTACGCTGGGAGACGTCGAGGCGTGCGCTCGGGGAGAGGGTCTGGGCCACGCACAGTCCGCGGCCTCGCTGGGACGATGGCGACCGCCCTGCTGCTGCTGCTGCGTTTTCTCTTGCTGGCGGTGGCCGCTGCGCCCCCGTCCAGCATGCAACCGTTCGGCTCCACCGCTCGCTTGCACGGTAACGCGGCAGAGGGACTTGGCGCACACGGACGGCAGGCGGACGTGTATTCCGCAGCGCTGCGCCATGCATCTGCTGGCTGTCACGCATGCATATATGGTTAACGTTCCTCCACTGCTAGCGGATATGGTAAATTGGCAGCGGGACAAGGGCGACACGACAAGACATGCCAGATCTCGGTGCCATGCATCCACTGGCCGCCGTGCGTGCATATTCGGTGGCCGTTGTTGCATCGCACAGGGACACGGGGCAGAGCTGAGACAAGCGGCCGGTGAAGTCGATCGACATGTCTAACGGTGGCCGCGTGGATTTTGTCGGTGATCCTCGGCGTGATTCGTGGTGAGGGGGCGGGGGGGGAGTCTCACGTCTCGGTCGGCTTCCCCAGACGAGACGGTGGAGGAGCTCCGGAAGGAGATCGAGGACATCTGGCTCGAGCTGAAGATGCTGAAGGAGCAGCAGGCCCTGCAGACCGGTAGGAGCAAAAGCCCTTTGCGAGGTCACAGCCAGAGGCCAGGGGTCAAGATAGTTCACAGCCAGAGGTAAAGGGAGGTCACAGCCAGAGGCCAGGGGTCAAGAGAGTTCACAGCCAGGGGTCAAGATAGTTCACAGCCAGCGGCCAGGGATCAAAAGAGGTCATAGGCAGAGGCCAGGGGTCAAGGGAGGTCACAGCCAGGGGTGAAGTGAGAAGCCACACCACCAGTAGGAATTTCAAACGGATTTGCTGCAGTTGGGCTGTGGCTCGCACAACTCAGCTGTAGCCCAGGCATCATTCCAGCCAGGCCCCTTCAAAAAAACTTCAGCTCTCAGAATTAAACAAGTCGGTTCCACCGAATTCGGCAAAGTACAAACAGTTGTGTTTAATCTTGATTTGAAGCTTTCGTGACTGCAGGAATTCATACTTTTTGGTTATTTCGGTAAAGTCACGTAGGTAGAAAAAAATAACGAATAAATCACGACGTTTCGATAGCAACAAGCCATCATCTTCAGGTTAAACAATACAGCAGGCAGACTGCTGAGGAAGAAATGTAGCGAGAGAGCTACTGCAACCAAGGGTTATACAAATTTCATCCCTAGTCCCACCCACTTACCCTTGGGTGTACCCACCACGTGAAGACGATGGCTTGTGTTGCTATCGACACGTCGTGATCTATGTGACTTTAATGAAAGAACCAAAGTATAGTTTTGTGTTTAGTTTGTACATAATCGGAGGTGCGGGGGAAGGACAACATACATGCTTAGTTGAACACATGAGAACATAATTCAGTGTTCCTAGTGTGTGGTGGAGAACTGAAAGGATCTCGAAACTAGTTCTGCGTTCTCTGCTTCTGCCATTCACTCTACTGATGTAGGGTGATATGTACTGGTTTGTGAGAGTTGCAGATGGGAACTTTGTCTCATGTCTCATGCAAAGACGCAGACCACACATCTGGAAGGGTAATTCAAGTCCCGGCTTAAGAGGTCTGTGACTACCTCTACAAAACCGGGCGCTCCGAAAACACAACCCGAGACAGGGCTCCACGACGTGCCTACTCCGTGGGGTGCGAGTGGAGCGGTCGGTCAGCCATTGCCCCCCCCCACCATGCCCCCCTCACCTTGGCCCGCAGTGAGCGTTACCCCCTTTTCCATTGGCACATCAGAACCGAGCCGGCGCGGGAGCATCGCGAGCAGGTGGCTTGCCACCGGCTATTCGCCGAGCTGAACCGGACCCAATCCGTGATCAGCTGATCTCGCAAGAAATACAAATCTCGCTCGGGATCAACCAAGCGGGGCCAGGGATGGGACTCGCGATACTTTCATCGCGTGCGACGTCGGCGGCACGGCTCGGGTTCCGGGTGGAAAGCAACCAGGCGCCTCGTGGCCAAGCACGGCCTTGGCACGGCCCCGACGTGCGGCGGAAACGCAGCGTGCGTGCGCCCGCTCACCCCCCGCGTCGCGGCGGCGCAGTGTGTCTGCGCGGCGAGAAGGTGGGCCGCAAGTGCCTGCTGGTGGAGGAGGAGCCGGGCGAGCTGGAGAAGACCTTCTACGAGGCGGGCGAGGCGTGCGTGCATCTCGGCGGCTCGCTCGCCGTGCCGCGCGACGCCGACGAGAACGCCGCCGTCGTGCGCCTCGCCCGCCGGGCCCTGGGCCCCGTCGCTAACGTGTGGGTGGGCCTGAGCGACGTGGCCTCCGAGGGCGCCTTCCGGGACCAGTCGGGCGTGGCGGTGAACTTCACGATCTGGGAGGACGCCATCTCGGGCCAGCCGGACGGCGGGCGGCGCGAGAACTGCGTGGCGCTGTCGGTGATGCTGGACGGGAGGTGGTTCGACGACCCGTGTTACCGCCTGGCGGGGTACGCCTGCGAGTTCGTCGTGCCGTGAACTCGCCGCTCGCGTCGTTTGCACCGATCCGATCTCGCCGACATCCTCGAGTTTTGTTTGGAGCTCAGAACGCAAACGCCAATTAACATAGGCAGTGACTCTACTTACTCTTTGGTTCTATTGGGTAAAGTCACGTAGGTGAAAATAAAATAACAAAAAATCACGACGTTTCGGCCACAACACAAGCGGCCTTCATCAGGTGAAGGGACGAGACTGTCTGGAGGACAGCGCTGTCCTCCAGACAGTCTCGTCCCTTCACCTGATGAAGGCTGCTTGTGTTGTGGCCGAAACGTCGTGATTTTTTGTTATTTTATTTTCACCTACGTGACTTTACCCAATAGAACCAAAGAGTATGGATCCTAGCAGTCACGAAAGCTTTAAATCTATAAGTGACTACTCTAGAAGTTTGAAGCATATATATTAAAAAGTTATCCATATATATGACCTATGGCCCAAGTAGGGGCCGTAGTTCAGCTTTGTTGTTTGCAAGCATGGTGGTTGGAATCGGAGGAAGCAGCCGGTTTTTTAAATGTCACCTTCATTGACCAATGGTTCACCACCCTGAATTATTATTTTGGGCAATTTATTAAATTGAGGCAATGAACACAATCTAAACAAAATTTAGTTGCCTCCAAATTCTCTGAAAATCAGGAATGTGAACATTTCGGACAAAAATCCTGGTATTTGAGTCCTCCTGTCTCCCTTAACGCGGCAACATAAACGCCGAATTATACCAACGATGAAACGATCGTAGCGCCAAAACCCCCGTCTCGCCCGGCACCGGGTCACTTGCCGTTCGCTGCGTGGCACCAGTCGAATTATTGCACCGTGGAACTCCTCTTACCCGTGACGCAGCAGCCAGGGGCGCAAACTCCACGGACCCAATCTGTAATCTACCCAGAAACCACTGGAAACCGGTTGCTAAATCGCACACCCCCGCGACTTCCGCAGAGTGGCTGCAAACCCTACTCCAGACTCTCTTTATGAATAAAGACCTCATCAAGCCGACGAGGTGAGGCGTTCTCGCTCTTACTGATGCTGTGGTTCCTGCTGCGCGTTTTATTCACCGAGTTACACGGGACGGCTTCGTTTCGCAGCGGCGGAGAACGAGCTACGTAGCCATGCGATGATGCAGACTAAAAATCTTTAAAAATTCTGTTCATTGAATAGTGCGCGGGAATTTACAATTTATTAAAACGTATAAGCAAACAATACGTTAATATTACACGCTTAAGGGAATGTAGCAGATAAACACTTTGAAAACTGGACAGAAACAATACAAACCAGGAGATACAAATAGCTATTCTCTAATCAAATTGCTGGCCGGGATCGTGAAAGTTCACGCTCACGCTGGGGCGGGCGAGGAGGAGCCATGAGACTGGCACACATGGAGAGAGCTCCGCTTAAGGCGGCCACACACGGTGCCAAGTCTACTAAAGCACCTCCTTCTCCAACCACCTCTCAACGTCAGAGGTGGAGTGGAACGATGGCATCGCGGTTTAGCGCCCTGCGCTACGAACCTGACGACCGGAGCGAAATCTGCTCGACGGATAACATCGGTGGAAAGTGCTGGACTCGCCCATGCCCCCCCCCCCGTCACTAACCCGGACTGACCACCGTGGTGCAGCAAGGTTACACAACCTCCACGACCAATACAACTTGAGGAGGCTTTCGTCCAGCAGTGGATTGCCCATGGCCTGATAATAATTATTGCCATCAGAGGTCCCGTCACTAGAGCCGCGTGGCCTGCGTCTTAAATGCAGGAAGTTTTTTTTCAAACAACCGTTGTTGCTTTAACACTTGGGTCAGGTTATTGCTGTTGGACCGAGCTACTGCGGCTCCGAGGCAATGCAAACTTACGGACACTATGGGAATCGGGGTGAACCCACCAATACAGGGCCACCCGGAGGTCCCTGGGAGCCCAGAGTAGAATGCTGCATGCGGTTCCGAGAGCAACAAGGAAATGGGCCTTGCTCTGGGTCCCGCCTTTGTGCGAGGCCCAGGGAAAATTGCCCCAGATCCTACAGCCCCCCCCCCGCCCCATTCTAGGTGGCTCTGGACACGCGCACAAATCCACGCACGCACCCACGCACGCGCGCAACTAAACTCGTCCTGCCTCGAGGCGAGGCCCCGTTAGAAAAAAAATAAAGTCTCGCGTGCGAAGAAGCATCCCTGCCCCAAGGCACGGCCAGCACGCCGCCGCCTCTCTCCAGCGAGGATGTCGCGCTGACCGTCCAGAGTCGGGGACAACCATCTCACCGCCATTCTGCAAATATTAATTCCATCGCATCTCGCTATGAAAGGAAATAATCTGGACGTCCGCTAGATATCTTGGTTTTGCGGGATCGCGGAACGGCCGAAGCAATCCTTCCCACGTGTTTAATCATTTCGGCGGAAGGCGCCGAGGGCGTGCCCTGGCCGAGGTCCAGGGAGGTCGCGTTTGTTTTCCTCGTTCCCGCCCTTCCTGCCGCCCGCGACAGCGCGGTTACCGACCCGGGCTGAGCGCCAGCGAGTCGAGCGTCAGCTGTGACACGGAGCGCGGCGCGCCATCGGCCAGATGCCGCGGCGGCGCCGGCAGGGGGCCTGCGGGCGACACGACGCGACCGCCGCCGTTACCGTCGGCCCGGGAGCCGGGACGAGCGCCTTGCGCTCTGGCAGCACCGCCCACTCAAGGCGAGGAGGCACATCGTTCCCCTCGCAAGAACAACACAAAATGCATACGTGATTTGCTGCTGTTTCATCAAAATCAGCATCAAGGCTCTCAATTTGGTGCTCTCAATTTCTGTTTACATTATTGCAGAACCAGTGGTGGAAATTCCATATTCCTATGGCGGGTACACGTACATCAACAGGACACAACCACTGTTGACCTCCTCACAGAGTGGCACTCACTCCGAAGAATACCGAGTGGGAAATGTTTGTTCCAACTACTTTTCATTCAGCAGAGTTAACACCCATCAATGAATTACGGTGTTAAGTGTATATTAACTTATATATACACACACACATAAATAAGTTTACATTCATGAAAAAGCTCAAACATGCTCCGTGACGTACAATAACTGCCCTGGGGGGGGGGGGGGTTGGGGGCGCTCACCTGACAGCAACTGGACAGCCGCGCGAGTGAAGAGGTCAGCACTGGGGTCACTCGAGGTCGCGGGGTCAGCAGCGTCCCTGGGGGTCACATGGCACGAAGGCTGGGTTAGTCAGCTTCAAGAACCGCCGTGCCACAAGGCACGCGGCCACAGCGCTATCCGCCTCGCAGTTACGCACGAGAGGGAATCAAGCGGTGTAGCTTTGGAGTGTGCAGGCGGTGCAATTGCAGCGAGGACCATGAGGCAGAGGGGTCCCGGCGTTAGGCTGTGGTGCCTGGGCCTCTCTGGGGGGAGGGGGTGAAAGCTGACCCGGCGGAGGGGGGGGGGGGCATTCAGCTCCTCGACATACATCACAGACGACCCGCCAGGGATCTATTCTCACATTAGAGACTCAGACTCGCAAACACCCCCGGACTCACATCGAGACCCATCGTGACGTCGCTGTAGAGTGTGCAGGCGTTGCAAGTGCATTTAAATCCTCGCACCAGGCAGGGCCCACGCACTGGCGCTACACCACTCGCGGGGACTGCGCGAGACGAACCAAGAAGGCTCGAGGGGCCGCGGCAAAACGACAACACCAATGTTTTGGCCCCGTATAAAACGCTTCACCGTTTAAAGTCTTTAACATTTGATTTCTCCACCGGCAATGCCTGCCGCTGGCGCTCCGCTGCGGTGTTTGCGCTGCGATTCGGCTACCCCTCCCCCTCCTTGGCAGAGTCTACTTTATTTGCTTTCGACCAAATCACCCGGTAAGCACCCAGGCCTCCGTCACATCTCCCGAGCCAAGCAGGGGAGGGGGAGCCTGGACAAGGCGCTCGCACGAGTGAGCGCCGTGCATGCGCACAGCACGTGGCGCAGGCTGCTGCGTATGGGGAGCCGCACGTTACCAGGCAGAACAAGAGCTGTGCTGCAACAATGCATTTGCTGTTGTACGATACTTATGTGGTCCCCGTCTTCGCCAACCCACACTGACCGGCGTGGTGAAGTATGGTCGACGAAGTGTTGTGGTGTGGGGAACTCCGTATCGAGCGCTAGATTGACACAAGGCTGTAACATGTGCAGGTATTTATTGAAGCGTTCCGGTGAGAGGCGCCTCGTGTAATTTGTTTCGCGGTAATGGTGAACTCTGTGGTTAATGTTTGACGAGGGTTTTGTTCTCCTTGAGCAATCATCAAGAGAAGTTATCAAGCAGCCGACGCGCCTTCCAGAAAACACGCACACAGTCACATGTAAACGTCACACACGGAGCAACATCATACATAGCACAGTGACACACTCAATGCCAATGTCACAGTGGCTTTAGCCACTACGCATCAACATCATCGTGCATCGTAAGCCGACATTGCACTCAACTCTCACGACTGATCTTTGGGTTAGGCCATGCCACGATCTGACCAAACATGTTTCGTGGAAGCCCTCCACCACCGCAAATACCAATCATAAATCATAGCATGGCCTCCAAATCACGCCGAACTCCACCACGGCGCAGTGATCACCCCAACTCCACAACACCATGCACAGTGAACACCGCGCAGTGATCTATGGAATCGCACACGGGCAGATTCCACTTCACATCACGCATCTACACAGCGACGGGGCCAACGCTGCCGCCCAATAAAGTGATGCGACCACGGGAGACGTCAAACGGCCCCACTGTGGGCGTCACGGGTACGGTGCCCGTGCAGCCGACTCCAGGAGCCCCTCCTCACTCACCACCAGCAGCGGGCCAGGGCCCTCCCCAGCACGGCCCTCTCGGTGCCACGCAGGTTCCCGAGTTGTTAAACCCTCGCCACGTCCGGAGCACGAGCAAGACGCGAAGTACTCCCCTCCTTCCAAACCACAAGTCACGTGGCGGCAAGCAGTCGTCGACCGCTCGGATTTTGCCTCCTATTCTGTGCCTCTGCTCGAGTCACATTGACTCGACTCACATCTCGCTCCACTGCATCCTCTCATCTCTCAACTTCTGCCTCCCTCTCTCTGCTCCTGCCCTGCACTGGTGGCATCTCCATAGCCCTTCTCATCTGTGGGTCTCTGTGCGAGTCTATGGGTCTCTGTGTGAGTCTTTGGGTCTGTGGAAGACTAAGTGCCCCACCAAAGCCCTTCTTATTCTATCAACTTTTCTTTTCCTCAACACGTCCAACCTTTTTGAATGTCACCTCACTGACGTTCGACAATGAGACACCCTTGCTAAGGCTAACGTTTCCATTCTCCACTCCAACATTAACTTAATTGTTAGGTGGCTGCCGTGGGCTGTTAATACCGAAACTAGCTGGGTAGCTGGGTAGCTGGCTAAACGGGATTTTAAGTGTAACAAATAAACATTGAATTGCATTTGAAACGGCAGAAGAAGTTTGTAAGACATCATTTATATTGCAACACCCAAGAGATGGCAGTAACAAATACTGAAGGCTGGCACGGTTAATTTAAAATATTTATGTAACTTTTAAATTTGCGTTTCTATTAATTATAGAGAATATATAATTTTGCCATTTTATTGAATAAAATAGCAGTTCACTTTTCATGTCCCGATTACGGGGGGCTTGGGATAAGATTATTAAAATGACTTGCCGCAGAGTAAAGGGTTCTCTATTCGCTTGCGTAGAAAGATAAGAAGTGTTGTTTGTTGTAATACAACTTGTGTGGAAATGAAATCCGATGGATACAAATCCACGAACGATTCCAAACACTAGTGGGCTCAGCAACAGGGTAAATTGTTCGAGTTCTGAGTGTTTTGCTAAATAAATGACTTTCGGACGCAGCGAACGAATTGAGTAGCGATAGCAAGTGGCAAATTACACCTCATCATTTCGATGACACGGCGCTTATCGACCCCAGCACCTATGACCAAAATTATCCACAACGCGCCTGGACTCGCCAGGCCTCGCGAACTAAGCATGTTTGAGCCTGGACAGCGCTTGGACGGGTGACTACCACTCATAATCAACCAGGTTGGTATAGGCAGCTGCGGCGCTGCATCGCGGGCAGCAGAGAACAGCGCAGGGGCAATGGGAATCCCCGCTGGAGCGAGCCGTGAGAGAGAGAGAGGCTGGGATCGCCCTGCGTGTTATTCCTGCGACCGGCTCCATGTCGGTCGCCGCGGGCTCCACGCGTGCCGGGACACGCCGAGCCCTGACCCTGGCCCTGACCCGATCCTCACCCCTGCATTCACCGCCCCCACCCCGGTCCCCGTTCACAAGCCGTCCATAACACCCCCGCCCCCGATTTCCCACCCTCCCTTCGCTTCACCCCGACTGCCACCCGCCCCCAACAACGCCGCCGCGCTTCAAAAGCTTCGCAACTGTGGCCGCGGGATTTCAAAGGGGAACCGAGGCGCGGCGGCCCTCCCCGGAGAGCCCTCGGAGAGCTCCGGGAGGCAGCTGAGCACAGCAACGTGGCCTTGGAGGCCGAGCTCGGGGCAGGTGGCAGCAGATCAGAAAAAAACATTCTGAGAGAGAGGCTTGTCATAAATACAGCGGTGAAACAAATATATCTGAGAACATCTGTGAACATCTGAGCCCCGTGACCTTGGAAACTAGGGGCAGGTGGAGCAGTTCGGTAAAGTTCAAAGAGATATATCAAAGACTGCGGAAAAACAGAAAAGCGGAATTCCCTGGGGAACTTCTGTGACCGGCCGAGAAGCAGCATGCAGTTTCAGCTGCGTCGGTCGGTTAGCGACAGAAAATATCTCCGCATCCAACGCACCACATCGTGTATTCTTCTGCAAATAGCGGTGGTTACACTTAGCCACGTGCTCCCCTACACTCGCTGTCTCCGTTGACCGGTGACCCAGAAAGTGGACGTCTCGGAGTGTTTGTGATTTCTTGAACAACCATGCAGGCCCCTTGTGAATCTCCTTCAGATGCCATTTTAAGGGGACGAGAGGCTGCTGCAAATACGTCTCAGGTCCTCGAGGCATGGGGCAATTCCTTGCCCTGCCAGCAGCTTCATGTGGTCACGCTTGAGCTCCCGATTTAACCGAATAATTATTGCGTTCGTCTCGTTTGTTCCATCTCGCTTGTTGTCGTTTCCCATTTCTTCCTACTCGTTTGTGCAGTTGTGTTCGCGCCACGAGCCTAAACGCAGCATTAGCATCTCCTCTGCTTACATCGTAAACAATCGGTTCTCAAGCGCAAAGTTCCATGGGTAAGCGGCGGCAGAGGAACAGGAAGACCACGCGCAGGGAGTCGCCACGTCAGGGGACTCGTCCAGGCAGGGGGCTGGTGCGACGGGGGCCTCTCAGAGAGAGAGAGGGGAGAGACCCCCTTTGTGAGCACAAATGAAAGCACGGGCTGAATGAAAGGGCCCTGAAAGGCCCTGAAAGGGGAGTTATTTCGCTGGGTAAACTTTGGCCCCCGGGGTTTAATCGCTGCCACCGCGCGTGTTTGTTTAAACGCGGCGAGGGAACAATCCCCGTGGCTGCGGCGCCGATGTTTGCCGAGCGTATCGCTCGATCTGGGCTCGGCTCACGGCGGCGGCTTCACTCAACACCAGCCGGGGAGCCCGGCAGCGGACATCGTAAACACGCGCCGGTTGCCATGCCCTGGTGGTGGTGCCCTGGTGGTGGTGGTGCCGTGGTGGTGCCGTGGTGGTGGTGCCCTAGTGGTGGTGGTGCCGTGGTGGTGGTGGTGCCCTGGTGGTGGTGCCCTGGTGGTGGTCGGTGCCGTGGTGGTGGTGCCGTGGTGGTGCCGTGGTGGTGCCCTGGTGGTGGTGCCGTGGTGGTGGTGGTGCCGTGGTGGTGGTGCCGTGGTGGTGCCGTGGTGGTGCCCTGGTGGTGGTGCCGTAGTGGTGCCCTGGTGGTGGTGCCGTGGTGGTGGTGGTGCCGTGGTGGTGGTGGTGCCGTGGTGGTGTTGCCGTAGTGGTGCCGTGGTGGTGGTGCGGTGGTGGTGGTGCTGTGGTGGTGGTGCCCTGGTGGTGGTGGTGGTGCCGTGGTGGTGGTGCCCTGGTGGTGGTGCCGTGGTGGTGGTGGTGCCGTGGTGGTGGTGCCGTAGTGGTGCCCTGGTGGTGGTGGTGCCGTGGTGGTGGTGCCGTGGTGGTGGTATCGCCATTGCGGAGTCGTGCTGGCCAGGCGTGAACATAAACCAAGAGGGGCAGTCGCCGCCCCTGCAGCCCCCCTGGGTGTTGAGAGGTCGTTACGACATCACGCACCATTTGAGATTGTTTTGTTGACGAGTGCCAAATCATCATCGTCGTCATCATCAGCAGCCGCCACGACCGATAGCACTGCCGTCGCCACGGCTCGCGGTCTTGCGATGCAGCGCATTTACCGCTTGCTGCAGGAGCTCACGGTTCGATTTCCAGCGGCCGCCTTGGTTATTACTGCGGGGGTGTAATCACAATCAAGAATTGTACGCCGTCTGCTTCACAGTGGATGTTAAATATTCCCGAACGTCATTGCAAGGGGAGACCGTTACCAAATAAAAACGTGTAAGTGTTTCAGTCTGGATGGCACACACAGCAGCAATCATCGCCGCACCCCGCTCCGGATTGGCAGATTGATGCCCCCAGGTCACTCGTGCAAGCGAGACTCGTCCTCGTCAGATAGAAACGAGAGCGGTGACAACCATCGCGTGCTGTGCGAACGTCAAGTCCCGACCCCTCACCCCTCCCCTCCTCGACATGAAACAGTCTCCAGGCGGCTGCCCTGCCCCCACCACACCAACCCGTCCCGGCCAGAGGCAACACAACGACTTCAGCCGTCGGCGTTGACGCGGGAGCACGCGCACATAAACAGGGGAGACAAAGGCAGCCGTGACGACAAACACCACCAGCCCCGCCGCTCTCAGCCCTCCCAGCCACGCGGGTTCCCGCAGGTGCGCACGCCATGAAGGCGATGTGCCCGTGCCACTTCACCATTGCACGAACGTCTTCTCCAAAGGATAAAAATCCTCCCCATCCACCCCGTGTAGCCTGCACAGATTGCTGGGGCGAGTGCTGTTCGCGAGTAGCAGCACCTGCGAAGGCCGGCACTGTGGCACACGAGGGGGCGGGTGGCCAGCACCACGCCCGGCCGCCTTTGTCTCCCCCAGTGGCGATGTTTACTACACACCGCACTGGGTACTCATTTGAAGGCCGAGTCGACCTGTATGGTGTGTATGGTGTGGTGGTGTGTATGGTGTGTTGGTGTGTATGGTGTGGTGGTGTGTATGGTGTGGTACTACTGTGCAGGTCGTGATGGGGTGTGCTTCTCGGTCGTGTGGTGCAGTGTGGTGCAGCTTTATTACACTTGTTTGCCCAGGAAACCCTCACTAGGTCCTGAATCTGAATGGGGTGACTATTTTGATGCGTTTCCCAATGAAGTAATTGTGGGTGCATTTGGCACATTTGGACCATGGCACCGGCATACAATGGACGACTCTTCTTTGAATGACGTTGTGTGATCTTTAACATCCACTGTGGAGCGGACGACGCGTATTTTCCGGTTAATGCGCCCGTAGTTTTAACCAGGGCTGCCTGCCGGATTCCAACCGCGTGCCTCTGCGGTGTGTCAGGTTTCATACTAGGGGGTGGTGCGCAGCGCAACAGGAGGTGTAGTACAATGCAATGTGGGGGTGCGGGGCGTTAGCAGGCGAGGCGAGCTATGGTGCAGTGCTGACCGTGGGGAGGACAGTGCCAGCGCGCAGTAGTGCTTCCACGCCTGCAGCAGCGCCGGGCAGAGGGCGCGCTGCTCCGTGTGCTGCAGCAAGACGCCCGCCAGCCGTGGGCTCTCACGGCACCTACCCCACGGGCAGCGGAGCCACGGACAGACACGCGCAGACGCATGCACATCACGGACAGACAAAAACGCATCGACAGAAGGATGGATACACAAACAGACGTACAGATGGACAGATGGACACGGCCACACCGACAGATGGGCAAATAGATGTAAACACAGACAGGACACAGGTGTACATACACACGGACATACGTACAGACGAACACACACATGCAGATGGACGGAGCAGAGCACACACACATCACTTAGACGCTCGCACATTCGCAAACAACTGGAGCCAGATTCAACGAGTTCTCATTAAGTGTGCATTTACCCGCACTCGAGCTCCCACTCTAATCCTGAGAGCCATGGGGGTTGGGGGGGGTGCCGAGGGATGGGCGGTCCGCACCTGCGTAGAATCATGCGGACGGCCGGGTGCGTGAAGCTGAGGTGGCCCAGCGCGAGGGCGGCGGTGCGGCGCACGCGCTCCGAGGGCCCGTCCAGCAGCGGCCACAGCAGCTGCACCACGTCCACAGCCACCAGCGCCTCGGGGACGCCTGTGGATTCACACACACACACACAGATACTACAGATACAGGTCCCCTGTGTAGCCTACGCTGCCGGGTGTCTCTGTGCCCTTAGCAAGCACCTATGAAGGCCAGGCCAAAGCCCGGGTGAGCTTTGACCCGTAGCACACAGGGCTGCTTTTGTCTCCCCAGTGCTGATAGTTTAAAATGAATTAAATAATACATTCGCATTTTATTCGCATGAATCGCAAATGAGAATTTCTTAAGCGTAGGGGTCAAGGGTTGTTTCGCGAGTGAGAGAACCGATTTTAAAATTGGCGATGGGACGAATTCACCTGCGTGCATGTCCGTGCGTGTGTGCCCATGCCTTCGTGCGTGCGTGCCAGCCGAGCAATGCAGTCGGCCGCCAGCTCCACAGTCTCCTTGTCACCCCGCGAGCGACACAGCGAGTCCACCAGCACCCCCATGCCCCTCGCCCGCAGGGATGCCGCCTTCCCGTCCACCACTGCCCGCGCCAGCACCACCACCTACGAAGCAGCGGGATCACCGGGGTTTCCCCATCACGGGTTGACATCAAAACACGAATAAATTCAGTATTCGTGTCGCTGTGTTTCACAGATGACCATCGTCTGCAGGGGTTTCACAGTAAGAGTCAATGTTGCGGTGGGGCTTTACTCAATTAGGTATTTTTTTATTTTGTAAGTTGGACCCTGACGAAAACTCACAAGGGCCCACTAATGTCCACCGTGAAACAGACAGCGCGTGGTGTTAATGGCTGATACACACTGCAGTATTAAACAGTGGCCGCTGGGCTTGAGCTGCAAACCTCTGCAATAAATGACAAACAAGCCCTGGGCCACGTCACCACCCCAAATCCAATTCACTCCAGCACTTGATTGTCAAATCATCGCGTTCCATTAACTACTCATTCCTCCTTCGGTTCACCACCGCCACCAGGGGAAGCAGTCCCGGACCACGTGGCAGGATGAAGGACATCACTGGGTCGGTACGGTAACCGGACAAGGAGGTCAGCAAAGTGAAGAAGGTGGGAGAGTTAGAAGGTCGGCAGGGTGAAGAGGGTGACACGATGAGGAGAGTGGTAGGGTGAGGATGGGGCATTGCAGAGAATGCCGCCAGGCAAGGAGGACAAGGATGACGGCGACATCAGCTCAGCCGCTTGGCCAAAACGCGTGTGGGGGCCAGCGGGGGAAGGTGGTGCAGAGGTCGCGCAGCTCTCCGGAAATCTCGGGCACGGGTGGGCAGGCGGCGCACACGCGCCTGGAAAGCGGCGCCGACGCGGTTGCGCTCGTGCTGCGAGTCGAGCGCCGGCAGGAGGTGCCGCGAGCGTAGGCCGCCCGCCCGCTGGATCTGCCGCAGTGTGCCGGGGCTCTGGAACGCCAGCGCGGCCAGGGCGGCACCGGTGCCCACGCGCACCACCTCGTCCACTGGCGCGGAGCGCAGCAGCCGCAGCAGGCGCTCCACCAGCTCGGCCACGCGGGCACTTGCGGCCGGCCTCGCAGGGTTTCCTGCGAGTCCGGCGCAACCGAAAAATAAATGCGGATCGACCCGGAAGAGGCGCCTCGAGCACCGTGCAGGCGTTCGTGCTGGCGACTGCTGTACGAGGATTCCCCCAAACACGCGGCAGTGCGGGGGAGCACGTGAAGCAGCTCATCCCGAGATTCAGATCAGAGGGACCCTCACGGTCAAGCATACCGTCCGTCTCGTTTGTGCCATGACATTGGCATAAATGGTAACAACACCACAAGGTCCGTACATAATTTTCATTGCTCGTGAATAACACATTCTCACCGCGCGATTTTCTCCACGTATCGGGAGCGTGGGAGTAGGTTTACACTCAACTGATCGACGCGTCATCGTTACGCACTTCAGTGTAAACAAAGTGCGTTTGGCCGATCCGGGAATCACGCACTTGCACCGTTCAGCGCCGGCGGGCGCCACCTCACCGAGCCACACGCTGGCGAGGGTCCAGATGGCCTCCACCTGCACCTCGGGGGTCCTGGGGGGCCCCGGGGGTACCGGTGATGTGGCGGGCCCCACCAGCTCCAGCAGGAAGTCCACGCAGGGGGAGTTCAAGACCTGCAGCTGGTGCACCGGACTTGGCACGTAGCCTGCAACCGGCACCCGCAATGGCAAATCGGCACCAGCGACCGATCGTGGTAGCAAAAAATAAACAACCCATTGCTGAATTACTTGCAAATTACGGAACCCCATCCTACCAAGCCACCACCATCCCTCACTTCCCGCCACCACCATTCGACCCCTTCCCACCAGCACCACCATGGCCACCACACACCATCCTTCTATCAGAGTCTTTATTTAGACTGTAGGAATCCCATGAGCTGTAAAGCTCTTTTTCACAGATGTCTAACCCACCACCACCATCACCACCATCACCACCAGAGAGATTCCCTTCAGTCGCCTGGCACGTACCGACTTCGAGGCAGATTGCCCGCAGCGCCGGCAGCGTGGCCAGCAGCACGGGGTGGCTTCGCGTCTGCAGCAGGCGCAGCAGGGCCTGCACCAGCGGGGAGGGCGCGGGGGTCGCCGTCACGCTGGGGGGGCGCCCCCCCACAGCGCCGGGGCCCCCCCGTGCCAGCGCGCTCATGCCCCACGCGCCCAGCAGCTGCAGGCGCTCCGTGGCCGAGTGTGCAAACTCCACCAGCGTCTCGGCACCTGCGACGCGGCCCACGAGCGGTGTCAGCGAGAGGAATCGGTCAATCGACTCTCGTCGTAGCGAGACGCCATTGTGGCCCCAGCCGTCTGCACCACCACAGCTCACCAACACGTTTTACCACATTTACATTTCACATTTAAAACATTGCAGAGTTTGGAATTCTGGAAATGTAAGGTCAATATGTCATATTCGGACGATTTGCATAAAGTGATATTTCACGGGTCTCCGTGCCAACTAATGGGATGCCACCCAATGCCGCCACTTTACCGATTTGGGCAGTGCACACGTAATTTGCAATCGCACAGGTGTGGATCGATCCAAATCTACGGGGTTTATTTTCAGATGAACCACATTTTCTATCTAGGCGGCAGTTTTGGATATTTAACACTGCGGTGGTGCAGTGGTGGCGATCGGTGGTTGCGCTGGGGCCAAGCGGTGGTTGAGCTGGGGGCGAGCGGTGTTGCGGTGCATGCACTGCGAGCCGGTGGCGGCGACGAGCAGCGGTGCGGCGCTCACCCATCGTGGTGGCGAGGGCCGTCTCGCGGTCAATGTCACCGCCGGCCAAGGCCCAGAGTGCGGTTCCCGCGGCCTCCAGGACGCGCTCCACCCGGGACCTACGCAGCAGCTGAAGCATCGGGGCGGCGGCCCCCAGCTCCAGGGTCGTGCGACGAGCCCCCTCATTCCCCTCCACAAGCCTGGCCACGGCGCGTCACGACCATTCACAATGCATCGCTGCGAGTTTCACCTCGCGATTCTATAATGCCCACATCGTTTGAAAAGGCGAATTCATTGATCGCAGGTGTGATGAAATTGCCTGGTTTTGGGGGCTCCGGTGATCAATGTGGCTGGTTTTCTGCAGGACAAGTCCATAACAGCAACCCAGCTTTATGCTAATATTTAATTGATGGGCAACATTGTGATCCGTCCCCATCCTCCCCTACAGACAGACAAACAGAGCTAATGCATTAACACTTTGAACTTTGGCTGTAAAGGGTTAATAGGCAAGTCCTGCGTGTGCTGTACCAACATATAACCCACGTGCCCACTTAACTCATGGAATTTTCCTGACAAAGAGTCTTTACACGTACAGCGAGGTGGATGGACAGAGGTGGACGGAGCCGAGGTGCTTTCAGCCTTAGTTTGGAATGCGTAAAAAAAACTGGCGCAATGCCGCAAATTAAGGTCACCTCACCCTCGCAGGGCCTCGATGGCGCACAGCTGGAGCTCTCGGGACGGGGCTCTGGCCAGACGGACAAGTGCAGCCGCCCCTCCCCCCACCACCAGAGCGTCCTGGTTGTGCGCCTGTCCCGCTGCGATGGCGCCCGCCGCCCGGCACAGCGCCAGGGCGGCGGGCCCCTCTCTCGGCACGCGTGCCAGCAGGCCGCACAGCGCCAGCAGGAATCCCCTCTGCTTCCCGACGGCGTGCTGGCAGCTGGCGTCACCCTCGGCTATTAGGCCCAGCGCCTCCACGGCCATCGCGGCACACTGCAGGCCATCATTGTCATCATCGTCGTTTTTATTGTCATTTGATGCGGCCACGACCTGCGCCGCTTTGGCCAGCGCCGAGACGGCATCGGCAGCCACCAACGCCGCCCTGTGCTCCCGTAGCCCCGCCACCTCCCGGAGCACCTCCAGGGCGCCCCGCAGGGATGGGTTGGGGCCGGCGCCTCCGACGACGCCGACCAGCAGCTGAACAAAGCCGCCGGTGGCCACGACGAGACCGCGGCCCAGCGGGTGTCGCGCCATCGCGGCCAGGACACGCAAGCTCCCGACGCACGCCACGGCCCCGCCGAACGTGCCCAGCACCCTCAAAAGGACCGGCGCCAGGCCCTCCCGTGCCAGCGCCTCCAGGTGCCGGTCGGCGAAGTCGCGCCGCGCCAGCAGCTCGGCAACGGCGCAGCTCACGGCCTCCGCCACGTCGCCGTTGTCGGAGCCGATTCCCCTCACCAGCAGCCGGTGCGTACGGAACGGCCGGTTCGCCGGCGCCGGCAGGTCCAGCAGGCGCTCCAGCGCCTCCGCGCCGCCGTGCAGCGCGCACAGTTCCACCAGGCCACGGTTGCGCATGTCTGTGGCGTCGAGGCGGGCGCCGCGCGCGACCAACAGCTCCAAGCAGCGGCGGCGCCCGGGCCCGGCGGCCGCCAGCAGCAGCGGCGTGGAGTGCAGGCCGTCGCGCGTCTCCAGCTCCAGCTGCTCGGCAGCGGCTCCGGGCTGCGCCAGCAGGGCCTCCAGGGCAGCCGCGTCGTCCTCGTGGGCCGCGCGGTGCACGGGCGCCCATCCCTGCTCGTCAAACGTCTCCATCGGAGTGCGGGGACACGAGGATACCTGCGGAATTCCACGGAAATCAGGGGCAGGTGTCGGTACATGGAAATTTATTTACAGTAGGTCCAAAAATATATTTCAATTTGACTTCAAGAAAGAACGTTTATATAATAAGCTGTGAATTTGCCAATCAACAAAACCGCCATTTGAAGTCCAAATACAACTTTATACAACAGCTACGAGATGAGATGTGCCACTTGGAGATATTTGGCAGCAATCTCGGATCCCCAAGGCTGTCGTATTCAGCAGCCTTTATACTGCCATAGACTCCACCACGACACCTTAGTGCCCGTTAATGTGTCACGGACTCCAATTGTTTCCTTCACGATCAGGATTATCCAAGGTGAACCGGTCGGAGCTGCGGTCATTTTACAGCACATCTTAGCAACGAGACCAAAACGAGGGTCAACATTCAGCAGTTTGCGGTTGACTCGCTCGGCTTGCGGTGCTGCTGCAGGTGGTGATTATTTTAGCAGAATCGCCGGGTGATTTGTCACCTGCGACCGCTTATATACGAATCCCACTGCAGTCAAAACATTCGTTTGTAGCGTACCATTTGCACAGTCCAGACTAAATGGACTAAATCCATCACCCAGAAGCCACAACAAGGACCCTTTCTCCAGCAAGGGAGAGCTGGGATGCAGAACATTGTTTTAATTCATCATCATTCATATTCCATCCACCGTTGGCTGATGCCCTCCCTATGCTATTACCATCCGGAAGGGTTCCATCTCCTGCATACGGACCGATCTCATCGCTCCGCCTCCACCATGGCGGTCCTCTCCGACGCGTTCCCTCTGGCTGCTATTCCGTCACCGGTCTCTTCCGCGGGTCATCAACAAGCAACATGACAGGATTTCGAGACCCACAGGGAGGGGACTCAAACCCCTCGACCAACCTCTCCCTCACTACCCTGCTGGTCCCCATGAGTGGGTTCTTCCACCACGTGGGAGTCCACCGACAAACCGCGTCCCGAGCAAGGAGAGCGGGTCACTGCAGACGACACTGCAGTGCATAAACATCGTTTAAAGAGGCCATCAATGGTGCAGTCTCGAGCAAGGGAGAGATGGACTACTGCAGGGAAAACACCACGACATGGGGGAGGGGTCCGCCAATACTGGCTCACCTAACACCCCCCCGCCCCCACCTGCAGACAGAGCTACTGCTGTTCAACTTCACCCCAACATTCACACTCGAGCCCCAGTTAAAAGCCGACCGCCATATAAACTCCAAGCACAGCTAACCCCCAAGTCCCAGCAGGTAACCCCATGAACCCAGCAGGTAACCTCGTGCCCCAGCAGGTGACCCCGTGCCCCAGCAGGTAACCCCGTGTCCAAGCAGGTGACCCCGTGTCCCAGCAGGTAACCCCGTGTCCCAGCAGGTGACCCCGTGTCCCAGCAGGTAACCCCAAGTCCCAACAGGTAACCCCGTGTCCCAATATGTAACCCCGTGTCCCAGCAGGTAACCCCGTGCCCCAGCAGGTAACCCCAAGTCCCAGCAGGTGACCCCGTGCCCCAGCAGGTAACCCCGTGTCCCAGCAGGTAACCCCGTGTCCCAGCAGGTAACCCCAAGTCCCAGCAGGTAACCCCGTGCCCCAGCAGGTAACCCCGTGTCCCAGCAGGTGACCCCGTGTCCCAGCAGGTAACCCCGTGCCCCAGCAGGTAACCCCGTGTCCCAGCAGGTAAGCCCAAGTCCCAGCAGGTGACCCCGTGTCCCAGCAGGTAACCCCGTGCCCCAGCAGGTAACCCCGTGTCCCAGCAGGTAAGCCCAAGTCCCAGCAGGTGACCCCGTGTCCCAGCAGGTGACCCCGTGTCCCAGCAGGTAACCTCAAGTCCCAGCAGGTAACCCCAAGTCCCAGCAGGTGACCCCGTGTCCCAGCAGGTAACCCCGTGCCCCAGCAGATAACCCCAAGTCCCAGCAGATAACCCCAAGTCCCAGCAGGTAACCCCAAGTCCCAGCAGGTAACCCCAAGTCCCAGCAGGTAACCCCGTGTCCCAGCAGGTGACCCCGTGTCCCAGCAGGTAACCCCGTGCCCCAGCAGGTAACCCCAAGTCCCAGCAGGTAACCCCGTGTCCCAGCAGGTGACCCCGTGTCCCAGCAGGTAACCCCGTGCCCCAGCAGATAACCCCAAGTCCCAGCAGGTAACCCCGTGTCCCAGCAGGTAACCCCACGTCCCAGCAGGTGACCCCGTGTCCCAGCAGGTGACCCCGTGTCCCAGCAGGTAACCCCAAGTCCCAGCAGGTAACCCCGTGTCCCAGCAGGTAACCCCAAGTCCCAGCAGGTGACCCCGTGTCCCAGCAGGTAACCCCGTGTCCCAGCAGGTAACCCCAAGTCCTAGCAGGTGACCCCGTGTCCCAGCAGGTAACCCCAAGTCCCAGCAGGTAACCCCAAGTCCCAGCAGGTAACCCCAAGTCCCAACAGGTAACCCCGTGTCCCAGCAGGTAACCCCGTGTCCCAGCAGGTGACCCCGTGCCCCAGCAGGTAACCCCGTGCCCCAGCAGGTAACCCCGTGTCTCAGCAGGTAACCCCAAGTCCTAGCAGGTGACCCCGTGTCCCAGCAGGTAACCCCGTGTCCCAGCAGGTAACCCCGTGTCCCAGTAGGTGACCCCGTGTCCCAGCAGGTAACCCCGTGTCCCGCTGACCTGTCGTCGTCGTATCCCGTCCGCGTCTTGGCTCTGGCCCCAGTGAGGTCGCGCTGAGCGGAGCCCCGCGGCTCCTCCTCCGCCTCCCTGCATCAACAACCCCCCTCCTCCCTCATCATCATCCTCCTCCCTCCTCCTCCTCCCTCATCATCATCCTTTCTCCTCCTCCCTCATCATCATTCTCCCTCCTCCTCCCTCATCATCATCCTCCCTCCTCCTCCCTCATCATCATCCTCCCTCCTCCTCCCTCATCATCATCATCCTCCCTCATCATAATTCTCCCTCCTCCCTCATCATCATCCTCCCTCCCTCATCATCATTCTTCCTCCTCCCTCTCCCTCATCATCATTCTCCCTCCTCCTCCCTCATCATCATTCTCCCTCCTCCCTCATCATCATTCTCCCTCCTCCTCCCTCATCATCATTCTCCTTTCTCCCTCCTCCTCCTCCTCCTCCTCCTCCTCCTCCTCATCATCATTCTCCCTCCTCCCTCATCATCATTCTCCCTCCTCCTCATCATCATCATTCTCCCTCCTCCCTCTCCCTCATTATCATTCTACCCCCTCCCTCATCAGCCTCCCCCCTCTTCTTCACAACCCCCCTACCCAAACTTCCTTTTCATCAACTCCCTCCTCCCCCGTCTCCTCATTCACAGCCATCGTCCTCCTTCCCCTCTCCATCACTTTTCTCTCTCGCTTCTTTCTACTTCCCCGTCACCATCCTCCCCTCTCCCATCTCCATCCGTGCATCGCCATCCTCCTCCCCCCATCCTCTTTCGAGTCTCCTCCCCCCCATCAACACGCCACGCCTCGTCCCTCTTCTTCCTCCGCCGTCTCCCTTGGTCTCCGCGTAGCTCCGCGCTTCTCATCCTCCACCTCCTCGCCACCATCACCCACCTCCCTCCTCACCCCGCATCTGGCCATGGTAGAGGGGGGGGGCAGTGAGCGTGCCACTCGCTGCTTCTGGGGGGTGACCCCCCTCGTCCCGTCGTCACAAACTTGCCACTTAGCGAGTGAAAGTGGTCACACAGAGGGGGGGGGGGACGGTAACGATGCAATCTTAATGCGTGATGGGGTAATTGGCGAACAAGTCATTGATTAATTACGTAATCCGTCGTGAGGTAATTTGCGATCGGGTAATTGGTGATGAGAGCATTGATGAGGTAATTAGTGATTAGGTAACGGTGGTGAGGTAATTGGTGATGAGGTAACGGTGATGAGGTAATCAGTGATGAGGTAATGGTGATGAGGTAATTGGTGATGAAATGTCGGTGATGAGGTAATCAGTGATGAGGTAACGGTGATGAGGTAATCAGTGATGGGGTAATGGTGATGAGGTAATTGGTGATGAAGTGACGGTGATGAGGTAATCAGTGATGGGGTAATGGTGATGAGGTAATTGGTGATGAAGTGACGGTGATGAGGTAATCAGTGATGGGGTAATGGTGATGAGGTAATCAGTGATGGGGTAATGGTGATGAGGTAACGGTGATGAGGTAATTGGTGATGAAGTGACGGTGATGAGGTAATCAGTGATGGGGTAATGGTGATGAGGTAATTGGTGATGAAGTGATTGGCGATGAGGTAAGGGGCCGTCCATAAATGACGTCACGCGATTTTGGACGATTTTGACCCCCCCCTCGTCACACGGCGTCACAAAAAGTCAGACCCCCCCTCAAATATGACGTCATAAAGCTCTGCCCCCCCCCCAAACCATATTTCCATTTTTACAATAAAACATTCTTCAAATCACTTTAAACTATTGTCATTTTAGTGCGTATTTAATGTGATGCTGCACTCTGACGTTGTAGGAGAAAGCATTGATTAAAAAGGAGGCGTTGGAAAGCTTAAATTTAGCATACAATTCACTTGAAAATATTCATCGTCTGACTATAATTGCAGATGTTCAGAATATTATATTGAAATTCTCTTATAATTATCATATATTAAAAGTAATTATAGCTATAAAAAATACGTGAAACTTTGTAGTGGAATGAAGCAAAATGTAGAGTACAATTATAACGATCACGTATTCATTCCACAGAATGAAAGCCCTGGTAGAATCATTAAAATAAAAATGTTGAATAACTAAATTTATGCTTCTCCATTCTCCGATGGAGAAGCAAAATGCTCCTTCATGGAATGAATAAAAGATGACCTTAGTCAATTTAAATAATCAAATAGTTAATAATTAAAATTAATCAAAATTAGTGTTATAACAGTTATATTTAATTAAGTAAAACGTGTTGTTTATATTTAGTTGCGCATTTTGATGTGACGTCACATTTCTCACCCTCCACCCTCGTCACGTATCGTCACACATCGTCACAAATGTCTGACCCCGCCCCCCCCAGATGCGTGACGTCATTATGGACGGCCTCTAATCCATGATGAAATTATTGTTGATGAGACCGAGTTAATGGGTTTATAACGCTGTCATTAGTGAGGGGTTACCACAGGAGGTAATGAGGCAGTTTTGTTTAATTATTGTAATTGATAATGAGGTTATGCTGTTGTAATTAATAATAATTATCGTCGTGAATATTATAATTGTTTAATCACCCCCCACCCATCACGCGCCATGTGCCCGTTTCCTGTCCGACGCCACGGACTCGGCAGTGGTTGGGCCTGGGGAGTGCCCGGAGGGACGACCACCACCACCACCGTGCATACCAGATGCTATAGGCTGCTGCGGGGCGACAGTGCTGGCTGCAGTGGTTGGTGCAGAACAATGAATTGTACTGTGCTTCTATGCTCCCCACCGTCACCAACCCCCGGTGAATTATAGTCACATATGCTCCGCGATCCTGCAAAGCTGTGAAAGGAGGCCGTCATCCAGCAGTGGATTGACCAAGGACTGCCAAACGCGTACAATAAATGAGTGTTTTATCCGTGACGAGAGTGGACGCGTGTCAACAAGCAATGGTGTGGCTTTAAGAGGCGCCTTGCACACGCTATACAATCGTGGGGCCTGTGGCGCAATGGATAACGCGTCTGACTACGGATCAGAAGATTGTAGGTTCGACTCCTGCCAGGCTCGATTTTTTATATTGTTTTTAATTGACTCACCGTAATGCGTTTTCTTTATTTATACGGAACGTCATTTACTAGCACGTCGCATAATTCGCGTTCGCATCCAACACGTAGATTGTGTTAAAATATAGTTTTACCGTTGTTAACCGAACCCAGTCTGGCACGTGTGATGTGCTGCCCCCTATGTGACGGCGTGGGGGCTGCATGCAATCCGCACTGGCCCAGGAGCTCCACCCAGAGACCTTGCGCTCAAATGAGCAGAGGCGGTGCTCTTCATCCCGTTTTCTTTATTTATACGGAACGTCATTTACTAGCACGTCGCATAATTCGCGTTCGCATCCAACACGTAGATTGTGTTAAAATATAGTTTTACCGTTGTTAACCGAACCCAGTCTGGCACGTGTGATGTGCTGCCCCCTATGTGACGGCGTGGGGGCTGCATGCAATCCGCACTGGCCCAGGAGCTCCACCCAGAGACCTTGCGCTCAAATGAGCAGAGGCGGTGCTCTTCATCCCGTTTTCTTTATTTATACGGAACGTCATTTACTAGCACGTCGCATAATTCGCGTTCGCATCCAACACGTAGATTGTGTTAAAATATAGTTTTACCGTTGTTAACCGAACCCAGTCTGGCACGTGTGATGTGCTGCCCCCTATGTGACGGCGTGGGGGCTGCATGCAATCCGCACTGGCCCAGGAGCTCCACCCAGAGACCTTGCGCTCAAATGAGCAGAGGCGGTGCTCTTCATCCCGTTTATAGCCCTTAGCCAGTGGTGGAAATTCCACGTTCCCAGGGCAGCAGTGAATGTATCGATGAGGGCGGAGACATGGCCGAACGGTAGCGCGTTCAAACATATCCTGAACGCAGAAGTGCCGGATTCAACCACTCTTTGATCCTCCTTACCAGCCGTGTGTCGATCATTCAACTTGAACGTGACATTTTTTTGAGCGACTGTTTTTGTCGTTTTCCGCCTTGCCCAAGCTATTTAGTGACTTACCTTTTTATTTGCACTCCTAGAGTTGTTTGTATTGCTTGTTATTAAAGCTCGCTGACCCATCCCCACTTGACATGCGAAAGAGCTTCAAAGCTCATCGGATTCCTCCTACAGTCGAAATATTATCATTCTGTTCACCGATTGTTACGGCGGCCCGCAGTTCGAAGGCAACGGCCGCCCTGATTAATACCGCGGGAGTGATAACCATTCCTCTCCGACACGCAGTCCCGCTTCACCATTGACGTTAAAGATCCTGGGACGTCATCGACAAAGTATGCCATTGTGCACCAGCATCTGAGGGTCCAGATTTGAAAATGACTCACAAATTACTCGTCGCAATGATAGTAATTATCACCGCTTACGACGAGCAGCCTCAGTTCCCAGGTTACTGTTGCAAATTTGTCTCCTTAGGGGCCGTCCATTAATGACGTCACGCGATTTTGGACGATTTTTTACCCACCCCCTCGTCACACGGCGTCACAAAAAAGTCAGACCCCCCCTCTCGAATATGACGTCACAAAGCTCTGCCCCCCCCAAAAGAAAAAAAACATGCTTCAAATCGCTTTAAACTATTGTCATTGAAGTGCGTATTTAATGTGGCGCTGCACTCTGATGTTGTACGAGAAAACATTAAGTCTATTTAATTGAGTAGAACGTGTCTCTATGTATTTAAAGTTGCGCATTTTGATGTGACGTCACATTTCTCAACCCCCCCCCCCCTCGTCACACATCGTCACAAATGTCTGACGCCCCCCCCCCCCTCCTAGGTGCGTGACGCCATTTATTGACGGCCCCTTATGGTATCTTGAGTTAACCAAAAGTAAACTTGAAACCCCTGTTGACTCTCGGGCTGCCACCAGTCTGGGCTTGACCCAGGCAGCCCGGGAGTTGACGTTTGTGTTGGGGTGGCAGGAATGTATTTGTACCGAGGTCTGGTGGCACTGCACGAGGTGAGGGGGCGAGTTCAGTGACACCACCGGCATCACCAGGCGCTCGGCGTGGCTTGTTGGGGGGTTTCCCGCCATCAGGAGACGCAATGTGGGAGCAGCTGCCACCAATTCTTTTTTAATGGGCCGAGAAATCGATCACAAGACAAGTGGTCGATTCTCTTTGGTTCTATTCGGTAAAGTCACGTGACTTTACCGAATACAACCAAAGAGTATGGATCCTTGCAGTCACGAAAGCTATAAATCTAGAAGTGGTCGATTACAATTCCCGATCGACTCATCATCGCAGTTCGACTCAAACCCCCTTTAATGAGCAGACTACAGCCCGTTACATTCAGACATCTTTCGAATTTATTTGAGACACCTTACAGATGTACGCAGTCGTGCCATTTTTAACCCACAGAGCAACATGGAATCATAACAAAATAAAAAAGCACAATTTATTTCTTCACTAATGGTGTTATGTTACAGAGAAAAGACGCACACTAGGCTTACATTTGCCCAAGCCTGCTGCTGAAGAGGTGGCATCAGTGGTGTCGTGTGGCAGGCACTGGTCCTGGTACAAAATAGTAAATGCACATCCCTTCCCCCATGTCTGCCTTCCAAACCCCTCCTCGAGGCCTGGATCCTAGGCCCCTACAGCCTGTGGGATACGGTGCAATTGCATTGCCTGTACACTCGATAGCCATGCCCATTGCTCTGTGGTGAAATTATGCAGTGGGAGGTTAAGAACGTGTTTGAAGGGGATGACTGCGCTGCAGAGATTGATATAATGGCTGATGATGGTGAATCTGCAATGCACATTGATCATGACCGATTATGAGGGGATTGAGCAGCTGAAGAGCGAGCAGCCTCGGTGGGTGAGGCAGTCCAAGTGGATGATCGCGAAGTCTGCGTTTGGTCGCCCACGCTCCGTCGCATGGTTCAGCTCTCGGGAGTCACGCTGCCGCGTCGACGGTACGAGCCGCAAGCGGCAGCACCGACTTCGCGTCGCCGGCCCCCCCTCCTTGCTCTCCGCGATGGCTCGGGGCCCAGACCACGGCCGCCTTGGTCACGCCGCGTTCTTCCTGAACTCCCGGAGCGCCCACTTCTTGTTGTCGATGGCATCGCGCAGCTGCGTGTACTCCTGCACGAGCCGCTCGAAATCGGGCCCCAGCGTCCCGTACGCGGCCAGCTCGCCGCTCACCCGTGCCTGCTCCTTCTTCTGTGTGGCCATGGCGACCTCCAGCTCTCTCCTACGGCATCGGGGAAAACGGCTGCTGTGCGAGCGACGTTGACGACCCGAAGCGTTTCGTCAGCGGCGCGGTCGTTCGATGCCGCGTCCCGTGACCCTGTGGCCAATTCGACGGGAATACTCCCGATCGGTTGGATCTCGGACGCGAAGCGAGGTCGAGTCTGGATAGTGTTTGGATGGGCAACCACCGTGCATTTGGACCAGGATGCCGGCATACACGGTCTGCTATTTCAGAATAACCTTGTCGCGGCGGTTTGCGGACTGTGCTACATGGCGGTCAGCAGAGGGCAGTGCGGCAAAATCGATTGCATTGCTTCACTTCTCTCATTGCACGTGTGTGCACGTGACCTGCCTTTACCCCTGCACTGACCAGCGTGGTGAAGTACGGTGAAATAACCCCCGCCACCCGCACGGCGTGAGAAGCAACTCATCCAGCAGTGGATTAACAAAAGGGTTGTAAACGTCATCTTCAAACACATGGCTGGTGTTAACTGATAACGGTGCGAGGTGATTTATAATTACATGGAAAATCCAGAAAATGTTGACGTTTGCACCACGTACTTGATGATCTTGTGGGCCTGCACCTTGTCGGGGGTGTATGTATCACACAGAATATTCAGTTCCTCGAGCCTGCGGTGCGGACAGAGCGGAACTCTTGAGCATAATCCCCAACACATCCACCCGACTGTAATAAAAAACCTACATTTTTATAAACAATCATTTATAACACGGCATTCTTACAGCGGCGCAAAACTATCGTGAAAGCGCAGTGGTGGAATTTCCACATTCCGATAGAAGGGGCGAGTTTTGTCCATAGGACAACCACTGTTGATAGTCTGCCAGTAGAAGGCGATGTTGCTACGTTGTTGTACAAAATACGGTAGTTTGCAGATAACTTTCTCCAATCTGGAAAATGGACACTGTGACCTCAGCACTTATTCGCTCACTTTTTTTTCATAACATCACGGGATCTTTAACGTCCACTGTTGTAGTCGATTAATTTCGGGTAAGGTCCATTGAGCTAAGGCAATATTTTTCAATGGCAACCAGGCAGATGGCGCATATTATTCTTGGTTAATACAGCTGCAAGGCGAACGGGAGGCGAGTGGTTTGCGAGGCCCTCACCGCAGCTTGAGGCACATGGTCTTGTGCTTGGCCTGCAGGTAGGCCACCTTCACGGCGTCACTCTCGGCCTGACGCGACAGGCGGTGGTCTTGCAGCATTTTCTCCAGCACCGCCGTGGAGGCCTGCAGCGTCTACAAATACGGGTCATCAGCTCACTTGGTCAGCGCTCGCAGCACACACACACCAGACCCTAGGCTCACTCTAATACCTCTTTTTCACTAGATAACTGAACCGCGCTGGGGCCGCGCCCAGCCACCCTGACACGGCTCAGGAGGTGCCAAAAGCCGGGCCGTGCCACTATCGCACGCAATTAATCTGTTGAGATGTGTGTGGATAATGCAGCGTCGCGATGTTCTCAGTTTGAGTAACGTCACACGCGGTTAACACATGACCGTGCTCTTCCCCATCCTTCCAATAGAGCGGTAAATCACCACATTTCCTTCAGAGCTTCACAAGAGTTGTTACCCGCAAGCATATGGAGCAAGCGCGTGGAGGAGGCACCTTGAGGTGGGTGCTGACGTGAGTATCGTGCGCGATCCGCAGCTCGCACAGCCGAGCGGCGCCGCCTTGCACGGCCTGCTGCTCGGCACGCACCAGCTCGTGCAAGCGGCACGCCTTGGCCAGGCGCAGTGCATCGCTCTCCGCGTCCCCTGTGCGCAGCACACGGCAGAACCGCCAAGTAACTTGTAGGTATGTATGTTGAACTTCTTTCGCACCATACGTAGCCAACTGTGCTAATCGGAGGTGCAACTTGGGACACTGCGGCGTCGACAATCTGCTGCCAAAGGTCACGCCTGAAGCCTTCAGGGGACGCGGACTCGTTGAGAGTTGCAAGTATTTCTGCAGAATAGGGCTGGGAAGCCAATGGCCCTGCGGCTTCATTTCACACGACGGCCCGTGGTCACTTGAGACCTGCCACTTTGTAACGGCATGCAAACAAAATGTATCCATCACTGCATCTTAGCCCAACTGGTTCGATGCAAGAGGGAAAATATGTTCAAAGCGGTGATGACACTAATTTGTAATTTTAGCACCATTCTCAGTCGCTTCTGCCACTCAAAGGGCCTCTTTATACACGGTTGACACACACGTTATTATTGGGAGTTTTTGTGTAAATGTGTGCCCCTGCCAAAGGTGCTAGAAAGTCCAATTCAGCCCTCGATGAGAAGGTTCCGCAACGTTGCTGTAGAGGATGCGGTTGAGTCGGGGCTTCACTGGCTGCCGTGTGAGATTGCGAAGTCTGGCTCTGCTGGACCTCACCCTGCGCCTTCTCTGGACTGAAGTAGTAGTAGAGAGACAAACACTTCTGGTTCAACTTCTGCTCCAACTCCTGGGCCAGCCTGTCCTTCATCTTATTCTGCTCCTGCAAACACGACGAGAACACAATAGTTGTAACGATCACTGTTTACAGCCATTTGCCAATCCGCTGTTGGATAAAGGTCTAAGCACGCCATGTCGTGCATGGCCGTTGTTTGAGCCGTATTTCACATGCTGGTCAATGCGGGTTGGTCAAGAGGGCACCTGGGACTTCTTCATATATCGCTCTCAACTGGCATTAGCCGTGGTCAGGACTGGAATCCGGGTTGCCAGATTCATGGCACGGTGTGCTAAGCACTCCGTTGCCGCTCGAGAGTGGTGAGTTATTCACGCCAGACTGCGCTGTATCGTGTACACAGCTGCCTGCCTGCTGAACGTGCCAGTGCCGTTTGATTAGAAGTACGAGCCCCCAGCACTGGCAACAGTGTGTGCTGAAGTGTGGTGAATGGTGGAGTGATTCCACAGTGGTTAGCGACGTGTGCGAAGAACCTGGCGACCTGAGTTTGATTTCCCGGCTGTGGTTAACATCAGCAAGAGCGATGGCAGAACTGGTCTCTGGCCTTGCTTGCTTAGACTCGGCCCTAAATAAGTGCGGCGTCTAAACATCACTATCGGGGAGACAAAGGTGGCCGGGTGTTTCACATGGCTACGCCACCCCCACCTGCTGCGGCAACCTTGAAAGGCGCTCGCCAACAGCACTTTCGACAACATTAACTTTAGCCGACAAGATCAACTCATCGCCCCGGCCATCCTGCAGAGTGGCCGCACCTGAGCATTGGGCAGCAGCTGGCGGAGGTCGTCGCGGTGCAGCCTCAGCAGGGGCGGCTTGTCCTCTCTGTCGGAGTCCGTCCCGAGCAGACCGATGCTCTCCGTGACGAAGAGGCACTGCTCCAGTGTCTGGAAAAACTGCACGGCAGGAAAGCGCAACGACAGGCGGATAGAGGGGTCACCATTTCACACGCATCCGACAACCGCTCAACCTCGTCGCAGGATGCTTCACAACATGGAGTACATGAATAATAATACTAGTGCATAAAGTTCGTTAAAGTCTCACTTCACAAAGAATATTTTATATTCCTGACAAATCCAGCACTGTGGAGGTAGGGGTTGCTGGATCAGATAAATGTGGTGAAACTGCTTTCCCGTGATCATCATGGAGGTGTTATACCCTGGCTCGCCAGGAGAAGGCAGTACTGCAGGTGGACTAATCACCCCCTGTTTCCATCTGTACGGGGATGGTGTTGCCTCCATCACACAAGTTGGTGCTCCAGTTTCCTCCCACACGTATAATAAACACTCATCATTAATTGGCTGAATACATCTTTAAAGAAAAACCCAAAAGCAGGATCCTCCTGAAAGAGTCCTACGCCTCAGCATGTCTCTCCTGGAATATAAACAAATAGACCGTACAAGTAAAGCCCGAGAGTCAATCCCCTGTTGGATGAAGGCCTCTCAATGCTGTGTGGTTCGTGTGGGGTTACTTGACCACACTTCATCGCACTGGTCAGTGCGGGTTTGTGAAGGTGTGTAGCATAGACGTAGGAGCATTGAAGCACAGTACAACTGATTTTGCTGCACGGCCCACACAGTCCCCACGGCTTCCGAGATCTGACGAGAGCGTGTAAATTCTGGGTGGTTTGGTCGTAGGCGCGTGATTATTCCTGGAAACGTTCAAATTGACGCGTTCCATGGCGTGTGCGAATACATTACGCATTTGTCCTCGGAGGTGGCAACGTTGTTCCCAATCCGCATTTTGAGGTCACGCAAAATATCCTGGATCTCATCATACAGCACCTTCCCCTTGAGCCAGGCCACCTTGTGGGAATTCATCTCCTTCTCAGCCTGGCACCACACACCAATGACACCATCAATACCAATGACACCGACAAAATCAATGACACCGTCAAAAACGCGCCTGTACTTACACCACATAACCGTGATGACACCATCACCTCAAACCACCAGTCACATCGAAATATCAGCGCCAACAATTCGACATAACCACCACTCGCACACCCCAAAACCCACGCACCGCTACACCCACACCCAAAGCCACACCCGCCACCACCACTCACGTCGCCCTCACTCCACGGGGCAACGCGCACGCGGCCCGCACCTCCTGCACGCTGCGCCCGAGCGCCACGCGCCGCGCGAGGCTCCCCGCGGCCCGGGAGACGTCCAGCAGCAGCCTCGAGACCTCGGGCTCCGTGCCCGCGAGGAGCAGCAGTGGCTCGAGCTCCGGGAAGTCTGCGCCCGACGCGGCGGCTCGCGGCGCCGTCCCCGTCAGCTCGGGCGCCAGAGCCTGGCCACCGTCTCGGTGGCGACGGGGCAGCAGACCCGGCCACCTCGCCCTGCTGCTGCTGCCTGGAGTGGGCGGAGGACAACATCGGGCACAACGTTTGCTTGCACTCTTTGCTTGCGTTGTACTCCTTGAGTGTGTTGCACTCCTTGCTTGTGTTGCACAGAACAACCGTGAGATGTGGCGGAGAGGGCTTGGGGAGGCCTTCACCCAACAGCGGAACGAGCATGGTCGGTGATGGTGGGGGTACAGCACCTTGAGCCGCTGGTCGCTCCATCGCCGCCTTGACCGCAGGGAACGGGACGAACGGGAGGAATGAGAGTGACGGGAGGAATGAGAGTGGCGGGAGGAATGAGAGTGACTAAAAGAATGAAAGTAACGGGAGGAATGAGTTTTCGGGATCGGAACAGCGACTTGAGTTTCCCGCCGACTCCCACAGTGCATCACGTGACTACGGTAGCCCGCGTGCACGGGAGGGGGTTGTCGGGGGGGGAACGAACACGTGAAACGCGATTCGTAAATGTGAGTGAGGGTCTGCGTAAATCATACAGTACTGTACAACACCAAATGTACAGGTGAAGGATGCATAGAGTAATCGATTAATGATGACGATTAATAATTTATTGAGTGTGACAATGACGATCGTGATGATGATTAACATGAATCGATTAAAGTTAAAATTATTAACTGCTCAAATCAGTGCAGAAATATTGGGTTGGTACGAGTCCCCTACAAACATCCTTGGGCCAGTGATTTGAGTTCCACATTTCTATGACAGGGACAGGTCTATCCGTTGGACAACCACTGTAGAATTCCCCACAAAGCAGTACTCTATCAACCTCGAGCGGCTCAAAGTCAATCCCCAACCAGGATCTGAACTCTCGTAATGATAAGTTTGCTCTCCCACAGACATGTGGGCGGTTAATCAGTGTGCAGATCGATGGCCATCGTGATTATGAAACAACGATGACGCTCGAGTCCACCCGCTGGGAGCCCGCTCGCATCGCGTGCGTTCACGTCTTAATCCGCACGCGTGACCTGGCCGGGTTCAGCCAACGACAACGGCACAGGGCGATACCAAAATTAACACGACGACGATGACGACGATGTTGATGATGACGGGCACGGGTGGTGTTTCAAGGCCCCCCCCCCCGGTCACCCGCTAACAGCGGCCCCGGCTTGTCCAGCCGTGCCGACTTTCATCGGAAGGGCAGCGCCCGTGCTCGAGCCGTCACGGCGGAATGCGCGTGTGTGTGACGAGGTCTCGTTACCGGCACCGCGCTAAATAAAGACGCGGAGACACTGACCCCTGCCACCGACTCACAGCCCCGGCTCCCACCACAACCCCATCGTCATCACCGGCAGACACGCTCGATCCACTGCTGGATGAATGTCTCCTCCCCCAGCCACCCACCCCACCCCGCCCCCCCGAGGGTCTCAGCATCTGCGAAGGAGTAATCCACCCAGCCACCTGCACGCGAGGGGCTTTGATCGCTCCATCTCCGCGGTGGGCGTACCTCTGAAGACGCGTTTCATCCCCCCCGACACCCCCACCGTGTTTTGTCTACCTGCACGACTACAACCCGTCTGTCGACCCACTGCAGAGCGAGAGCAGTGGTCGGTGCGAATTGCGGAACGCAACGCAACGCCTGTGCTTTGCTCCGTGGCGGTCAGCCAGCCCGGGACATTGTCCAGGCCGCGCCCTGCTGAGCCTGCGGGCTTGGCGATGCAGCCACCGTCTCTCGTGGCCCACGGCTCCGGGCGAACCTCCGGGCTGTGCTGCGAGAGGCGCCTGGCGCGGTGGGCAGGGTGGGGAGGGCGGCTGAGTGAAGAGAGCGAGTGGAGGGGGCTGAGTGTGCAGTAAGAGGGGGGGGGGGTGATTGAGTGTGTGAAGGAGGAGGGGGGGCTGAGCGTGTGAAGAGGGGGGCTTTGAGTGTTTAAAGGGGGGGGGGCGGGGCTGAGTGCGTGAAATGGGGGGTGTATGAAGAAGGGGGGGGCTGAGTGAATGTGCAAAGAGGGTGGGGGGCTTAGTGAGTAAAGAGGAGGGAGGCTGAGTATGAACAGGGGGGGCTCAGTGAGTGTGTGAAGAGGGGGAGCTCAGTGAGTACAGGGGGGGGGGCTCAGTGAGTGTGTGAAGAGGGGGAGCTCAGTGAGTGCAGGGGGGGGGCTCAGTGAGTGTGTGAAGAGGGGGGGCTCAGTGAGTGTGTGAAGAGGGGGAGCTCAGTGAGTGTGTGAAGAGGGGAGGGGGGCTCAGTGAGTGCTTGAAGAGGGGAGGGGGCTGAGTGTGTGGGAGCGGAATGCAAAGAATGCGCGCGCCGGTGATGTTTATCGCCACGTGCGCTCGCAAAACGTCACGAGGGAGACAAAGACGGAAGCGAGGACGGGTTGAAGAGGGAGGTGGTGAGGGGTATCGCTATGCCCGTGCAAAGACAAAGATCCCCCGTATAGCCTGAACAGACGGTAGGGCAAGTGCTGCTAGCGAGCAGCACCTATGAAGGCCGGCACTGTGGCACACGAGGGGGTGGGTGGCCAGCACCACGCCCGGTCGCCTTTGTCTCCCCAGTGGCGATGTTTACGCACCGCACCAGGTCCTAATTTGAGGCCGAGTCGATCTAGGGGGTGCCCAGGACCGATTCAGACAATCGTCACCGGTGTTGGCCGTGAGCGGGACTTGAACTCGGCTCGCCGGGTTCGTAGCGCATCGTAGCGCTAACCGCTACACCACCACCACGACAAAGCCCGTACACGCACACACGCGCAAGCCATACAGCTGGGTGTGTCGCACCCTCACCCTCCCCATGCACCTTCCTTCGTTCCCTGCTGCAGAGCAATTCCCGCTGCTTCACTGTGGGACCGATATTTTATGACACCATCCACTAACTACACTCGGGAACCTGGATGAATCACAGGCAGGGTTTTGGTTTTCCCAGGATCGTCGTCTTGTCCATGAAGCTTGTCCTGGGAAATCCGCAAGTCTTCCCGAGTCGCTAAACATTAAAAGTGCCTGTTTTCTGAGTGTCATAATAATAATAGGGCACCACTCAAGGAAATGAAGGCATTGCCACGTGGTTCTCCCTTCCACAATGACTGGGAGACGTTCTTTCCACGATGGGTCCCTGGTTTCTGTTATCTGAAAGAGGTGGCAACTCAAATCCCAGAACGGATGCCTGAATTCGTACACCTGGGGTCTCAGCAGCTCGCTCAGTGGCCTCCGCCCTCCGAACCACCGCCGGTCGTCCGCCTCGAGACCTCTACGCGGACGACGCCGACGGCGGGGAGCCCCCGGGACTTTGCGAAGTCGCGGTTCCATCCGGGGAGCAAAGGTAGCGGGCGCGTTGGCGGTGGCGCTACGGTTCCGAGCGCGGCGTGTGAATGAGTAACAGGGCAGCGAGGTGTTACCGGGTTTATAAATAGCCGAGTTCCGTTGGTAATAGGGCCCGCGTGTTCCAGCGTCAGGACGGCGGCTTGTGCTGCCGCGACTAATAACGTGGCGGTGTTCCACTCGCCGAGCCGCCACGGAACATCAAACGGCACACGCGGCCGGTCTGCTCCTCCGGCACTCGTGGTGGACAACCGGGAACATCCCACAACTACCTCCACGTGAACGCCGAGAGACAACCGCTGAACATGTACACGCGCACACAGGTGGACGCTGACGAGCGAGCGCCCCCCCCAAACCCCCCACGGTATGGAAGAAGACACCCAGGCGCAGGGCTGAGCGGCAGCGCTGATGGATGAGACGCTTCGAGTACAAAATTCTAACGTTTATTCAAAATACAAGAATTTTTTATTCATCCTAATTATATTAATTTGATTCTCTTTAAATTAAAATACCTCCACCACCACACACTCGACTCGGTACCAACAACACCTTTAATTTAGCGCGACAACCTCGTCTGGGTGCACTATAATTTAAACAAACTGCCGCGGTGTCCACGCAAAATAAAAATATTAAAAACGACGCCCGCTGAAGCGCCTGTTCTCCAGATGCGCTCGGAGAGCGGAGCCACGTGAGGCTCGACAGCAAGTGCAGCATGTGCAGCTTGTGCAGCATGTACAGCTGGTGCAGCATGTACAGCATGTGCAGCCTGTGCAGCATGTACAGCCAGTGCAGCAGGTGTAGCATGTGCAGCTTGTGCAGCGCGTGCAGCGTGTGCAGCTTGTGCAGCAGGTGCAGCAAGCGCAGCAGGTGAGGGACCCTGCCGTCTCACACTTCGTTCCCAGATTCACGGCAGGAAGTCAACCGCGGGACAATTAACTCGGTCAACAGCCGGAGGGAGGCGATCGGGTGAGCCTCCGTCCAGAAGCACGGACGGGGCGGCGTCCCGGGTGGCAGCAGGCGGGGCGTCGTTTCTTTCCGCTTTCTCCATTTTTGCCGGCGGTCCAGAGACCGAGGCGGTGACGGAGCCGAGCGGTAGCGCGTTCGCCGTTCGCCAGAAGAGGTTTGCACCTTCGAAGCCGGCGGCCAAAAGTGTGGGCCACGCGTGCTGCCGCCACGCCACAAATGTGATCAACTACTCGCAAATTACTGAATCCCTATTCACACACAGCAACATCGCCCCCCACTGGCAGGCTGACCGCCCACTTGCAGGCCGGTGCCGCGTTCATCTTGTGCCGCACAGGGACAGCTGCCACCGGGGATCCCTCGCGGTTCGACTGAAGCGCACAGGAGGAGGCACCGGTATAAGATTGAGCGGCGACAGTGACGACGACGGCCACGGCCACGCAGCCGACCGGCGCCGGGGTCACGGCGAGACGGCGTCGTTCACGGCGACGCGCTACTGCCGCCCGCCGGCTCCCTCCGCTGCAGGTGGCAGTGGTGGCACAGCAGGCGCCCGCCGAGCGGATAGCACCGTCGCCCCTCCTCGTCGTTCAACTGCATCTTGCAGCTCTGTGGGGGCGGCAGGATGGGAACTCGGCACAGTCGGCTAGCGGCGCTGCCCATGGCGACCGGGGCAGCGCCCACGCTCGTGGTCACAGGCGACCTTTGCTCGCTGCCGCACCGGTGTCAGAGAACTCACATCACCCCACAAATGTTGTTTTCCCATGAAATAATATTCCTGAGTATTCCCGACTGCATCGGTTCCCTTCTGAATGTTCGTGCCCCTAAAGGTATTTTAAACAGGTTACCCATGCAGTCGATATCTATGATTTCAACAAAAACCTTAAAATTAAAGCCCCCTTTCAAACTCGTGAAGGAGGTGCCCAGTTTGCAGTGTCGTTTTACTTACTCAGAGCGTCTGGTCGGTCCGAACTTTGTCCGAACAGATGCACTCTTTAAAGGTTTCCTGGGCAGAAACTATCCCAAATTAGTAAACCTAAATCCTAACCCTAAATAAGCCTAACATAAACTAACCCTAACTACCTAACTAACCTTAACACGAATATACTTACCCTAAACATATCCCTAACTGTTGGGAACAAACACTCATTTACCTTGGGGAACAAACACTTATTTACCTTGGGGCACAAACACTCATTTACCTTGGAGTACAAACACTCATTTACCTTGGGGTATAAACACTCATTTACCTTGGGGTACAAACACTCATTTACCTTGGGGTACAAACACTCATTTACCTTGGGGTACAAACACTCATTTACCTCTCATTTACCTTGGGGAACAAACACTTATTTACCTTGGGGCACAAACACTCATTTACCTTGGGGTACAAACACTCATTTACCTTGGGGGACAAACACTCATTTACCTCTCATTTACCTTGGGAAACAAACACTTATTTACCTTGGGGTACAAACACTCATTTACCTTGGGGAACAAACACTTATTTACCTTGGGGCACAAACACTCATTTAACTTGGGGTACAAACACTCATTTACCTTGGGGTATAAACACTCATTTACCTTGGGGTACAAACACTCATTTACCTCTCATTTACCTTGGGGAACAAACACTCATTTACCTTGGGGTACAAACACTTACTTACCTTGGGGTACAAACACTCATTTACCTTGGGGTACAAACACTCATTTACCTTGGGGTACAAACACTCATTTACCTTGGGGTATTAACACTCATTTACATTGGGATACAAACGCTCATTTACCTCTCATTTACCTTGGGGAACAAACACTCATTTACGTTGGGGTACAGCTGTCCACTGGACAGCTGTTTCCTGGGGGGGATCAAATCAGCCTCGGGGAACCACGTTTGGTGCACAGGGGCAGCCCCGGTCTGGTCGTGGCAGTGGTGCCGACGGTGGTGGCGGTGGTGGTGGCGGTGGTGAATGGTGATGGTGGTGGTTATGCGTTACCTCGCAGTGGTAGCACTCCACGTGGTAGTCTCTGTCCATGGACACCACACGGATCACCTCCTCCGAACCCTGCACCACCGAGAAACAACCGCACCGAGCCACAACCTGACCGTGACACAACCGCACCGAGCCACAACCTGACCGTGACACAACCGCACCGTGACACAACCGCACCGAGCCACAACCTGACCGTGACACAACCGCACCGAGCCACAACCTGACCGTGACACAACCTGACCGTGACACAACCGCACCGAGCCACAACCTGACCGTGACACAACCGCACCGTGACACAACCTGACCGTGACACAACCGCACCGTGACACAACCGCACCGTGACACAACCTGACCGTGACACAACCTGACCGTGACACAACCGCACCGAGCCACAACCTGACCGTGACACAACCGCACCGTGACACAACCGCACCGTGACACAACCTGACCGTGACACAACCGCACCGAGCCACAACCTGACCGTGACACAACCTGACCGTGACACAACCTGACCGTGACACAACCGCACCGTGACACAACCTGACCGTGACACAACCGCACCGTGACACAACCGCACCGTGACACAACCTGACCGTGACACAACCTGACCGTGACACAACCGCACCGAGCCACAACCTGACCGTGACACAACCGCACCATGACACAACCTGACCGTGACACAACCGCACCGAGCCACAACCTGACCGTGACACAACCTGACCGTGACACAACCGCACCGTGACACAACCATGTGGAGGTTGGCGAGTCAGCCAGTGGACAGCTTCAGTGGTCTATGTGGTCCATGGTTTCAGACTTACGACTCACATAGTGACCCACAGCCTCACAGAGACCCATAGACTCACATAGAGACCTACAGTCTCATTTAGACACCCATAGCCTCACATGATGATCCATAGCTTCACTCGGACTGTGCGGTGCACGGCTTTAGATCAGCGATCGCAGTCGCACTCTGGGGTCATCCTCCATCGTCCATCGATGCAGGAGGAGACGGCCGCGAATTACTGAACAAGTTAACGAGCACTCTGCCCCTGTGAACGCGCCCTCTGACCTGGTTAGGGAGGATGGGGAGGCCGCAAGCCGCGCATTTCGGGGCGAACGTCCTGCGCACACACGCACGCGCGCGCACACGCGCACACACACGTACACACACGCGCATACACACGTACACACACACGCACACACACGCGACAAGCACACACGCGAAACACGCAGCAGTGTTGTCACCGCGGTCGCAACTCCGACGTGAATAATCAAACACGCACGCATGCACGCTCATGCGCACACACGCACTCGCGCACGTGCACACGCACGCGCACACATGCAGCATGTGTCTGTGGCCAGTGATTTGCGTTTTACCTGGATCTGCGCATCAGCAGGCGCCACACAGCCAGAGCCACATGCAAAGAAAACATTGTTAGCCAGTGCTCGGTTAGCCACACAGCGCCAGCCACACCGCCCACAGTGCGAGCCAGCCAGCCCACGGCAGTTAGAACACCCATCCCAGGGTGATAGAACCCCCAGCCCACGGTGTTATAGCACCAAGCCCACGGTGTTAGAACCCCCAGCCCACGGCAGTCAGAACACCCAACTCATTGTGTTAGAACACCCATCCCAGGGTGTTAGAACACCCATCCCAGGGTGTTAGAACACCCAGCTCAATGTGTTAGAACACCCAGTCCACGGCGTTAGAACACCCAGCCCAATGTGTTAGAACACCCAGCCTACGGCGTTAGAACACCCAGTCCACGGTGTTAGAACACCCAGCCTACGGCGTTAGAACACCCAGTCCACGGCGTTATAACACCCAGCCCAATGTGTTAGAACACCCAGCCTACGGCGTTAGAACACCCAGTCCACGGTGTTAGAACACTACTATTTAGTCACATGCCACCTAATCCCAGTCTTTCAGCGACCCAGAAAATATTCGGTGAGATATTGAGCCCTGGTCGAGCATTCAGTAGTTCTGGTGGTTGTCACTCAACTCCTCTGGCACAGAGGCTGTCGGGCAGGGGCTATGGCAATGCTTGCTAAGCTTTATCAGAGGCCACAGTCTGCCCGTAGGGCCTCTGATTAAGCACAATTAAATAATTTGCAGTGAATTTCCCAAAACGTGACAAAGTTTAGACCGTGACGCCAGAACACAATGGCTTAAAGATAAAAAATTGACGTCGGGGGATCGTTAGCATCTGCTGCACAACATATATCGTCACGTAATTTTTTTCGCTCTCGTAAACACGCCCGGCAGCATTAACCAGGGCGGCCGCCGGGCTCGAACCGCCCCGCAGAGACGACGCGAGCGACGGCACGGGCAGGGACCCCTCCCCCCGTGGGGCCCACCGGTGGTAGTCCTGCACACAATAGACCCGGTGGTCGCGGTCGACGGTGAAGGGGACCCCGTCCAGGCACTCGTTGCAGACGACGCAGCGGAAGCACGTCGGGTGGTAGGACTTCCCCACGGCCTGCAGGATCTGACCGCCGGCACGACACGACCCGGCACACCGCATCCAGTATATCTCTCCCTCTGGCTGCCAGTCACATGTTCATTTCTTTACAACTGCTCTTTGTGTTTAGTTTGTTGTCCTTCAAACGGTACCTCCGATGAGCACGGTTGGCTACGCACGGTGCGAAAAAAGTTCAACATACATACCGCCTAGGACTTCAGTCTTGGGAGGACAAATATTCACACCGGGCATGATCGTGAAGAATGCCAGTTTAATGGCGGAGTTGTTTTTATTGCTAGAATTTGCTGTTGGTGTTACTTCAACACGAGATGAAGAATCAATTTGCAATTCCAGCAGAGCAGTGCAACCCCTTCGTATTGGAGATCGGCCCATGGAAGCGGATATCACAGAGGTACCTCCGAGAACCCTTCAAGTGAACTCATAGATTTGGGGGTGGAACTCCCCACTCGCTCTGCATATGAGAGTACTGATATATTTAATTCTCAGTGCTGGAATTTGCTAAAGTTGAATGAGAACCAATCATTGGTGACCGGGCCAAGATCATCAACTGGCTGCACTTGAGAACCCGGTTGAATCAGGGGCAGTGGCTGGAACCGGAACTGGAACCCAGGGTCTCAGCGTCGCCAGCTCCACGTGCCTGACCTCTGAGTCACCCGGTAAACCTCGCGGCGTCTCATCACTCTCCAGAGAGCGTTGGCATTCGGACGCTCGCTCCCCTTTTCTCTTCTTCCCTCTGGCGAGGCGCAGGCCGGTACAGTGCTCGTGCCGTGCCCATTGTTCGCGCCAGGCTCAGCCGCCCCACTCAGGTTCTCCACTGTATTCAGCGCAAATTCCTGAGGCTCAACGAGCCATGAAAGAGAGACCCCCTGCCGCCAACTTAAGATGCAGAAATGCGACTGGTTATCTCGGGCGGGGGCGCACGGTTACCGACCCTGCGGAGGGCAGGGTTCACGGCGGGCGTGCCCAGCGGGCCCGAGGGATGTAACGAAGAGGGGGGGGGGGGGTACGCGTTGCGATGCTGGCGGCGCGGCGACCACCGGGGACCGAGATTCGTGGCGGGGGGAAGTGGCACCGGCGGGGGCTCCGCCTTGGGACGTGGCACGGAAGGGCGAGGCAGCCCCCGCGATAAACCACGAATCCCCAGGGCAGAGGCGCCCCTGTTTTTCCGAAATAAATAATGAGCATTTGGAAATTCAGAGTGATTTCCTGCTGCTCAAAGGAGCTTTGAGGCGGGGCCCATCTCCTGTTTACATCCTTGAGCCAGTGGTGGAAATTCCACATTCCTATGGCAGGGGCGCGTCTGTCCAAAAGACGACCACAAAAGTGATACTTGTTTTATCGACCACGGGAGGATGATGGGCCGAGCCAACACCCACACAGGATTTCAATGGGAAAGTTATGATTGCTCTACCGCTGAGCCACCCACCATCCTCCTCGGGGTTGATAAAATAAGCACCACTTTTTGGAGAAGTCAATAGTGGTTGTCCTGTGGATAGGAATGTAGTATTCCAACCACTGGCTCTGTTGGACGGTAGACAGCAGATGAGCACCAATGGCCCGGCGGTCGTTTGAGCAGCTGGAAACCACTGAGACTTCTGCCCCATGACGGCGTACAAGCCGGGTGCCTCTGCGCCCTCCCGCGTCGTCGTCGTCGTGCCATCGCCACGCCGTCGCACCGCACGGCGCTGGCGAGCCGACGGCTCCGTGCGGAGGACAGAGCGGGCCTCACCGTCTCCATGATCAGGTGGCCGCACTCAAAGCACTTGTCCGCGTTCTGCTGGAAGCCGGAGTACTGCGCGACAAGGAGTGGGGAGGGGGGAAGAAAACACTCGCAGCGTCAGGGTCGGGCCGCGTGTCGAGCATCGCCTCTCCTGTAGGAGGAAGACCGGTGGATACAAGGAGAGGCTCCCTCGATCCGGCTCCTGAGGATGCCGCAGTAGTGCGTGGCAAAAGCTTGACGGAAGAAATGCTCGACACGCGGCCGAAACCCCGAACATCACGCTCGGTTCGCCGTGCCACGTCACAGAAGCAGACCACTTACAACATTGAGAAACATTCTAGATTTGAAGCTTTCGTGACTGCCAGGATCCATACTCTTTGGTTCTATTCGGTAAAGTCACGTAGGTAAAAAATAAAACAACAAAAATCACTGATTTTTCACTGATTTTTGTTGTTCACTGATTTTTGTTGTTTTATTTTTTACCTACGTGACTTTACCGAATAGAACCAAAGAGTATTGAGAAACATCCCACACGAGAAAGGTCATTCTCCTCTGCTGACCTTCACAATCTGGAAATCCCTTCTGCCAGCCACCTGTGCTAATGAATCCATGCCTCATTTTCACAGAGACTTACGCAGAGACCCATAGATTCACAAAGAGACCCATAGACTCATAAAATGCCCACAAACTCACACAGAGATCTGCATGCTCACCGTTTCTGCACAACACCATTTGGTCACATTTAGACACTACGTACATCCACGTCGCACTGAAGAGGATGTCACCCAAAGACCCACAGCCTGGCACACAGAGACCTACGAACTCCGCTCCCTACAAAACAAATAGCATCGACCACTTGCGCACGGCGTCCAGAGACGCGGTCACACACGGACACCGTTTACAAAGTCCACGCTGCACCATAACATGCATACATACGTAACGCGCGTTTCCTAACTCGCTCCACTTAGCCGCCCCAGTCCACCCGGCACTCACCATCGCAGTTTAGCAGTGACCGTGTGCTACCCAACACCAGCGGGTCCACGACTCCTACCCCATCGCAATCCCCACCACCCTGGGCCCCCTACCCCCCCTCTCCCGCCCGCATGGCGGTGCGCATGAGAAGCTAATTTAGCGCTTGTCTGCTTTCCAGAAACGGCAGCGGGGTAAACAGGAGCCTGGCGTGGGGAGCTGTGCGCTGCTGGCACGGTGTTTGCGCATAGCGGCGCTGGCTGTTGACAGCTGCCATCCGACATGGTCGAAGCAACGTGTTATCGTATTAATCTATTTATGCCATGTTTATATTTCTCGATAGGGCACGATAACCTCGTCTCTCAAGCCGCGATCGTCGCGCCGCCGCGCCACGGGATTCGGAAAGACTTCTGAAAATGTTGCCGCGTTGCCGTTGTACCGTTATGTATTGTCCGGATTTATAAGATGCCCCGTAAAGTGAGACGTACCCTAAAGTTCTTCTGGACAACAACGACAGCCGCCATTCGCCACTAAGTGGCGGTGACATCACCACAGCACTTGTGCCAGGCTAGGTGCACGTGAGGTGCGGAAGGCTCTCGCTGCTGGCAGGAGGTCGCGGGACAGACCCAGGTGTATGGGTAAAAAATTGCTGAAAGGTGCACCACCTGTGATTCCCACGTGCCAACTGGCACAAATCTGGAGACTCACTTACCGCACGCAAAGAAGCACCCCCAACCCTTGTGAGAGAAAGTGCGCCCCATAAGCGGGAGAATGCGGTGGGCATGCCCGCACGTGGTACTCACCAGATAGTCCTCTTCGCAGTAGACCCTCCCGTTGACGTTGTAGAAGGCCTTCCCGCGCAGGCGTCTGCCTGGAAGTCGAACGTGACAACAAACGGCGTCACAAGGATGCGCGCCCGGCCGGGTGGTGCAGCGTGGGAGCGAGCGGCTTGCAATCAGAAGAGCGCGAGTTCGATTCCTGGTTGAGGGTTGACTCAACCTGTCATTTATCTGGGGTCGATAAAATCAGTACCACTTTGTTGGGAAGTCAACTGTGCTTGTCCTATGTATAAACTGACCCATGCCATACGAATGTGGAATTTTCAGCACTGGTTCCGCAGGGCTGTAAATGGGAGATGAGCATCAAATGCCGCAATGATCATTTGTGCGGCAGGAGACCGCTGTGACTTTGAATTTGGCAGGGGCAGAGCAATTTCAGGGTCTTTGGCTGATTGCAGTCGGTGGCACTCGACTAAACAGCCCCGGCCACAGTGAGGGGTATGGTGGACGCGGTGTGAGTGTTGGGTGCGGAAACGTATTTGGAGTTGCCGACCCGGACCGACCAGGCTGCAGTTCGTCCCCACAATCGGGTGATAAAATACACGCTCAACAATCCAGGGAGAACGCGAGCTGCTGCATAATCGATAACAAACAACGGAGAAGCAACTCCCAGCGCGCAATACGCGGCACGACCCGCAAACACCGCGGGGAGCGCCCACACTCGTCGACGTTGGGTAATCGTTGCCCTTTCCCCAAACGCAAATCCCCAAATCACTTTCTCGCAGCCGCCACGCTGCGCGACTCGCACCCCGCACTCCGCCACGACGCCGGTCCTTATTTGCCCCAAGGTTGCCGCTGGGCTTCTTTTCCGGAGGCTCGTATTAAGTTGAACATTTGTTAGGCATGACACCGGCTCCCCGCTGACAACCCGGGGGCCCGGGTCTCACATTCCGCAAAGTCCCGAGTCCCCAGCAAGGCCCCCCGTGTCGCCGCGGCCCAACCCCCCGCAGGCCCGGCACCTGCGTGGTGGCGGGCGCCCTCCGCGGCGAGCCACACGGTCACACGCGCACCCCCACCCGCCACGATCGCGTGCCCCCCTCCCCCCCGCACAAAACCTCACGTCTCACGCAGTCACAGAATCGCCTTCCTGTGGCGGTGGGGGGGGGGGGTGCCACGGATTGGGATGAGCAGGGCCTCATTTTCTGTCAAGTCTGTTGGGGTCGCCGAGCCAAAATGTTTTTGCACGCCTGGCACACCTCATCCAGGATCATCGTTCTTGCCAGACCAACTGTTTTAAGCGTTGATGTTTTACGATACTGCGTTGCTAGCGTTGTAGAAGCACAAATGACAAAAAAATCTAAACATTCGTGAAAAACACTGCCATAAAAAGATATACTTAATATGGAGAAGGGCCATTGTCTGGAACGTTGCCGATTGATTGTTTACTCTCAGGGCAGAGCTTGTTGACCACCACCCACAGAGCAAGCGTAATCTCAGCCTGGTGCGGAGCTGCATTCTGGACATGCAGGTGGTGATATCCATTGTTGTACTGTGCTTTTATGTACCCATATATGTATGTATGTTGAACTTATTTTGCATGGTACATAGCCAACCATGCTCCCTTCCTTTACCAAACCCACACTTGCCAGAGTGATGAAGTATGGTTAATTGTGTGCGTTGGACGACTCACCGCAGGAGCAGCACGTGAAGCAGTGCGTGTGGTAGTAACAGCCCATGGCCTGGCAGGCCTGGCCCATCCCGTACACACCCTCGTTGCACTTCACGCACATACCTTCACGCACGCACACATACACACACATACACACAACGAAAACAGAGGGGGGCATTCATATTACAATTCTCATCGTCGTCGTCAGCCATGATCTATCCACTGTTGGCAGGTCTCCCTAAGCCGTGGCCATCGCAATCCTGTGATGCTGTTGTTGAACTTCTTTCGCACCGTAAGTAGCCTACCGTGGTGCATTTTGAGTGGCATGAAGCAACACCAAGACGTGGCGTTTAACAAACCAAAAGGAAGATCACAAAACACGGACGCAGGGCTAGTTCGTGGCTTCAATCGAGAATTGCATCGGTGTCCTGGAGGAACGTGATAACCCACGAGCAGGATTAACTGGATGAGAAAAAGTTAACAATTAATCCGTGTGGGAAGATGGAACAAGAACAACTCTCCCTGCGGGGGATTGCAAAGTGGGCCAATGAGGGCTCAACGTCAGCGGGGTCTGTAACGTGTCAGCCACACGAAAAGTAATGCCTGTACCCAGCACACCACATCCAGTATACCTCCCCCTATGACTGCGGCTACTACTAGCCAGGTGCCACCTACTCCAGTGGACCAGAGACCTGAACAATATTCAGGGACCACAATAAGAATTTCAAGAACAGAACTCAAGTGATAATTGCATTCAAAATCTGGCCTGGCTAAAGATACAGCTGATGAGACATTGGCAGCAACATTGTCTGTGTTTCTCAAAGGAGCATGTTTGTAATTGTGCATGGCATTGAACTGAGAGCCAGGTTGAAAATTATACTGTTAGTGAGCACCTATTAGGGCCGACAGATTACACAATGGTGTGGTGTGGCATCACACCCAGCCGCACATCTCCCCGGTACTGATGTTTAAAGACGGAGTTGAGCTGATTGAGCCCCAGGACCGGTTCAGCCGGACATCACTTCCCACTGATGTTACCAATGGCTGGATTTTAACTCAGGTAAACACAATGAGCTAACGACACAGATGTGATTAGACCATTGCGTGGCTTGATCCAAAGATGAAATATGAATCAAGCCCCTAATATTATCAACCCACTGCTGGATGAGAGCCTCCCCACGCCGTGGGGGTCCTGGTTAAATGTGGACCAAATAGCCACGGCAACATGGATGTTTGTGACCGCTCGACATTGAGGCACCGTGGCCGGAGCGAGCACGTACATTGACGACCCCACAGAAGGACCCTCCCGGGTTCGACTCGCTCCGTGCTGGGCCACATCAGAACACGGCACGGCTGATGCGACTGTGGACTGCATGGTAACGACCACTTTCCGCAATACTGAAGTTTAAAGTTTCATTGCGATTAGGGACTGATCCCAGAGAAATCCAGACTAAAATGACAAAAGGGTTGCCCGTGTCCTACCCGGCCTGTCGCTATCCCATCCCCGTTGTCTCATCGCGGCCTCCAGGAGCACCGCCTCATGCCTGCCTGGCGTGGGCGCCACCCCTAAGTACGCCGACTTTCGAGAGAAAATGCACGTTGGAACGCGTTAGCGAATCCACGCGTGTGCATTATTTTTGTTCCTTGTGCAAATGTCATGTTCCTGTGTACTCTCCACTCACCGTAGTACTCATCGGGCTTCTTGGAGTCCAGTTCACTCTCGATCTGCTGGGCCATGGCCTCAAGTCGCTCCTCGGTGCTGCTGCTGAAGTCCTGCTTGTTCTGCACGGGGATGGTGAACTTCGCGGACCTGTGGCCGTGAGGAGGTGCCGTAGGGCCCACTGGCTCTGTGGCCCTCTGGAGGCCCCACTTATGAGGCAGAGGTGGCGGTGCAGGGCACGGCGGTGGATGGACCTGCTGACCATCGTTCAATCTCCTCTGGTGGCCCTCACTCATTCCCACCTGGACCTCACTCGACACACCGTGGTGTCCCTCACTTAACTTTCCTTGGTGGACATCGTTCAACTTGTCCTGGTGTCCCTCACTAAATCTCACCTGGTGGACCTCCTTTAATCTACCCTGATTGACCTCACTGGATCTCCCATGGTATCCCTCACTCGATCTCCCTTCATGTCCTTCAATAAATCTCACCTGGTGGGCCTCATTCAATCTACCCTGGCTGAGATCACTCAATGTACCTTGGTGTCCCTGGTTGGCCGCACTCAATCTCCCTTCATGTCCTTCAATAAATCTCACATGGTGGACCTGACCCATTTGCCCCTGGTGTCCCTCACTCAACCTGCCCTGGTGTCCCTCGCGCAATGAACCTTGGTGGTGGTTCTCGCTCAAGACCACAGCCCCATCCACCGGTGCGGTCTGGAGCCTCTCCTTGCTCCTGAAGAAACTCTCCTCAGAAGCCGAGATCGCCTCGGGGTGGCGTTGCTGCTGGGCCCAGGCCGGACGCCCCATCTCCCTGGAGGCCTCGCTCCTGACCGGAGCCACGGGCCCTCCAGAGCCGTGGACCTCAGAGCTCCAGTCGGCAGGAAGGCGACGCGGTACGGCTCCTGGCTGGGCAGCCGCTGCTGGTGATGATGGTGGTGACACCGCCGCTGCTGCTGATGAAGAGGGCGATGATGGTGGCAACATTGATATCCCGTCGGGCTGGAGGCTCAGGCGGCCCGAGAAGCGCTGCCTGGCCTCCTCGAAGCCCGCGCTCGGCGCGTCGGCCTTGCCCACCCTGAACAAGCCATGGCTGGACGCCTCGTACAGGTCCAGGTCCTGCAGGAAGCGGCTCGCCTCCATCTCCAGCTCGTCGCCCTGATGATGCATGGTCCACCTCACTGCTGGTCCACCTCCTCCTGCTCGTCTCCTGACTTACTCTTGGTCTTCCTCCTTTTCCAATCCCCTCCTCCTCGCCCTCGTCTCCCGCACCACTCCTGATTAAACCTCGTCTTGCTCCTCGCCCTCTCTCCACTTCTATCCTCTTCCTCGTCCGCTTTCTCTTCTCCCTCTTTACTCTTTGACTTTAGTCCCAGCCCGCTGTGTCCTGCTCCTCTAATCTCCTTCCTCCTCCTCCTCTTCACACCTCCTCCGCGAGGGAGCCACGCGCTCAGCAGTAGCGGCAGCACTCACACTCCTGGGAGTGGGGGGGGCGTTTGTTCCGTGTGTCAGTGTCTGTCAGTGTATCCGCCTGTGTATGTCAGTGTGTCCCCGCCTGTCTGTCAGTGTGTCCGCCTGTGTGTCTGTCAGTGTGTCTGTCAGTGTGTCCGCCTGTGTCTGTCAGTGTGTCCCCGCCTGTGTGTCTGTCAGTGTGTCCCCGCCTGTGTCTGTCAGTGTGTCCGCCTGTGTCCCCACCTGTGTGTCTGTCAGTGTGTCCGCCTGTGTCCCCACCTGTGTGTCTGTCAGTGTGTCCGCCTGTGTCCCCACCTGTGTGTCTGTCAGTGTGTCCGCCTGTGTGTCCCCGTCAGTGTCCCCGCCTGTGTCCCCGCCTGTGTGTCTGTCTGTCTGTGCGTCTACCAGTCAGTGTGTTTGTCCGTGTGTCTTTGACCGAGTCTGTCTGTGTGCGTCTGTGTCTGCTGTATCGTGTCCGCGCGCACTGGGGGTGCGTGTGGGGTCGCTGCCTATCCCCCTCACTCCAAGCACCCTGGAGACCCCTGAACACACCAAGCCGCCGCCCCCCTACAGACGAACCCCCCTGACGACCGGAGGGACCCCGACACCCACCTCGCCACTCTGGGACACGGAGCGGGCCGTAAACCGCAGGGGCAGCCACTGGTGCAGCAGTCACGGACAAACTCACCGCGGTCGTCAACAACACTGCGTGTGTGGCCCTGAAAGGGGGGATCCCCACAATAGATGACGTTCCGGGCAATGACCCTTCTTCATAGCACGGGAATGTCACGGCTGGAGTCGGCTGGGGAGCTCCTCCTGGGCGAGGACGCGGGCCCGGTGGCGGAGTCCGCCGGGAGCGCCTCAGCGGCGCTGCCCGCGGCCTCTGAGACGGAGGAAGGCGGCACGAGGAGGAGTCCAGCAGCAGGGAGGACTCACCACGCTCATCCTCACCACGCTCATCCTCACCACGCTCACCCTCACCACGCTCACCCTCACCACGCCCACACTCACCCGCTCATCCTCACCACGCTCATCCTCACCACGCTCACACTCACCCGCTCATCCTCACCACGCTCACCCTCACCACGCTCACCCTCACCACGCCCACACTCATCCTCACCACGCTCATCCTCACCACGCCCTTACTCACCACGCTCATCCTCACCACGCCCACACTCACCCGCTCATCCTCACCACGCCCACACTCACCCGCTCATCCTCACCACGCCCACACTCACCCGCTCATCCTCACCACGCCCACACTCACCCGCTCATCCTCACCACGCGCATCCTCACCACGCCCACACTCACCCGCTCATCCTCACCACACTCATCCTCACCACGCCCACACTCACCCGCTCATCCTCACCACGCGCATCCTCACCACGCCCACACTCACCCGCTCTCACGTCTGCTCGGGGTAAAGACTCGGCCACGACCACTCACAAGAGGCTCGAGAGAGGCGCCGCTGCTGCTGCCGCTGCAAGTTGTGAGTGAGTGGCGCAGGTTGCTCTCGTCCTTACAGACGACTCGTGCCGACTGTGACGCCTCAGCCACCACCAAGCACCGCTACTACCACGGACGTGAAAGAGCGAACGGCCCGCAGAGTTAGTGGCCGCGTCTCCTCCTCCCTGGACCAGAACCGATCCCTCGCTCGCTCGAGGAGACCTCTCCGGGAGCGGGGTGGGGAGGGTGCGGAGTTGGTGGGGGGAGTGGGAGGAGGGTGGGGAGGGGGGAGGTGACACTGACCCTCACCCTGACCCTCACCCTGACCATAACACAAGGGCAGGGTTAGCACCAGGGTTGTTGTTAGACTCGGGGGCAGGCAAGTGGTGATGGTGCTGGTGGTCTGAGCGGCGTTTATGCCGCTTGTCAGTCGGCTTGTTCACGGCGTCCGCGTGTCTGTGTGGTGGTGTGAGCGTGAGTGGTGTGTGTCCGTGTGTTGGTGTGAGCGTGAGTGGGGTGTGTCTGTGTGGTGGTATGAGCGTGAGTGGTGTGTGTCTGTGTGTTGGTGTGAGCGTGAGTAGTGTGTCTGAGTGTTGGTGTGAGCGTGCGAGTGGTGTGTGTCTGTGTTGGTGTGAGCGTGAGTGGTGTGTGTCTGTGTGTTGGTGTGAGCGTGAGAGTGGTGTGTGTCTGTGTGTTGGTGTGAGAGTGGTGTGTGTCTGTGTTGGTGTGAGCGTGTGAGTGGTGTGTCTGTGTGTTGGTGTGAGCGTGAGAGTGGTGTGTCTGTGTATCTGTGTGAGCGTGCGAGTGGTGTGTCTGTGTGTTGGTGTGGTGGTGTGAGCGTGAGTGGTGTGTCTGTGTGTTGGTGTGAGCGTGCGAGTGGTGTGTGTGTGTGGTGGTTTGTGTCTGTGTGGTGGTGTGAGCGTGAGTGGTGTGTGTCTGTGTGGTGGTGTGTCTGTGTTGGTGTGAGCGTGAGAGTGGTGTGTGTCCGTGTGTTGGTGTGAGCGTGCGAGTGGTGGTGTCTGTGTGTTGGTGTGAGCGTGTGAGTGGTGTGTCTGTGTATTGGTGTGAGCGTGAGAGTGGGTGTGTCTGTGTGTTGGTGTGAGCGTGAGAGTGGGTGTGTCTGTGTGTTGGTGTGAGCGTGAGTGGTGTGTCTGTGTGGTGGTGTGAGCGTGAGTGGTGTGTCTGTGTTGGTGTGAGCGTGTGAGTGGTGTGTCTGTGTGTTGGTGTGAGCGTGAGTGGTGTGTGTCTGTGTGTTGGTGTGAGCGTGCGAGTGGCGAGTGTCGTGTTGACTCAGACCCTCCAGGAAGACCTCTCAGCTGCCCCTGAGCTTTCCACCGACGCAGGGCACGCTGCGCCAACCCCAACTTCAGCGACATCGCCTCTCTCTCATCTCAAGGACCACAAACCATCAATCACGCCAACTCCGTGGGTCATCCTCGAAGAAGCAGCAGCAGCGGCGGCTTTTGGCTCAGCCATCGGACAAAGACGGCCACTGCATCGCGCGGCGCTTTCAGGTGCGATTCCGCGGCCGTCTGGAACGCTCTTGCGATATTTGGAAGCCACTGGAGCAAAGCGTCTCCGATTAGCACGGTTGGCTACGTACGGCGCGGAAGAAGTTCAACTTAATAATGTACTGTCTCACGGGCAACACTCGCCGTCAAAACGACCTGGAGACAGCGGTGTGAAATTCCACATTTCCACGGCGGGAGCAAGTCTCTCCAAAACCACCCTTGCTGTTAGTCGCTATAACCTCACTTCCACTCACCAAAATAGGCCAATGGGTTCATTCACAAGAGCGACCTGACCCCAAGAGCTTAGGCAGAAGTGACGAATTAAACAAAACTATAACCGGAATGCCATCGCTGTGCATGTGGTTTTTGTTACCGTCACTGGAAAGTCACTTTCACTTGCTCTACGACACCCCCACCCCCCGCTCCTGTTTGGTGATCACCTGTTACGCATTCTAATGGGTCACTCGCGCAGACCATCGCCATCACACGAGAACGTGGACTGGCAGGGTCAGGACACAGATTGATTGTATCGAGCAGCCTTGGTGTATGGGGAGCGGTGGCGCAGTGGTTAGCGCACTGCAATACACAATCTGGCGACCAGTTCGATTCCCGCCTACGGCCAACACCAGTGAATGATCCAGCGCCTCCCCTAGGTCGACTCCGCCTTAAAACGAGTACATGAGGTGCGCTGTGCGTACATCATCACTGTGGGGACAAAGGCGGCCGGGCGTGTCCCGTGCCAGCCATCATTGGTGATCGCTTAGAGCAACTTTGTCTTGTTTTTAAAGTATGAGTTTATTTTTATGGATATGTTGATACAATTATGTACATGTGTAACTACTGTATTCGTGCAGGCGAGTGTAGTTATGGTAAATGTATGTACAGTATAAGTACTGTATACGTTTGTAAGTGCACTTTCGTGTGAACCCATTAAACCCGCGAACGTTGAGCCAACGTTGGCGGTGTTGTTGGAACTGTTGGTTCAACATTACATGTTTGGGTACAGAGTCCAATACCACCACCGTCAGGAATGCGTCATAATAAACATCCATGACTTATCCACTGCTGGATGACTCACGTGACCAGACACAAACATCCCGCCGACTCGGAGCACAGTGGCTTACTGAACCCTACAACCGAGGTGGTCATTTTTTTAAATTGAAACTTTCGTTGAATGAAGTGCAGCTAAATCCATTGTTGTACTTAGAAGTGCAGTAACTTCGGCACGCAGTGACCGGCGTGGAGTCTGGTCACACAAACCCCCACACCGTGGGCAGGGCCCTCGTCCAGCAGTGGACTCGCCGTGGCTGGTGATGGTAACCGGCTGATTTGGACGTCCCCCTTGTCGTCGTGATTAACGCAGTTGCTGCTCTTTCTCCCGCGTCAAAGGAGCGCGGACCACAGCAGCAACACCGCCCCATACCCCGGGGCAACTTGGTAGAGTCCCTCCTGAAGAGAAGAAACATTCTCGAGACTCGGCGAGGCTTTCCTGGGTAAACAAAGCAGAGTCATCGTTGTCGGAGACGCGCGTCTCACCGACGGGATTAGGTGAATTGAAAAATCGATTCCAGCATTCCACGAGACTCGACAGAATCGATTCCGTCAAACCGCCCCGCCCACTTCGTTGAATGCTTCGAACGCGATTAGCCAATCGCGTGGGAGGGGCGGGGGCCTTAAGCTGGCGCTCGGGCCAATCGCGCGCGCGGAGCGGGCGCTTTAACGGGTCTCGGCGCACTCGCACCACGTGCACAGGTGGCACGTGGTCCTTCACGGCGGGGGCTTCACTTGAGAGGCCATCCACCGCGTCAGACAACATCGTCGGCAGGAACCATACGCACGTCTAATTCATAAATGCAAAAAAAACAAGAGACAATCCGCAGTAGAACTAGTGGCCATGCAACCTAAACTATGTACTAACGTAAACCCAGAGACGCAGAGAGATGAGACCCGGAGTCTGTGGTACACGCCTAGAGGCACATTAAAGACAAGCCCACAGTGCCATTGTGGTCACGCAACCCAAACTATGTCCCATCGTAGTACTCTGCGCTCCTTCAACGGAGGAGGAACAACAGCAACTCTTGAAGCCCCCTCGACGTGGCCAGCAGACGTCACAATTGGCATAACCAGGTGCGAACTTAAGGGCATTCGTCCGCCAGTTGGGGGTGATAATTTCAACGCAGAGTTCCAAGTGAGCGCGAGTTTTGTGGGGCAGATTTACGCCCTGACGTCGGTACACAATGGCTTACGCTTGTGAACGGCGTCAGGGCATCTTTAATGTCCGTCGTGAGTGAAGCAGGCGGTGCTAAGTATTATTGTGGTTATTCCGCCGCAGCAATCACCAGGGCGGCCGCTGGAATTCGAACCGTGAACCTCTGCAACAAGCGGCGAGCCGCGCTACCGCAAGTCCGCGTCACCGCTAATTGCAACTTTGATGGTGCTGTTTGTTGATGCCACTCGGCGTTTTGGACCTCTTATCCACTGTGTTAAAGGAAATACACGCGCAGAAGCCCTTAATTGTTTAATCTCCTGCAAGTCTGAGCAAGCCCGAGTCGAGCGAGGCAGGGGCAGTGGCGTGAAAGTCGCGGGAGAGCGAGCGAGCTGCCAACTTCCACAGCGTTCTCTGCCGGGCTCTCGGTTGTCATTCGCCGGTGCTCGTTGCAGCTTCCTGAACAACACGTTGAGAGGCGAATCCTCGTAGCAGTTAATACCTCAGTGGCCTTTGCCTGGTACGATGGGGATGGTTTAGTTTTATTTGAATGTGTTCGAGTGATGTTTTTTTGTAGTTTGTTGTAACGTTCTTACCCGCCCCTACTGGACATATGTGAAACGGAGCTTTATAGCTCATCGGATTCCTCCAGTATAAATATTCTGAGTTAAAAGTGTCGTGCCATACTTACCGCATACCGCCCGCCCCCCATGCCCCCCAAGCGCCATCACATCAGCTTGTGCTGAATTATCACACAACGTGATCTGCAAAGCGACGATACACGGGCGGTGATGATGTGCGGGAGTGTTGAGCACAACGCGACACAGTTGACGGCGAGCACCAGTGGCGTAGCTGCCGGGTGTGCAGGCGGTACAAGTGCACCGGGGCCCACGGGCCACAGGGGTTCAGGTGCCAGGTTACTAAGGGGGAGGAGGGAGGGGGTATCGGACAGCCATGCTAGGCTACTGCATGCCAGTTGGTGTCAAATGCAACGCGTCAAAGACGAACACAGCTTCAGCGCCAGGTTCTTTCTTGCTACCACCGACATGCGACATCCAAACTCAAACCGCGGCGCTGAGTTCGCAACCCTTACGTCCATAATCCCCGAGACCACGACATCAAAGCCTCGAGCGAGGCCTCATCACCCAACCCCCATTATGATTTGGCAAGAGCATTTTAAATAGCTTGATGCTAATGCAAGCCGTAATTATACGGGCGTCTCGTCCAGATTGCGTCAACTCTCCCGGCACGGCTGACGGGGGAGGAATCCGCATTCCGCCTCGGCTGCTCTGTCTGCCCTGTCTGCCCTCCCATGCTCCCGTGTAGGTTTTGGGGTCTTCGCGAGGACTCGGGCCGTCTTGTCGGATCGCAGAATTTCCACTGTGGGAAGACAGAGCTCGTTCTCCTTCCTCCCGGACTGGGTTCACAACGGGGAGGGGGGGGGGGGTCCTTGAGCACGGAGCAGCGGTGCAGCGTTGCTCGTAGGTTGCTGAAGTTGACACAATTTGCTCTAAAAAAATTACGACGAAAAACCCTTCCACTTCATGCTCGTCCCTTTGAGCTGTCATCTCACTCGTCGCCCCGTCTCCCGTTTCTGCTCCTCTGCAGAGCGGTTCCAGATTCCCCCGCGTGGTGCCAAGGTCGGCCCTCTTGAGAGGGAGGTGGGGGGGGCTCAGGGATCCTCCCGCTCCACCAGGAAGTTGATGAGGGGCGTGCGGTGTGACAGGATGGCCCTGTGGATGGTGCGGCCGGCCAGGTGCTCGGCCCCGAGTGCGCTCAGCAGCACGGCGCTGCGCACCGCCTCCGCGTCGCCGGCCACCTCCCGCGGTACCGGCACGGAGCCCACCGCCACGTTGTTCACCTGCGCCCGCACACGACGCGGAGACCGCTTGAGATTCCTCACCTCGGCTCTCGAAGATGTTCACGGTTGCGCGTGGCGGTGAAGGCACGTGGCGCGTCCCAGGGGCCACACACCGCGGCCGAGTAATTTAAATGTCGCCGTGGCCGATCGTGGGCATCCGTAAGTTCGCGCGGAAGTTGGCGAGCGAGCCAAGAGTCGCCCGGCGAAAATGTAAAACGCTGCCGGACGAGCGATGGAAGGGGGCAGCGGCATCGCCATGTGGGATCCGCTCGTTGGCGTGGCAGGAGACGGCCGCCGGTGGGGTCCCACCAGAGGGGCCCCACCGGAGGGGCCCCTCTGGTGGGGCCCCCGCACGTACCCGGACTGTCACGTTCACGATGCCGGGCTCCCGCTCCACGACTTCAGAGCTGGCCGTGGGCCACGGGTGCTGCAGGACGTCGCGGTCCCACTCGAACCTCCGCCCCGTCTGCTTGTGCGGGACGCTGCCCACGCCTGGGCACGCCAGAGTCAGATATTCGTTTTGACCGCCCGCAGACTCACGACCCCGGGGTCGGAATTCGAGACATGAGTTGAACACCCACCCCCCTACGCCCCCATGAGTCATTCTGTTTCCTCACACCTATAATTATAATGGGGGTTAACCTATTCATCTTGTGGAGACGAAAGTCAACTTGCACAGGGCTGTAAGAAACCTTGGGCAGACATCCGAAACCAATATAGTATTCTGGCCCCAGCAGCAGGGAAAGGGGTCAGAATTCCCGGGGGTAAAAGTCCCATCTCACTCCGGAACTTGCTGCTCGTTGATGTCAGAACCAGAGCCAGGAGCCGAGTCTCCGAGTCGGGAGCCCACCAAGCTAAACAGCTCGAGGGCCACTTGGCCGGGAGACACCAGCGGCAGCACCAAAGTGCTTGCACATTACAAGTTACACGTGCATTTACAAAATGTAATGATAACAATGTTATCTTAAACGTTTCCGCAATTAGTAGAGAGATGGCGCGGGCGTCTGTACGTGCACGCGTGTGCGTGTACGCCGATATGATCGATCTCGCTCGGCTGGTCGTGGCTTGCGACTGGCGTCACCTCTCCAGAGCTCGGAGGCGAGGTGCGGCGCGAGCGGCGCCAGCAGGAGGCACAGCGTGGCGAGTGCCTCCTCGTACTCCTCGCTGAGCAGCGCCACGCGCGCAGACGCGTTCTGGTACACGCGCGCACAAAACAAGATCCCCCATATAGCCTTAACAGACTGTAGAGGCAAGTGCTGTTAGCGAGCACCTATGAAGGCTGGAACGGTACACGAGGGGGTGGGTGGCCAGCACCACGCCCGACCGCCTTCGTCTCCCTAGTGGCGATGTTTACACACCGCACCAGGTACTCATTTGAGGCTGAGTCGACCAAGGGGAGGCCCGGGACCGGTTCAGACAATCGTCACTGGTGTTGGCCGTGAGCGGGAATTGAACCCGGGTCGCCGGGTTCATAGCGCAGCCCGCTAACCGCTACACTATCGCTCCCCACACGCGCGCACACACGCGTACACGCACGCACACGCGTACACACACGCACGAATACACGCAAGCGTACATGCGCGCGGCAGGAACGTGCGAGCGCCCGGTTCAATCAGCTGTGCGCCGTCTCGGTAACACATCTCACACATCTCACACGTCTCACACGTCTCACACGTCTCACACGGTCACACGACACGGTGATGCAGCCCGGAACAGACGGGGACGTGACACAGCGATGAACACATCGACCCGAGTGGGGACTGGCAGTGCCGTGGGTGTCTGCGCTCACAGTGAGGACGTTGGAGAGCCCGATGAGCCTGGAGATGGCGGAGTTGAGGAGGAATTCTTCCTCGAACACGGCCGTCACCTGCAGGAGACGCGGGGGCGTGGCGTCAGCGATGGTCGCGACCGCACGCCGCGGCACGCTATGGCACGACCCTGCGCGCGAGCCGCAAATTTATGGCCGAAATAAAGTCGGCGGGGTTGACAAATGTGCGTTACCGGGTGTTTACGTGTTACCGTGCATTAGCGCATGTCACACGCGCACAGACGGCGACGCAGCCACCGTCGCACAAGACGGTGGCACATTTATGAACATACCAAGACGGCGAACACAGTGACGAACACACAAGGACGGTGACACGCTGGGATTGCGATGCCGCAGGGAGACGCTGGCGTCACTGGCCTTGCGGACGGTGAGGTTCCTCTGCTCGCGGATCGTCGCGGCCTCCACCCTCTCGTCGCCGGACAGCAGGCCGGCGTCGAGCACCCCCACAGCCGCCCTGCCGGCCACGAGGCGTGACACCAGGGCCCAGAGTCGCACCTGCCAGCGCAGCACGCCGGGCAGTGCGTCCGCTGCCAGCGCCGACGGCCGCACGTGGCACCGGACACACGAGGCACGGGTACACGGGCACACAAGGTCATGGTGTCACGGGCACACGGGAGACACGGGCGGGACATGGGCACACAGGGGACACCGGCGGGACAATGGGACACAATGGCATGGAACCTTGGGTGGGACACACGCCCAATTAGTGACGATAATATTCATCGCCACAGTGATTTGTGTCAACGGTGACTGAGTGGAATGAAACTCATCGAGCCCGACGATGGCTCGGACTTCTAACGCACAGGTGAAAATAAAATAACAAAAAATCACGACGTTTCGGCCACAACACAAGCGGCCTTCATCAGGTGAAGGGACGAGACTGTCTGGAGGACAGCGCTCTCGTCCCTTCACCTGATGAAGGCCGCTTGTGTTGTGGCCGAAACGTCGTGATTTTTTGTTATTTTATTTTCACCTACGTGACTTTACCCAATAGAACCAAAGAGTATGGATCCTAGCAGTCACGAAAGCTTTAAATCTAGAATTCTAACGCACAGCCCAAAGCACGAGGGCACTTCTGAGAGGGCTGCTTTTAGTGTTTAGTTCTTTCCCCGCACCTCCGATTAGCAGAGTTGGCTACGCGAAAACCGGCCATTGTGAACGGAGCAGTTAAACAAACTACCGAGAGGGACAAGCGAGAGGGCACTACCGAGTATGAACGAGGCCGCAGCCCGAGACCGTCGATAACGTGACAAGGGACGGCAGTGCACCGAGGAATCAAGGCGTGGTCAATGGCTAGACAAAAAATGGTTGACCCGAGCTCACTGATTGGCTGACCTCGTAATATTTACTGCAGGGGTGTGCGGAGGGAATTGTGCACCCCTCACTCATCTATTTGGTGAGTCGACCAGGCTAAGGGAACGACTAAAGTGAGGGAGCGACTAAAGTGAGGGAGCGACTAAAGTGAGGAAGCGACTAAACTGAGGGAGCGACTAAAGTGAGGGAGCGACTAAACTGAGGGAGCGACTAAAGTGAGGGAGCGACTAAAGTGAGGGAGCGACTAAACTGAGGGAGCGACTAAACTGAGGGAGCGACTAAAGTGAGGGAGCGACTAAAGTGAGGGAGCGACTAAACTGAGGGAGCGACTAAAGTGAGGGAGCGACTAAAGTGAGGGAGCGACTAAAGTGAGGGAGCGACTAAACTGAGGGAGCGACTAAAGTGAGGGAGCGACTAAAGTGAGGGAGCGACTAAACTGAGGGAGCGACTAAACTGAGGGAGCGACTAAAGTGAGGGAGCGACTAAAGTGAGGGAGCGACTAAACTGAGGGAGTGACTAAACTGAGGGAGCGACTAAAGTGAGGGAGCGACTTAAGTGAGGGAGCGACTAAAGTGAGGAAGCGACTAAAGTGAGGGAGCGACTAAACTGAGGGAGCGACTAAAGTGAGGGAGCGACTAAAGTGAGGGAGCGACTAAAGTGAGGGAGCGACTAAACTGAGGGAGCGACTAAAGTGAGGGAGCGACTAAAGTGAGGGAGCGACTAAAGTGAGGGAGCGACTAAAGAGCGACAAGACCACGACGGGAGCACCGCCTGCGAGGCCGGGGAGCAGCGCAGCAGGCGGAGAGGGGCTCGGGACAATGCGTCATGGGGAAGGAAGACGGAATGTAGAGTGGGGGGGTGTGAGGGGGAGCGCGGCCACTGTGAATTACGGCCGAGCCGGAATCGGCTCGGAGCCAGGAATTCGCTCTTGGCACGCGGCGCGCACGGGCGGCGGGCGGGCAACGGCAGCGGCGCCAGGATCACCGCGAAACCGGCCATTGTGAACGGAGCAGGGAAGCGGCACTGCTCACCCCCCGCCCCAGCCCCCCTGAAGCAGGCGGGATCAGCGGAGAAGGCCACGGCTCCGGTGGCGGAGGAGTGGTGGGGAGGGCGGGTTGTACGGTGAGCGTTGGCACAGTGTTGGCGTGGGACCAGTGGCTCAGTGGGTGATTGCAGGGATGGTGGAACACAGGTGATACAGGTAGTGTGGCGCAGTGTTACAGGTGGCACAGTAGGGATTGTACAGTTCGTATGATAGTGGCACAGCAAGGTGGTAAAGGTGGCACAGCGAGGGTGCCACAGTGGTATCGGTAGTAAGGGGCGATTGACACAGCAGTTGCGGTGGGATGGGGAGTGCGGTAATGCACGTGGTGATGCACGTGGCGTGGTCAAGCGTGTGGTGCTGCGGTGGGATTGACGCTGGCGCCACCCACTCTTGCTGTCCCACAGCAGGTCCTGCTCGGGCGGCGCGGCGTACAGCAGGAACAGGCGGGCCGTATCCAAGCCGTAGGCGGCCAGCACCTCGTCCGGCTCCACGCCGTTGTGCTTCGACTTGCTCATCTTCTCCCACGTCACCTCCAGCGCCTCGCCCGTCGAGCGGTGCGTCGCTTTGTCGCCTGCGCGGGATCGAGAGGGGGCCCCGCGGGGCGCAGGGAGCAACGGCGGCGTTGGGACTCGCGCGGCCTTGGCCGGGCCGCGGCACCCGCATCCGGGCGGGCGAACCGACTCGGCGCCCGCCGGGTCGCGTCGACGCCAAAGCGACGGCACGGCGAGCGGTCGCAGCACCGTCCGGGAGAGAACCCGGCGACCGCTTCGGCGAGCCGCGTTTGGCCGCGTTTCACCATCGCGAGCCGCGGCCAAGTGCATCGAGGCGGGTGGACCGGCGACCGCCCGTACACGGCGCCGACAATACCACGGCAAGCCAGCTCACCACCCCCACCACCCCCACCACTGCCAGGCACGCGCCTTCCCCCCTCCCCCCCAACGTTCTGTCTGACAGTCACGTGACTCCTGCTCACCGCTGACGAGCACCTCGCTGCGCGGGAGGAACTGGCCGGTGGACGGGAGGCGGAACGTCTGGCCCTTGATGAGGCCCTGCACCAGCAGCCTCCGGAACGGCTCCCTAGAGGGGGTGGCAGAAGACATTTCTACAAATCTCCATTCGTGTGAATGGGAATTTTTAATGCACCCCAAAGCGGACATACACAAGGTGCAGACCGGTGCTGGGCAGCTCCGGCACCACCCCGGACGGTTGTTCAATGGGCGATTGCCATGCTAAATTCTCGACATTATAACAGGGTGAGCGTGCCATCCAGTGGGGAGCTCTGGAATCGCGCTAATATAATGCCCCATTATATTATAATTCCGCTTATTTACCCAGCAAAATCTCAGATGATTTTTCAGCGCTGAGGATGTTTGCATGTTTTTTTTTAGCTGTGCGAACTCGAGAACCCAGAGGAAACACGTGCAGAACAGGGAGGACGTAAACTCGACGAGGCTCTCCCAGGTAAACAAGGGCAATCGCAAGAACAACAACCGTGTGAGAAGGTCTACTGGATGCGGCGTGCCGGGTGCGGAGGAGGCGGCAGAGGAGGAGCCGACCTGGTGGCCACCATGCCCTGGTCGTGGCAGAAGTGGCTGAGGAAGCGTGCGTAGTAGAGATGCATCACCGCGTGCTCCTTGCCCCCCACGTACACGTCCACCGGCATCCAGCGGTCGGCACGGGCACGCGAGAACGCACTGTCACACCGCACCGCGTCACACCGGCGCGTCGCACCGCACCGTTACACCGCACCATACCATACCGTGACCTCAGGCCACACCGTAACACAAACTGTTAGCACATAATGCGACAACACAAGGGCACGATACCACACTGCAGCATGCGTCTACACCGCCACTCTAACACCATGCCACAACAGCACCGCAATACACACCGAGTTGTACCACCACACGCACCGCACCACTGCAAAGACATCGTCTCCACTCTCCAAAGATCAACCAATCACAGGGTGCGGTACTGCGTTCTGCTCCTAGCGAAACCGCTGCCGATTGGCTGTCCGGTGTGCGGACGGCCCAGGGATCTGACGTGACGATTCGGCGATCTGGGTTCGGAGCGGGGACGCTCGGCTCCTTGACCCCGGCACTCGCCGGAAGAAGCAGCAATTTGAGAGTCCAATCGTGGAGTTAGATCGTAAACAGAGCACGCAGATCCATCTCGGCCTCCGCCCGCACATCCCGCCGGGACCCGAAACACGACGGTAATTCACAGCGCAGGCCGCGCATAAGTGCCAACGCATTTTTTGTAAAATATTTGTATTTATCCAAGGTTTTATACCCCAATGCATTCAGTGCATCATCCTGCGATAGGGAATAGCCAAGATAATGGCCTGTGGAAGGAGATAACGTGGAACTACTTCTGAGATACATTCAAGTGACCCCGACGATCCTAGAAGGGGAGCGCAGCTTCTAGGAGTAGAACCATAAAATCTGAGGACAGAGCGAGATGGTGACACGATGGCTGCCGTGGGGGGAGGGGCGCACGGGGAGGGGCGGGGTCGAGCAGCCCCGTCGGGCGAGGCCTGCGCCACCAGGCCTGCCGCTAACCTCGTGTCGTTGTCGGGGTCGGTGTATCGCAGGAAGTACCAGGCCGAGTCCACGAAGGTGTCCATGGTGTCCGTCTCCCTGCGCGCCGGGCCGCCGCACCTGGCGCAGACGGGCAGAGGCCGTGGACCCCGGCCGTTAGCGCCTCGTGGCCTTGACGTCACGGCCGGGACAATGCCGACGGTCATGATAGCGAAATTCTACGAGGCTCAAATGGGACACACCCACTTTTATATAGCCACGCCCACTCAATCACTAGCTCATGCCCATCACACAGACATGAAAAAAACATAAAGACAAAGATTCGCGTATGTCCATATGTATCTTTTGCACCGAACGAGCATCAGGATGTTGGTGCGTGAGCAAGCACGGCACACAAGGGGGTGGGTGGCCAACACCCCGTCCTAGTGGCCATGCTCACACATTGCACCAGGTACTCATTTCGAGGCTGAGTCGACCTAAGGGAGGCCCAGGACCATCAATGGAGTTGGCTGTGAGCAGGAATCAACTTCAGGTCGTTAAGTTTGTTGCGCAGCGTGTTAACCGCGACACTACTGCTCCCCTAACAACACGATGGACACACAGACGCACGCGCACCACACCGCGCCAGCCCACCGTACTTGGGGCACCGGCAGTGCAGCCAGTCGGTGGCGGCGAGCAGGGGCGACGCGCCCTTGCCCGTGAACGTGGCGACGCGGGGCAGATGCACGGGCAGCTCCGAGGGTGGCACGGCCACGGCGCCGCACGCGCCGGCGCAGTGCACCACAGGGATGGGCGTGCCCCAGTAGCGCTGGCGCGACACCAGCCAGTCGCGCAGCTTGGCGCTGGTCGCGTGGCCCCCGGCACCCAGCCGGCGCGCGAGGAGCATCGCTGCGTCGCGTGCCGCCCCCCGCTCCAGCCCCGACAGCTGCCACGGGGGAGGGGGGGTCGGAGGTCAGAGGAAAGAGGCAGCGTCAATTCCCGTGGACGGAGTTTGGGACCCATGATCCATATTTGTTTTTGGTTCCACGTGGCTGAACTGGACAACGAATATGGATTACCGTACTACGGAAAACTGGTGGTGAAAGCGTTTGTTAACGAAGTGCTTTAATCGGGGCTGACGATGATGACGAAGATGACTATGAGATCTGAGCGACCCGTCTGTGCGTCTGTCTGTGTGGGCAGAATCCGGGAGGCCTGGTGGCTCCAGGCACTGCCCTCCCTTTGAGCCACTGTGGGGCGGGTAGTGGACCGACCACGCGGGTGGCTCGGGGCCAGTGGTGAATCTGTTCATGGAATTGACGGCGAAAACTTTCACCAACGGCGTTCCTTCACTTTTGTCAAAGGTGACAAAGTGCGGACGGAAATCATCACCAAGCGTGACGAACCCAGCAAAGGCGACGCTAACGAGTCTCTTTGAATCTCCCCGTACGCTCCCCTTTTCTTCCGCCTGCTCTCCCCGCGTTCTCCCGGCACCTGCTCGGAGTTGATGACTCGCTCCGTGCCGTCGGGCAGGCTCTCGAAGACGGCCGTGCACTCCAGGCCCAGTTTCTCGGCGACGGCGGCGTCCTCGGGGGATGCGCCGGGGATTCCTGGGACGATTCACGAGCACACGGACGCACCAAATCACCACCGAACCCCCACTGAATCCCCATCCGATCACTACTGAAACACCACCAAAATCACCATCGGAGCACCAATGCCTTCACCCAGCAGTAGATGGATCGCGGCTGATATTGTCGAAGGCTTACCTATCATGCACTCCAGGTAACCTTCGAACTCCGAGCTGGCGGCAATGACGACGGGGATCCGTTGTCCGGTGAAGGGGTGAACGGCCTTCACCTGGGTCAGGACGTCTGTGGAGACAGCGCCGGAGCGGTGCACAAGGTGGCGCGGGGTTGATTTGTCGACTCGCAGTCGCTCCACGGGCACCTCGATATGACACGGAGACTACGACTCCAACGACGAACGCTGGCCGGACGGTCACAAACGTGGGAGACGGGAACCAGAGCGGAAAGGGCGACGAGGAAACACGCTCCGTGTTGCCGGGAACGCAGCAGGGTGGCCCGCGCGAGACCCTGGCTCGGCCTGGCCAAGGCGACCGCTGCGGCGTTGGGCGACGGCGAGAGACCGTCGGGGCGGACACTGGAGGCCGCTCGCGTCTCTACCGCGCGTCTCGACTGTGCGGCAGCAGCGGCGGCAGCCGCGGCGGGGTCTGGCGTACGGGAGAGGGCATCGGTAGCGAGGAGGAGGTGCGGCGGTGTTAGCGGTACGAAGACCGAGTGATCTCCATCGCGTCCGATCGAGCGCGGCTCGCGAGGATGATTTCGGGACTGACCGGTGTCCGGCGAGACGTCGCCACCGCCGAACGCTGCGCGCAGCCGGCTCTTGGGGTGCAGTAGCCGGTGTCGGCGCAGCAGGTGGAGGTGCGACGCGCCGTGCGCCGCCTCCGGCGCGTACGTGAAGGCCGGCAGGACCTCGCCGGTCGGCTCGCCGCCCACCTGCCCCGCCACCGCCACACAAGCGATCGCTCGTCACCACGGGAGACACCGGGAGCCTGAACTACCCAACGGAATGTTCGTCTTCGTGGGCGACGCTGACAAATCGTCCATCAAGGGTGACGCTGAGAGTGCGAACGAACCGATTGTCACCACGTGTGACACGGGCAGCCTCAACTACTGAGAGGACTGTTCATCAAGGGCGACGCTACCAACCCAAACTACCCAAGCGACTGTCCTTGATTGTCAAAACTAGCAGCGAGAACAACCACACACGTGTGTGTTTACACGTGTGTGTTTACACATGTGCACACGTGTGTGTGCGCACGCGTGTATGGAGAGCGGTGGTGCGTTGGCTCGCGTACTGCGCTACAAATTCGGTGGCCTGGGCTCGATTTCAATTCACGGACAACATCAGTGGCGAATATCTGAATAGTTCCTGGTCCTACTCTAGGCTGACTCATCCTGAAATGATGAGTTGGTGCGGTGCGTAAACATCGACACAAAAGCCGTGGTACCCGCCCCCTCCCACGCCGTTCCAGCCTTAATCGGTGCTCGCCGACCCACCACTTGCCGCAACGGTCTGACGAAGGCTACGCGGGGGCACCTTTGTCTGTGCGCCGTGTGCGCGGTGGCCGTCACCTCGAGGGGGAAGTGCAGGAAGCAGCCGGAGCAGTCCCCGAGCCAGTTGGCCTGCATGGCACGCACGCCGTGCCACGCCGGCAGCTCCCGCAGCCCGTCCAGCAGCGCCTGCCAGCGACACCGCACGTGGACGCTCAACGACCGCAGCCACGCCCGACCCACGCCGGTGCCAGCACGTGCGCCCACGTGTGCATGCGTCCGCGCGTCTGCGCGTGCGTCTGCGCGTCCGTCCGCGTGTGTGTCCGTTCGTCCGCGCACGCGCGCGTCACCTTGGCGTAGGCGGTCGTGCGCAGGAACCACTGACGGATGTAGCGCTGCTCCACCACGGCTCCAGAGCGCCACGACCGACCGGACTCGTCCACCTGCTCGTCCGCTAGCACCGTCTGGTCCACGGGGTCCCAGTTCACCAGCGCCTGCTCACCAACACGTCACCCACAATCGCCCGACAACAACATCCATCGCCGCCGTTCGCCACCGAGCGGCGGTGCCGTCACCGCGGTGCCAGGCCAGGTGCATGTCACCCACCACCACCCCCACAACCCCCCACCACCCCCCACAGGCTTTAAGGGCTTCTGCTGTCGTAGGAGTCACCGCTAGATGCAGGCCGTCGCCATCTCCCATGATCCTGCGATGTCACAATCCGGAAACCGCACATGGGCTCATCGTATCGCTCCATCTCTGCCGTGGAAGTCCCCTCGGGGACGTCCCCTTGTCCGCCGCTCCATCACGAGTCTACACCATCGGCCATCGTCCCTTCTCGCGACTCTGACGACCAAAGCGTACAAATGGCGAGTCCGTCGCGTACCTCCTTCTGGTACGCCAGGCCAGCCTCAAAGAGCTTGACGAACAGGTACTGAGTCCACTTGTAGTACTCCGGCTTGCAGGTGTAGATCTCCTGGAACGAGACGTGGGGCGGGTAGCACGCAGGGCGCGGCACGCACCACCACACCGTCGCCGCACCAACGGCAACCCATGTGTGCTTACAGCGTGTGAACGTACGCGCGTATCCGCGGGGCGTGCGTGCGCAGACGAGCGGGGGTGCTACTCACGCGGTCCCAGTCGAAGCACAGGCCCAGGTTCTGCAGCTGAGTCCGCATGTGGGCGATGTTGCTGCGCGCAGACACACACGTTCGCACGCGTTCGGGTGCGCTTCGACATCAGCACTTGTGATGCAGGGTTAGAAGGGTTAGGAATTGGGGTCGCGGTTCTTTACCCACCGCGCTCTTGACGTCACGGGGCTAAGGAACGAAAGCGGCGCCCCGCCGTGCAAGAGAAGCGACCCTGGAAGATGACGTCACAGAACCGCTTCTCGGGTCCATGCAATTCCCTCTTATCCACAGACAGTGGCGCCACCACCTCACACGGCCTGCTGTACAGATTCCAGCCCAATGCCAATCTAAGCGCAGGTCTTGCCGACGTTATACATCTGGAATGCGCGCGTTCTTGCGCGTGCGTTCACTTGCGAGCCGCACGTCGCCACGGCGACCCCCCCCCCCCACCTCGTTGTCCACTCCTCGGGGTCGAGGCCACGCTCGATGGCCGCGTTCTCCGCGGGGAGCCCGAACGCGTCCCAGCCCATGGGGTGCAGCACCTGGGGGGGGCACGGCAGGCGTGGGGCACGGGGCGCCTAGTTAGGGCAACCGCGCGTAGGGCACGCAGTGCGGGGCACGCGGCATTGGGCACGGGGCAGAGGGCACGGAGCGCCCTCCGCCGCATACAGGCGATGGGGCGCGGGGCGTGGGGTCGGGCGCGTGGTCACGGGCCGCGGCGCCACGAGAGGAGCGTTCGCGGTAACCCCCCTCCCCGTTCTGGGGGTCCGCGTCTGGGGACCCGCTCGCCGTCTACCGCACCGCGAGTCCGGCGGCGGGACGGAGGCACGGCACTCGCGCCGGTCGCTCGCTCCCTCGGGAAGCCGCGGGGCGGCAGAGCGCGACGCACTGGGCCGCCGCGCGGCACGCGCGTGGTGACGCTGGCGGTGGTGGCCGTGTTTGCGGTGTCAAGTGTTGGTGGTCACAGTGATGGCGGTGTCGGTGTGTTGGTGCCGGTACTGCTGGTGTTGGTAGTGCCAGCGGTGGTGGTGGTGGTGTCGGTGGTGTGGTGGTCACCTGTTTGCCGTTCATGCGATGGAAGTGCGCGATGGCGTCGCTGATCGTGTAGACGCGCACGTGCCCCATGTGCAGCCTCCCCGACGGGTACGGGAACATGGAGAGCACGTAGCTCTTGGGCCTCTCAGCCTGGGGAGGAGGCAATGCCACAACACCACAACACCACAACAGCACACCACCACCACATCAACACCACCGCATCATCACCACCACCACAACACCACACCATCACCACCACAACGACACACGGCCACCACCACCACATCAAACACCACATCATCACCACCACCACAGCAGCACACCACCACCACAACAGCAGAACCACCACCACCACCACATCAACACCACCGCATCATCACCACAACCACATCACCACACCATCACACCACCACAACAGCACACCGCCACCACCACCACACCAACACCACCACATCATCACCACTACCACCACAGCAGCACACCATCACCACCACCAGCACATCATCAACACCACCACATCTTCACTGCTGTGTCACCACATCGCTTCCACGTCATCATTACACCACCACATTACCAGGTACTCTTTTATGGCTGAGGTGATCTAGCTGTGGCTCAGGACAAGTTCTGATAGCACTCATCATTCACAATAGCCGAGTTTAGGAATAGAGCTTGTTCTGTGTGAACCACTGTGCCCCTGCTCCCTAAACACTCTCACATACACACCCACTACACACGGCAGTGTAGTGGTTAGCACAGTGCATTACGAACCCGACAACCCGAATATGATTCCCGCTAAGTACCAACATCTGTGGTGATTGTCTCAACCGGTTCTGGGTCTCCCCTAGGTTTACTCAGCCTTAAATGGGTACCTGGTGGAGTGTGGTACTGGACACACCACCCCACCCCCATGCTCCACTGCTACCCTACAAGCCCTCTCTGTGGCTGATGAAGATAACGAGGTCCAACCAGCTGAACCCACGAGGCACTGGGCTCTGCAGGTCGTGACCCGGGCACGGGCGTGCGGGCGATCTCTGGAGTGGCGAGGGTCCCGTACCGGATCGCTTGTCGCCGGATCATCGCGTTCCCACGCCAGAGCGGTTTACAATGTCCCCGGTAATCCGCTCCCAATGGAATCCATCCGCTCGCCGCTCGCCCGTGGGTAGCGAGGGGGGGTGCATTGTGGCCAGCTTAGCGGGGTAGGGCACCGTCCACGGGAAATTTTATCAAACGTAATTAACACAACCGCTAAATATAGCCAGCGATAAACTCGTGGATGCCCGAAAAAACTAAATTGTTGGGAGAGACTCTAGAGAAAAGGAATATTGTAGTTCACAGAGATCCATTGAGGGGTCATTCTAAATCAGTGGGGTATCTATAGCAGGGTCATTAGAAATCAGTAGGATCTCTATTGTGGGGTCATTCTAAATCAGTGGGGTATCTTTTGCAGGGTCATTATAAATCAGTGGGGTATCTATAGCGGGATTATTATAAATCAGTGGGGTATCTATAGCGGGGTCATAAATCAGTGGGGTATCTATAGCGGAATCATTATAAATCAGTGGGATCTCTATTGTGGGGTCATTATAAATCACTGGGATCTCTATTGTGGGGTCATTATAAATCAGTGGGATCTCTATAGCAGGGTCATTATAAATCAGTGGGATCTCTATTGTGGGGTTATTCTAAATCAGTGGGATCTCTATAGCTGGGTCATTCTAAATCAGTGGGATCTCTATTGTGGGTCATTCTAAATCAGTGGGATCTCTATAGCAGGGTCATAAATCAGTGGGATCTCTATAGCGGGGTCATTATAAATCAGTGGGGTATCTATAGCAGGGTCATTCTAAATCAGTGGGATCTCTATTGTGGGGTCATTCTAAATCAGTGGGATATCTATAGCAGGGTCATTCTAAATCAGTGGGATCTCTATTGTGGGGTAATTCTAAATCAGTGGGATCTCTATAGCAGGGTCATTCTAAATCAGTGGGATCTCTATTGTGGGGTCATTCTAAATCAGTGGGGTATCTATAACAGGGTCATAAATCAGTGGGATCTCTATAGCGGGGTCATTATAAATCAGTGGGATCTCTATTGTGGGGTCATTCTAAATCAGTGGGATCTCTATAGCAGGGTCATTCTAAATCAGTGGGATCTCTATTGTGGGGTCATTCTAAATCAGTGGGATATCTATAGCAGGGTCATTCTAAATCAGTGGGATCTCTATTGTGGGGTAATTCTAAATCAGTGGGATCTCTATAGCAGGGTCATTCTAAATCAGTGGGATCTCTATTGTGGGGTCATTCTAAATCAGTGGGGTATCTATAACAGGGTCATAAATCAGTGGGATCTCTATAGCGGGGTCATTATAAATCAGTGGGATCTCTATTGTGGGGTCATTCTAAATCAGTGGGGTATCTATAGCAGGGTCATTCTAAATCAGTGGGATCTCTATTGTGCGGTCATTCTAAATCAGTGGGATCTCTATAGCAGGGTCATCCTAAATCAGTGGGATCTCTATTGTGGGGTAATTCTAAATCAGTGGGGTATCTATAGCAGGGTAATTCTAAATCAGTGGGGTATCTATAGCAGGGCAATTATAAATCAGTGGGATCTCTATTGTTGGGTCATTCTAAATCAGTGGGGTATCTTTTGCAGGGTCATTATAAATCAGTGGGGTATCTATAGCGGGATTATTATAAATCAGTGGGGTATCTATAGCGGGGTCATAAATCAGTGGGGTATCTATAGCGGGATCATTATAAATCAGTGGGATCTCTATTGTGGGGTCATTCTAAATCAGTGGGATCTCTATAGCAGGGTCATTCTAAATCAGTGGGGTATCTATAGCAGGATCATTATAAATCAGTGAGATCTCTATTGTGGGGTCATTCTAAATAAGTGGGATCTCTATTGTGGGGTCATTCTAAATCTGTGGGATCTCTATTGTGGGGTCATTATAAATCAGTGGGGCATCTATAGCGGGATCATTATAAACCAGTGGGGTATCTATAGCGGGATCATTATAAATCCGTAGGATCTCTATTGTGGGGTCATTCTAAATCAGTGGGATCTCTATAGCAGGGTCATTCTAAATCAGTGGGGTATCTATAGCGGGATCATTCTAAATCAGTGGGATAGGGTCATTATAAATCAGTGGGGTATCTATAGCAGGGTCATTCTAAATCCGTGAGATCTCTATAGCAGGGTCATTCTAAATCCGTGGGATCTCTATAGCAGGGTCATTCTAAATCCGTGGGGTATCTATAAATAGGAACAACACAGGTCAGCGATGCTGTACATAAAGCAAATCGAATGAAGAGTAACTTGTGTCGGACTTGTCATGGAAGTGGAGAGCCAACAGAGAAGGAAAGAGTGGAAGAGACGGCAGCAGCAGAGGCCACGGCCGCTCGGGAGCAGCGGGGAGAGAAGGGGTGGAGAAGGACGGTGGGGGGCTTTATCCAGCGGTGGGGAAGTTACCGGCTCACAACAACAACAACATCTATAAATGGATCGCGCGGTATGTGTGCCTATGTCACTGTCAACTTAAGGTCACAGGACCTGTAATTACACGGCCACGTATTTACTCGGTGCAAATATTTAAGCGGATGGGATTGCGTGTTAGGCGCTACGCTGTCACAAAAGCGCGGCAACGCCCGCGCCTCCGGACTCCGTGCCGCGCCAAGGATACTGTTTCGATGACCTCCGACCCCTGACACGAAGGGACAAAGCGAGCGAGAGCCGAGGCGCTCGCTCCGGCAGAGCCGGGCGACATCAAGAGCGCCGTGGGTTTTTAACGAACCACGGCCAACGACCGAGCGTTGGGATTTAAAGAATCCCGGAACAAGACCTTTCACCTCGCCCCAAAAATCAATCGCGGGCGAGAGACCGCGTTTTAAGGGGACGTGCAACGATCGCGCCGGTTTGAGCCCAGCGGTGACTGCGGCCGCGACGAGAATGGTTCAGGGGCCAGGGTCACGGGAAAGGGACAGTCGACGTGAACTCCGACCCCACGCACGAGGCAGCCGGGTGGAGTGGGGCTCGCAAGCCGATTTAGCGCCGTGTGCCGGCTATCACCGCGAACCGCCTCTCCGGTGCCCGCTCCTCACAGCACCGCTGAAGCGCGTGGCACCACGGACACGAGACTTTCGTGGGCCTCACTCCATCGCTGTCAACGCCCCAAAACTCCTGGAACCATCGCTTCACACACTCACGTCCTTGGCTCCTCTCCCATCTCAATCGCGGCTCGATGCTGAAAGGTCGATTCTGCACGATAACTTCACTCGCAATTATTGAATATCCTCGTGTCTACAAATATTAGGCAGGAGTCACCATATACTTACACTGCACATAGAGTAACATTGGTCAATGACACGCATCGGCCATCGACTCACACTGCCCACAGACTCACATTGCCCTCTTGACTCGTATATCCTCATCTGTATTCGTACAACAGTCACCCGATATCTGTTTAATGTTTCTGTAACTTATTTTGTAATTGCGCTACGATCAGCCGAAAAAGAATCTGCCCAAGCCGACTTAGGCTACAGGGAATTAATTCATACCTAATTATAATTGTGAAATATTTTAAGATTTTCATAAGATGCAGTTGTGTTTGCTCAAACAGTAAAATCTTGGATTGCGAGCATAATTCGTTCTGGAAACGTGTTTGTAATCCAAAGCACTGTATATCAGTTGTGATCACATGACGCTCGGCAGACAAAGCGTATACGTACTACTCGTATTGCAAGACCTCGCTCGTTTATCAAATTTATATTTAAAAAATTTGCTCGTCTTGCAAAACACTCGCAGACCAAGTTACTCGCAATCCAAGGTTTTACTGTATTTCTATTTGCTTTGTTGCTGTGCTTCATTTGATCTGTTTTGCTCTTGTCATATTGGTGACCGAGGTCACGCTTGCAAAATGAGGCTCATCCTGGTCTCTCGAGTTGTTGCGCGGTTACACAAACCGCACTTGGCGACTTGAACCTCGTGTTCGAGTCGCATCGCGTCGTCGTTTGGCACGATGTCGGACGTTTTGCTCCACGTGCTGGGACCGAACTGAGCCGTTCACCTCCCCCCTCGACGAACAGAGCAGAGCCAATCAGCAACAAGAACCGGCGACGCCAGCAGCAGCGTCAGCGGCAGCCGGCGGCGCTTTATGACGGAGGGACAACCGAGCCGGCTCAAACCAGTCATTCCCAGCAGCACACGGAGCGAAACGTCGAACACCGCGCCGAACGTCGTGCAGCACGACCCGAAAACGCATGGGAGGGCAGAGTGGCAGCGGATCGCACCGCGCTTGTTTACTCAGGCGTCTCCGGAACGAATCCGCACTGTGGGTTCGTGCGCTGCGAGCCACCGGGGGAGTTTGATGCTCATTTAGAGAGGCGTCTCACGAGGTCTTCGTGGAATGTTCCACGAATCGATTTGCAACTGCGCCGTCCGTGCAAATGCCACTCTCGCGTGCAAACACCAGCTGTGGGAAGGTAAAGGCGCATCCCTGCAATAACTCGCTCACGCCACTGCTGGCGGAAGGGCTTCCGCCAGAGAGGCGCTCTACAGAGCACCTTTAGAGGCTTCTGTGGCCTCGTCATCCACGCCGGCCAGCCGTCTTGGATGACGAGGTGGGAGTACTCTTACTTTACCCCACCAACACTCGACCTGCTGATCGGCTAATCCCGGTGTACCCTAATGTGTGCTGCCGGATTGACAGAGGCGGCGGTAGGGATTAAGAAGCTTGCGCCGCTGCGTCCGCTGTGGCGCTGGACGCACCAAGCGGTCTGCTCCCACCGGACTTATTACCCTCCCCCGACACAATTTTACAAGCGCTATATATAATACGGGCTTGATTACATTAATTTAACAAAACCGCTTCAGACGATTGTGATTTAATTTGCTATTATGCGCGCTGAACACGACCTTTGTGAATTTCACTTGGCGGCTGTTAACGAGATCCGTTATGCTACATTTACATTTTAAGGTGGATGTGTTTTGTAAAAGGTGTATTCCCTTGCAAATGGGACAAACGGGACAGTCGGTTCCCAATAGTGTTTCGTGGGGGGTTAAATCGCGGTTCCACGTGGCACGTGGTTCCAATGCCTGACACTCCTTGCGATGATGCGCCAGTATCATCTGACGATAATGGCCTCGGATCCATAAGAATGCCCTTGCGGTTGAACAAATATCGTCACGCATTCATTTCTAAACCGGATATTTTCCGGATCGTTGGCGAGACCGGAGTGGGTGGCACGTGGCCAGTCGAAGCCACGGCCAGAGCGAGCGAGAGCTATACTCGATGTGGTGTGCCCGCGTCTCACCGAGGAGCGCGACAGCTCTTTGCAGATCTGCTGGATCCTGGGTCTCCACCAGCGCTCCACCTTGGCGCGCGTCTCCGCCGTGTACCTCTTCTCCCACTGCCCCGTCTCGCTGTAGATGCTCCGGGCCGGGACCCCGCAGCCCGGCCGGGGCCACGCGCAGCAGTGGGGGGCCCACGGTACGCGGGGGGGCCGCAGGCGCGACGGCAGCCTCAGCAGCATGACCTGCACCGCGCGGACCGTGGCCGCGATCGGCATGGCTCAGTTGAGCGGGGTGACGGATGGACGTCGCCTCTCGCGGGTTTTTTCGTGCGGTGGGCCTCGTGTCGCTGCGGGCCGCGTGGAACGAAGTCACGGGGCCGTGTCTGGCCTGCGAGTTGCATAGCCAACTCACTCCTGCGGCTGAGGTAAGGGGTCGGAAGTCTTTCATCCCAGAGCTCATTACAAAAAAAATGCACGGGGTGAGGTGAGGCAATGGGGTGGAGGAGACTCGGGACATCGGCACGGATTTGTAATCAGATCTTCCGGACGGGAGCCCTCATTAGTGGACCCGGCGCGCGCGTCCGTGTCACGCGCGCGTCCGTGTCACGCGCGCGTCCGTGTCACGCGCGCGTCCGTGTCACGCGCGCGTTACATTTCATCCGCGTCACGCGCCCGGCGGCAATCGATGGCACGCCGCCTGCACGGCACCCTGCGCGAGCAATCGACGATGCCTGGGAATGGCACTGGGTGCTTGTACAAGGCAGCACTGGGATGTGTGTGTGTCCATGGAGCCCGCTAAAATGTTGCTTTTGCGTCTCAATTGGCTCTGCTTCTTCATCACCGGCAGCGATGGTCTATCCACTGTTGGATGAGAGCCTCACATAAGGGGCCGTCCATAAATGACGTCACGCGATTTTGGACGATTTTTTACCCTCCCCGTCACAAAAAGTCAAACCCCCCTCAAATATGACGTCACAAAGCTCTGCCCCCCCCCAACCATATTTCCATTTTGAAAATAAAACATGATTCAAATCGCTTTAAACTACTGACATTGTAGTGCGTATTTAATGTGGCGCTGCACTCTGATGTTGCAGGAGAAAACATTGATTAAAAAGTCAATTTAATTAAGTAGAACGTGTTGTCTATATTTATTTAAAGTTTCGCATTTTGATGTGACGTCACATTTCTCACCCCCCCCCCTCGTCACAAATGTCTGACCCCCTAGGTGCGTGACGTCATTTATGGACGGCCCCTTACACGACATGTACTGTACACACTTGTCAAGCCTACGTCGTCTGAGCCCTTTGCCCACCCACAGCAGGGTGGAAGCCGTTCCTCGCTCGCAGGAGACTGGCCGCAGGGGACCCTCACCACGCTCCTCGGTGGAGTGGCGTCCCTGGACCGGTTCACAAAGTACTGTAGCCACTGATGTCAGCCGTGGTGGGTAAGAGACACTCGGGGTCGCTGCTGCGTTATTCCTGCAGTGCGCAAACCACTGCCCCACCACTCGCACAATTACCCGACAATGACAGTACGGGCATTGTGTATACAAAAAAGACAAAGATCCCCCGTGTAGCCTTAAACAGACTGTAGGGGCAAGTGATGTTAGCGAGCACCTGTGAAGGCCGGAACAGTACACGACGGGGTGGATGGCCAGCACCACGCCAGACCGCCTTTGTCTCCCCAATAGCGATGTTTACACACCGCACCAAGTACTAATTTGAGGCCGAGTCGACCTAGGGGAGGCCCAGGACCGGTTCAGATAATCGTCACCGGTGTTGGCCGTGAGCGGGAATCGAACTCGGGTGTTTGGGTTGTAGCGCAGTGTAGCGCTAACCGCTGCACCACCGCTCCCCACACAACACACAGCACCTACGGGCTTCACGCCATGTGTGTGACTTTCATCGGCACGGGCGGTTCAACAGCCATGAAAACTAGACAACTCGCGACATTGTTCATGTCATAGACGTTTATAATCACTCACTGATGGAGCTGGGCAAACAGCGCAACATCGGACCACAGAGCTTGGGAGTTCCTGGCGCCGATTCTGCAGGCTGCACTCTCCGCTCGCCTGTGGCTTACCGCGCCTCTGACTCGCGCGCTCGCTCGCTCTCTCTCCGAGTGAACAGAAACTGTGCGCGCTGTAACAATACCAACATCATCACCATTGTTGTTGATGTTCTGTGTAAGGCTACGCGAACAAACCCCGTGTTCGCGTGTGCAACACTCACGCGTACAGCAGGCGACTCGGCGTGCGGTTATCTGTGAGACCGATCCGCTCTCGCCCGCCGACAATAGTCAGTTGTGTGTACCCTCTACATACAGTGCCTTCTCCACTGCTAGATACACAGCGGACACACACGCACACACGTGCTGTGGCCGTGGTGGTGTACTGTACCGCCCACACGTGCTGCCAGGGTCGCCCTCTGCGCGTCCATCTTACTCAGGGGGGCGCGAGCCCCGCGCGCCATCTTGCTCAGGGGTAGCCCCCGCAGTGGCTGTGAACAATCCGTGCAGCGCACAAACAACACGATCCGTGTCAACACCACCACCGCCGTCTGTTTGTGGCCTTTACAAGAGGTATAGCATCGGTGACGTTTCGGGCAATGACCCTCATTCATGGCATATAAACAGTGGATGACACGAGTTGGAGATTGCGCGTTTATACCAAGGGGTGATACTTTATTAAGGAAATGTGTCTCTATTAACAGTGCTTGAGGTGACATCAACAATAAAAACTATGTCAAGATATTTGTTTTAAAGCATGTTCCTCGGTGTAAAGTGCAAGTCTACCAACTCTGTGGCTTTTCTTTAATAAAACCAGCACCTCCGATTAACACGGCTGACTAGAAGAGCTTTATATTCTTTGGGTCTTTCGGTAAAGTCACGTAGAATGAGAATAAAATAATAAAATAACACAATAAAATTATCACGTTTCGGCCACAACGCAAGCGGCCGTCTTCAGGTGAAAGGTACAGAACTTAAAGCTCTGTCGTCCCGACAGTTCTGTACCTTTCACCTGAAGACGGCCGCTTGCGTTGTGGCCGAAACGTCGTGAGAATTTTATTGTGTTATTTTATTATTGTATTCTCATTCTACGTGACTTTACAGAAAGAACCAAAGAAGATGAATCCTTGCAGCCACGAAAGCTTCAAATCACGTAGATAGGTTCAAACAAAATAACAAAAAACTACGTTTCGATCGCAAAACAAGCGGTCGTCATTAGGAAAAGGGGGTTAGCTTCTCAAAGCAAACTGTTTATAAAGGTTTAGAGATGGGCGTAGCCCAAGTGGCACCCTCCACCAATCGCTGCCCACCACTCATTAACATTCGCTGCCCCGCCCATGATGCTCTTTGGGCTACGCCCATCTGAGTCGAACACCGTTTTGAGACGAGGCTCAAAAGAAAGCTGTCTCTGGTGTGGACCAATTCGTTTCAAAGGCAATGCCATATATTACTATGTTTTTTTGGTTGAATTCTGACCACAAGTGTTGTGGTTAATGCAGACATGACCCCTTGTAAAAGGTTTCAGTTTGGTGTTCTCATCTTAACAGTCCTTCAATAAAAAACGGTTTTATTAACAACTTCGTTTAACTCACGATCGAGAAGTACGTCAATGATGCGGCGCCTGCTCCCACATCAACGCTTACTTGAATTAATTGATTACTTTATAACTGAATCTTCAATGTACAACTTTTGTTTGTGTGGAGTGAGGGTGCCTGTAACTCCTTGACACGAAACAGGCGCCCTGAGAGACACCACACGTGGCGCCCTGAGAGAGACACACACACGTGGCGCCCTGAGAGACAAGACACACACACGTGGCGCCCTGAGACACACACACGTGGCGCCCTGAGACACACACACACACGTGGCGCCCTGAGACACACACACACGTGGCGCCCTGAGACACACACACACGTGGCTCCCTGAGACACACACACACGTGGCGCCCTGAGACACACACACACGTGGCGCCCTGAGACACACACACGTGGCGCCCTGAGACACACACACACGTGGCGCCCTGAGACACACACACACGTGGCGCCCTGAGACACACACACACGTGGCGCCCTGAGACACACACACACGTGGCGCCCTGAGACACACAGCACACACACACGTGGCGCCCTGAGAGACACACACACATGGCGCCTTGAGAGACACACACACGTGGCGCCTTGAGAGACACACACACGTGGCGCCCTGAGACACACACACGTGGCTCCCTGAGACACACACACACACGTGGCGCCCTGAGACACACACACACGTGGCTCCCTGAGACACACACACACGTGGCGCCCTGAGACACACACACGTGGGGCCCTGACACACACACACGTGGGGCCCTGACACACACACGTGGGGCCCTGACACACACACGTGGCGCCCTGAGAGACACACACACACGTGGCGCCCTGAGACACACACACGTGGCGCCCTGACACACACACATGTGGCGCCTGCTTCTTGGGCGAGGCGATTCCAGAGTTTAGGAACCGCGGCGTTTTGTATATACACAAATATATAAATAATAAGGCGTTCATACAAAATGTAAATTGCTTTAAAGTAGCTCATTAATGTATTGACGCCGATTTTGATAGAGGCGTGCATTGTCACCGGATCTGAGTGCGTGTGCAAAATGTGGAATTGATTGGACAACAGGAAGTAGACTAAATTTTGATTACAAGATTTGACCACGACACAGGAATCAAGTTAAGCCGTTGAAAAAAATGGGAAAACATTCTCAAGAGCTTTATAGCTATATTCTTGGTTCTTTCGAAAGAATCAAGAATATGAATCCTTGCAGTCACGAAAGCTTTAAATCAAAAGCTTTATAGCTCTTCAGATTTCTACCACTTGATTCTGATTGGTGAATGGGAAGGAATGCGAGTGACGACATTGAGCGGTAGGCACCTCCCCCCTTAGTAACATGGCCGCCGGGTGCGGTGCATGCGCGGTGATGACGTCACGCCGCCCACCGCCCAATCACCACTTTATTGACACCGTCGCCGAGGTGTGCCGAGTAATCGTTGTATCAATAAAGTTGATACCGGCGGGGCTGGGTCCAGCGCGAGGGTGATTATTTATATTTATGCAAATTGACGAAGTCAATGTAGCCAACCGGGGCTTAGAGTAAACACACGTGGGCGTGCGTGGAGTCACGGCAGCCGCGTGGCATCATACAACGGAATACTCACGTACAACAGAGTACATAAATTAGTATGCTGTACCTTAATAATGCTTAAAGTACACACACACATGACAAAAGTGTCCGTGATGTACACGAACTCTTCCTCTCTGTGCTGAAGCCCTCTCTGGTCGTGGCGAGCAGCAGCAGCAGCAACGTCGACATTGGCATGGAGCTATGAACCACAGCGCTGCTGCTGCTGCCTCCCGACGTGCACAAGACGAGAATTGTCGCGGGCTGTAAACTTTGAGAAGTGTCGCGATGGATCTCAATGTTCGAACTTTTGTGGCCGCAGCTGACACCAGTGGGGAGTGATGCCCTCAATTAGTCCCGCACATTACCCCCCCCTAACCCTTCGTTAACCCGTAGTGACCAGCGCGGTGAAGTATGGTCAGAAGCACATGGCGTTGGGTGGCTTGGGTCCAGCAGTGGGTTGATCCGGGGCGGTACGGCTCTGTCAGTCGTGGCCAGGAGCGGTGGCTCTGTGGCTTGCGCGGTTTGCTATGAACCAATCCACCTGAGTTCGATCCCCGACCACGGCTAACGTCAGTGGCTAGTGATGACCCGACCCGGGCACTGTGGCGGTCTCTAATCTCCATATCTCCATGTAAAAGGCAAAGTTGTGATTATGTGTCTGTTCAAAATGTTTAGCGTACTACCCGACATGCAACAAACTGGAAATTTGCCATGTGGGTATTTTGCAGACTGTACACCATGCAAACATTATACAAATAGACTATTGTTTTTTTTTGGGGGGGGGGGGGAGCTCAATAATGCATTTATTTTTTGCACGGCAAGTGAGCTGTGACGTCAAATCTGTCACGTGACCCGCGCATGTGGAAGCGTAACGCATTGTAGTGTAGTGGTTAGCGCGCTGTGTGTGTGTAATCTGTGTGTGTGTGTAATCTGTGTGTGTGTGTAATCTGTGTGTGTGTGGAAGCGTAACGCATTGTAGTGTAGTGGTTAGCGCGCCGCGCTACGAGCCCGGCGACCCGAGTTCGATTCCCGCTCACGGCCACCACCGGTGACGATTATTTCAACCGCTTCTGGGCCTCCCCTAGGTCGACTCAGCCTCAAACGAGTGACTGCTGTAGTGTGAACATTGCCACTGGGGAGACAAAGGTGGCCGGGCGTGCTGCTGTCACCCACCCCCTCGTGAGCAATAAAAACAAACTCCAGCCGTCAATCAGACTGCGGGGTGAAAGTCTGCGCTGATGATGCCGCACCTATAATGGAACATTATTCACCTGTACCTGGGCTCTCACCTGCCCTCGCTAGCCCCCCCCATTCCCCGATCCCTCCTCCCGAACCCCCTCGAGGCCACGGGGCTGCTGGGCGGGGTGAGCGGGGAGACAGAAATAGCCGCGGATCAGGGGGTGTGCTGTCAAACTCCCACTCATCACCACCACCATCACCACCACCATCAAAAATCAGCGCAAGAATTAAACATCACCAGTCATTTCCATGATCATAAATCTTCATCATCATTCCGAATCACCATCATTGAAATCATCAATATCAAACTGTTCATAACTCAATTATCAATAAATAATCTTCGTCATCAGGTAGTCTTCATTTTGAACCACCCGATGCTGACTGACGTGGGGGCTCCATCCAGCAGTGGAGTGTCAAAGTGCTGTAATGTTGGTTCCTAATGAGCCCATCAAAATCTTGGATCTATGGTCTCTGTTCCGAGGGAGAGCTGGGTTCAAAATAAACACATCATCATCATTCACATCACGAGCATCAACACCATCATCTCAAGCAACATCATTATCAACAACATCAGCAACGCTATCAGCAACAGCATCATCATCACCATCATCACCATTAGCACAATCGTCATCACCATCACCACAATCATCGTCATCACCATCACCACAATCATCGTCATCACCATCACCACAATCATCGTCATCACCATCACCACAATCATCGTCATCACCATCCGGACGAGCCACGTGTCCCACGGCGTGGGGGCGGAGCGGCGCCCAACCCCCCGAGGAACCTCCCCGCGGGAGCCGGCAGCGTCACCTGCACCAGCAGCCTCGCGCTGCGCGTCTCCCGTGGGAGACGCGGGGACATGCGGCCCGCTCGCTCAACCACCTGCTCCACCACCCGCGCCAGCTGTTCCAACTCCAGCTGTTCCAGCTCCAGCTGTTCCAACTCCAGCTGTTGCTGGTGGTCGCATCGTCAACTCCGCTCCAAAGTCGCCGTCGCAACCTCGCGTCCGCTACTGCTGCTGCTGACGATGCTGATGATGATGACGGTGGTGGGGGCACAACCTGTAGCAGAGGCAATGAGTCGCTGGACACTCGGCACCACCGTGGCTGCTGCAGCTGCTGCTGTTCCAAGGGTCTCCCCGGGGTCCCCACAAGCGACCCCCCGGCCAAGAGGGGGCCCCGTGTCTCCGGGCAACGACCCCGAAGGTGCGAGCGCAGAGGAGGACACGAGCTCTGATTGTCCTCCTCTTGATGATGACGGGGGTGCAGATGATGAGGATGACGTTGTTAGAAATTATGTTGACGCTGCTGGACAGTTTGTTGATGATATTGACGACGATGATGATGTTGGTGCTGGTGTTGATGATAACTGTGGAAATGACGATGTTCGAGCTGACGCTGATCGTGAGGACGACGATATTGAAGATGATGATGATGGAGATGATGGTGGTGGTGGTGGTGGACCATGGTCTACAGCGGACGCTACGTGCAACATCTCGCTGACTCCGGGCACCACGGGGCTCCAGGCGCGGTGGAGCGGGACCGGCTCCCCGCCGTGCGACCTCCACATCTTCTCCACCAACCCGGGCCGCGCCTCCTCCTTCTCCACATCCTTCACCCGCGTGCGCTCCCCTCTGCTCCTGGAGAGACACCTAGGCGAGGACGATGGCCACGGCTACAGAGCTTGCGTCTCGTGCGCTCCGACGGCCTCACTTGGCCTTCGGGCTCGACCCTTCTGCTGCCGGGACATCAGCCGCGCTGAGGTGTACCTGTGCCCGGGCTGTGGTGGCGAGGGGGCAAGGGTCCGCGACGGCGGCAGGGGGCCGCTGGAGGCCGCTGTCGTTGCCTGCTTCATGACGGCGGTGCTGACCGTCTGGGTTGTGGCCGCCCTGGTGTGGCCGGTTCCCATCATCGCCGAGTTCCTGCCCAGCCTCCTCACGGAGCCCCGCGGGCGCCGCGTGACCACGCGCCGCTAACTCGGGCAGCGAGGGGCCGAGCCGAGCGTGGCCCCCCGTGCCCTCGTGTGGTGTGGCTCGAGCTTGGGGTAGGCTACAGACTTCACGCTCCGTGTGAGTACTGGTGGATTTCGTTGAGTAACTGGACAGAGATGTAAGTGGCTTCACTGCCCACGCGTCGTTACAGAGACGTGTAGACCTGCGCGGAGACTCACATTGGTACAGAGATGACGAATCAGCGATGGGCTTGAAGCGGGGATCGAGAAAGAATGCGGGAGCAGAGAAGTGAAGGCGACTGATGACTGGTCGGGAGGAAGGAGATGTGGGATCTAGAAGCAGGGAGCTCATGGAGGGTAGAGGAGAGGTCTGCGGGGTGGTGGTGACGAGACGTGACAGGTGCCAGGTGGTGAGAGAGCGATGGGCGTGGGACTGAGTGGGGAGAAGATTTGGGAGTGGCCACCCAGGATTCCAACGGTGACGGCAGGGTGGAGGAGACGGAGTGAGCCGTGGCACCAACGTGGATGTTCACATCGTGAGAGGGGCCGCATCTTCCCGGTGCTGAGAATCGCGGCGAGCGATGCCACCGAATCGCGCCCACAGAGTCACGCGCGCGAACCGGGGACCCCACCGAGCTACGAAGCGGCCACGTGATGGCAGTACAGCAAGTAGCTGCAACTCGCCTGCCGTCTGGCCTGCATCGCGGACTCTCTGAGTGTTCACCTCGAGGACGCGTGAAGTGGTGTTCTCCGGCTTCTCCGGTTTCCCGTACAGTTAAAGGAGCAGCTCTGCAATTGCTCGCCATGCCACTTGCTGGCGGTAGTGGCCTCCACTTGGCGGAGCTCTCGAAAGCCCCTCCTAGAGTGGCATTGTGGCCTAACTCTTTCGGACTGACCAGCTGTCTTGGAAGAGCCGAGAGTACCCACCACACTTTACCCTACCACGCGAGAACTACCTATTCCACTGATGGCTGTGATAACATTTAGACTGCTGGATATGGGGGGGGGGGTGTGAAATGTAATAAAATCGCTTCTTTGTTTCAACTGCCGCGCCGCGAGTTCGATTCGGGATTTGCAAATAAAGTGGGCTGACCATTGCACACCTGTGGCAGCATCTCATGTAAACACGACAAACCCCGCCTGCTTTATTTAAAACAAGAGGTGGCCAAACATCCAATGGAGCAGGACCCCTCTAAAAAAGAGTTGAGATTCAGCGAGGCTCCACTCACGGAGTATCAAACCCCGTGACTTCACCGGGCCGCTCATGGAGACCGACTCATCCAGCTCTCTTCAGGGCTTCTCCTGGCGCTGCGGTGGCGATACATTAACTACCTCGCCTGGTGTACATGAGGTCGTGGGTTCGATCCTTACCCTGACGCCTGCTGTATCATTTGAGTTTGCGTGTCTCTCTCCCCGTGGTCGCGTGGATTTTTCTCCGGGTCCTGCGGTTTCTCCCTCCACATTTAGAATCAAAGTGCGTTGAGAGTATATGGCTGCTATAAATATTTCCACATGACAAGCCACTTTGTTGGCCAGGTTGCTTCTGATAAAGAGCTACACAGCTCAGTGGGCCTTGCCTAGTGAAATAAAAAAAGTTTAGATACTGAATCACCTGGAATCTGACCTCCGTGCAGTCTCAGATTTGTCCCACCGGGTGGCGATCACGCATCAGCCACGCTCCAAACACCGCCTTCACCAACCGGCACTGACCAGCTTGGTGAAGTATGGTCAAATACACCTCCACGATCCGCACGCTGTGCAGGGCTCGACAAGTATATTGGATGTCTGTGAAAAACAGCTTTATAGCTCATCGGATTCCTCCGGTATAAATCCATTTACTGGCTCTAAAATATTTAAAAAGAACCTGCCGTCTTCTCCGGATCATAAGATGCACTCCCCTCCGTATTTTCAAGAAAAAGTTGGGGTGTGCGTCTTATATTCCGGTAGTTGCGTGCGTATTTGCGCGAGTTTATTGACACCGGGCACACGTTTGGGGTGCGTCTTACTTTCCGGTTTGGCTTGTAACCCGCAGAATGCGGTCGCACAAACCGGTAAGAGTCGGGGGTGGTGGGAAAAGCCCGAATGGCACGCTCATGCAGCAGGGCTTCACGTCAGCCGGGTCAGCGACACGGAACATCATTCCGTACCCGGCACACCACATCCAGACTACCTCTCGCTACGGCTACTAGTAGTCACGTGCCCCCTACTCCAGTCTACCGGAGAGGTTGGTTCAATATCCATCGTGAACTTAATGAAATAAATTTACGCGACTTCGGCGAGAGCGACTCGAGGACACGGGGAGAGCCGCCTGCATGCGAATCGCTCCTCTGCGTTACTGCACGGGACCGGAGGTCGCTTGAAGATGAGATCTCGGAGGTAGCTCTGTGACATCCGCTTCCGCGGGCCGTTGTCCAACGTGACGCCGATAGCCGCAAGAGCAGGGGATGGGTTGACTGTGACGTAATAGTGTGGCGCGCTTTGGCTCCGTGGCAACTATTCAGCTCCTCCTCCACAGATATCCCACGGTTCGTCGCGATTCGATTATCTGTACCGACTCGATTATCTGTACCGATTCGATTAAGAATAATTCTCAACTGCTCTTTCCGGCTCGTTTGTGTTGTTGATCCCCCTCCCTCCCACGTTTCCCTCCTACAGTGTTGAGCTCGCGCGTGATATTCGCATCGCTCCGACACACGTTGTGCATGCGGAGCGAGTACATCACTACTATTATTATTACTTCATGGGACCTCCTTTGCCAGCGCCAAAATATGAGAATGGGGTTTTTCCCAGTTTTTCTGACAACAAAAAAACATTTGACAAGGAATCATGTCTGCATTAACCACAATACTTGTGGTCAGAATGCAAACAGAAAACATACTCTGATCATATATGATGCATTGTCCTTGAAACTGATTGGTCCACACCAGAGATAGCTGTCTCTTGCTCGTGTCGAACGGTGTTAGACCAGAGGACGCCCAAAGGCGAACACAACTCAAAGACAACGCACTGAGTAATGAGAGCTCCGGGTGAGCATCTACATCATGGGACCTTTTATTATTCTTATACATTATCATTATTATCACCTGATGACGATTGCTTGTGTTGCGATCGAAACGTCATGATATTGTCATTATTATTTTTATTATTATTTGTTCTATCTCCGTGGCTTTACCGAAAGACCCAAAGAATATTATTATTATCTGGGATGCTGCAGCTGCTGCGTTGGCAGTGGTGCACGAACACAGCCAACAACAACAACAAGTCGACGCGTTCGTCAATAACAGCAAGTCGACGCGTTCGTCAACAACAACACCGTGTGTTGTGTGTGTGGTTTTAGACATTTAACAGGCGACATTTCAGGCAATGGCCCTTCTGCACAGTACATAGAAAGGCCAGAGAGGTGGAGTCAGTCCCTACTGCCGCCCTCTGTGTGTCGTGAAGAAGGCCCATTGCTCGAAATGTCGCCTATGATATCGATTTTATTTTAAGACCACAGTGTTATTGATACATGGTATATCATTAATTCTACCGCGCACGTTTCGATTAATTTATTGTGAGAACAATAATCAAAACTAATCGATGAACCGGTGCATGTTCACCTGTGCCCACTTGCAGCAGCACTCCTGGGTCACAGATGGCATGCACCACCGTGGCGAGATTTTAACTACTTCGCCTGGTACACAGGAGGTCGTCGGTTTTAGAATTTGCAGTTCTCCCTCCCCGTGGGCGCGTGGATTTGTATCGGGGTTCTCCCGTTTTTCCCTCAACGTTTAGAATCGACATCACACGTTCAGAGTATTTGCCTGCAATACATTTCCACACGACGATAGGCCACTTCGTTGAGCTATCATTTGTGGCCAGGTCACTTCTGAAAAAGAGCTACATAGCTCAGTGGGCTTTACCTGGCAAAATAAAAATAGTTCATAGTTTTAATTTAATCAATTACAAAAAGAGTATAGTTTTATCGTCTGGGACGGCCATCACATTGCTGAGTGGGTTCATTTGCCAGCAGAGGGCAGTGCTGCTCCACGCCTTCGTTCACGTCGCAGTGACCAGCGTGGTGTAGCGTGGACACACCAAGTGGTGATAATACAAATGCTGTACAGATGGTTACTGCTGCGAGTCAACAGTTGATAAGCGCGTCAAGCTAACACAGTGATCGGGCCGTGGCCAGAGTGTACGTGGTCAAGAGTAATAGCGGAGCGGCAGCCAGGGAACGGAAATCGTTCGAGACGACCGCCCACCGAGGAGATGGAGTTGTAATTATGGGGCAGGCGCCGGGTGGAGTTTTGCATCGCAAGATCGTGAGATGTGGCGCCGTCTTCGGGGAGGGCCTCGTCCAGCAGTGGATTGACCATGGCTGATGATGATCATGCAATATGTTCGCACATAGGCCAAGCAATTCACACAGATCTCCCGTGTAGCTCACACAAGCTGTTGGGGCAAGTGTTGTTAGCGAGTACCTAGCAAGGCCGACACGGCGCACCAAGGGGTGGGTAGCCGACACCACGCCCGGTCGCCTTTGTATCCCCAGGAGCAACGTTTACACAGCGCACCAGGTACTTATTTGAGGCTGAGTCGACCTAGAGGGGCCCCAGGGTTAAGACGATGAGAACAGAGAAGCACGGCACAACGACGTTTTTCAAATTTGCGGCACTGCCCAGCGCGTGGCCCCGCAGCAGCCTGCAGCACCTGGCACGCACGGCGTCCGCCCATGCGTCCAAGCGCTCTCCAGGCTCAGTGCCGCTTAGATTCCGGCAACTGACGGCACCGAGCGCAGTGATTACGGCGTTCGGCCTCGAGCGGCATAAATCATTCATGCTCGCGCCTCTGATGCCCGCGGAGCTCAAGCCTTTGAAATCCGCCGTCGCTCCTCTCCCCCTCTCTCTGTGGCCACGGGAGGTGCGAGGGAGGCTTGGGGTAGCGCTCACCTGGAGAGCGTGCGGTGGCATCCCACCTCTTGACCGGAATCCAGACCCCGGGTCGCGACGTCTCACCGCGTGGCGATGTGCCCCGGTGTCCGGGTGCGCGCTGTGAATTCCTGCGAGTCCTCTCCAGCTCCCCAGTGTCCCTCACTCGGCTTGGAGCACCACCGTGTGCCGATCGGCACGATGTTCGACGTTTTGCTCACGTGTTGAAAGTGTTTTTTCATGGACAGAAGCGAAACGTCGGACATCAGTATGTTGTACAACCCTGACTATGATTACCGGACGGAGAGTTCAGGCCGCGTCATCGCGACCCACGTGCGCCGTGGTCATTCTCGACCCGCATCGGTGCCCCTGACGAACTTCTGTTCGGGGTGCCCCTGGCAGCCGCGAGAGGGGCTCCATCAACCACAGCGTAAAACACGAACCGTGATGGACGTGTTCACCCACAGGGGTCGGAAACCAAAATAACAAGAAGTGACACGTTTTTTTGATATCTGGTAATACCTCCCCCCCCCCCCGTCAATATTTAAAGAGCCGCAATGCATGTGAACACGAGACGGTGGTCCTTAATAAGTAACGTCACGAAGCAGTCCTTCAAGAGCCGCATGCGTCTCCGGAGCCGAAGGTTGCCGACCCCTGAACATCACCAAACCGTGACCCCGAGTCCTGGCAACTCATCGCGTCGCCAGTGAAGTCTGTGGATCGTGAAGGTGCCTGAGACTCTCCCACGTGCGCTCGGGTCGTACCGCGTGCCGCTCAGATTCGCGACGATGATTTACTCCGCTCGATTTATCCAGGAAAGGCTCACCGAGTATCATGAATATATTTTTTTTATCAGGAGGGTCCTGCTGCTAAGTTTTTGCAGCGGTGGTGCTGGGAACTTCTTCAGGAGCTGAACTAAATCCTTGAAGAATCTTCCAGCGCGTGCAGCAATCTCTCTCCGTCTCTCACCGATTGTTTGTTCATGCAGTAGAGTACTTGGTCGGCGCTAATCGGTGGCGAGGCAGAGACGGGAAAAGACTGAGGGGGGTGGGCAGTGAGAGAGCGATGCGCGATCTGACCGCGGAGTCCCGCGCGGACCGTCCGCCGCCTATCCCGGCACTGCGTATCGAGTAGAGCACAATGCATCACGTATCGAGCAGAGCACAATGCACCACGTGTCGAGTAGAGCACAATGCATCACGTGTCGAGCAGAGCACAATGCACCACGTGTCGAGTAGAGCACAATGCACCACGTGTCGAGTAGAGCACAATGCATCACGTGTCGAGCAGAGCACAATGCACCACGTGTCGAGCAGAGCACAATGCATCACGTGTCGAGCAGAGCACAATGCATCACGTGTCGAGTAGAGCACAATGCACCACGTGTCGAGCAGAGCACAATGCATCACGTGTCGAGCAGAGCACAATGCACCACGTGTCGAGCAGAGCACAATGCATCACGTGTCGAGCAGAGCACAATGCATCACGTGTCGAGCAGAGCACAATGCATCACGTGTCGAGCAGAGCACAATGCATCACGTGTTCAGTAGAGGGCTTTCAGGGCTTTCACCTATCTGTTAGAGCTTTTAACAGACAACGGGACAAGAAGTCACAGCTCATCGAGACGCTGACCTTCCTCAAAAGATGCCGCGATCACAAGCTTAAAGGTCGTGATCTAAGCGTGGCTTCTCTCACTCCAGCGCTGTCCTCCAGACAGTCTCGTCCCTTCACCTGATGAAGGCCGCTTGTGTTGTTGCCGAAACGTCGTGATTTTTTGTTATTTTATTTTCACCTACGTGACTTTACCCAATAGAACCAAAAAGTATAGAGCACAATGCACCACGTGTCGAGTAGAGCACAATATATCACGTGTCGAGTCGAGCACAATGCACCACGTGTCAAGTAGAGCACAATTCACCACGTGTCGAGTAGAGCACAATGCACCACATGTCGAGTTGAGCACAATGCATCACGTGTCGAGTAGAGCACAATGCATCACGTGTCGAGTAGAGCACAATGCATCACGTGTCGTGTAGAGCACAATGCATCACGTGTCGAGTAGAGCACAATGCACCACGTGTCGAGTAGAGCACAATGCACCACGTGTCGAGTAGAGCACAATGCATCACGTGACGAGTATAGCACAATGCATCACGTGTCGAGTAGAGCACAATGCATCACGTGTCGTGTAGAGCACAATGCATCACGTGTCGAGTAGAGCACAATGTACCACGTGTCGAGTAGAGCACAATGCATCACGTGACGAGTATAACACAATGCATCACGTGTCGAGTCGCGCACAATGCATCATGTGTCGAGTAGAGCACAATGCATCACGTGTCGAGTAGAGCACAATGCATCACGTGTCGTGTAGAGCACAATGCATCACGTGTCGAGTAGAGCACAATGCACCACGTGTCGAGTAGAGCACAATGCATCACGTGACGAGTATAGCACAATGCATCACGTGTCGAGTCGCGCACAATGCATCATGTGTCGAGTAGAGCACAATGCATCACGTGTCGAGTAGAGCACAATGCATCACGGCCGCCTCATTCATTTTTAAAGGCCGTGTGCCGGTGCGTGGACTGCGATTATTTATTTATTATGAATGTTCTTCCCCATTATTCCAGCACCGACAATACCACCCATGCCTTCGCCGTCTCGCTCGGCAGGCTAAAGGTCGCATGGACGCTTCAGCGCCGCGGAGTGAGATGCGTTTTGTCAAGGCGACGAAGGGTGAAAGGCCTTGATCCAGCAGTGGATTGATCACGGATGGTCATCATGAGGATGATGATGATGATTGATGGTTGGAGCGACCGTCCTCTTTGTTTGACTCCAAGCAACGCGCGCCACTCGAACGCGTTTTGCACCCAGATTGAAACATCTCGGAGTCGCGGTGAATTCCAGCTCGATCGATCGATCGAGGTGTTGGTGCTCATCTCCCATTTACAGCCCTGCGCCAGTGACATACATTCCACATTCCTATGCCAGGGCCGAGTCAAATCTTCGTAAAACCACCGTTGACATCCCCACATAGTGGTAGGTATTTTACCTACCCCGGGGGTATGATTGGCTGAGTCAACCTTCAACCAATATTTGAACTCGCAACTTTTTTTTTATTGTGATCCGCTTGCTCTGTCGCTTTAGCCACCGAGCCGGAGAGAACCTCACGCGCACGCCGAGATAACACCACGTGGGGAGGGGGTAAGGGGAGTTCTCACAGTAAGCAGTTGACCATGTTGAGGAAGGTAACAACACGACGTGTCTACTTTTGAGGTCCCTCCACTTAAACTAAACTTTTTTAAACATTTGCCAGGTAAGGCCCCACTGAGCGATGCATCTCTTTTTCAGAAGCCACCTGGCCACAAATGATAGCTCAACAAAGTGGCTCATCACGTGGAAATGTATATCAGCCGAATACTCTTAGCGTACTTTGATTCTAAATGTGGATGGGAAAGCCGGAGGAACCGGAGAAAAATCCACGCGACCACGGGGAGAGAGAGACGCGCAAACTCCACATATACAGCAGCAGGCGTCAGGGTCGGGTTCGAAATCACGACCTCTTGTATATCTGGCGAGGTAGTTAACATCTCCTAGCCACCGTGGCGCCGAACTTGTTTATCATTCACACGAGGGGGGGTGGGGGCTTGTGCACCCCCGCCCCCACGCAGACGTTCGGGGTCTCTCCCTCAGAGGCCCCCGCCGGAGGCCGCAGCCGTCCACAGGCCCCGACGCGAGAGGTTCTCGTTCGCGTGGGGTCCGGGCAAGCCCCAAGCTCTCGCCTCTATCCCAGAGAGCCACGCCCGGCTGGTCCTGTGCGGTGGGTGGCGAGGTGGGGGTTGGGGGATGCTCGGCTCAATTATTCACCGCCATCTGTGAGCCTCCTCACCTCCGTGAAGCGTTCACAAGAAAATATCGCGGCTCCATCAAAGGGCGCGAGTAGCGCTCGACGGCACCACCGCCAAGTCCTGGCCCGGGAGCGGAATGTTTAATTGATGAAATAATCCGTCTATTGCGATCGAATGCCTGAACGAATGCATGAGTGATGTGTGGTGGTGGCGACGGTGGTGATGGTGCTGGCTCACAGCACTTGCCCCAAGAATTTTTTAAGGCTATACGGAGGATCTTTGTCTTTTTGGTGATGGTGGAGCGGTGACGCAGTGGTTAGCGCACCGCGTTACGAACCCGGGTATTCCCAGCCACGAATTTCATCAGGAGCGAGGGGGTTGAAGCGAACCTCTCCTGCAGGGAAACCACCGGCAATGCACTTCGCCAACACACACACTGACCAGCGTGGTGAAGTATGGTCGAACACGAGCGAGGCGACAGGACTACTCTCATTATGGGGCTGTTACACCACCGTCCTCGTGGTGGTAGACCAACAACATTGATGTCCTCACTTTACGCAGGAGAGGCCCCACTGAGTGTCAGGACTCGTTTCCACGAGGATCCTGCTGCACTGCGTTATTTGGTATCACGTGGAAAGAACTCGGAGAGCGCCCACCACGATACGGACCCTCCCCTCCAGCTTGCTGTACTGCAATCTCATGGGCACCACCTCACAACCCGGGGGGTTCGGGATGTTCACAAATCTTCGTGTGATCCACAGATATGTGTGTGTCCTCCCCTAGGTCGACTCAGCCCTAAACAAGTACTCGACGAACATCAACAGTGACAAGAGCGGTCGCGCCTGGCGCTGTTCACCCCCCCCCCCCCCCTCGTGTCGGCCTTAATAGGTGCTCGCTAACAGCACTTGCCTCGAGAGCCTGCGTAGGCTGCACCCGGGGGACGTTTGCCGTTGCGTGATGATGTCATATTCATCGCAGATGCCCTGCATAGGACATTAGACAGAACCCCGGGGCGCATCAATCATTCATGCGCGAACGCTGCGGCATCAGCTTCGCTCCACGCGCCGCGCTCGCCTCCTCGTTATGGATTTTATTTGGAGAAACACATTTATTGGCAGGCCTCGAACGGTGGTGGTAATCGGTGATGGATGTGAACCGGGGGTTTTGAAACTCCGCGGTGAAGCCGTCATGGGAAGTGCTTCTTCGTCGGAAGCTCAACGGGTCCACATTGGCCGTGTCGGAGGCACCGAGTCGGCGCAGCTGATGACCTGAGTTGGGGAACCGGGCCACAGCTGCCCAAGCAACGGTGATTGCGTCCTGTCGTGTTGGTGAGTTGAGGGTCCCAACCCGGTCACCAATGACTCATACAGAGACCCATAGACTCGCATAGAGACCCAGAGGCTTACAGAGACCCATAGACTCTCACAGAGACCCATAGACTCGCATAGAGACCCAGAGGCTTACAGAGACCCATTGGTTGAAGCGTAGCGATTGGATGGCCTCCACGTGGAGTTTCCTGCTCGCCGGCAGAGAGGGGCCCGTGCTAAGGGCCCCGTGAGTCCGGAGCGCCACCTTCTCGACGTCATTCTCTCGCACAACGAGATGCACTGCTCACTGGAGGAATTCCGAATGGCAATGTCATATCCTCTCGTGAGTTCCCGCCGATACCAGCGTGGAGATGCAATGGACAGGAACGTTCAGGAGTCTTCTTCTTCCGTACGTCTGCTGATGTAGACGCAGAGCATCAGCTACAATTTCACATCTAGGTGGTCAAGTCAGATAACCGCGTCAGGAGTGAGCGGAGTGTTATCGCTGTGACGTCTCCTTTCCTGTTTGTGGATCGGGCGCACCACTACTGGAGAGTTTTCCATTTTCCATTTGTGCATCATTAGGTCTCCGCATCTACTGCCACGGTTTGTGCAGTAAATGCGGCTTAGGGTGGACCACGAGCTTCCTGGAGGATCAAACCCAAGGGTCTGCTGCGTTGGGTCTTTCACAACAAGACGCTGTCTGCGAGCTTTTTTGAACTCCATTCCATTGAACTCCATTAACAACGACAATCTGCATCGAGTTAAGACTCGGGGCCCGTGTTGACGCAGGTGCTGTTCGCGAGCACCGATCAAGGTGGGAACGGCACCCGAAGGCTGGTGGCGTGGCCACCACCACGCCCCAGAGCTGAGTCCACCCAAGGGAATCGCGAGCCGACCCTCGCCACCGATGTTAACCGTGGCCGGAGTGGAATTCGGGACGCCGGGTTTGTAACGCGGCGCGCTGACCGACGCTCCACCACCACATCCACACAAAGAGTCCCCATGCATCCTTGAACAGACTGTTCGGGCAAGTGCTGTTAGCGAATGGCCAACACGGTGCACGAGAAGTGTGTGTGTGTGGTCAGACCCCACGCACGGCCGCCTTTGTCTCCCCCGTGCTGATGTTTCCACACACACACACATATATACAAATCACTCGGACTCCGTAGCCCCAACACGAGCGCACACGCAACGCACGCGTGTTGTGAGAATGTTTCACAGCGCCCCACGGTTCAATGCCTCGCGTAGCAAGAAAATGGAGCCCCCTCCCTCCCTCCCTCCCACCCCCGTCCCCCGCAACCCACCCCGCGCTTTGTGATTGTGGGGCGGGTGGGGGAGGGATGGAGGGGAGGGGCACCCCCTGTGATATTTCGCGACTCTGGGCCCATTACCTGGCGAGCGGGGCGCGACAATGGGACGTGATTTGGCGCGGGGGTGCAGGCAGGACGGGAGTGTGGGGGGGGGGATGTGTGGGGGATGTGTGGGGGGTGGGCGGGATGTGTGGGGGGAGATGTGTGGGGGGGGGATGTGTGGGGGGTGCCTCTGTGTGTGTGTGTGGTGAGTGCGGTAAAAGTGGGGGTACCACGCGTAGCGAGTCTTTACAACTGGGCCCCCCCCACTCCTCACACCCCCTCCCATGCCCCCCCCCCACCACCCCCGTGGGACCCGCTGGCTCGCGCTGCCTCCAACCCCCGCTGGTGCCACTGACACGTGGGGGACGCGTGGCGGCACCGCCCGCTGCCGGCTCTCGCACGCCGACCTCCCCGCCGCTAATTGCTCAATCACTGCGGATTGATGACCGCTAATTTGCTTCCTCTGAGAGGCACGCGTCCAGGGGGTTGCTCGCATTTTGTCTCGCCGCGCGCAACGGGCCGAGTTGGTGCCGTCTCTGACGTCCGCGCTGCTGAGGGCATCTCGGCAAAGCCACCGCCAAGGTACAGGCGCAGCCCTGCAGCTCGCTGCTCACGCCGCTGCTGGCGGACGGACGAGCAGCAGGAGGGGGAGGAGGTCTAGAGCGCTTCCCCCACCCCCCTTGTTACCAAGATGCGATTTGGCCTACTCTTCCACCCACGTTGGCCAGACATCTCGGAAGGGGTGATGGTACCCACACTTTACCCCACCACACGCTTGCCCATCGTCAGTCGAGCCGTGGTGAACCCGCGTCTGCTGCTGGGGGAACAGAGGTGCGTGGGGGGCTGGGGGGGAGGGATGACAACGCTTGCCCCCCCCCATTACGTCACCTGCTGTTGACGCCAAATGTGGGCGAAAGGTCTCACCGACAACCACGACCAGCGTGGTGAAGTATGGCTAAACAACCTCCACGATACCTACACGGCCTAGAGTGGGATGGGGGGCGGGGGGGTATGGGGAGGTCCTCATCCAGCAGTGGATTGTCACAACGGGCTGGCGACCGCGTGGGTTGAATCGCGAGCAGGAGACACGCGCGCCGTGATTCGCTTTCGCCGTGCACGCGGACCCCACGAACGATTCGGTGACCGTTAAAGAGGTCGAGCGGAGTCGCTTCGCGGAGCCTCTCGATCCGTGTCGGGTGACTCGAGACGGCCTCACGGGAACGTGCGCAGCGGGGCCCGAAACCGGTTAATCGAACCGCTCCACGCGCTCCCAGCGGCACGCGGACACCAGGAGATCCTTCGCTGACATTTCGTGGAAAGAAATCGATCGATTGATCAAGTCATCCGCATAAAATATGGGAAGTTCTCATTATTTGCCCTCGCTGAGTGGCAGCGAGGATTGAGCCATTGATTCAAGTACCGGGAGGTGCGGCTTATTGTGAGGTGAAACCGGAGAACCCGGAGTGAAACCGGCACGCACAGATAGATGAAATAATCCATCTTTGCATCATCCACTCCACAGGGTCCCACGCAGACTGGATCACCCACTCCACTCCACAGGAACCAACACGGACTGGATCACCCACTCCACTCCACAGGGACCAACACGGACTGGATCGCCCACTCCACTCCACAGGGTCCAACACGGACTGGATCACCCACTCCACTCCACAGGGACCAACACGGACTGGATCACCCACTCCACTCCACAGGGACCAACACGGACTGGATCACCCACTCCACTCCACAGGGACCAACACGGACTGGATCACCCACTCCACAGGGTCCAACACGGAATGGATCACCCACTCCACTCCACAGGGTCCAACACGGACTGGATCACCCACTCCACTCCACAGAGTCCAACACGGACTAGATCACCCACTCCACTCCACAGGGTCCAACACGGACTGGATCACCCACTCCACTCCACAGAGACCAACACGGACTGGATCACCCACTCCACTCCACAGGGACCAACACGGACTGGATCACCCACTCCACTCCACAGGGTCCAACACGGACTGGATCACCCACTCTACTTCACAGGGACCAACACGGACTGGATCACCCACTCCACTCCACAGGGACCAACACGGACTGGATCACCCACTCCACTGCACAGGGTCCAACATGGACTGGATCACCCACTCCACTCCACAGGGACCAACACGGACTGGATCACCCACTCCACTCCACAGGGTCCAACACGGACTGGATCACCCACTCCACTCCACAGGGTCCAACACGGACTGGATCACCCACTCCACTCCACAGGGTCCAACACGGACTGGATCACCCACTCCACAGGGTCCAACACGGACTGGATCACCCACTCCACTCCACAGGGTCCCACACAGACTGGATCACCCACTCCACTCCACAGGGTCCAACACGGACTGGATCACCCACTCCACTCCACAGGGTCCAACACGGACTGGATCACCCACTCCACTCCACAGGGTCCAACACGGACTGGATCAACCACTCCACTCCACAGGTTCCAACACGGACTGGATCACCCACTCCACTCTACAGGGTCCAACACGGACTGGATCACCCACTCCACTCCACAGGGTCCAACACGGACTGGATCACCCACTCCACATTGTCCAACACGGACTGGATCACCCACTCCACTCCACAGGGTCCAACACGGACTGGATCACCCACTCCACTCCACAGGGTCCCACACAGACTGGATCACCCACTCCACTCCACAGGGTCCAACACGGACTGGATCACCCACTCCTCGGGGGCTAACGAGGACTCGGCCCATTCTCCTCGCACGTACGCGGCTCGGGCATGCGAATGGGGGTCACGAGAAGGAGTGCGATGTGATCCCCATGAAAGGAGATGGGACCCCCCCTTCCCTGGAACCCCCTCCCGCCCCAACCTTCGATGAAAGTTATCTTCTAAAGCTTCTCCTGGGGACCTTGAATCCCCAGTGACCTGAGGTGAGAGCAATGCAATTAGGGCCCCGGTAAAGAGGGTTTATTGTCCCCCCCCCCCTAGGCAATTGCACATTGGGGGTTGTCGTCTCTTTCAAGAGGAGGGTGTGGAGGAGTTGTGGATTGGGCTCCCCCAGCCATTGTTGCCCCCAGGCCCTCTCCGTGTTCGCGTAATACACAGCGGAGACAAAGATCCCCCGTGTAGCCTTTACAGACTGCTGGGGCAAGTGCTGTTAGCGAGTAGCAACAGCACTGATGAAGGCCGGGACGGTGACACACGAGGGAGTTCGGTGGCCAGCGCCACGCCAGACCGCCATCGTCCTACCAGTGGGGATATGTATACACGGCGGACCAGGTAGGAACAGTACTGATTTAAGGCTGAGTCGACCTAAGGGATGGTACCGCACTGGGACCCCCCTTCCCTGGAACCCCCAGACGCGCGCGTCCGTGCGTCTGGGGCAGGGCTCGCGAACCAAAATAAGAAGAGGCAATTTTTTTTTCGAATTCGGTGAACACACACACGAAAAAACCGCTCAATATTTCAAGATCCGCAGTGCGCGCGAATACGAGACGCCGATCCTTGACAAGTTATTGTCACGAAGCAGTCCGTGAAGAGCCGCACGCCTCTCCCGAATCGCAGGTTGCAGACCGCTGCACTCTGGGGACATCGCCTTCGCTTCCTGCGGGTCTCCTGCACATTTGGGGCGATGGTCGGGACGCTGCTGTCAACTCGCTTACAACAGAGGCGGCCTCCACACTGCGTTACCGCCGCCAGACGATCGCGTCCCCCCCTCCCCGCGTTACGAACGGACAGAGCGAATGCATTCAGGCTTCAACACCACAACCATGCAGCAGCGAGTAGATGTATGGTGATATCAATCACAGTGAATACATTCACCCCAGCTACGACTGCAGACACCACCACAACAACAACCACCACCACCACAACTACCACAACAACCACCACCACTCCCCTCTCCCCAGGCACGGGGAGCGGTGAGGGCAGAGGGGAGGGGCTGGGGCAGCGTCGAGGCTACGGGGGGGGGGAGTCCGGCAGGGAGGGAGGGGTGGCCCCCCACCCCCCCTCTGGGGGGAGTCCGGCAGGGAGGGAGGGGTGGCCCCCCACCCCCCCTCTGGGGGGTGACAGAGTGGGGTGCGGGGGGAGGGGCTACACACGTGGGTGCTGGACTCTGAATTACTGAGAGCCGACCCCGAAGCAACACCGAGCTCTCGGTTTAACGCGGTTGCACGTTCCTGGGAGGCCCGTTCCAATGTTTATAAATCGTTTCATATATAGTTAATAAAGATATTATATATAGTTATTTTTTCGCCTCCATAGCTGATGTAGACAGTAGGCTCCATAGCGGTCGTATATCTCATATGACGAGAGTCGAATCACGGAACGAATTCCTCTCCGTGCGCGTTAATATCGCGGTAATTGACAGCTTAGCGATAAGCGGATGAGGGGGAGTACGGGGAGGGGGGAGTAGGGTGAGGGGGGAGTAGGGGGAGGGGGGAGTAGGGGGAGGGGGGAATGGGGGGAGTAAGGGGAGGGGGGAGTAGGGGGAGGAGGGAGTAGGGGGAGGGGGGAGTAAGGGGAGGGGGGGTAGTAGGGGGAGGGTGGGAGGGGGGAGTAAGGGGAGGGGGGGAGGGGCGGAGTAAGGGGGGTAGTAGGGGGAGGGGGGGTAGTAGGGGGAGGGGGGTAGTTGAGAGGCTGGAGGGGACCCCTGCGGAGCTCCCTGTACCCCTGGCTCCGTCTTGCCTGGAGGGATACCTTGGGGCAGAGGGGGCGCAGCCTTACAGGGGGAGACAGGGAGAAGTGGAGGATGGATAGAGATGGGGGGGGGGGGCGGAGAGGGTGAGTGGGGGGGCCCGGGAGCCCATGGACACGATCTCAAAGCGAGGGCATCGAGGGGAGCCAGCGAGGAGAGAGCGCAAGGAGGGGTGGGAGGAGAGGGGAGAAGAGAAGGGAGTTGGGGAGAAGAGAGAGAGCGAGGAGTGAGGGGAGGCAGCGAGGGAAGGGAGGAGGAGGTGCGGGGGGAGGGAGAGTCGAGAGGAGGGGAGAGGAGGCGAGGGAACAGCGTCACAAAGAAGACAAAATCAGGCCAAGGATGTTGTCAAGTTCACCGCGGAGCGCAAAGCCTCCCCCCTCCCCCTGCTCCTCCTCGTCCTCGTCGAGACGAGACGAGGTGTCGTCGGGAGAGGAAACCCAAGCCGCGTGTGATTGAGGCGGCGAGGGGCGACCGCGACTCTCCGCGCTCCCAGAATAAACGCCGACTCGAAGCCCGAGATGAATCATTCATGCCGCCCCCCCCCCATCGCTCCCCCCCCATCGCGACTCCCCGCGTCCAAGGGCGCGCGCGGAGCGAGAGCGGACGGACACGGCCTCGCCACGGCAACGCTCCCACCTTGTGCGGGAATTATGCTAACGAGGTGAAACCAGAGCCAGCACGCGGCACACGCGAACATTATGTAACGCTTCCCAGCAGTTGGTCGATCGACAGATCGTGCGTGGTGGGGTAGAGTGTGGGTACTCCCCCATCTCCCCCCAAGGAGTACAGTGCCTTAGAGGAACCTCTCTGGGACTCGAGAAACGTCATCTCGGGGGACCTCTCCGCCAGCAGGGGTGAGAGTCAAGCAATTGCAGGGCTGTGCCTTTAACTTTTTCCCCCAACACCGCGCCCTCACCCCTGCGTGACCCCTGCGTGACCCCTGCGATTAAAGCCGCTGTCTTGGCGAGTGGCAAGGAGACGGGGGGGGGGGCTATGATGTAAATGATGTGTGGAACAACAAGCCATGGAGATCAACACCACCACCACCACGGATCTCCCGTGTAAAATAGCTGGGAAAGTAGCGAAACGGGACCATCCGTGTGACGAATCAAACACAACTCAACCCAGCACGGGGTGAAGGATCGGCTAAAGCGAGGAAGCGCGAAACGTCGGACGTCGTGCCGAACCGCACGCGGCACATCCCGAACGCGCACGCGGGGGGCAGCGGCACGAGCGCTGGGGTTGTGGGGACGGGACCCGGGACCCCAGCCGAGGCCGAGTCAGCCGCTAAGGGGATCCGCGGAGTACCCCCCCCCCCTTCCCCCGTGGCTGGATTAGGGGGTAAGTCCATGGGGGACCGGGGAACACCTCCTACGATGGGATATCACAGGGACAGATCCCCCTCACCCACCCCCGCTGTCACACGCAGGGCCTTGAATCACAGAGCAGAGATCAAAGCCCTCCCCCCATCGTTTTCACCGTGAAACCCTTCAGCTCGAAACGCGATTAAGCGACCGCCTCGGGGTCCCCCGGGGGTCGCCGCGACGGACGAGATTCTCGCCTGCTTCGCTTTGCCGGCTGGGTGGAGATTCCCTGGGCAACGTTTCGGGTGCAATGCATTCACAGCGCACGCGTACAGGACGGAGCCGCTCGATTCACGTGGGACGTAAACAAAACTCACCCACTGACCCACGCACTCACCCACGCACTCACCCACGCACTCACCCACGTACTCACCCACGCACTCAACCACGTACTCGCCCACGCACTCACCCACGCACTCACCCACTGACCCACGTACTCACCCACGTACTCGCCCACGCACTCACCCACGCACTCACCCATGTACTCGCCCACGCACTCACCCACGCACTCACCCACCGACCCACGTTCTCACCCACGTACTCGCCCACGCACTCACCCACGCACTCACCCACTGACTCACGTACTCACCCACGCACTCACCCACGCACTCGCCCACGCACTCACCCACGCACTCACCCACTCACCCACGTACTCACCCATGCACTCACCCACGCACTCACCCACGTACTCACCCACGCACTCACCCACGCACTCACCCACGCACTCACCCACGCACTCGCCCACGCACTCACTCACCCACGCACTCACCCACTGACCCACGTACTCACCCACGCACTCACCCACGCACTCACCCACGTACTCACCCACGCACTCACCCACGCACTCACCCACGTACTCACCCACGCACTCACCCACTGACCCACGTACTCACCCACGCACTCACCCACGCACTCACCCACTGACCCACGCACTCATGCACGCACTCACCCACGCACTCACCCATGTACTCGCCAGAACACTCACACACGCATGCACTCGGCAGAACAAACCCACGCTAACCCACCGGTACACTCCACTCACCCACGCTCACTCATCCCCACTGCACTTTCCCTCCCTCCCGGACATCCCCCCCCCCCCCCCCCGTGGCCTCGTCGCTGCCCCAGGTGGTTGTTGTGGTAGTTGTGGTGGTGGTTGTTGTTGTGGTGGTGTCTGCAGTCGTAGCTGGGGTGAATGTATTCACTGTGATTGATATCACCATACATCTACTCGCTGCTGCATGGTTGTGGTGTTGAAAGCCTGAATGCATTCGCTCTGTCCCTTCGTAACGCGGGGGGGGGGGACGACGCGATTCACACCGATCCCGCACGCAAGTTATTTTATTGATATAGAGTTAACATACAAAATAATGCGCTATATAGGCTCATATCGTCACGTCCAGAGATAACAAAGAACCCCGTCGTCTCCAGCACGGGGGAGAAACACGCGAGCGACACGGGCCACGTGGCGCGGTGCTGCTCCGGTTCAACAGCGGCGGCCGTGGCCACTCGCCCTGGCACCCGCTCCCAGAGTCGAACCGGGACGGTGGGGACACTGAGTGGGGACACTGAGCGGGGTCATTGAGTGGGGTCACTGAGTAGGCAAGCGGTGGCGAGGAGAGGCCGTGGCGGCATGCGCGTGGTCAAAACCTCGTCTCAATCTCGAATCCTTCTCAACCACCCCTCTCTCCCTACCACCCCTCTCTCCCTACCACCCCCTCTCTCCCTACCACCCCTCTCTCCCTACCACCCCCTCTCTCCCTACCACCCCTCTCTCCCTACCACCCCTCTCTCCCTACCACCCCTCTCTCCCTACCACCCCTCTCTCCCTACCACCCCCTCTCTCCCTACCACCCCTCTCTCCCTACCACCCCTCTCTCCCTACCACCCCTCTCTCCCTACCACCCCCTCTCTCCCTACCACCCCTCTCTCCCTACCACCCCCTCTCTCCCTACCACCCCTCTCTCCCTACCACCCCCTCTCTCCCTACCACCCCTCTCTCCCTACCACCCCCTCTCTCCCTACCACCCCTCTCTCCCTACCACCCCTCTCTCCCTACCACCCCTCTCTCCCTACCACCCCCTCTCTCCCTCCCACCCCCTTTCTCCCTACCCACCCCTCTCTCCCTACCACCCCTCTCTCCCTACCACCCCTCTCTCCTCATTACCTTCTCACCCCTCTCTCTCTCTCTACCCACGGCGGAGTTCAGCCGGTACGTCCGGAACGCAGCACAATCGCAACCTCTTGTCCTGGCGGCGCGTGTCTATGATCTCGTGTCTATGATCTCGTGTCTATGATCTCGTGTCTATGATCACGTGCTGCTCACATGAGCAACGAGGCGGTGCCAATCCTCTGATTACAGTCCCGAGCCAGCGGTGGGCATTCCGCATGCGTATGGCGGGGGTGAGTTTCTCCGTAGGTCCATAAGTCGACTTCCACGAAAAGTGGTACTTGATTTATCGACCCCCTCCAGGGATAATGGGTTTAATCACTTCGCCACCCCCCAACTCCCTCAACCAGGATTTGAAGTCGCAACCTTCCGTTACATGGGGCACAATAATTGAGCGATATTATTGCCTTACGCCGATAACATCCAACGTAAAAACAACCTGGCGGCGTGCCGGCAAATATCGATGGAGAGAGGACCGGGTCCAGGCCATCACCTGGTGATGAGGGTGACTCTGTGGGGAAGGGTGATGGTGGGGGGGGGGCAACTACCCAGTGAGGCTCATCCTGTGCGAGCCAAGCGCCTCCCTCATCCCAAGAGGCGGCGCCGCTCCCAATGCACCCCCCCCCCCCCCCGTGCTCCCAGTGGAGCGGTGCTCGTCGAGTCGTGAGCGAGCACCGTTTGTTAAATTATTTAATGAGCCGAATTTATTAGGCTCCGGACCAGGCGAGAGCCGAGTTCACGCGCTTCCATGTTCACCAATTAGCTCCGTTCGATGACAAACGTGCGTCGTTGCACGCTACACGCGCCTGATGATTGTTAAACACGTCGCGCGTGATGCGACGGAGAGCGCTGATTAAACTCAAATGGTTTGCGTTCTACGTCTCCCCGTGACACACAAACACAGTACACACACGCGCACACACACAGACGTACACACACGCGCACACACGTACACACACACACACGTAAACACACGTACACACACACGTACACGCACGCACACACACGTACACACACACACACACGTAAACACACACACGTACACGCACACACACACGTACACACACACGCGCACACACGTACACATACACACGCGCACGAACACACACGCGCATACGCGATCAACTAGAATCATCATTTCCTACGCCAATGTGGACGTGTTTAACAACCGTTTAACAATCATCGGGCTGGTGCAGCGCGTACCAACGTAATTTGCGTTTTGTTTGAACGCCGGCTCAGAGCAAGATATTTGTATCGCGAGCGTGCGTTTGTGTATGGAGCCCACGACCAGGTGGCCCGCAACGCGCTCGCTCTCGACAGGTCTCGGAAGCTCAGCAGGCTTCAGTCTGGAAAGCGCTTGGGTGGGCGAACACCAAGGACACGCGATCGGCTGTCGTAGAACTGGCGGCAGCGTGGTGCATGGGCGGCAACACCGACATGCAGTGTTGTACCGCACGTCTATGCTCCCCGGCTGCACTAGCGTGGAGAGCAGATGTTGTTCCATGGGCCCGCCCGGGGCCACGGTCTGGGACTTGTGCGTCTCTCCGCTGTGGCGTCGTCACGCTCCGAGTCGGGGGCAGCGCAGTGGTGGTGTTCGTGCTGCTGGACTAGGGGCACTGCGGTGTTGGCAAACCCCGGTCCATGGCTGGGACGGGGGAGGGGTCACGATGTTCAACGTAGAGTGGCCGCGATATTATCTTTTATCGCGATATCACACGACACGATATCAAATGTGACGATATAAAACGATTATCGCGATATCCGCCCCCCCCCCCCAACCGCATTTCACAGCTTTGGACCGACTCGCCTCGCCGCTGTGCGATTTTGTTGTCGCGCCACGAGGTGAATTGAAGCGGCCTTGTGGCTGCACGTCCACTGGACGTCCACTGGACGTCCACTGGACGTTCACTGGACGTTCACTGGACCCTCGCCACGAGCCACCTCCTGATCAATTCCACCTCTCTCTACCGTACCGCCTATCGAGCACATGCTGTCAGCTTCACAACAACATCATCATCATCACCTCATTGAGCCACGACATATACAGATATAAATTACGTCTTATAATCGCCACGCCGTCACTTAAACATATTGCAAAGCGCTAATTATAATAATGGACAGGTAACTAATTATTATACAAACTTTTAAGTTACCGAGGTTTGCGATATCATTAATATTATTTTTGCGGAAAGGACAATACGATTATCGCTGATCTTATATCGTAAGATGATATATCGTCGCGTTGTCATATATCGCGGCAGCCTTGTTTGAATGACGCGGGCAGCGGACAGCATCGCGCTGGTGGACGCAGCCGCTCGGATGAGCAATTAGCAATTAGCCAATGGGCGTGCGGGTTGGCACGGTCCGCACAGATACAGACGCACACACACACACAGACTTGTACACACAGAGACTTGTACACACAGAGACTTGTACACACAGACGCGCACACACAGAGACTTGTACACACAGAGACTTGTACACACAGAGGCACGCACACACAGAGACTTGTACACACAGAGACTTGTACACAGAGACTTGTACACAGAGAGACATGTACACCACAGAGACTTGTACACACAGAGACTTGTACACAGAGACGCGCACACACAGAGGCGCCCACACACAGAGACTTGTATACACAGAGACTTGTACACACAGAGACTTGTACACACAGAGACTTGTACACACAGAGACTTGTACACACAGAGACTTGGACACACAGACGCGCACACACACAGAGACTTGTACACACAAAGACTTGTACACAGAGGCACGCACACACATAGACTTGTACACACAGAGACTTGTACACACAGAGACTTGTACACACAGACGCGCACACACAGAGACTTGTACACACAGAGACTTGTACACACAGAGACTTGTACACACAGAGGCACGCACACACAGAGACTTGTACACACAGAGACGTGTGCACACAGACGCGCACACACACAGAGACTTGTACACACAAAGACTTGTACACAGAGGCACGCACACACAGAGACTTGTACACACAGAGACTTGTACACACAGAGACTTGTACACACAGAGGCACGCACACACAGAGACTTGTACACACAGAGACTTGTACACACAGAGACTTGTACACACAGACGCGCACAAACAGAGACTTGTACACGCAGAGGCACGCACACACAGAGACTTGTACACACAGAGACTTGTACACACAGAGGCGCATACACAGAGACGCACACACACAGATATACATACAGAGGCACATACACACAGAGACGCATACACAGAGACGCATACACACAGAGGCACATACGCACAGAAACACACCTGCACAGAGACACATACGCAGATACATACTCACAGATACATACAAAGATCCCCCGTATAGCCTTAACATACTGCTGGGGCAAGTGCTGTTAGCGAGCACCGATGAAGGCCGGAACGGTACACAAGGGGGTGGGTGGCCAGCACCACGCCCGGACGCCTTTGTTTACCCATCGCGCCAGGTACTCATTTTGAGGTTTAGTTGACCTAGGGGAGGCCCAGGACCGGTTCAAATAATTGTCACCGGTGTTGGCAGCCGTGAGCGGGGTTACAGCTCGAGTCGTCGGGTTCCTAGCGCAGTGGGCTAACCGCTACACCACCGCTCTCCACACAATCTAGCATTCATACACACACATACGCAGACACACGCATACGCTTAAACACGATCTCATGCACACACGCACACACTCAAACACGTAGACATGCACTCACACATTACACCATTACACACGCAGACACGCGCAGACACATCTTGCCAGCGTCGTCTTCATCAATGTACATCGTCAGCCGCACTGTGTAGACGTGAGCGGAGGGAACGCGTGCAGTGTGCACAGAGCAACACCGGGGAGCCCAGAGAGCACGGCACTGCCCTCTGAGCCATCATCACCACCGCACGGACACTCACGCACGCTCAGCTATGTGAATTCTGCACACACAGTTACAGAGCGAGTAGATACGCGCATTCATACAACGTACCACCCGTGCACGGGTATGTTGCATTATGCAGAGAGGCGCGCCCAGGGCAAGAGCAGGGAGGGGGGGGGGCAATTGCCGCAAACTTCGCCATCAAACACAAAAATAAAGTTGCTGCTGTCGGCAGTGGCGCGCAAGCAGCATCAGCAGCAACAACCCCGGCGCCTCCATCGGTAGCTGACTCCACATTGTGCCCTCTCTCACTGCTCGCCAGCATGGCTATCAGGCCACCCCCGTGGCTGTGTGTGTGTCTGTGTGTGTCTGTGTGTGTGTCTGTCTGTGTGTGTGTCTGTGTGTGTGTCTGTGTGTGTGTTAGTGTGTGTCAGTGTGTGTGTCAGTGTGTGTGTGTGTGTCTGGTGGTGCCCCTTTTTTAAGAAGGGGGACCGCACAGACTGTAACAACTACAGGGGCATCTCACTCCTCAGTGTGCCGGGAAAGGTCCTGGCAAGGATTATTCAGCATCGCCTTGCCAGGCACGCTGAGGAGAGGCTTGCGGAGCCCCAATGCGGTTTCAGGAAAGGGCGGTCCTGCACAGATGCCATATTTTCTGTCCGTCTGCTACAGCAGAGGTGTAGGGAATTCCAACAAGACCTACATCTCTGCTTTATTGACCTGGTCAAGGCCTATGATACCATCAGTAGGCCTGGGCTCTGGGTCGTTCTTCGTGCTTTTGGAGTACCTGACCCTCTGCTCACGATCATTAAGGACCTTCATGATGGTGAGCGGGCCCGGGTAAAACTACGTGGCCGGGAGTCAGAGCCATTCCCTGTACACCTTGGGGTGCGACAGGGATGTCCTCTGGCTCCCACATTATTTAGCATCTATTTTGACCACGTAGTTCGTGAAGCCTTCAATAGCTGTACCGGGGGAATCTCCATATGGTACAGATATAATGGGAGGCTGATCGATGCCCGGGTGCGGTCAAGGGATGGCTCCCTATTGCTCAACCACGTTATGTATGCTGATGATTTGGTAATAGCTGCTCAGTCAGAGGAGGAGTTGGAGACGCTGCTGCTGAGACTGGAGCGTGCCACTAAGAGGTGGGGCCTTACCATCAGCCCCACCAAAACTAAGCACCTGCCTGGGTATTTTGTACCATCGGACACTCCACCCCCACAACTCCCAATCGGTGATGGGGCAGTTGTGGAGAGAGTGGAGAGTTTCCCATACCTGGGCAGTGTGCTTATGACTGGCTCCAGTTTAACAGCAGAGGTCCCACTCCGAATCAGTCGAGCGGCAATATCTTTTCATCAGTTGCGTAAACGCTGTGTGGAAGCTACCTGGTCTGTCGCTCCGCACTAAGCTTCAGGTCTTCTCGGCCACGGTCATTCCCTCCCTTCTCTACGCTTGCGAAACGTGGACCCCCCCTAATGGAACATCTTCGCCGGTTAGAAACATTTAGGCTGACCTGCCTACGATCCATCCTGGGTTTAACCAGACTGGATTGTGTGAGCTCACAAATCCTTGAAAGATCTGAGCAAGGTCCCATCGGTGAGCTCCTCCGGCGGGCAAGGCTGCGATGGCTGGGTCATGTAGCCCGCATGCCCAGCCACCGCATGCCGAAACAGCTTTTGTTCGGCCGGATTGAGGGGGCTAAGCGGGCGCGGCACGGGCTAGAGAAGAGATGGAGTGATGTGGTACAGGAGGACGTGGAGCTGAGTGGACTTGCCGATGACTGGTACCAGCGGTGTCAAGATCGGCCTCTGTGGAGGAGGCTCGTGAAGGATGCTACTGGGCAGTTGGAGGTAGTCGCCCTCCAACAACAACGGAGGGCGGAGGAGCGACGCTCAGAACAACGAGCGGAGCGCCGGGTGGCTAAAGCACAGCAGGTTGGCACAGTAGGGGGCACAGGTGGTGCATCAGCCAGTCATCTCAGTCAGTCGACCCGTGGCACCTGGGTCTGCCCCGTGACCTCCTGCCAGCGGGCGTTCGACACTTCACGTGGCCTCAAGGTGCACATAGCCTGGCACAAGCGTTGTGGTGACGTCACCGCCACTTAGTGGCGAATGGCGGTTGTTGTTGTGTGTCTGTGTGTGTGTCTGTGTGTGTGTTAGTGTGTGTGTCAGTGTGTGTGTGTGTCTGTGTGTGTGTCTCTGTGTGTGTCTGTGTGTGTGTGTCTGTGTGTGTGTCTGTATATGTCTGTGTGTCTCTATGTGTGTGTGTCAGTGTGTGTGTGTCTGTGTGTGTGTCTGTGTGTCTGTGTGTGACTGTGTGTGTCTGTGTGTGTCTGTGTGTGTCTGTGTATGTCTGTGTATGTGTCTCTATGTGTGTGTGTCTGTGTGTGTGTCTGTGTGTGTCTGTGTGTGTGTCTGTGTGTCTGTGTATGTCTGTGTCTGTGTGGCTGTGTGTGTGTCTGTGTGTGTCTGTGTGTGTGTGTCTGTGTGTGTATAGTGCAGTCTCCAACTATCACTCCGTGTCTCCGGCCCGTCTCTCTGCCTCGAAGGGCTGTTGGCCGAAACGTCGCCCATGATATAGTTATTTATTTTCGGGCAATTGTAAGTTAAATACCATTTGGGATTTATATTTCATGAGGAATATGTAAACGTTTTTAAGAAAACCAATTTTCTGCCCTGGGAACTATCGCACGTCGGTGCGGACGTCTGTCCACATGAGGGGGGTTGGGGCGGGGGGGGGCAGGTGGGGACGAGACTCTCAGAGGGCATGGCCTGTCAGAGGGCATGGCCTGTAAGAGGGCATGGCCTGTCAGAGGGCATGGCCTGTCAGAGGGCATGGCCTGTCAGAGGGCTTGACCTGTCAGACGACATGGCCTGCCAAAGGGCATGACCTGTCAGACAGCATGACCTGTCAGACGGCATGGCCTGTCAGACGGCATGGCCTGTCAGAGGGGATGACCTGTCAGAGGGCATGATCTGTCAGACAGCATGACCTGTCAGACGGCATGACCTGTCAGACGGCATGGCCTGTCAGAGGGCATGACCTGTCAGACGGCATGGTCTGCCAGAGGGCATGACCTGTCAGACGGCATGGCCTGTCAGAGGGCATGACCTGTCAGAGGGGATGGCCTGTCAGACGGCATGACCTGTCAGACGGCATGGCCTGTAAGAGGGCATGACCTGTCAGAGGGCATGACCTGTCAGACAGCATGACCTGTCAGACGGCATGGCCTGTCAGAGGGCATGGCCTGTCAGAGGGCATGGCCTGTCAGAGGGCATGACCTGTCAGACGGCATGGTCTGCCAGAGGGCATGACCTGTCAGACGGCATGGCCTGTCAGAGGGCATGACCTGTCAGACGGCATGGCCTGTCAGACGGCATGACCTGTCAGACGGCATGGCCTGCCAGAGGGCATGACCTGTCAGACGGCATGACCTGTCAGACGGCATGGCCTGTCGGAGGGCATGACCTGTCAGAGAGCATGACCTGCCAGAGGGCATGGCCTGCCAGACGGCATGACCTGCCAGAGGGCATGACCTGCCAGTGAGCATGGAATCCCAGAGGGCTTGGTGGTGGAGGAATTCTCCACCCCGAGCCCTGCTCGCTCTCCTCCGCCCCCCATTCACGTTCATCCCGCCACCCCCCAGGTGACGACAGGACTCCGTTCAGCAGAGGGGATTCAGGAATTCTGCCACTTGTCTGGACGGCTCAACAAGGACACATGGCAAGCTCGTAGCCCCTCCCTCCCTCAGCCCTGCCCAAGTGTCTATAAGGGCAGGATAGACGACATGCCTGTATCAATGAGGGCAGGGTAGAGAGTATGCCCTATGTCTATAGGGGCAGGGCAGAGGGCACGTCAAGAGAGGCAGGGCAGAGGGCACGTCCCGAGGCTGCCTAGAGGGCCAGCGTGGAGGGCACGCGCTGTGAGTGCAGACAGGGGCTGCAGGGCTCCACACGACGGCTGCCGTAGTAGTCCACCACCTGGCGCGGCACCTCCGCCAGCACGCACTTGGCCAGCGCCGCCGGGGACGCCTGCACGCACGCGCACACCACGTGGTCACGCGGGAGACACACGGGGCTCGTCGTCACTCGTCGTCGACACTCATCAACACACTTCACCATCGATCTAGCCGGGCCCGTGGCGGCAGTGGCGGTGGTGGTGGAGGACGCTCTCACGCTCTTGAAGTCGCGGAAGGGCACGAACTGGACGATGTCGCGTGCCGCGGGCTCCCCGCGCGGCGAGCGCAGCACGCCGTCGTCCCCGTCCAGGATCTGCATGTCGGTGAAGTCGGCGTTGCCGATGCCCACGATGATGATGGACATGGGCAGGTGGGAGGCGCGCACGATGGCCTCGCGCGTGTCGGCCATGTCGGTGACCACGCCGTCCGTGAGGATGAGCAGGATGAAGTACTGCTGCTCGGCCGCACGGACACCACCACCGCCACCACCACACCAGGGGTTCAGTCGTCATCACGACAACGGTAGTGATGGTGATGATAGTGATCATTGAATCCGATTACTGATAACGGTATAACAGAAGCAACCAAGGAGAGCCATCCCGAGTCCCATGACTCTCGCTCAGCAGGGTCCCGCTGCTGCCGCTCCGTCGAAGTTTAATCCTCAGAGGTTTTCTGACGATAAGCGATGAGATGTGTTTACTATTATTATTATACACGTGGGAGGAAACCGGAACTCGCAAATAATTCCCCCACGCGTGCGAGGGGGCAACACTCTATCCCTGTACAGATGTAAACAGATGGTGATTATTCCGCACTCTGCTGTGCCGCCTTCTCCTCCCTGACGCCCACGTGAAGGGAGTTTCACAACAACGTCTTTGTGTGATCCAGCAATGCTCGCTACTGTCTCCACAGCACTGGGACATCAACAACAGCAACAACCATCAAACAACATCAATAACCACAACAACAAACATCAACAAACACCAACAATATCAATAACTATAACAAACATCAACATACGTCAACAACGATAAACAACTATGCTTACAAGCAGCAACAGCATCGCCAACCAAAACAACAATCATCAACAAACATCAACAGACATCAATGACCACAACAACAAACATCAACAGACATCAATAACCACAGCAGATCTCAACAAATATCACAGCCAACGCAGAGACTCAAAGTGATCGCTCTTGTCAAGGGCAGAACCCCCCCTCGCCCCCCACCTCGCCCCCCCCCCCGCGATGGTGGCGTGAGCGCGGCCTTGAGCTGCTCACACGGTGGGGGTGGAGGGGGGTGTGGGGGAGGAGGCGCGTGGAGGAGTGGGGGGCAGTGGGGGAGGGGGAAGGATGAGCGGGAGAAGGAACGAGGAGGAGGGAATGAGGAAGTGGGGTGGGGGGACTGAGTGGGGGGGGGGGTGAAGAGGAGGAGGGGGTTGACGATGATGACGAGGTGGAGGAGGTGGGGGGGGGTACCGAGGCTTGCTTGGTGTTCTCCTCCTCGATGGCGAACTTGGCCACCTTGTTGATGATGGGAGCGATGTTGGTGGGCCCGTACAGTTGGGATCTGGGGCAGGCAGTTCTGGTAGGCCTCCACCACGCCCTGGATGCCTGGGGACAGCAGCAGCAGCAATGCAGTGGATACCGTGCCCACACCACCGTCGTCATCGCGAGCCCATTCTCTATCCACTGCTGATTAAGGCCACCCCGCACCGTCGCTCACAGTCCAGCGCTGCTACCGCCCACAATCTCACTCCGGCACTGACACCGATCCTAGCGCTCCATCTCCACGCTGGGCGGAGATTTGTGTCCTGCTCAAAGCGGGGACTGGAGCTACGGCGGCGTCCGGGCTGTGTCGGGTGGAGGAGGGTGTACGACACACACACAGAACACACACGTGACTGAACCACAGTCACCCACCAGCAGAGGCCGAGCATCGCTGTGGTATTGAGACTCCAGGAGGCTACAAGAGGGATGCTTTTGTCTCGTGTTGACGTGCGGCGCGACTGAAAATGAATCCAATTTTGAGGACCCCTCGCTCCCCCCCACGGGAGTGAGTTGCCATGCGTCTCTGGCTGACGACGAATCGTGATGACACCCCCCCCACCCGCTCCACCCCTCCTCACCCGCTCCACCCTCCTCACCCGCTCCACCCCCCCCACCCGCTCCACCCCCCCCAACCCGCTCCACCCCCCCCACCCGCTCCCCCCCCACCCGCTCCACCCCCCTCCCCCATCCACTTCCACACCCCCCCATCCGCTCCACCCTCCCCCACTCCCACCCGCTCCACCCCCCCCACCCGCTCCACCCCCCACCCGCTCCACCCCCCCACCCGCTCTATCCCCCCCACCTGCTCCACCCCCCTCCCCCATCCACTCCACCCCCCCCATCCGCTCCACCCCTCCCCCACTCCCCCCCCACCCGCTCCACCCCCCCCCCCATCCGCTCCACTCGCCCCCTCTCTCACCCCCCTCACCTCCACCCTCCCCCCCACCCCTCACCCCCCCACCCCCGTGAGATGATGGCAATGCTGCGTTACGGGTTGATGATTTATTATCATAATGCAAATGGTAATTACCATCATCAAGGCGATGAATATTCTTGGGTTTGAGATTGTTGTGATTATAGTAACGAGAAAGGCCACAGCAATTGTTCGCGTGTTTACTTCTCTGACGATGATAATCACGAGTCAGGGTGGTGGTGATGAATGATGTCAAACATTCAGATGTAGATGATATTCATAACGTTCATCATGAACGACGAAGTCGGAGCACGAACACTGCAATGCAGAATCTTGACGACGAGAACTTCACGAGGATCCTCATCCATGATGAAGATCGTTTGTGATTACTGAGACTGCCAGGGGCAGGACTAGAGGGGCAGACCCCAAACAAAATTTGTTTAAAATCGGGACTCCGTTAATTAAAAAAAGCACAAATACAAATGTCCCCCGTGTAGCCTTTAACAGACTGTTGGGGCAAGTGCTGTGAGCAAGCAGCACCTATGAAGGCCGGCACGGTACACGAGGGGATGGGTGGCCAGAACCGCTTTGGCGATGTTCACACGCACACACATAGACTGTATATCAACATGTAGACTGTATATCAACACGTAGACTGTATATCAACATGTAGACTGTATATCAACATGTAGACTGTATATCAACACGTAGACTGTATATCAACATGTAGACTGTATATCAACATGTAGACTGTATATCAACATGTTGACTGTATATCAACATGTAGACTGTATATCAACATCACCCACGTAACTCGCCCATAACAATCGAGTAGCCGTCATCGTGATGATGATGATGGAATCAGCGAGCTGTACCTTCGCACACGGGGTTGTCCAGGTTGAGGTTGAGCGCAAAGTCGTGGGAAACCTGCGAACGAGACCAACTGATGAGACAGCGAATGTCGAAACCATCGCTTCAGAGTGTTGCTTGTGCTGAACCAATGCTGCTGTAACGATGCAGTCCCAGAAGGATTAATGCCGCGTGGCCAATGGAGTGACGGACGCGTGGAGGAGGAGAGGTCTGTCTGATGCGAGTGGCCACGCGCTCCGTGCCACGTGCGCGGGACTCGGCCTCGCCACCCCCACGGTGGCGGGCGCCCATGCAGGGTCTACCCAGGGTGAACAGATTAAAGGCGCAGCCTGCAAGGTCCTCCACTAGAGCGAGCTGGAGGAGAGCAAACTCTACAGGGGACTTGGGCCACTCTTCCACATTGGGCCTGGGTAGCCCACACTTGAACTCAGCATTATGATAATGACGATCATAATCATCAAATGTCACAACTCTTATGAATTATGTAATAATTAGGGTCCTAGAGGATGCATCACCACAATCATAATTTTAAATTAATGAATAATCAGCATCCTATTTATACTAATTGTGTTCAAAATAATGAATGTGAAATTCATAAATAATAACGCCAATCGTCATCCGAACCGTCATAATGATGAACGTCATCAGAATCGTCATAACGCTAATCGTCATGATAAGCGTCATGATAATCGTCATTAGAATCGTCATAACGCTAATTGTCATGATAATCGTCATCAGAATCGTCATAACGCTAATCGTCATGATAATCGTCATTAGAATCGTCATAACGCTAATCGTCATGATAATCGTCATTAGAAACGTCTTAACGCTTATCGTCTTGATAATCGTCATTAGAATCGTCATAACGCTAATCGTCATCCGAACTGTCATAATAATAATCGTCATCAGAATCGTCATAATGATCATCGTCATCAGACTCGTCATAATGATCATCGTCATCAGACTCGTCATAACGCTAATGGTCATCAGAATCGTCGTGACGCTGATCGTCGTTCTTTGTGACGTCGGTGCGACGCACGTGATAGTTGGGGGGGATTCTGGCTCCGAAGCCGTACGCCGGGAAGAGTTTGTCACTGCGAACAGAAACACAGCCACGCGTCACAATGCGGTGGGACGGGTTGCTCGTTTATAAACCGTGTGCTTGCGTTGCCCGTCGCGTCCCCGCCCCCGACCCAACTCGCGCGACATCTCCGCCCCCCCCCCCTCCCACGTGGTTTGTGTGGCCACTCGGAAGGTCGTGAGTTCAGATCACGTCTGGCGGTGGTTTCGAATCGGCCCATCATCCCTCCGGGGATCCAAAAAATCAGTAGCACTTTGCGGGTCAGTCGACGGCGGTTGTGGGTCGACTCACCCCCACCGCAGGGAATGGGGAATTTCCACCACTGGCCCTGGAGGGCTGCAAACGGGCGATCGGCACCCAATGCCCGAATTGTTAACCGGGGCAGAAGGAGATCGCTTAGAGTCTTAGACTTTGAGAAGTGAGCAGGGGGGGGGGGGGGGGTGGGTTCGTCCTGCGATCTCCCGTGCCTGTCGTAGTCCTGGCAGATCTCCCCCACGGAAACCAGCGCCTTGAGGTACTCGTTGGGCTGGTACGGGTGGATGTAGTGCAGCGAGCACGAGTTCTTGGGGTCCCCGTTGGAGGCGGTGAAGTCCACCGCCACCTGCGTGGGGATCGACCGTTGCAGAATCTCCTCCGCACGCGGCCGCAACGCAGCGGCAGCTGTAGCAGCAGTAGTAGCGGCAGCAGTAGCAGCAGTAGCAGCAGTAGTACTAGCAGCGGTAGCAGCAGTAGTAGCAGCAGTAGTAGCAGCAGTAGTAGCAGTAGCAGCAGTAGTAGCTGTAGTAGCAGCAGTAGTACTAGCAGCTGTAGCAGCAGCAGTAGTAGCAGCAGTAGTAGCAGCAGTAATAGTAGCAGTAGTAGCTGTAATAGCAGCAGTAGTACTAGCAGCAGTAGCAGCAGCAGTAGTAGCAGCAGCAACAGTAGCAGCTGCAGTAGTAGCAGCAGCGGCAGTAGCAGCAGCGGTAGAAGCAGCAGCGGCAGTAGCAGCAGCGACAGTAGTAGTGGCGGTAGCAGTAGCAGCAGCAGCGGTAGAAGCAGCAGCGGCAGTAGCAGTAGCAGTGGCAGGAGTAGCAGCGGCAGCAGCAGTAGCAGCAGCAGCGGCAGCAGTAGCAGCAGGAGTAACAGCAGCAGCGGCAGTAGCAGCAGCAGTAGCAGCAGTAACAGCAGTGGCAGCAGTAACAGCGGCAGGAGTATCGACGAACCGTCACTGCCTCGACAGCGCTGGGTGACTCCCCACGTGCAGCAGAGAGAGCGGGGGGAGCGGGGGGGGGAGCGGGGGGAGAGCGGGGGGAGCGGGGGAGAGCGAGGAAGAGTGGGGGGGGGGGGGGGAGCGGGGGGGGAGCGGGGGGTGAGTGGGACGAGGCGCGCCCTCACCGTGAACTGGATCTGACAGCCCCCCATGATGTAGTCGAGGAAGGAGTAAACTCGCTGGATCTGCTCGGCGCACGCGAGGGAGAGAGCCACGAGGGGGGGGGGGGGGGCGTTACAGACGAGGCGCTCCACGGGGCGCAGAAGCCGACGTGAGTTGGCCACAGTAGCGGGGGGGGGGGGGGGGGGTGTAGTGGTGGGGGGGTGTAGCGGGGGGTGGTGTAGTGGTGGGTGTAGTGGTGGTGGTGTAGTGGTGGGGGGTGTAGCGGGGGGTGGTGTAGCGGAGGGGGGTGTAGCGGGGGGGGGGGTGTAGTGGTGGGGGGTGTAGCGGGGGGTGGTGTAGCGGTGGGGGGGTGTAGTGGTGGGGGTGTAGTGCTGGGGGGTGTAGCGGGGGGTGGTGTAGTGGTGGGTGTAGTGGTGGTGGTGTAGTGGTGGGGGGTGTAGCGGGGGGTGGTGTAGCGGAGGGGGGTGTAGCGGGGGGGGGGGGTGTAGTGGTGGGGGGTGTAGCGGGGGGTGGTGTAGCGGAGGGGGGTGTAGTGGTGGGGGGGTGTAGTGGGGTGGTGTAGTGGTGGGTGGTGTAGTGGGTGGGTGTTAGTGGTGGGTGGTGTAGTGGTGGGTGGTGTAGCGGAGGGGGGTGTAGTGGTGGGTGGTGTAGTGGTGGGTGGTGTAGTAGTGGGTGGTGTAGTGGGTGGGTGTAGTGGTGGGTGGTGTAGTGGTGGGTGGTGTAGCGGTGGGTGGTGTAGCGGGGTGGTGTAGTGGTGGGTGGTGTAGTGGTGGGTGGTGTAGTGGTGGGTGGTGTAGTGTGGTGGTGTAGTGGTGGGTGGTGTGTAGTGGTGGGTGGTGTAGCGGAGGGGGGTGTAGTGGTGGGTGGTGTAGTGGTGGTGGTGTAGTGGTGGGGGGTGTAGCGGGGGGTGGTGTAGCGGAGGGGGGTGTAGCGGGGGGGGGGGTGTAGTGGTGGGGGGTGTAGTGGGGTGGTGTAGTGGTGGGTGGTGTAGTGGGGTGGGTGTAGTGGTGGGGGGTGTAGTGGGGTGGTGTAGTGGTGGGTGGTGTAGTGGGTGGGTGTAGTGGTGGGTGGTGTAGTGGTGGGTGGTGTAGCGGAGGGGGGTGTAGTGGTGGGTGGTGTAGTGGTGGGTGGTGTAGTGGTGGGTGGTGTAGTGGGTGGGTGTTAGTGGTGGGTGGTGTAGTGGTGGGTGGTGTAGCGGTGGGTGGTGTAGCGGGGTGGTGTAGTGGTGGGTGGTGTAGTGGTGGGTGGTGTAGTGGGTGGGTGTAGTGGTGGGTGGTGTAGTGGTGGGTGGTGTAGTGTGGTGGTGTAGTGGTGGGTGGTGTAGTGGTGGGTGGTGTAGCGGAGGGGGGTGTAGTGGTGGGTGGTGTAGTGGTGGGTGGTGTAGTGGTGGGTGGTGTAGCGGTGGGTGGTGTAGTGGTGGGTGGTGTAGTGTGGTGGTGTAGTGGTGGGTGGTGTAGTGGGGTGGTGTAGCGGTGGGTGGTGTAGGGGGGGGTGTAGTGGTGGGTGGTGTAGTGGGGTGGTGTAGCGGTGGGTGGTGTAGTGGTGGGTGGTGTAGCGGTGGGTGGTGTAGTGGTGGGTGGTGTAGTGGTGGGTGGTGTAGCGGAGGGGGGTGTAGTGGGGTGGTGTAGCGGGGATGGTGTAGCGGGGGGTGGTGTAGCGGGGATGGTGTAGCGGTGGGGGTGTAGGGAGAGGTGTAGCGGAATGTGGTGTACCAGGGTGGTGTAGCGGGGAGGGTGTAGCGGGGGGTGGTGTAGCGGTGAATTAATAACAACATCAACAACAAGGTAATAGCAGGTGACCACGGCGGTGGGTGCCGCGTGGGTGTGGCTCACCCTGCACTGCGTGAGGATCACGACCCCAGAGTTTTTGTAATTCCTCCTCTTGAGCTTGTACTTGGGGTTGATGCAGTTCCACTGCACCTGCAGGGCCAGGGGATGGGGGGGGGATAGCGATACTAATGATTGCGTTGATGGTGGTGGTCATTGTTACGTTGATGATGATGGGATAATGGTGATGGTGATGATCATTGTGGTGGTGGTGGTGGTAATGGTGGTGGGAGTTGGTAAATATCATTTTAATGGTGATGATGCTGGTGATGGTAATGATTGATGTTCGTGGTGGTGATGATGGTTGTGGAAATAATGATGTTGATGATGTTATGATGGTAATGTGTGATGTTGATGTTATGATGGTGATGTGTGATGGCGATGTTGATGTTATGATGGTGATGTTAGTGATGATGTTGATGATAGGAATAGGTTTTACCCTTTTAACTGGCACAAAAACTGACACCTTTATTCAAGGCATCATGTTTGCAATAACCACAACACAAGCAGTCAAAATGCAAACAAAAAAGACAACTCTGATAATAATAATATGCCCTATATCTTGTTTCTGGCAAAGGAGGTCTCATAATGATGTTGATGATGTTGATGATGATGTTGATGTTATGATGGTGATGTGTGATGGTGATGTTCATGATGATGTTCATGATGTTGATGATGATGGTAATGTTGATGTTATGATGGTGATGTGTGATGGCGATGTTCATGATGATGTTCATGATGATGTTGATGATTTTGATGATGATGGTGATGTTGATGTTATGATGGTGATGTGTGATGGCGATGTTGATGTTATGATGGTGATGTGTGATGGTGATGTTCATGATGTTGATGTTCATGATGATGGTACCTGTTTGCCATCGCGGGCTCCCAGCATCTCGTTGAATGTCGAGGAGAACTCCCCGATGAGGTCGTGCTTTCCACTTGAGTCCCAGTCCCACACCACGAACTGAACCACAACCACCACAACAACCACCACCACCACGAACTGAACCACAACCATCACCACAACCACCACAACAACCACCACCACCACAAACTGAACCACAACCACCACAACAACCACCACAACAACCACCACCACAAACTGACATCACAACCACCACAACAACCACCACCACAAACTGACATCACAACCACCACAACCACCACCACCACCACGAACTGACATCACAACCACCACAACCACCACCACGAACTGACATCACAACCACCACAACAACCACAACCACCACCACCACAAACTGACATCACAACCACCACAACCACCACAAACTGAACCACAACCACCACAACAACCACCACAACAACCACCACCACCAACTGACATCACAACCACCACCACAACCACCACCACAAACTGACCTCACAACCACCACAACCACAACTACCATAAATACAACCACAACCAGTCACAAACACAGTCAAAACCATTAACACAACCACCACAGTAACCACAATCACAACATAACCACCGTTACAAACCACGGAGCATCATAACCACAGTCATAACCACCACGGCCACAGTCATAACCACAGTCAACACGGCCACAGTCATAACCACAGACAACACGGCCACAGTCATAACCACAGTCAACACGGCCACAGTCATAACCACAGTCAACACGGCCACAGTCATAACCACAGTCAACACGGCTACAGTCATAACCACAGTCAACACGGCCACAGTCATAACCACCACGGCCACAGTCATAACCACAGTCAACACGGCCACAGTCATAACCACAGTCAACACGGCCACAGTCATAACCACCACGGCTACAGTCATAACCACAGTCAACACGGCCACAGTCATAACCACAGTCAACACGGCCACAGTCATAACCACAGTCAACACGGCCACAGTCATAAAAACAGTCAACACGGCCACAGTCATATCCACCACGGCCACAGTCATAACCACAGTCAATACGGCCACAGTCATAACCACAGTCAACTCGGCTACAGTCATAACCACAGTCACGAATACAAAACCACAACTTTGGCTCACCGACTCAAACACTCCAGGGGAGGGAGGAGGCGAAACTCCGCGAGGTTTGGGCAGAAACCCCCCTCCCCCTAAGACTCCCTCCACCCCCACACCACCCCGCTAATTACCTTAATTAGTCTGTCGTAATTGCAGCTGCAGAGCGAGTTGATGGAGATAGTGAAAGGCGCCCACACGGGGTTCAGGTTGTTCTTGATCACCTGGACACAGGCAAGGGGTGGGGGAGGGGGGCTCAGGGGACGTCACCCCCCGCGGTGCAGCCTCGCCATGACCTCGTGGTGGCGTCACAGCGAGTCGCGGTGTCGTCACAGCGAGTCGTCACAGCGAGTCGCGGTGTCGTCACAGCGGTGTCGTCACAGCGAGTCGCGGTGTCGTCACAGCGAGTCGTGGTGTCGTCACAGCGAGTCGCGGTGTCGTCACAGCGGTGTCGTCACAGCGAGTCACGGTGTCGTCACAGCGGTGTCGTCACAGCGAGTCGCGGTGTCGTCACAGCGAGTCGTGGTGTCGTCACAGCGAGTCGCGGTGTCGTCACAGCGGTGTCGTCACAGCGAGTCACGGTGTCGTCACAGCGGTGTCGTCACAGCGAGTCGCGGTGTCGTCACAGCGAGTTGCGGTGTCGTCACAGCGGTGTCGTCACAGCAAGTCGCGGTGACATCACAGCGAGTCGTGGTGTCGTCACAGCGGTGTTGTCACAGCGAGTCGCGGTGTCGTCACAGCGAGTCGTGGTGTCGTCACAGCGAGTCGCGGTGTCGTCACAGCGAGTCACGGTGTCGTCACAGCGGTGTCGTCACAGCAAGTCGCGGTGACATCACAGCGAGTCGCGGTGTCGTCACAGCGGTGTCGTCACAGCGAGTCGCGGTGTCGTCACAGCGAGTTGCGGTGTCGTCACAGCGAGTCACGGTGTCGTCACAGCGGTGTCGTCACAGCGAGTCGCGGTGTCGTCACAGCGAGTTGCGGTGTCGTCACAGCGGTGTCGTCACAGCGGTGTCGTCACAGTGGTGTCGTCACAGCGGTGTCGTCACAGCGAGTCGTGGTGACATTAGCAGCTGGCCTGCAAGCCCGGGATGCGTCTGCCAGTAGGGGGCCGGTGACTGTTCGGTGTCATGGCGATGTCACCACAGCGGGCGACATCGGCCTTGAGGCCGACTCGTGTCTTTGTGACGTCAGACTATCGTCGGTCGCCTCGAGGGAGGCGTCGGATTGGCCGCTTCAGCCCCCCCCTCCTCCGACCTTGCCCGCGTTAATATTCCTGCTCAGAGGCAACGACCCGCGCCCTCCCCTGCCCCAGGAGGGAGGACTTCCGGAGCCCCTCCCCACCACCCCCACGTCACAAGCTATGGACAACGCCGCGAGCAACGGCAGCGCAAGGAGCCCGCGCCCCCACCTCGCTCCTGTGCACCAGCTGGAAGGTGTCGTCGTCGTCCAGCTTGTGGATCTCCAGGAAGGGGTCCGACTTGCTGAAAAGGTCCTGGTGGGGGCGGGGTGGGGGCGGGGTGGATGTAAGTTGGGGATCGCCGGTCGAGGGGTTCAGACCCCCTGGCCCCTCGTTAGGCGGACCCCGCTTGAACCGTGGCGGAAGGTGACAGGGAGCGTTCGGGTGACCGATGGTCTGTTCGTGACCTCAACCCTCTCCCTTACCCCCACCCTGCAAACCCCTCTCCCGTTCTCCCTCCCACTCTATTATCTCCCCTCTCCCCTCCATACCCTCCCCTCTCTTCTCAACCCTCTTATCCCCTCCCCCCTCTACCCCCTCCCCCCTGTACCCCCTCTCTCCCATTCCCACTCCCCCCTCTACCCCCTCCCCCGTTACCCCCTCTCTCTCATTCCCACTCCCCCCTCTACCCCCTCCCCCCTGTACCCCCTCTGCCCCCCCTCGCCCCGCGCGCCCCACGCACAGTCCCCTCTCTAGCACGCACGCCAACTACATTATCTCTAAATCTCTAACACATTTGCTGACATTTCTGAAAATTGCTTTTATTCCTCCGCGATAATGAAGGCCGCTCCCTCTCTCCCTCTGTCTCCCCCCGCCCATGATGCTCCGTGTGCCTCTTTATTTATTTATTTAACTCCAATTCGGTTCCAGCCGCCGGCAGAGCGGAAACTGCGGGCTCCGTAGAGGCTCCACACTCCACTCCAGGATTTGCGATTTCCGGTCATAATAATGCGCGCAGGTGGAGGCACTGATAATTTACTTGGAACGCAACAGCAACGAATGATGATTTCGATGATAAGTGGCGATGATGCCGATGGTGGTGGTGATGATGATCGTGATGATGATGGTAGTCATGATGTCAACGATGACGATTAAATGTGTGATGATGGTGATGTCGGTGGTGATATCAATGATGACTATGATGATGATTAGGTTTGTGATTATTACGATGATGGTGATGATAATGGTAGTGATGTGAATGATGATGATTAAGTATGTGATAATGATTATGATGTCAATGATGTTGACGCTGTCGATGATGATGACGATTATGTCGATGGTGATGGACTAATCCTGGTTACGACTCAGCTGCTCAATGCTGTCTGAAAGCTACCCGGCCAGTCGCTTCACACGAAGCTCCGGTTCTTATCGGCCACAATGATGTCCTCCCTTCTCTATGCTTGCGAAACGTGGATCTCTCTAAAGTAACATATGCACTGGTTTGAAACATGCAGACTGGTCTGCCAATGATCCATCCTGGGTTTAACCAGGCTGGATTGTGCGAGCTCACAGATCTTTGACAGATCCCCACACAGTCCCATCATCGATAAGCTCCTCCGGCAAGCGATGATGTGATACAGGAGGATATGGTGATGTGATACAGGAGGATATGGTGATGTGATACAGGAGGATATGGTGATGTGATACAGGAGGATATGGTGATGTGATACAGGAGGATATGGAGCCGAGTTTACTTGTCGAAGGCCGGTACCAGCGGTGTCAAGATCGGCCTCTGTGGAGGAGGCTCGTGAAGGACGCCGCTACTGAGCAGTTGGAGGCAGTCGCCCTCCAACAACAACGGAGAGCGGAGGAGCGACGCTCACAACAACGAGCGGAGCGCCGAGCGGCTAAAACGCAGCGAGTTGGTACATTGGGGATCACAGTCATTACGGTCAGTCAATCCACGACACCTGGGTCTGTCCCGTGACCTACTGCTCGTGAGCTTTTGATACTTCACGTGACCTCAAGGTGCATCTAGCCTGGCACAAGGGTCGTGGTCACGTCACCACAACGGGAGTAGCGAACGGCGGTGGAAGTTGTTGTGGTTGTGCTGACACAGAGAGAGGGAGAGAGGCGGTGTGCGTGTGTCGGTCTAGCGTGGCGCTGTTGCGTCTCATCGCTCACGATGCCCCCAACAGACTCTACCCTTGACTCATCCTCGAGACAATGGGGTGGGGGGGGGCACTATCATAGCCCCCTCCCCTCTCTCTCCCATCACCCCCCTTGCACTCCTTCCCCGAGCACGCGCTGCGGTAATTGGTCGCGGTAATTGGTCACGCGGCGTGACGTTGACACCACGTGGACTGTGATGAATGCCCCCCCCTACCCTCACCTTGTCATCCAACTTCCTCGCGCTGAAGAACAACTCCACGTAGTTGTTGTTGCCCGAGAGCTCCTCGGCGATTATCTGAGTGCGGGGGGCAGGAGGGGGAGGGGGTAAGGGGGAGTGGGCGAGGTGGAGGGGGGGCAGAGTGAGTTTGCTAATCAAGTCGAAGAGCTGAAGTGTCACGTGGCCTGTGTTGGTGGTGGACACGCGGAATGGGCGTGGGTCGAGCAGGGCGCGGACATTGACGCCGGGCACCTGGACCAGCGAGGAGACAGAGGGGGAGAGAGCAATAGAGAGAGGGAGGGAGATAGAGAGAGAGGGAGAGACTTTGACTTTTAAACAACTTTTTATTGTCGCCAGCAGCAAAAGCACTGGAGGCGATTTCGATATGAAATACACAAAGTCACCAGCAACACAATTGAAAATAAACACTACAAATCCACGCGCTGTGGCGCTAAAAAGCACCGCGCACAACACGAAAGAAAAGTCACATGGTGGTTGTGGTGATCATCGCGCACGCCACAGTGACGAGCGAGCGCTTCAGAAGGTGAACACGTGGGGGGTGCCGTCCACGCTGGTACAGAGAGGGGCTTGTCCGGCTCCCCAGCGTTCGAAGAAGACGCGCTGCACATCACCGACACGTGTGTGTGGTACGTGGCGTGCTCCAGCCGGAGCCGCGCCTTCAGCAGTCCCCTGAACACTGGAAGCAGCACAGAGCAGCCGTCAGTGTCACCTTCCAGCGTCTTTTTTCTCGTTCTGTACACCGCCGACTTCGCCCACGAGCACCGCGACGAGAGAAGCGCCGCGCGTTCGCGATCACCGCGACTCGAGCTGCCTCCGCTGCGCGGACTCTGGTGGAGTCCGGATCGCAGCCTCGTCGCCAGCGAATGAGCGAGCCGCTGGAGCGGCGATGGTGCGCGTCTGCAGGGCCCCCAATGAACTCCCCGGAGCAATGAGGAAGCTTTGGTGAGTGGCCCAGCTGCTTGCATCGGGCACGCGGACGCGAGGGGGTTGGTCACCCGCGGAGATGGAGCGATCGGATCGCGAGCAGCGAGGAGGAGCGAGAAGGATTGACTGTTGGTTGTATCACGTGACCGGTGAGGGATGGACACGGCTCGGGGTGGGCGGCCTTCATCCAGCAGTGGAATGATGATGGATGTTTGCGTCCATAAAGGGGCAGTGTTTGTTGTAAAGTAAATGTGATGGTGGACTCACTGTGATGGTGGACTCACTGTGATGGTGGACTCATTGATGTGGTGGGATTACGGTGATGATTGACTGTGGTCGACTCGCAATGGCGGACTTAATGAAGGTGGACGCACCGAGATGGTGGACTCACAATGATGGTTAACTTACTATGATAGTGGGTTCTCTGTTGTGGTGGACTCACTGCTGTGGTGGACTCACTGATAGAGTGACTCACTGCTGTGGTGGACTCACTGTTGTGGTGGACTCACTGTTGTGGTGGACTCACTGTTGTGGTGGACTCACTGCTAGATTGACTCACTGCTGTGGTGGACACACTGTTGTGGTGGACTCACTGCTAGAGTGGACTCACTGTTGTGGTGGACTCACTGTTGTGGTGGACTCACTGCTGTGGTGGATTCACTGTTGTGGTGGACTCACTGCTAGAGTGACTCACTGCTGTGGTGGACTCACTGCTGTGGTGGATTCACTGCTGTGGTAGACTCACTGATAGAGTGGACTCACTGTTGTGGTGGACTCACTGCTGTGGTGGACTCACTGCTAGAGTGGTCTCACTGCTGTGGTGGACTCCTCACTGCTAGAGTGACTCACTACTGTGGTGGACTCACTGTTGTGATGGACTCACTACTGTGGTAGACTCACTGCTAGAGTGGACACACTGTTGTGGTGGACTCACTGCTGTGGTGGACTCACTGCTAGAGTGACTCACTGTTGTGGTGGACTCACTGCTGTGGTGGTCTCACTGTTGTGGTGGACTCACTGTTGTGGTGGACTCACTGCTGTGGTGGTCTCACTGCTGTGGTGGACTCACTGCTAGAGTGACTCACTGCTAGAGTGGACTCACTGTTGTGGTGGACTCACTGCTAGTGGACTCACTGCGGTGGTGGACTCACTGCTAGAGTGGACTCACTGTTGTGGTGGACTCACTGCTGTGGTGGACTCACTGCTAGAGTGGACTCACTGCGGTGGTGAACTCACTGCTGTGGTGGACTCACTACTGTGGTAGACTCACTGCTAGAGTGGACTCACTGTTGTGGTGGAATCACTGCTGTGGTGGACTCGCTGTTGTGGTGGACTCACTGATGTGGTGGACTCACTGCGGTGGTGGACTCACTGCTAGAGTGGACTCACTGCTGTGGTGGACTCACTGTTTTGCGAACTCACTGCTAGAGTGGTCTCACTGCTGTGGTGGACTCCTCACTGCTAGAGTGTACTCACTGCTGTGGTGGACTCACTGCTAGAGTGATTCACTGCTGTGGTGGACTCACTGCTGTGGTGGACTCACTGTTGTGGTGGACTCACTGTTGTGGTGGACTCACTGCTAGAGTGACTCACTGCTGTGGTGGACTCCTCACTGCTAGAGTGCTGTGGTGGACTCACCGTCAGGATTGATTGTAGTCGACTGGCAATGGTGGACTGAGTGAAGGTGGACTCACCGTGATGGTGGACTTGCCCGCGTGCTTGCCATGCTTGAGGACCAGTGGCTTGGTGATCTTCTTGTGCGACACGATCTGGCAGACAGAGGACGAGTCAACCACGCGGAGAGTCGATGAATAGCGAGTCGATGAATAGAGAGAGAGAGAGTCGATGAATAGAGAGAGAGTCGATGAATAGAGAGAGAGTCGATGAATAGAGAGAGAGTCGAGTTATAGAGAGAGAGTCGATGAATAGAGAGAGTCGATGAACAGAGAGAGTCGATGAATAGAGAGAGACGATGAATAGAGAGAGAGAGTCGATGAATAGAGAGAGTCGATGAATAGAGAGTTGATGAATAGAGAGAGACTCAATGAATAGAGAGAGTCGATGAATAGAGAGTCGATGAATAGAGAGAGTCTATGAATAGAGAGTCGATGAATAGAGAGAGAGAGATGATGAATAGAGAGAGTCGATGAATAGAGAGTCGATGAATAGAGAGAGACTCGATGAATAGAGAGAGTCGATGAATAGAGAGTCGATGAATAGAGAGAGAGAATCGATGAATAGAGAGTCGATGAATAGAGAGAGGGTCGATGAATAGAGAGAGTCGATGAATAGAGAGAGTCGATGAATAGAGAGAGAGTCGATGAATAGAGAGTCGATGAATAGAGAGAGAGTCGATGAATAGAGAGAGTCGATGAATAGAGAGAGAGTCGATGAATAGAGATAGTCGATGAATAGAGAGAGAGTCGATGAATAGAGAAAGTCGATGAATAGAGAGAGAGTCGATGAATAGAGAGAGAGTCGATGAATAGAGGGAGTCGATGAATAGAGAGAGAGTCGATGAATAGAGAGTCGATGAATAGAGAGAGTCGATGAATAGAGAGAGTCGATGAATAGAGAGGGTTGATGAATAGAGAGAGAGTCGATGAATAGAGAGTCGATGAATAGAGAGAGACTCGATGAATAGAGAGAGTCGATGAATAGAGAGAATCGATGAATAGAGAGTCGATGAATAGAGAGAGAGTCGATGAATAGAGAGAGAGTCGATGAATAGAGAGTCGATAAATAGAGAGAGTCGATGAATAGAGAGAGTCGATGAATAGAGAGTCGATGAATAGAGAGAGTCGATGAATAGAAAGAGTCGATGAATAGAAAGAGTCGATGAATAGAGAGAGTCGATGAATAGAGAGAGTCGATGAATAGAGAGGGAGTCGATGAATAGAGAGAGTCGATGAATAGAGAGTCGATGAATAGAGAGAGTCGATGAATAGAGGGAGTCGATGAATAGAGGGAGTCGATGAATAGAGAGAGTCGATGAATAGAGAGAGACGATGAATAGAGAGAGAGAGATGATGAATAGAGAGAGTCGATGAATAGAGGGAGTCGATGAATAGAGGAGAGAGAGACGATGAATAGAGAGAGTCGATGAATAGAGGGAGTCGATGAATAGAGGGAGTCGATGAATAGAGGGAGAGTCGATGAATAGAGAGAGTCGATGAATAGAGAGAGTCGATGAATAGAGGGAGTCGATGAATAGAGGGAGTCGATGAATAGAGAAAGTCGATGAATAGAGAGAGAGTCGATGAATAGAGAGGGAGTCGATGAATAGAGAGAGTCGATGAATAGAGAGAGAGTCGATGAATAGAGAGTGAGTCGATGAATAGAGAGAGTCGATGAATAGAGAGTCGATGAATAGAGAGAGTCGATGGAATAGAGAGTCGATGAATAGAGAGAGTCGATGAATAGAGAGTCGATGAATAGAGAGAGAGTCGATGAATAGAGAGAGAGAGTCGATGAATAGAGAGAGTCGATGAATAGAGAGAGTCGATGAATAGAGAGAGAGAGTCAATGAATAGAGAGATAGTCGATGAATAGAGAGAGAGAGTCGATGAATAGAGGGAGTCGATGAATAGAGGGAGTCGATGAATAGAGAGAGTCGATGAATAGAGAGAGTCGATGAATAGAGGGAGTCGATGAATAGAGAGAGAGACGATGAATAGAGGGAGTCGATGAATAGAGGGAGTCGATGAATAGAGGGAGAGTCGATGAATAGAGAGAGTCGATGAATAGAGAGAGTCGATGAATAGAGAGAGTCGATGAATAGAGAGAGAGAGTCAATGAATAGAGAGGGAGTCGATGAATAGAGAGAGAGAGTCAATGAATAGAGAGAGAGTCGATGAATAGAGAGAGAGAGTCGATGAATAGAGGGAGTCGATGAATAGAGGGAGTCGATGAATAGAGAGAGTCGATGAATAGAGGGAGTCGATGAATAGAGGGAGTCGATGAATAGAGGGAGTCGATGAATAGAGGAGAGAGAGACGATGAATAGAGAGAGTCGATGAATAGAGGGAGTCGATGAATAGAGGGAGTCGATGAATAGAGGGAGAGTCGATTAATAGAGAGAGTCGATGAATAGAGAGAGTCGATGAATAGAGGGAGTCGATGAATAGAGGGAGTCGATGAATAGAGAGAGACGATGAATAGAGAGAGAGACGATGAATAGAGAGAGTCGATGAATAGAGAGAGCGTGGGGGTCGTGTGTGCCCTGCGAGAGGATGGAGGAGCGAGACTGGTGAAGAATGGAGGTGATGGTGGGTGATGTTGGGTGATGTTGAGTGATGTTGGGTGCTGTTGGGTGATGGTGAGTGATGTTGAGTGATGTTGGGTGATGTTGAGTGATGGTGAGTGATGGTGAGTGATGTTGGGTGATGGTGAGTGATGGTGAGTGATGTTGAGTGATGGTGAGTGATGTTAGGTGATGGTGACTGATGGTGAGTGATGTTGGGTGATGGTGAGTGATGTTGAGTGATGGTGACTGATGGTGGGTGATGTTGGGTGATGGTGAGTGATGTTGGGTGATGTTCAGTGATGTTGGGTGATGTTGGGTGATGGTGGGTGATGTTGAGTGATGTTGAGTGATGTTGGGTGATGTTGAGTGATGTTGGGTGATGTTGAGTGATGTTGGGTGATGTTGAGTGATGTTGGGTGATGTTGGGTGATGTTGGGTGATGTTGAGTGATGTTGGGTGATGTTGAGTGATGTTGGGTGATGTTGGGTGATGTTGAGTGATGTTGGGTGATGTTGGGTGATGGTGGGTGATGTTGAGTGATGTTGGGTGATGTTGGGTGATGTTGGGTGATGTTGAGTGATGGTGAGTGATGTTGGGTGATGTTGGGTGATGTTGGGTGATGGTGAGTGATGTTGGGTGATGTTGGGTGATGTTGGGTGATGTTGAGTGATGGTGAGTGATGTTGGGTGATGTTGGGTGATGTTGAGTGATGGTGAGTGATGTTGAGTGATGGTGAGTGATGTTGGGTGATGTTGGGTGATGTTGGGTGATGGTGAGTGATGTTGGGTGATGTTGGGTGATGTTGAGTGATGTTGGGTGATGGTGAGTGATGTTGGGTGATGTTGGGTGATGTTGGGTGATGTTGAGTGATGGTGAGTGATGTTGGGTGATGTTGGGTGATGTTGAGTGATGTTGGGTGATGTTGGGTGATGTTGAGTGATGGTGAGTGATGTTGAGTGATGTTGAGTGATGGTGGGTGATGTTGGGTGATGTTGAGTGATGTTGAGTGATGGTGAGTGATGTTGGGTGATGTTGGGTGATGTTGGGTGATGTTGGGTGATGGTGAGTGATGTTGGGTGATGTTGGGTGATGTTGAGTGATGTTGGGTGATGGTGAGTGATGTTGGGTGATGTTGGGTGATGTTGGGTGATGTTGAGTGATGGTGAGTGATGTTGGGTGATGTTGGGTGATGTTGGGTGATGGACCGGGTCCCGTAATGAAGGGCGCGTGCCCCCCCCCCCCGCGGCGACTCAAATCACCGCCGCGCAGCTCCTCGCCCATCAGCGCTCATCAATTATTCACGAGCCCCCACCCCCCCCACCCCCCTTCCTTTTGTTCCCCCCCGCCCTTTCCTCTCCCCCCCCCCCCCGTTCATCACACGCCCCACCCACCCCATCCCCATCCCTCCCACCTGTTCCTCCTTTCACCGCACGGCGACAAAGATCCCCCGTGTAGCCTTGACAGACTGTAGGGGCAAGGGCTGTTTGCGAGCACCTATGAAGGCTGGAACAGCACACGAGGGGCTGGGTGGCCAGCACCACGCGCGGCCACCTCTCCGCCTGGCTGCGTGAAGAAGATGTGGCAGAGTGATGTGGCTGGGTGATGTGGCTGGGTGATGTGGCTGGGTGATGTGGCTGGGTGATGTGGCAGGGTGATGTGGCTGAGTGATGTGGCAGGGTGATGTGGCTGGGTGATGTGGCTGGGTGATGTGGCTGGGTGGTGTGGTTGGGTGATGTGGCAGGGTGATGAGGCTGGGTGATGAGGCTGGGTGATGAGGTTGGGTGATGTGGCTGGGTGATGTGGCTGGGTGATGTGGCAGGGTGATGTGGCAGGGTGATGTGGCAGGGTGATGTGGCAGGGTGATGTGGCAGGGTGATGTGGCAGGGTGATGTGGCTGGGTGATGTGGCTGGGTGATGAGGCTGGGATATGTGGCTGGGTGATGTGGCAGGGTGATGTGGCTGGGTGATGTGGCTGGGTGATGTGGCAGGGTGATGTGGCAGGGTGATGTGGCAGGGTGATGTGGCTGGGTGATGTGGCTGGGTGATGAGGCTGGGATATGTGGCTGGGTGATGTGGCAGGGTGATGTGGCAGGGTGATGTGGCTGGGTGATGTGGCTGGGTGATGAGGCTGGGAGATGTGGCTGGGTGATGTGGCTGGGTGATGCGGCCGAGTTAACGAGGTCACGCGGGCTGCGCTCCGAGTCGAGGCCGCAGTGCGGGGGAGGGGAGGGGTCGCTACTCGCCCACGAGGAGCGAGAGAGGTCGCGGCACGTCGCTCTCTCTCTCTCTCTTTACGATCAGAGGAAACAAGAAGATGTTCCGTGTAGTCGTTTTTTTAATGCTTTGCTTTATGTAACCCCACCCCCCCCCCCCTTTTAAATGAAAGATTTAACAAAAGATTTATCGCTCTGATTTCCTTACCCCTTCCCCCTCTCTATACCCCCCTCTCTGCCCCCCCTCTCTCTCTACCCCCTATTTTCCTACTCCATGTCGCTCTCTCTCGCTCGCTCTCCTCTCTCCCCCCTCTCCATTTTTTCTCTCTGTCTCTCTGTCTCTGTCTCTCTGTCTGTGTCTCTCTGTCTCTGTCTCTCTGTCTGTGTCTCTCTGTCTCTGTCTCTCTGTCTGTGTCTCTCTGTCTCTGCCTCTCTGTCTGCGTCTCTCTGTCTGTGTCTCTCTGTCTGTGTCTCTCTGTCTCTGTCTCTCTGTCTGTGTCTCTCTGTCTCTGTCTCTCTGTCTGTGTCTCTCTGTCTCTGTTTCTCTGTCTGTGTCTCTCTGTCTGTGTCTCTCTGTCTGTGTCTCTCTGTCTGTGTCTCTCTGTCTCTCTGTCTGTGTCTCTCTGTCTCTCTGTCTCTGTCTCTCTGTCTCTCTGTCACTGTGTCTCTCTGTCTCTGTCTCTCTGTCTGTGTCTCTCTGTGTCTCTGTCTCTCTGTCTGTGTCTCTCTGTCTCTCTGTCTGTGTCTCTCTGTCTCTGTCTCTCTGTCTGTGTCTCTCTGTCCCTCTGTCTCTCTGTCTCTGTCTCTCTGTCTGTGTCTCTCTGTCTCTCTGTCTGTGTCTCTCTGTCTCTCTGTCTCTCTGTCTGTGTCTCTCTGTCTCTCTGTCTGTGTCTCTCTGTCTCTCTGCCTCTCTGTCTTTGTCTCTCTGTCTCTGTCTCTCTGTCTGTGTCTCTCTGTCTCTCTGTCTGTGTCTCTCTGTCTCTGTCTCTCTGTCTGTGTCTCTCTGTCTCTGTCTCTCTGTCTCTGTCTCTCTGTCTGTGTCTCTCTGTCTCTCTGTCTGTGTCTCTCTGTCTCTCTGTCTGTGTCTCTCTGTCTCTCTGTCTCTCTGTCTGTTTCGACCCGCGTCAACCAGCGACGAATGTTTGTACCGGCACTTGGCCTCCTCCTAGGTCGACTCAGCCTTAAACGAGTAGCACGTGCGGTGTTTACACATCACCACTGGGAGAGACAAAGGCGGTCGGGTAGGGGTGTCGCCGGGCACCCCCACCCATTTCTAATGCGCCGTGCAGGCCCTCCATGGGTGCTGCTCGCTGCTAAAAGCACTTGTCCCCACATCGTGTACAGGCTAACGGGGGACCTTTGTCTCTATCTTGGTCTCTGTGCGCGCGCGCCGCACCTGCCCCAGGGTGCACTCCGCGGCCCCCAGGAAGTCGTCCTCGCGGGGCCCGCAGGGGACGCTGCTGCTGTTGATGTCGAACACCTCGAAGCGAAGCTTTTGCACCTCCTCGAAGTAGTAGTCGATGGTGAAGACCTTGGAGAAGACGGGGTGCAGGTTCCTCTTGATTACCTCCGTGCGCTCCACCTGGGGACGCCGTGGGGATACGGGGACACACGGGGGGGGGGGGGGGTGGGTGGTGGAGACGCCGTGGAGACACGGGGACACGTGATGGGGGGGGGGTACTCCGTGGAGACACGGGGACATGTGATGGGGGGGGGTACTCCGTGGAGACACGGGGACATGTGATGGGGGGGGGGGACTCCGTGGAGACACGGGGACACGTGATGGGGGGGGGGGTACTCCGTGGAGACACGGGGACACGTGATGGGGGGGGGTACTCCGTGGAGACACGGGGACACGTGATGTTGGGGTGGGGTTTACTCCGTGGAGACACGGGGACACGTGATGGGGGGGGGGGACTCCGTGGAGACACGGGGACACGTGATGGGGGGGGGGTACTCCGTGGAGACACGGGGACACGTGATGGGGGGGGGGTACTCCGTGGAGACACGGGGACACGTGATGGGGGGGGGGGGTACTCCGTGGAGACACGGGGACACGTGATGGGGGGGGGGGGGTACTCCGTGGAGACACGGGGACACGTGATGTTGGGGTGGGGTTTACTCCGTGGAGACACGGGGAGACGCGAGCATGCAGTGGGCGCGTGTGAGTGGCGCGAGGCACATTTTTGTACAGGGTCCATGTGAACACATGGCGGTGAACAGGACCATCACCAAAACCGCTCTCATCACCATCACCAGCCATCATCACCAAACACCGCCATCATCATCAGCAGCAGACGGGCGCGACTCAGCTCCTTCCACGGCGTGCGCGTGCACGAGACGCGCGCCCTCTGATGGCGCGCCCAGCCACGAGGTGCGGAGACGTTCCCAGCGGCGTGGCTCGGAACGTCTCGCGCGGATTGTTGCAGAGACGCGACGCGTGGCGCTGCCGCGTCGCCCGATCGGCCCTGGGCCCTGGGGCGAGGAATTCATTCGGGGCCCCCTCGTCTCCCCCTCCCCCCCCCCTCCCGTGGGTGCCGGCACAGTTGTACCGCCTGGACACTACTCTCTTATCTTCGCCACGGAAGGGAGTTTGATTGTCACTGATGCGTTGTGGAATTACTCGGAAGGAAGTGTCCGGGGAATATCGTGTGCCCCGGAATATTGACGCGTGATTTCCACGAGATGCTCAGAAATGCCGAACAGAGATGAGCGCCGCCGCAGGCAGAGTGCCCGCCTCGAACCGGGCCGCGTCGCGTTCACGGACACCTCGCGGACGCGACGCCGTCCCCGCTGCCCGGGGGAAAGCGCCCCCCACGCCCCCCACGTCCCCCACGCCCCCCACGCCCCCCACGCCCCCCACGCCCCCCCCGCCCCCCACGCCCCCCACGCCCCCACGCCCCCCACGCCCCCCACGTCCCCCGCGCTCCCCACGTCCCCGCCGTCTCCTCCAGGCGGCTCGCGCCACGTGCAGGGGCGACGCGGGCTCTCGTCCCGCGTCGTCGCGGGTAGATGGCAGCGTGATGGAGGAGGCCTTCATCCAGCAGTGGATAGGCCATGGATCATGATTACGTCGACTTTGGAAGTTACGGGAGTGGCGAGGCAGTGTAGTGGTAAGCGCAACGGCGCTCTGAACCAGGCATCCCGAGTTCGATTCCCGGCCGCGGTTGACATCGAGTGAGACCAGAACCGGTCCTGCCCTCCCCCCGTTTACCAACCCGCACTGACCAGCGTGGTGAAGTCCGGTAAAAACAAACAAACACATTCGATATGGCTCAGGGAGGCCTTCATCCGGTAGTGAATAGATCATGGCTGATGATGATGATGACGAAATTCTCATCACCGTGGCTAACGCAGGAGGCTGCCAGCCTCGCACACCCGCGCGGTTGCCGCACGGCACTCACGCCGCGTTTAAACTCTAATCACGCAAATTAAACCGAGCGCCGCGTTCCAAATGAAGACGGTACTCGTCTCCCCATCCGTGCTCAGAGTCACAAGCACGACAATTGCGATCATTTCATTCATTTATCCAGGAAAGCCTCGCCAGGTCTCCGTGCGCGTGGGCGGTGGGAGGATTCTGCACGGTGGCCACGTGGTTCTGTTTTGCACTGAGGACTGTTAATACAAAGCAGTCACACATCGACGGACTAACCAGGCTCAAACCGGCTTAGCTTCGGTGAATGGAATAGACCGGTGGCATTGAAGCTGACCGGCGGGGCAGGGTCGTGGCTGAGATTAAGTCTGGGTGCGCTGTGTCTGCACTTGTCCCAACAGTCTACAGGGCCCCCACCACCACCATCGCCACTCTTCCAACCACACCACCACCAACTCCACCACCACCACCAACTCCACCACCAACTCCACCACGACCACCGGCACTCTCCCAACCACATCAACCCCACCACCACCACCACCAACTCCACCACCACCGCCGCGCGCACGCACCTCCACCCACTGGCCGCGCGACTGCATGAGCAGCATGACGCACGGGTCGGACTTGGAGAGCGCGTCCCGGTCGAGCAGCGCGCGGCACGACACCCGCAGCTCCACCTTGGAGAGGCACGGGCTGGGCGGCACGGCCCCGGCTCCGGCCCCGGGCCCGGCGGCGGGGAGCGGTGCCGCCGGGGCCTCTCCCGGGGGCGGCGGCGGCGGCGTCGTCGGGGTTCCGCTCTCCTGGCTCATGCTGCTGGTGCTGGGCGCCGCTTGCCCAGCCTCCAGCGGGGGGCGAGGGGGGTACCTGGAAATCCGCGGAACTTCGATGAAGAGTAAAACCACGTAAAACATCATACTATATTAGAAACAAGTTTTGCTGGCTGGCTGGCTGGCTTCCTGGTTGGCTGGAGGGAGTGATGGTCGGTCACGTCCAAGGGACGTCCGGGCTGCTGGTTACAAATAATCCGCAGTAGGGATGCACGAGAATCGGTTGCATTCCCCCACGCCGTCTGGGTCATCCCAGACGGCGTGGGCGAGGGTGCTGTTAGCGAGCACCTATTTTTGGGTAAATGGCGCACGAGAGAGAGGGGGCTGGTCACTACGCCCTGGCCGATTGACAACTTGTGTCCACGGAACGCTGTAGATGCCTATTTGTGGCTGAGTCGACCTAGAGGAGGTCCAGGTGAGGTTCATGAGCATAAATGTAACACGGGTGATAACATACACAGCAACAAATACATGCACATAAGCACACACCTAACACACACACACGATACACTATACACACACGATACACCACACACACACACGACACACTATACACATACACGATACACCACACACACATACGATACACTACACACGCTACACTACACACACACGATACACTATACACACACAATACACCACACACACACACGATACACTACACACACGATACACAAACACACACACGATACATTATACACACACGATACACACACACACACACACGATACACTACACACACACGATACACACACACACGATACATTATACACACGATACACACACACACACGATACACTTCACATACACGATACACTATACACACACGATACACACACACACACGATACACTATACACAGACGATACACTATACACACACACGATACACTACACATACACACGATACACTATACACACAATAAACTACACACACACACGCTACACTACACACACACACGATACACTATACACACCAATACAGACAGATTAAGATCCCACTTGTAGTCTTCGGCGTACGAGGGGGTGGGCGGCCAACACCACGCCCGGCCGCCTTTGTCTTCCCAGTGGGGATGTTTACACAGCGCAGTAGGGACTCATTTTTAAGGCTGAGTCGATCTACGGGACCCTAGAACTGGTTCATATATTCACTGTCACTATTCTTGGTCGTGAGCGAGAAACGAACTTGGGTCGCCGGGTTCGTAGCGCAGTGCGCTAACCACTGCACCACCGCTCCCCGTAGCATAGACACGCAGAGCGAACAGACGCGCACACACACAAACACATCCATACACATCCAATGCAAAAATGACAACACAATACGATTTGAATTTATATAGCGTCTTGCATCGAAAAACATCCACGCTGAACACACAGACACCTCGTGTACACACCCAACACACACACAATATACACACACAATATACACACACACAATATACACACAATGTATACGGCACGTACCAGACACACACCTCGTGTACACACAGCATACACACATTCACGGCGTGTATACACACAGACACACGCAGACACAGCCCGTACACACACAGCCCGTATATACACACACACACACAGCCCGTATACACACAGCCTGTATACACATACACAGCCCGTACACAAATATACACACACACACTGACACACAAATTCCATTCACGCCTAACCATCACAGCCACTCGCCGTACAAAGACAAAAAACATCCCCGTGTAGCCTGCATAGACCATGGCAGCGCAAGGCTGTTAGTGAGCACCTATTAACGTCGGCACTGGGCACAGCTGGGTAGGGTGACCGTGACCACTCCCGGCCGCCTTTGTCTCACTAATACCCCTCCCCACACGCACACACATCACACACAAACACACACACACACCCTGGCACACTAAAGGCATCTCCCGTGTATTTTTTAGATGGACTGTCGGAGCTAAGCGCCGCTCGCGAGTACCTATCAAGGCGCACGAAGGGTTGGTGGGGGGAGTTGGTGGGTGGGTTGGTGGGGGGAGTTGGTGGGTGGGTTGGTGGGGGGAGTTGGTGGGTGGGTTGGTGGGAGAAGTTGGTGGGTGGGTTGGTGGGGGGAGTTGGTGGGTGGGTTGGTGGGGGGAGTTGGTGGGTGGGTTGGTAGGTGGGTTGGTGGGGGGAGTTGGTGGGGGGGAGTTGGTGGGTGGGTTGGTGGGGGGGGGGTTGGTGGGTGGGTTGGTGGGGGGAGTTGGTGGGTGGGTTGGTGAGGGGAGTTGGTGGGTGGGTTGGTGGGGGGAGTTGGTAAGTAGGTTGGTGGGGGGAGTTGGTGGGTGGGTTGGTGGGGGGAGTTGGTGGGGGGAGTTGGTGGGTGGGTTGGTGGGGGGAGTTGGTGGGTGGGTTGGTGGGGGGAGTTGGTGGGGGGAGTTGGTGGGTGGGTTGGTGGGGGGAGTTGGTGGGTGGGTTGGTGGGAGGAGTTGGTGGGTGGGTTGGTGGGGGGAGTTGGTGGGTGGGTTGGTGGGGGGAGTTGGTGGGGGGAGTTGGTGGGTGGGTTGGTGGGGCGGGGTTGGTGGGTGGGTTGGTGGGTGGGTTGGTGGGGGAGTTGGTGGGTGGGTTGGTGGGAGGAGTTGGTGGGTGGGTTGGTGGGGGGAGTTGGTGGGGGGAGTTGGTGGGTGGGTTGGTGGGGGGGGGTTGGTGGGTGGGTTGGTTGGTGGGTTGGTGGGGGGAGTTGGTGGGTGGGTTGGTGGGAGGAGTTGGTGGGTGGGAGGGAAGTTGGTGGGTGGGTTGGTGGGGGGGAGTTGGTGGGTGGGTTGGTGGGGGGAGTTGGTGGGTGGGTTGGTGGGGGGAGTTGGTGGGTGGGTTGGTGGGGGGGAGTTGGTGGGTGGGTTGGTGGGGGGGGGGAGCGACTCTACTGACGGAGACGGCTCCCCTCCCTCTCCCCGGCACGATCGATGCAAGGCGATGCAAGGCGGTCTCTACGAGCGCGGCTGTTTACGCGCTTCTCATTAACGCTTCATTGCGGGGATCTCTTAGCGGAGGCAAAAGGCTCAAACCCCCCCCACCACCGCGGATATCCGCTCATGATTAACACCACCACCAACATCAGCAGCAGCAGCAGCGGTAGCGAGCATGTGACACACCGTGCCCGTAGCGGGAGCGATATTAATTAGGGGAGCGCTCGGCTATCCGCCAGCTCGTGTCAGCTCAGTCGTAATTGGTGCGAAAACCACTTTTATTTTTTGGTGGAGGGGGGGGGGCTGTTGTTGCGTTAATGACCCGGATGACACAGAGGGGGGGGCAATGATGCGAATTCCATTGCAGAGGGCGCATCAATTCTAGCGCTGCGTGCTGTACACACACGCGTGTGTTGTTGTGTGTGTTGTGTGTGAATGTGGTGGGTGTGTGAGTGTTGTTGTTGTGTGAGTGTTGTGTGCGTGAGTGTTGTGTGTGTGAGTGTTGTTGTTGTGTGTGAGTGTTGTGTGTGTTGTTGTGTGTGTTGTGTGAGTGTTGTTGTTGTGTGTGAGTGGTGTGTGTGTTGTTGTGTGAGTGTTGTTGTTGCGTGTGAGTGTTGTGTGTGCGTGAGTTGTGTGTATGTGTTGTTATGTGTGTGTTGTGTGAGTGTTGTGTGTGAGTGTTGTGTGTGCTAGTGTTGTGTGTGTGGGTGTTGTGTGTGTTGCGTGTGAGTGTTGTGTGTATGTGAGTGGTGTGTGTGTGTGTTGTGTGAGTGTTGTGTGTGTGTGTGGGTGTTGTGTATGTGTTGTGTGTGAGTGTTGTGTGTGTGAGTGTTGTGTGTGTGAGTGTTGTGTGAGTGTTGTGTGTGTGAGTGTTGTCTGTGTGAGTGTTGTCTGTGTTGTGTGTGAGTGTTGTGTGTGAGTGTTGTGTGTGTGAGTGTTGTGTGTGTGAGTGTTGTGTGTGTGAGTGTTGTGTGTGAGTGTTGTGTGTGTGAGTGTTGTGTGTGTGAGTGTTGTGTGTGAGTGTTGTGTGTGTGAGTGTTGTGTGAGTGTTGTTCTTGTGTGTGAGTGTTGTGTGTGTGAGTATTGTGTGAGTGTTGTGTGAGTGTTGTGTGTGTGAGTGTTGTGTGTGTGAGTGTTGTGTGTGTGAGTGTTGTGTGTGAGTGTTGTGTGTGTGTGAGTATTGTGAGTGTTGTGTGTGAGTGTTGTGTGTGTGTGTGAGTGTTGTGTGTGAGTGTTGTGTGAGAGTGTTGTGAGTGTTGTGTGAGTGTTGTGTGTGAGTGTTGTGTGTGAGTGGGTTGTGTGTGTTGTGTAAGTGTTGTTGTGTGTTAGTATTGTGTGTGCTAGTGTTGTGTGTGTGAGTGTTGTGTATTGTGTGAGTGTTGTGTGTGAGTTGTGTGTGTGTTGTTGTGTGTGAGTGTTGTGTGTGAGTGTTGTGTGTGCGTGGGTTGTGTGTGTTGTGTAAGTGTTGTTGTGTGTTAGTGTTGTGTGTGCTAGTGTTGTGTGTGTGAGTGCTGTGTGTGTGAGTGTTGTGTGTGTGAGTGTTGTGTGTGTGTGAGTGTTGTGTGTGTGAGTGTTGTGTGAGTGTTGTTCTTGTGTGTGAGTGTTGTGTGTGTGAGTGTTGTGTGAGTGTTGTGTGAGTGTTGTGTGTGAGTGTTGTGTGTGTGTGAGTGTTGTGTGTGAGTGTTGTGTGTGTGAGTGTTGTGTGAGTGTTGTTCTTGTGTGTGAGTGTTGTTCTTGTGTGTGAGTGTTGTGTGAGTGTTGTGTGAGTGTTGTGTGTGTGAGAGTGTTGTGAGTGTTGTGTGAGTGTTGTGTGTGAGTGTTGTGTGTGAGTGGGTTGTGTGTGTTGTGTAAGTGTTGTTGTGTGTTAGTATTGTGTGTGCTAGTGTTGTGTGTGTGAGTGTTGTGTGTTGTGTGAGTGTTGTGCGTGAGTTGTGTGTGTGTTGTTGTGTGTGAGTGTTGTGTGTGAGTGTTGTGTGTGCGTGGGTTGTGTGTGTTGTGTAAGTGTTGTTGTGTGTTAGTGTTGTGTGTGCTAGTGTTGTGTGTGTGAGTGAGTATTGTGTGTGAGTTGTGTGTGTGTTGTTGTGTGTGTGTTGTGTGTGTATTGTGTGTGAGTGTTGTGTGTGTGTTGTGAGTGTTGTTGTGTGTGAGTGTTGTGTGTGCTAATGTTGTGTGTGCTAATGTTGTGTGTGTGTGGGTGTTGTGGGTGTTGTGTGAGTGTTGTGTGTTGTGTGAGTGTTGTGTGTTGTGTGAGTGTTGTGTGTGAGTGTTGTGTGTGTGTTGTGTGAATGTTGTGTTGTGTGGGTGTTGTGTGTGAGTGTTGTGTGAGTGTTGTGTGTGGGTGTTGTATGTGTGTGTTGTGTGAGTGTTGTTATGTGTGAGTGTTGTGTGTGAGTGTTGTGTCAGTGTTGTGTGTGAGTGTTGTGTGTGAGTGTTGTGTGTTATGTGTGAGTGTTGTGTGTGAGTATTGTGTGAGTGTTGTTCTTGTGTGTGAGTGTTGTGTGTGAGTGTTGTGTGTTGTGTGTGAGTGTTGTTTATGTGAGTGTTGTGTGTTGTGTGAGTGTTGTGTGAATGTTGTGTGTGAGTGTTGTGTGTGTTGTTTGAGTTTTGTGTGTGAGTGTTGTGTGAGTGTTGTGTGTGTGTGTTGTGTGTGTGTTGTGTGTGAGTGTTGTGTGTGTTGTTGTGTGTGTGTTGTGTGTGAGTGTTGTATTTGTGTGTGCGTGAGTTGTGTGTGGCTCGCCCAACAAAGACACAGATCTCGCGGGTAGACGCGGCAGGCTGTCGGGCCAAGTGCGCTCAGCGAACACCTGTGGAGGTGGTGGTGTGATCACAATCATCACCATCATCATCTTGGTGGATGGTGGTGGTGTGATCACAATCATCATCACGGTGGATGGTGGTGGTGTAATCACAATCATCATCATGTCGGTGGATGGTGGTGGTGTGATCACAATCATCATCATCACGGTGGATGGTGGTGGTGTGATCACAATCATCATCACGGTGGATGGTGGTGGTGTGATCACAAGCATCATCATAATGTCGGTGGATGGTGGTGGTGTGATCACAATCATCATCATCATCTCGGTGGATGGTGGTGGTGTGATCACAATCATCATCATCATCACCACGATGAACACCACCAAATAAACACTCTCATCAGCAACCACCACAGTCGGCATCTCATGGTGGCAGTGATCGTGGTCACTGCCATCAACAAGACAAAGTCTCGCTAGTAGCAGCAGCAGTAGCACCTTTGAAGGGCGGCACGGCGCACGAGACGGCTTGTCCACACACACACAGGGCACCACACTGAGGCCGAGTCGACCGAGACACGTGGCCGATTCAAACGTTCGTGAATGCCGTGAGCGCGACTGAATCTGTTGTCGCAACGTTCGGAGCGCATTCCGGCTTCCCACGCACGAACACAGGCAAAGCTACCCCGTACGGGCAGACAGAATGTTGGGGCAAGGGCTGTGAGTGAGCAAATACAAAGGCCGACACCGGCGCACCACGTGACCCTCTTCGTCTCCCTGATGTGTCGTCATTTAACGCCGAGTCGACCTAGGGGAATCCCGGCAGAGGTTTGGTATCGAATCTAGGTAGTCTGGTTCGTAACGCAGCACGACATATACAAAGACAAAGATCCCCCGTGTAGCCTTTAACAGCCTGTTGGGGCAAGTGCTGTTAGCGAGCACCGATGAAGGCCGGCACGGCACACGAGGGAGTGGATGGCCAGCACCACGCCCAGACGCCTTTGTCTTCCCAGTGGCGATGTTTACTACACACCGCACCAGGTCCTAACGTGAGGCTGAGTCGACCTAGGGGAGGCCCAGGACCGGTTCAGCAGTAACACAAAGACACAAACACACTTGTACAGCAGTAGCACAAAGACACAGACACACTTGTACAGCAGTAACACAAAGACACACACACACTTGTACAGCAGTAGCACAAAGACACAGACACACTTATACAGCAGTAACACAAAGACACAACACACTTGTACAGCAGTAACACAAAGACACACACACTTGTATAGCAGTAACACAAAGACACACACACTTGTACAGCAGTAGCACAAAGACACAAACACACTTGTACAGCAGTAACACAAAGACACAAACACTTGTACAGCAGTTACACAAAGACACAAACACTTGTACAGCAGTAACATAAAGACACACACACACTTGTACAGCAGTAACACAAAGACACAAATACACTTGTACAGCAATAACACAAAGACACAAATACACTTGTACAGTAACACAAAGACACACACACTTGTACAGCAATAACACAAAGACACACACACACTTGTACAGCAGTAACACAAAGACACAAATACACTTGTACAGCAATAACACAAAGACACTTGTACAGTAACACAAAGACACACACACACTTGTACAGCAGTAACACAAAGACACACACACACTTGCACAGCAGTAACACAAAGACACAGACACACTTGTACAGCAGTAACACAAAGACACACACACTTGCACAGCAGTAACACAAAGACACAGACACACTTGTACAGCAGTAACACAAAGACACACACACACTTGTACAGTAACACAAAGACACACACACTTGTACAGCAGTAACACAAAGACACAGACACACTTGTATAGCAGTAACACAAAGACACAAACACACAAACATATGTAGACACACAAAGACAAATAACCCCCATCTAGACGGTTGTCAAGCACCACGCCCAGCCGTCTTTGTTTCCCCAGTGCTGACATTTTACTCACCGCAGCGGATACTGCCACATTTCAGCCTGGGTTAACGTCAAATAAATAGGTCAGAGGACCGGTTCAGATCCCACTCGCCACTTCTGTTTAGCCGTGATCGGGAATCGAACTCAGGTCCGCGGTGCCCACTGCCCGCGCACCCCCCACGGCGTTCCCAGCCGCTCGCGTGCAGCCAGAGCCATCGCGAGCCGGGCTGGTCCCATATACCGGTCCCATGAGCCGATCCCATATACCGGTCCCATGAGCCGCTCCCATGACCTGGTCCCATGAGCCGCTCCCATATACCGGTGCTATGAGCCGGTCCCATATAGCGGTACCATGAGCCATGATCATCATCGCCATCACACAGGCGAGCTCACCGTCACATCTACCGGTCCCGTGAAGCCGGTCCAATAATATCCGGTCCCTTGAGCCAGGCTAATAATAAAAAAAAGCCATCGCCATAAACCCGAGTCTCAGTCAACGCCGCCCGCACACGGCGCAGGGAACGGGTCTCTGTCCGTGCTCGTGTGCTCCACACAGGTGAGATCACCATCACACAGGTGAGATCACCATCACACAGGTGAGATCACCATCATACAGGCGAGATCACCATCATACAGGCGAGATCACCATCATACAGGCGAGATCACCATCACACAGGTGAGATCACCATCACACAGGTGAGATCACCATCATACAGGCGAGATCACCATCATACAGGTGAGATCACCATCACACAGGTGAGATCACCATCATACAGGCGAGATCACCATAATACAGGCGAGATCACCATCATACAGGCGAGATCACCATCACACAGGGGAGATCACCATCATACAGGCGAGTTCACCATCACACAGGGGAGATCACCATCACACAGGTGAGATCACCATCATACAGGCGAGATCACCATCATACAGGCGAGATCACCGTCATACAGGCGAGATCACCATCACACAGGGGAGATCACCATCATACAGGCGAGATCACCATCACACAGGTGAGATCACCATCATACAGGCGAGGTCATCATCATACAGGTGAGATCACCATCACACAGGCGAGCTCATCATACATACAGGTGAGCTCACCATCACACAGGTGAGATCACCATCATACAGGCGAGATCACCATCATACAGGCGAGATCACCATCACACAGCGGAGATCACCATCATACAGGCGAGATCACCATCACACAGGGGAGATCACCATCATACAGGCGAGTTCACCATCACACAGGGGAGATCACCATCACACAGGTGAGATCACCATCATACAGGCGAGATCACCATCATACAGGCGAGATCACCGTCATACAGGCGAGATCACCATCACACAGGGGAGATCACCATCATACAGGCGAGATCACCATCACACAGGTGAGATCACCATCATACAGGCGAGGTCATCATCATACAGGTGAGATCACCATCACACAGGCGAGCTCATCATACATACAGGTGAGCTCACCATCACACAGGTGAGATCACCATCATACAGGCGAGATCACCATCACACAGCGGAGATCACCATCATACAGGTGAGATCACCATCATACAGGCGAGGTCATCATCATACAGGTGAGCTCACCATCACACAGGTGAGCACACCATCACACAAATTTGCTCACCATCACACAGGTGAGCACACATCACACAGGTGAGCACACCATCACACAGGTGAGATCGCCATCATACAGGTGAGCGCCGTTCACCTGTCCGCTACACCCCCCCCCCCCCCCCTTCGCTTACCTGTGCTGGATACGGAAGAGGAGCAAGGAGCCTGGAGAAGCCGCCCAGACACGCGCAGGAGGAGCAGCCCACACACCACTACTCACCACTACACCTCACCACTACACCTCACCACTACACTTCACCACTACACCTCACCACTACACCTCACCACTACACTTCACCACTACACCTCACCACTACACCTCACCACTACACCTCACCACTACACTTCACCACTACACCTCACCACTACACCTCACCACTACACCTCACCGGAGGATAGCGGGGGGAAGGAAGTGGCAGGTGATGATGATGTTGTTGACAAGGCGGAGGATAGTGATGGTGATGATGATGTTGTTGACAAGGCGGAGGATAGTGATGGTGATGATGGTGAAACGATGATCCAAGACGCTGCGCTCCCTCCTCGTGCCGGCACTACCAGCTCCTCGTGCCGGCACTACCAGCTCCTCGTGCTCCTCGCTAGGGAGGGAGTGGAACAGGTGACGATGATCGAATGGGGGTGATGAGGTGCCGAGTGCTCCACGCGACTCTTGCTTCGCACCGGCGCCCGTCACGCCAGGAGAGGAGGTGGTGGAACTGGTAACAATGATGACGATGATGACGACGTCGATTGCGAAGACGCTGACGATGAGATTGATGATGTGAGTGGTGTTGATGATGAGATTGATGATGTGAGTTGTGTTGATGATGATATTGATGATGTGAGTTGTGTTGATGATGAGATTGATGATGTGAGTTGTGTTGATGATGAGATTGATGATGTGAGTTGTGTTGCTGAGATTGATGATGTGAGTTGTGTTGATGATGAGATTGATGATGTGAGTTGTGTTGATGATGAGATTGATGATATGAGTTGTGTTGATGATGAGATTGATGATGTGAGTTGTGTTGATGATGAGATTGATGATGTGAGTTGTGTTGATGATGAGATTGATGATGTGAGTTGTGTTGATGATGAGATTGATGATATGAGTTGTGTTGATGATGAGATTGATGATGTGAGTTGTGTTGATGATGAGATTGATGATGTGAGTTGTGTTGATGATGAGATTGATGATGTGAGTTGTGTTGATGATGAGATTGATGATGTGAGTTATGTTGATGATGAGATTGATGATGTGAGTGACAATGAACAAGGTAGTGATTACTTTAATGTGATTTATGATAATTACGACGACGACGACGATGATGATGACGACGACGACAACGCTGTTGGTATCGATGATGTTTTGGACGACGATAATGCCGATGAGAACGACGATGTGGACGATGTGGACGATGTGGATGATGATGGATGTGGATGGCGAGGGCCGCTCTCCGTACCGGCACGGGGTGGCGTCTGGCGCCCGCGACTCTCCGCTCGCGACTCTCCACTCAGCGCAGCGCGCAGCGAGCCCCGTGACGCGCGTGGACCTCCCACGCTGCTCACGTGCGCGTGGGGGCGGGAGAGGGGGGGGCAACAATAAGGAGGAGAGGGGGGGGTGACCCCCCCTAAGAGCAGCGGTGGAGAGAAGGTAGGAGAGGTGGGTAGGGGAGGGGTTGTTGCTCCCCACCAATCGGCACTAATTGCCCAGCCTGGGGGAGGGGGGAGCGGTGGTGGTGCCGTTAGCGCGTTGCACTACGAACCCGGCGACTTGAGTTCGATTCCCACCGGTGACGATTATCCCCCGGGTTCTGGTTCTTTAAACGGGTACCTGGTGCGGTGTGTGGACATCGCCACTGGGGAGACAAAGGCGGCCGGGCGCGGTGCTGGCCACCCATCCTCTCGGGCGCCGTGCCGGCATTCACAGGTGCTCGCTAGCAGCACTTGCCCCCACAGCCTGTTAAGGCTACACGGGTGATCTTTGTGTCGGAGTAGGAGCAGCGATAATGCCAAGGACGTTTAAAAACGCGTCGTCAATTATTATTTTGTAATTTCTATTTGTGTTTGTAAGAGTGGTAATAATAATATTATTATTTAATGTGATGCAATGCCTCGTCTCGCACTGTATCGAGGCAATTTCTTGACCGCGGCGCGTTGATGACGAGGATGTTGATGATGTTGGTGATGAGGATGACGATGATTTTGATGACGTTGATGATGACGATGATGTTGATGATTTTGATGATGTTAATGACGATGATGTTTATGATGATGTTTATGACGATGATGTTGATATTGATGACGATGATGTTGATGATGTTAATGACGATGATGTTGATGATTTTGATGATGAGGATGATGATGTTAATGACGTTGATGATGACGATGATGATGTTGACGACGTTGATGACGATGGTGATGACGCGATCTCGGCCTCGTGAAGAAGTGACCACGCGGCGTGGAGGGGCTGCGGATAGCGGGGGGGGGGGGGGGGGGGACGACGACGAGCGGCGCGGGCCCCGTGCTGTGTGGATGCAACCAAAGACAAAGGTCCCCCGTGTAGCCTGCACAGGCTGTTGGGGAAAGTGCCGTTGGCGAGCACCTGTAAAGGCTCGCACTGCACAAGAGCGGGAGGGGTGGCCGACGCCACGCCCGACCGCCTTTGTCTCCCCATTGCTCTCTCGCCCCCCTCCCCGCGATGTCCACTCCACCACTCCACAACTCCACCACTCCACCACTCCACCACTCCACAACTCCACCACTCCACAACTCCACCACTCCATCACGCGCGAGCGCAATCTCAAAGCGGCGGATCAACATCCACCAATGGGCCTCGTGATTGACGTGATCTTATTTTGTGTTCATCAAACAAAGACGCTCATCGCGCGCGTCGTCGATCAGGGGGCGTGTGCCAGGCGATGTTCACCTTGAGGCCGCGTGAAGCGAGGAAAGCGCGCTCCAGGTAGAGCTCAGAGGTTACGGGACAGAGCCACGTGTTCTTGGTTGACTGCTGTGCCATGCTCGGTGCAGGAGGTCACGGGGCAGACCCAGGTGCCATGGGTTGACTGACCGGGGTGACTGACAGATGCGCCACCTGCGCTCCCTACTGTGCAACCTCGCTGCGTTTTACCCGCCCGGCGCTCCGCTCGTTGTTGTGAGCGTCGCTCGCACTCACTCGGACAGCGCGACGGCCGTGGACCCAGCGAGGAACGCAGAGGCACATTCGCGTAAATTAAACACTCCACACACATCCATAACCACGCAGCGGTCAAATCTCAACAACAACACAGATACAACCACAACAACTACAGAGATAGCATCACAACAACAAAAACAAGGGTAACGCTTCCAAGTATAGTCGAAACAGACTGCTGGGGCAAGTGTTGTTAGCGAGCACCTATGATGGCCAGAACGGTACACCAGGGGGTGGGTGGCCAGCACCATGCCCGACCGCCTTTGTCTCCCCAGTAGCGATGTTTACACACCGCACCCGGTACTCATTTAAGGCTGAGTCGACCTAGGGGATGCCCAGTACCGGTTCAATTAATAACCGCTACACCACCGCTCCCCACTCCACAGACAGACAGACAGCATCACAGCCGCGAAACTACACACACAGCAGGAACCGCACACTGCAGAGGCACAGAGGGCAACGCGATTCCACGCATCCAGTCCGACCAGGGACGAGGTGACGCAGCGCTCAACGAGGTGACGAGTCAACGAGACGAGCATTATGAGACGACGCGAACACGTGGAGCCGAGATGGCGATGAGACGATGTGACAGGGTGACGGGTTGCTGAGGTGACGAGGTGATGGAGTGACGAGGTGACGATGAGACGAGGTAACGAGGTGACGAGGTGATGGAGTGACGAGGTGACGATGAGACGAGGTGACGAGGTGAAGGAGTGACGAGGTGACGATGAGACGAGGTGACAGGGGGACGGGTTGCTGAGGTGACGAGGTGATGGAGTGACGAGGTGACGATGAGACGAGGTAACGAGGTGACGAGGTGATGGAGTGACGAGGTGACGATGAGACGAGGTGACGAGGTGAAGGAGTGACGAGGTGACGATGAGACGAGGTGACAGGGGGACGGGTTGCTGAGGTGACGAGGTGATGGAGTGACGAGGTGACAATGAGACGAGGTGACGAGGTGATGGAGTGACGAGGTGACGATGAGACGAGGTGACGAGGTGAAGGAGTGACGAGGTGACGATGAGACGAGGTGACAGGGGGACGGGTTGCTGAGGTGACGAGGTGATGGAGTGACGAGGTGACAATGAGACGAGGTGACGAGGTGATGGAGTGACGAGGTGACGATGAGACGAGGTGACGAGGTGAAGGAGTGACGAGGTGACGATGAGACGAGGTGACAGGGGGACGGGTTGCTGAGGTGACGAGGTGATGGAGTGAAGAGGTGACGATGAGACGAGGCGACGAGGTGATGTAGTGACGAGGTGACGATGAGACGAGGTGACGAGGTGATGGAGTGACGAGGTGACGATGAGACGAGGTGACGAGGTGATGGAGTGACGAGGTGACGATGAGACGAGGTGACGGGTTGCTGAGGTGACGAGGTGATGGAGTGACGAGGTGACGATGAGACGAGGTGACGAGGTGATGGAGTGAAGAGGTGACGATGAGACGAGGCGACGAGGTGATGGAGTGACGAGGTGACGATGAGACGAGGTGACGGGTTGCTGAGGTGACGAGGTGATGGAGTGACGAGGTGACGAGGTGATGGAGTGACGAGGTGACGATGAGATGAGGTGACAGTGACGGGTTGCTGAGGTGACGAGGTGATGGAGTGACGAGGTGACGATGAGATGAGGTGACAGTGACGGGTTGTTGAGGTGACGAGGTGATTGAGTGACGAGGTGACGATGAGACGAGGTGACGAGGTGATGGAGTGACGAGGTTATGGAGTGGCGAGGTGACGATGAGACGAGGTGACAGGGTGACGGGTTGCTGAGGTGACGAGGTGATGGAGTGAAGAGGTGACGATGAGACGAGGTGACGGGTTGCTGAGGTGACGAGGTGATGGAGTGACGAGGTGACGATGAGACGAGGTGACGGGTTGCTGAGGTGACGAGGTGATGGAGTGACGAGGTGACGATGAGACGAGGTGACGAGGTGATGGAGTGACGAGGTGACGATGAGATGAGGTGACAGTGACGGGTTGCTGAGGTGACGAGGTGATGGAGTGACGAGGTGACGATGAGATGAGGTGACAGTGACGGGTTGTTGAGGTGACGAGGTGATTGAGTGACGAGGTGACGATGAGACGAGGTGACGAGGTGATGGAGTGACGAGGTGACGATGAGACGAGGTGACGGGTTGCTGAGGTGACGAGGTGATGGAGTGACGAGGTGACGATGAGACGAGGTGACAGGGTGACGGGTTGCTGAGGTGACGAGGTGATGGAGTGAAGAGGTGACGATGAGACGAGGTGACGGGTTGCTGAGGTGACGAGGTGATGGAGTGACGAGGTGACGATGAGACGAGGTGACAGGGTGACGGGTTGCTGAGGTGACGAGGTGATGGAGTGACGAGGTGACGATGAGACGAGGTGACGAGGTGATGGAGTGAAGAGGTGACGATGAGACGAGGTGACGAGGTGATGGAGTGACGAGGTGACGATGAGACGAGGCGACGAGGTGATGGAGTGTAGAGGTGACGATGAGACGAGGTGACGAGGTGATGGAGTGACGAGGTGACGATGAGACGAGGTGACGAGGTGATGGAGTGACGAGGTGACGATGAGACGAGGTGACGAGGTGATGGAGTGAAGAGGTGACGATGAGACGAGGTGACGAGGTGATGGAGTGACGAGGTGACGATGAGACGAGGTGACGAGGTGATGGAGTGACGAGGTGACGATGAGACGAGGTGACGAGGTGATGGAGTGACGAGGTGACGATGAGACGAGGTGACGAGGTGATGGAGTGAAGAGGTGACGATGAGACGAGGTGACGAGGTGATGGAGTGACGAGGTGACGATGAGACGAGGTGACGAGGTGATGGAGTGACGAGGTGACGATGAGACGAGGTGACGAGGTGATGGAGTGACGAGGTGACGATGAGACGAGGTGACGAGGTGATGGAGTGAAGAGGTGACGATGAGACGAGGTGACGAGGTGATGGAGTGACGAGGTGACGATGAGACGAGGCGACGAGGTGATGGAGTGACGAGGTGACGATGAGAGTGCATCCTCCCTCCTCTGTTCTCGGGAACTCGACTCCGCGCGGCATTGATCCCCACCCAGCCGAGCGCGGTCGAAGCGGGAGGCGGGGGGGAAGGGAGGGGGGGAAGGGGGGGAAGGGAGGGGGGAAGGGAGGAGGGGAAGGGGGGGGGCGATCTCCCCGAATTCAGAGAAAATCCAAATGCCTCTCTTGTCTCCTCTCTCCAAGCTCATCATCCCTCTCACCATCACTCTCACCATCACTCTCACCATCACTCTCACCATCACTCTCACCATCACTCTCACCATCACTTTCACCATCACTCTCACCATCACTCTCACCATCACTCTCACCATCACTCTCACCATCACTCTCACCATCACTCTCACCATCACTCTCACCATCACTCTCACCATCACTCTCACCATCACTCTCACCATCACTCTCATCATCACTCTCACCATCACTCTCACCATCACTCTCACCATCACTCTCATCATCACTCTCACCATCACTCTCACCATCACTCTCACCATCCCTCTCATCATCACTCTCACCATCACTCTCACCATCACTCTCACCATCACTCTCACCATCACTCTCACCATCACTCTCACCATCACTCTCACCATCACTCTCACCATCACTCTCACCATCACTCTCACCATCACTCTCACCATCACTCTCACCATCACTCTCATCATCACTCTCACCATCACTCTCACCATCACTCTCACCATCACTCTCATCATCACTCTCACCATCACTCTCACCATCACTCTCACCATCCCTCTCATCATCACTCTCACCATCACTCTCACCATCACTCTCACCATCACTCTCACCATCACTCTCACCATCACTCTCACCATCACTCTCACCATCACTCTCACCATCACTCTCACCATCACTCTCACCATCACTCTCACCATCCCCTCCTCTACACGAACTCTCCACGAACTCTCCCAAAACGCTCCTCCCGCTGCCCTCCCTCGCCTCTCCCTGAACTCGTCCCCTGCGCCCCCTCGCCACCTCCCCCCCAGCGCCCACGCCGTCGCGGGTGGCACGCCGGGGGCGATGGCGCCCTTCCTGGCGCACGCCGCTCGGCTGCTCTTGGCGGTGACTTCCCCGCGCTCCACGCAATGAGGGTGGGGGGGGGAAGGGGTGCAACCAGGACAGGCTAGTTCTCTACGCTTGCGAAACGTGGACCCCCCTAATGGAACATCTTCGCCGGTTAGAAACATTGAGGCTGGCCTGCCTACGATCCATCCTGGGTTTAACCAGGCTGGATTGTGTGAGGAGCTCACAAACCCTCGAAAGATCTGGACAAAGTCCCATCGGTGAGCTCCTCCGGCAGGCAAGGCTGCGTTGGCTGGGCCATGTAGCCCGCATGCCCAGCAACCGCATGCCGAATCAGCTTTTGTTCAGCCGGATCGAGGGGGCTAAACGGGCGCGGCACGGGCTAGAGAAGAGATGGAGTGATGTGGTACAGGAGGATGTGGAGCTGAGTGGACTTGCCGATGACTGGTACCAGCGGTGTCAAGATCGGCCTCTGTGGAGGAGGCTCGTGAAGGACGCTACTGGGCAGTTGGAGGCAGTCGCCCTCCAACAACAACGGAGGGCGGAAGAGCGACGCTCACAACAACGAACGGAGCACCGGGTGGCTAAAGCACAGCAAGTTGGCACAGTAGGGGGCACAGGTGGTCCATCAGCCAGTCATCTCAGTCATCTCAGTCAGTCGACCCGTGGCACCTGGGTCTGCCCCGTGACCTCCTGCCGGCGGGCGTTCGACACTTCACGTGGCCTCAAGGTGCACATAGCCTGGCACAAGCGTCGTGGTGACGTCACCGTCACTTAGTGGCGAATGGCGGTTGTTGTTGTTGGGTCAGTGTGTCAGTGTCTAGAACATCCAACATTGGAAAATGAGGAGGCTTAACGCAGCCTTCGCTTAGAGATTCGGAGAGCCGTGCGGCGCTGCAAGGATGAGTGGTAGGCACGGGTTGCTAAGGAGATGGAATCTGCCTCAGTAGCCCGCAATCACAAATCACTATTTAATTCCATAATAAAAGTAACTTGCAGCGCCTCAACTATCATCATAATCCGATCTCCGACCCCCAGGAATAGGTCTGCAATTTTTTCACCGCATTTCCGTGGGGTCTTAGGGGAGGGGAATTCCATCAGCCCAGACAATATCATGGGGCAAGGTGGGGACGACCTTGCTAGGGCTGCGGTGCCTCGAATATTGGCAGAAGTAGCCACCCCCCTTCTGAGTGGTTGGCTGAGGTGCCATCTGTGGAGGAAGTGTGAGGGGCGATCCGAAGTCTGAGACTAGGAAAAGCGCCGGGCATAGACGATCTCCCAAGCGAAATGCTGAGGGAGGGTGGCATCTGTGTGCAGACTACCCTACATGACATCATCACAACAGGACGGATTCCGCAGGCTTAAAAGGACGCCCTGGGGGTCCCCCGACAGACTGTAACAACTATAGGGACATCTCTCTTCTCAGTGTGCCGGGAAAGGTCCTGACAAGTATTATTCAACATCACCTTGCCAGGCACGCTGAGGAGAGGCTTGTGGAGCCCCAATGTGGTTCCAGGCCAGGGAGGTCCTGCACGGATTCCATATTCTGTCCGTCTGCTACAGCAGAGATGTAGGGAATTCCAACAATACCTACATCTCTGCTTTATTGATCTGGTCAAGGACTATGGTACCATCAACAGGTCAAGGCTGTGGACTATTCTTCGTGCTTTCGGAGTCGCCGACTTTATGCACATAATCATTAAGGATCTTCATGGTGGAAGACAGGCCCGGGTAAAGCTACGTGACCAGGAGTTGGAGCCATTCCCTTTTCACCTTGGGGTACGACAGGGATGTCGTCTGGTTCCCAATAAATGTAACATCTTTTTAGACCACGTTCGATTAGCCTTCCATTGCTTTACTGGAGAAATTTCCATCTGGTACAGATATAACGGGAGGCTGATCGATGCCCGTGTGCGTTCGAGAAATGGCTCCTTATTGGTCAACCTGTTATGTATGCTGATGATCTGGTGATTGCTGCTCACTTAGAAGAGGAGTTGGAGGCGCTGCTGCTGAACCTGGAGCTTGCCATTAAGAGGTGGGGTCTTACCATCAGCCCCACCAAAACTAAGCACCTGCCTGGGTATGATGTGCCACCAAACACTCCACCCCCACGACTCCCAATTGGGAGCAGTTTTGGAGAGAGTGGAGAGTTTCCCATACCTGGGCAGTGTGCTAATGACCGGCTCCGGTTTGACAGAAGAGGTCTCACTCCGAATCAGTCGGGCGGCATTATTTTTCATCGGTTGCGTAGCGCTGCTGTGTGGAAGCTACCTGGTCTGTCGCTTCGCACGAAGCTTCTTCTCGGCCACAGTCATGCCCTCCCTTCTCTATGCTTGTGAAACGTGGACCCATCGAATGGAACATCTGCGCCGGTTAGAAACACTCAGGCTGGCATGCCTACGATAAATCCTGGGTTTAACCAAGATCTGGACATATTCCCATCGGTGAACTCCTCCGGCAGCAAGGCTGCGTTGGCTGGGTCATGTAGCTCGCATGCCCAGCCACCGCATGCCGTACTTGGTGCGGTGTGTAAACATCGCCACTAGGAAGACAAAGGCGGCCGGGCATGGTGCTGGCGACCCACCCCCTCTTGTGCCGTGCCGGCCTTCATAGGTGCTCGCTAACAGCACTTGCCCCAACAGTCTGTGAAGGATATACGGGGGCTCTTTGTCTTGTCACTGAATCTATGAGGCTTTGCGTCAATTCTTCCAGAAGCTTCCCTTCCGCACCACGTGACTGACCACCCATCTCGGTTTGCGTTGTCAGTCAAACGCGTGGTGTTATCGGTCGCTCCGGAGGAGTCGGGCGTGAGTTGAACATGCGGACAGACGCCAACATTCAGAGACATTTAATGTATCTCGCTATTTCTCTCTCGCTCGCTCGCTATAATCCTGTATCCCATATATATTGCTTTAACAAGTTGTCAAATGAAGTGCATCTCGGAGTTTCTGTCTACTCGGGCAGCGATACACGCGGCAGCTGACTTAGCTCGCACAAACTCTGCTCCGATATTATAAAAGCCACACACACACGTGCGCGTACACGTGTGTGTGTGTGTCCATTACATCTCACACCACGGAACATTTTTTTATAGAATATTTGGCAGGGCGAACTCATGCTCTGCTGCTCTTAATGAGATACGGGGCTCGGGGAAATGCGAGAGGCCCTTTGGACCCGAGTAGACATCATCGCCCAGAAGATCAGACTTTATTCACAGCCACAAAAACCGCATCGGCACCTATTAATTTGCACACATTCACATGCAAATTCCTACGGAGAGAAAGAAAGATATACTTTCTTATTGAAAGGAAAGCAGAATAAGTGCGAGGGAGTGATAATTAATTGCCAGCGAGTTGACGCCGCTGGCACATCCACGGCGCTCCCGTTGCACCGGGCGCTTGGGGCATGGGAAGCGAGACACGGCGACGTCAGCCCTTCATCCAGCAGCGGATTGACCATGGCTGATCATCATCAGCGCCCCCACTACCACTACCACCATCACCCACCCTCTGCGAGCGATTGCGGCCACCACCGTCAACGCCACTACCACCACCGCCACAATCACCACCACAATCACTACCACAATCACCACCTCCATCACCACCGCCACAATCACCACAATCACCGCCACCACCACCACCACACGAGTCTCCATGCTCACATCCTAAGCCCGCTCACCGCTCACGTCAGAGCCTCAGCTCTGAGATTCCCTCCCCGGTCATTTCGCTGTCACCGCTCCGGAGTGCGGGGCGAGAGATGGCAGGGGGAGGGAGGGGGGGGATCAATTTAGACGTCCGCGTGCGGCGCCTCTGTGGTTTGCGAGTGCGCATTCCCACCGTCAGCACGCAGCGCATCCAGCGACGTCTCGTCTGATTGCTTCGTCTGTCCGTGATTGTATCTGCGTGTGTTTGTGCCTGTGTGTGCCCGTGTGTGTGTCTATCTGAACGGTGGCGCAGTGGTTAGCGCACTGCGCTATTGCAGTTTCTTTCCAGTTTATTTATTTTGGTATAGCCCTGTGAGCCATTCGGCTCTTGAATCGGGTGCAACCACAACAAACAAAAAAACAAAAGCACGAACAAGAAAAACATCTTAAAGTGACTATGTGACTGTGCAAACAGAAAATCCATGAAAAAAACAGCAAAATATTCCTGCAAAAAGCACCGTACACCAACGCTGTGTGCAAAAAATCCCATGTGGGATGCAAGTCAAACAACAACAACAACAAGAAAACTTAGATTAAGGCCGTCAGTCTAACTCCGTACTACAACAAAACAAACGTCCAAACCAAAACACTTTTCGAAATCACCAAAAAATAAAGCCATAATTGCAATGTAACAGTGATCACAGGGACTGTGACCGAATTTTTACAATAAACTACATAAATAATATGTAACACCAAATCCTAGAGCCATAGCTGGCTGCATGAGTTACTCCACATATGAACCCGGCCACCCGAGTTCGCTTCCCGCTTACGGATGTTAGCAATGGCAAAGATCTGAACCGGTCCCGCGGCTTTCTTCCAGGTCGTCTCAGCCTCGCAGAGTACCCGGCGCCGTGTGTGAACATCAGCATCGGGGAGACAAAGGCGGCCGGGCGTGCTGTTGGCCACCCACCCCTTCGTGTGCCGTTCAGGCATCCATTGGTGCGCCGTACACTCGCCCCAACAACCTGTTAAGCTATAGGAATAGGTTTTACCCTTTTAACTGGCACAAAAACTGACACCTTTATTCAAGGCATCATGTTTGCAATAACCACAAACATGATGCCTTGAATAAAGGTGTCAGTTTTTGTGCCAGTTAAAAGGGTAAAACCTATTCCTATATCTTGTTTCTGGCAAAGGAGGTCTCATAATGTAAAAAACCTGTTAAGCTATAAAGGGGTTTTTTGTATTTGTCTGCGATTATCCGTGTGTCTGTGATTGCATGTGTGTGGCTGTCTGTCCGTCTGTGATTTGTTGTGTGTGTGGCTGTCTGTGATGTGTTGTGTGTGTGGCTGTGATTTGTTGTGTGTGTGGCTGTCTGTGATTTGTTGTGTGTGTGGCTGTCTGTGATTTGTTGTGTGTGTCTGTGATTTGGTGTGTGTGTCTATCTGTGATTTGTTGTGTGTGTGTCTGTCTGTGATTTGGTGTGTGTGTCTGTCTGTGATTTGTTGTATGTGTGTGTCTGTGATTTGTTGTGTGTCTGTCTGTCTGTGATTTGTTGTGTGTGTGTCTGTCTGTGATTTGGTGTGTGTCTGTCTGTGATTTGTTGTGTGTGTGGCTGTGATTTGTCGTGTGTGTGTCTGTCTGTCTGTGATTTGTTGTGTGTCTGTCTGTCTGTGACTTGTTGTGTGTGTGTCTGTGATTTGTTGTGTGTATCTGTCTGTGATTTGGTGTGTGTGTCTGTCTGTCTGTGATTTGTTGTATGTGTGTCTGTGATTTGTTGTGTGTGTGTCTGTCTGTGATTTGTTGTGTGTGTATCTGTCTGTGATTTGTTGTGTGTGTGTGTCTGTCTGTGATTTGTTGTGTGTGTGTCTGTCTGTGATTTGTTGTGTGTGTGTGTCTGTCTGTCTGTGATTTGAGAGGTCAGGGATGGAGCTGAGAGGTCAGCGTGACCCCGCGTCCACGGCGCGCGGGCGCTCCCACACCACCCCCTCGTTCCGACGTGAACAGAACTGTCCTGATAGCCCATTAGGGTCCACAGGGGTCTTTGTCTGGTGGTGCAGGTGCCAGTTCTGGTGGTGGCTTTGGTTGTAGTCGTGGTGGTCGTGGAAGTGGTGCTCGCTAACAGCACATTTCCCAATGCTCGCGAGGCTATACGGAGGATCTTTGGAGTTAATGCTGCTGGTGGTGATAATGGTGGTGATGATGGTGGGGATGATGATGATGGTGGTGATGATGGTGGTAATGATGATGGTGGTGATGGGTGGTGATGATGGTGGGGATGATGATGATAATGGTGGTGGTGATGATGATGATGATGGTGGTGATGATGGTGGTGGTGATGGGTGGTGATGATGGTGGTGATGCTGGTGGTGGTGATGATGATGGTGGTGATGCTGGTGGTGATGATGGTGGTGATGATGATGGTGATGATGGGTGGTGATGCTGGTGGTGATGATGGTGATGATGGGTGGTGATGATGGTGGTGATGCTGGTGGTGATGATGGTGGTGATGATGTTGGTGATGCTGGTGGTGATGATGGTGGTGATGATGGGTGGTGATGATGGTGGGGATGATGGTGGTGATGCTGATGGTGATGATGGTGGTGATGCTGGTGGTGATGATTGGTGGTAATGATGGTGGTGATGATGGGTGGTGATGATGGTGGTGATGATGGTGGGGATGATGGTGGTGATGATGGGTGGTGATGATGGGTCGTGATGATGGTGGTGATGCTGGTGGTGATGATGGTGGTGACGATGTTGGTGATGCTGGTGGTGATGATGGTGGTGGTGATGGTGGTGATGCTGGTGGTAATGCTGGTGGTGATGATGGTCGTGATGATGGGTGGTGATGATGGTGATGATGGTGGTGATGATGTTGATCTTGCTGCTGCCGATTATATCCCGCGCCTCTGATGAACAGGGTTGGCTATGTACGGTGCGAAATAAGTTCAATATACGTAGATACGTCTGTGTGTGTGTGTCTGTACACTGACACGTGCGTGCATTCTATCGGCTTTAGCGTCACACTCTGCGGGAGGACGACTTACTTGGTTCACTCATCTCGAGGCTCGCGTTGGGTGTCTGCGTGGAGCGGGGGACGACAGTAGCGACGTGGAATCTCCTGTTAGGCTGCCCAGTGAGCATGACCCACATTCATAAACACTGCTCACCACCACTCACCACCACTCACTCCCACTACACCCCCACTGACAAGCACTCAGCACCACTCTCCGCTCACCACTCACCACCACCACCACTCACCCCCCACTCGTGTAGGGCTGACAGCTCAATCCATCTTCAGTTCACGGCGGCGGCGTGCGGCGTGCGGCAACCTCCCACGCACCGACAGCATCGGCTCACCTGGAGCATCGCCCGTGGCCTGGGGGCGAGTGTGAGGAGGGATTAATTTCCGCTCCCGGCACACCACATCGAGTACACCTCTCGCTGTGACCGTGGGCCACCGCTTAGTCACGCGCCGGGTGAGCACTCGGTGAGAAGTTTAGCGTGCACGCCGGCAGAGATAACCCAAGAGAAGAGTCACCCGTGGAAGAGACACCCGTGGACAAGACACCCGTGGAAGAGTCACCCGTGGAAGAGTCACCCACGAGAAGAGTCACCCGTGGAAGAGTCACCCGTGGACGAGACACCCGTGGAAGAGTCACCCGTGGAAGAGTCACCCGTGGAAGAGTCACCCACGAGAAGAGTCACCCGTGGAAGAGTCACCCGTGGACGAGACACCCGTGGAAGAGTCACCCGTGGAAGAGTCACCCGTGGAAGAGTCACCCACGAGATGAGCCACCCGTGGAAGAGTCACCCGTGGAAGAGTCACCCGTGGAAGAGTCACCCGTGGAAGAGACACCCAAGAGAAGAGTCACCCGTGGAAGAGTCACCCGTGGAAGAGACACCCGTGGAAGAGTCACCCGTGGAAGAGACACCCGTGGAAGAGTCACCCGTGGAAGAGTCACCCGCGGAAGAGTCACCCGTGGACGAGACACCCGTGGAAGAGTCACCCGTGGAAGAGTCACCCGTGGAAGAGTCACCCACGAGAAGAGTCACCTGTGGAAGAGTCACCCGTGGAAGAGACACCCGTGGAAGAGTCACCCGTGGAAGAGTCACCCGTGGAAGAGACACCCGTGGAAGAGTCACCCACGAGATGAGTCACCCGTGGAAGAGTCACCCGTGGAAGAGACACCCGTGGAAGAGTCACCCGTGGAAGAGTCACCCGTGGAAGAGTTACCCACGAGAAGAGTCACCCGTGGAAGAGTCACCCGTGGACGAGACACCCGTGGACGAGACACCCGTGGAAGAGTCACCCGTGGAAGAGTCACCCGTGGAAGAGTCACCTGTGGAAGAGTCACCCGTGAAAGAGTCATCCACGAGAAGAGTCACCCACGAGAAGAGTCACCCGTGGAAGAGTCACCCACGAGAAGAGTCACCCGTGGAAGAGTCACCCGTGGAAGAGTCACTCGTGGAAGAGTCACCCGTGGAAGAGACACCCGTGGAAGAGTCACCCGTGGAAGAGACACCCGTGGAAGAGTCACCCGTGGAAGAGTCACCCACGAGAAGAGTCACCCGTGGAAGAGTCACCCGTGGAAGAGACACCCGTGGAAGAGTCACCCGTGGAAGAGTCACCCACGAGAAGAGTCACCCGTGGAAGAGTCACCCGTGGAAGAGACACCCGTGGAAGAGTCACCCGTGGAAGAGTCATCCACGAGATGAGTCACCCGTGGAAGAGTCACCCGCGGTGGAAGAGACACCCGTGGAAGAGTCACCCGTGGAAGAGTCACCCGTGGTGGAAGAGACACCCGTGGAAGAGTCACCCGTGGAAGAGACACCCGTGGAAGAGTCACCCGTGGAAAAGTCACCCGTGGAAGAGGCACCTGTGGAAGAGTCACCCGTGGAAGAGTCACCCACGAGAAGAGTCACCCGTGGAAGAGTCACCCGTGGAAGAGACACCCGTGGAAGAGTCACCCGTGGAAGAGTCCTCCACGAGATGAGTCACCCGTGGAAGAGTCACCCGCGGTGGAAGAGATACCCGTGGAAGAGTCACCCGTGGAAGAGTCACCCGTGGTGGAAGAGACACCCGTGGAAGAGTCACCCGTGGTGGAAGAGACACCCGTGGAAGAGTCACCCGTGGAAGAGTCATCCACGAGATGAGTCACCCGTGGAAGAGTCACCCGCGGTGGAAGAGATACCCGTGGAAGAGTCACCCGTGGAAGAGTCACCCGCGGTGGAAGAGACACCCGTGGAAGAGTCACCCGTGCATTGCCCGTGCAGACGCAATTCATGACCAGCGAGACAAAGCGGCGAGCGCGTAGGCACAGAGGGGAAGGTGTCAATTGAAACCTGGAATGTGACCGGGTGCAAGGGAGTCGACAGCCCGGACGTCTGGGCTGTGTTTGGGAATTCAAGCAGTTGGAAGGTGCCCGCCTCCTTCCCCTCTTCTTTCACGCTGTCGCAAGCAGTGGCCGCACGCGGACACGAGGTCGCTCTGTCTGGGGGGGGGGTCGCTCTGTCTGGGAGGGGGGGGTCGCTCTGTCTGGGGGGGGTCGCTCTGTCTGGGGGGGGTCGCTCTGTCTGGGAGGGGGGGTCGCTCTGTCTGGGGGGGGGGTCGCTCTGTCTGGGAGGGGGGGTCGCTCTGTCTGGGGGGGGGGGTCGCTCTGTCTGGGGGGGGGGTCGCTCTGTCTGGGGGGGGGGGGGTCGCGCTGTCTGGGAGGGGGGGAGGGGTCGGGGTGGTCGCGGTGGAGATTTCGCGACTGTGACGACGCCTGCGGCGGCGGGCGAAGCTGCTGCAAGGACATTGACGCCGAGAGGTCTCCCGGCCGCGTGAATCACTCCGCGTGAATCACTCCACGTGGCCACGTGAATCACTCCGCGTGAATCACTCCACGTGGCCACGTGAATCACTCCGCGTGAATCACTCCACGTGGTCACGTGAATCACTCCGCGTGAATCACTCCACTCGGCCACGTGAATCACTCCACGTGGCCACGTGAATCACTCCGCGTGAATCACTCCACGTGGCCACGCGTTCGTCCCACGGCGGGCGCGCCTGCGTGCTCCACTGCTTAATTGGCAAATCGTCTCTCGCGTAATTGGGCACGGCCGCCAATTACCGCCGCGAGCGCGGGCGATGTCACCACCCTCGGCACCGTCGTCAGCCGCGATCGAATCTACTGCTGGATGAAGAAGCCCTTCTTCACCCACTGCTGGATGAAGAAGCCCTTCCCCCAAGCCGTCGCCGTCTCTCGCAATTTCCGCCAGGTTCACAATCCACGCGAGTCGAATCCATCGCTTTATCTCCACGAGGGACGTGCCCACTCTCGGACGCGTTTTATTCCTCGGTTTGCTCCACGGTCTCCCCGCTGCCTTCTCGTTCTTGAGCATCACGCCGCCGTCTCAGCCGTGCCGTGTCCTGCTCGCTTCTGCCTCTCGGTGCGATCCTCAGCCCGAGTCTCTCCATGACCCCCCCCCACCACCGTGTTTACAAACCTCTAATTGGCAATCTGCCTCTTGCAATTGCGCTCGCCAATTACAAATTATAGCAAATAAAATACTAATTATATTTCGTAATGCTGCTGCGATGGCAGCGGTGCACAAGCACAGCCAACAACAAGGAATCCACTCAACACGACCTTGAAAGGAAACAGAATATATACTAAGCGACGTTTCAGGGAATGGTCCATACTCATGGCACACAACATCTGCGCGAGACCTGGGGAACACTTTGCTTGTCAGTACAACGTCTCAATGAATTAGAATCGGACTATTTTTTCATATTGGAGGAATCCGATGAGCTATAAAGCTCTTTTTCACAGATGTCCAGTAGCGGCAGCTCAGAACGTCACGACAACAAACGATACAGAGACACGATAGGAGCGAAAGGTATAGGAAATGTAATCAAATCACTTAAAAGTGTACAAATAAAACTCAACTACATATGTGTTTTACTGGGCTCCTCTCGGAGATAGCGAACGCGGCGGAGACGACATCACAGACGAGTCAAACAAAACACGAAACCAAGGTTTCCACCTCCACGGCTCATCAGCACCATTGGTTTCATGCAACGCAGTCTCGGGGAGCGGTGTCGACACTGAGTGGTGTGTGCAGGCAGGGACCCCCCCCCTCTCTCCCTTAAGGGCTCCTCCAGAGGTACGAGGAGGCGCTCACGTGACACGTGGACGCCGCCTCGTGCCCGCATTTGTCTCTCGATGAACATGCGGGCGACGCAAAGCGACGCTGCTGCTGCTGTGTTCACCAAGGATGGACAGGAATGGATGATGAACGGGGGGAGGCCATTCCTCAACAGCGGGAAGTTGCAGGCTCGGCTCACAACAACAATACCCATCACCATCGTGCCATGGTCAATCCACCGCTGGATGAATCCGCTGCCGCCGCCTCTCAAGTGTCCTGGCCGTGCCAGACTCCGCGCGTGCTTACGCCGCCCTCCCGCCCATCATCGCTCGCGCACCGCGCGGGGAGATAAAGTACTCCCCGTGCGTCTTCCCGGCGGCTCCTGCGGCGTTACCGATTCATGTATTCAGATAACCGCCCCTCCGTGTAAGACGCGCGTGTGAATGTAATGCCTTGTGTTCATGTATTTATGCATGCCCCGGTGTGCCGTCATGTATTATGCATGTCTTGTGTACGGGCAGTGTGAATGCGTGTGTGTGTGGGGGTGTGTGTGGATACCGATATATCTATATGTGTGCGTGCGTGTGTATTCACGTGGGGTGCGGTAGTGCAGTAGTTAGCGCACTGCACTAATGCCTCTGCGACACGAGTTCGATTCCCGCTCACGGCCAAAATTGGTGAGGAATATCTGAACCGGTCTGTGGCCATCACCTCGGTCGGCTCAACCTCCAAAAAGTTCGTGGCGCGATGGCCATGCACCTCCTCGTGCGCCCTGCCGGCCTTCACTGTGCTCGCGGACAGCACTTTCCCTAAGAGCTTGTTAAGGCTACGTGATTGACCTTTGTCTGTGTATTCACGCACCAATGCGCTGACGAACCTGGCGACTTCGGTTCGATTCCCATAATCGTGAGTAGCAGCAGCAGCAGCAACATCATCATCAGCAACATCATCATCAGCAGCACCATATTGAGCAGAAGATTTGTCAATATCATCGCCTCTATTCCACATCATGAGGTTAAAGGTCACCAACGCCGCACCCCCCTCCCTCATCCTGCAGCTCCCCCCCTCGCCCCTCCCTCATCCTGCAGCTCCCCCCCCCCTCCCTACGACTCCCCCGTCTCGCTCCCTGCCACTGAGGTTCACTCAGCGCAAGAGTCCGGGGTACGGGTTTAGGGTTGTGGGTAGGGTCAGGTATTAGGGTTCGTGATTGGGGCTAGGGTCCCATCCGACCCCATGAGACGTGAAATCGAGGGGTGGAGGGGGGGGGTCGATCATCGAATCCCCCCGCTGAGCAGCAGAGCGCGGGACTCGGGGGTCGATGACGCGCGGATCGATCCGCGTCTCGAGCGGCTCCTCTCGGCCCGCGTGAGCAGCCACCGACAAAGCCACGACCCGAACATCAACCACAACCAGAACCACCACCCTAACCACAACACGAACAACCACAACCAGAACCACCACCCTAACCACAACACGAACAACCACAACCAGAACCACCACCCTAACCACAACACGAACAACTACAACCAGAACCACCACCTTAACCACAACACGAACATGAACCACAACCAGAACCACCACCCTAACCACAACACGAACAACCACAACCAGAACCACCACCCTAACCACAACACGAACATGAACCACAACCAGAACCACCACCCTAACCACAACACGAACAACCACAACCAGAACCACCACCCTAACCACAACACGAACAAACACAACCAGAACCACCACCTTAACCACAACACGAACAACCAGAACCACCACCCTAACCACAACACGAACAACTACAACCAGAACCACCACCCTAACCACAACACGAACAACCACAACCAGAACCACCACCCTAACCACAACACGAACAAACAACCAGAACCACCACCTTAACCACAACACGAACAACCAGAACCACCACCTTAACCACAACACGAACAACCAGAACCACCACCCTAACCACAACACGAACAACTACAACCACAACCACCACCCTAACCACAACACGAACAACTTCAACCAGAACCACCACCCTAACCACAACACGAACAACTACAACCAGAACCACCACCATAACTACAACACGAACAACTATAACCAGAACCACCACCCTAACCACAACACGAACAAACACAACCAGAACCACCACCCTAACCACAACACGAACAAACACAACCAGAACCACCACCCTAACCACAACACGGACATCAACCACAACCAGAACCACCACCCTAACCACAACACGGACATGAACCACAACCAGAACCACCACCCTAACCACACACGGACATCAACCACAACCAGAACCACCACCCTAACCACAACACGAACAACCACAACCAGAACCACCACCCTAACCACAACACGAACAACCACAACCATACCACCACCCTAACCACAACACGAACAAACACAACCAGAACCACCACCCTAACCACAACACGAACAACCACAACCACCACCCTAACCACAACACGAACATGAACCACAACCATAACCACCACCCTAACTCTTTGGTTCTTTCGGTAAAGTCACGTAGTTAGAAATAAAATTAAATAAATCACGACGTTTCGATCGCAACATAAGCGGTCGTTATTTCTATCTACGTGACTTTACCGAAAGAACCAAAGAGTATGGATTCCTGCACTCACGAAAGCTTCAAATCAAGATTCACCACCCTAACCACAACACGAACAACCACAACCACCACCCTAACCACAAAACGGACATCAACCACAATCAGAACCACCAGCCTAACCACAACACGAACAACCACAACCACGGCACGAACATCAACCATAACCTTAAACTCACCAATAATCTCAACCTCAGCCTTAACCACACCCCGAACCCTAACTCCAAGCCTCCACCTTGACACAAACTCCAACTCTAACCACAACTCCAATCCCTAACTCCCCGCCTCACTCTTTATCACCGTATCTCTCTCTCTATGTCTGTATCTATCTCGATGTCTGCATCTCTCTCACTCTCTATGCCTGTATCTCTCTCGATGTCTGCACCTATCTCTTTATGCCTGTATCTCTCTCTATATCTGCATCTGCCTCTCTCCATGCCTGTACCTCTCTCTCTATCAATGCCTGACCTCCAGTGGAGGTTGGCACACTGCACGTTGCCATCGGCCGTGTGGCTTAGCCGAATCTCGCCAGGGGTAACAGACTTGGTGCATTTCCTGCAGTGCCAGGGAGGATCTGCCCCACCGGTACTTACGCTGCCAGCGGCTCAAACCAATGTTCCGCCTTTTGGGGGACATCTTCAGGAAACTGGGGGTGCCCTTCTACAACAGCAGCTTCGTATATGGGGTGGTGCCTTACCTGGCTAACAAGCGCCATGACCTCGCCAACTTCGCCTGTGCTCAGGCGAAGTTGGCGGTGTACAGAACGAGAAAAAAGATGCTAGAAGGTGACACTGACGGCTGCTCTGTGCTGCTTCCAGTGTTCAGGGGACTGCTTAAGGCGCGGCTCCGGCTGGAGCACGCCATGTACCACACACGTGTCGGTGATGTGCACGTCTTCTTCGAACGCTGGGGAGCCGGACAAGCCCTCTGTACCAGCGTGGACGGCACCCCCCACGTGTTCACCTTCTGAAGCGCTCGCTCGTCACCGTGGCGTGCGCGATGACCACCACCACCATGTGACTTTTCTTTCGTGTTGTGCGCGGTGCTTTTTAGCGCCACAGCGCGTGGATTTGTAGTGTTTATTTTCATTTGTGTTGCTGGTGACTTTGTGTATTTCATATCGAAATCGCCTCCAGTGCTTTTGCTGCTGGCGACAATAAAAGTTGTTTGAAAGTCAAAAGTCTATTTAACAAGTAGCAGGCTTTCGCGACAAATATTATTCATAATAAAGGTTTTTGGGTTAGATCGCGTCATTTATAAATATGTCGTAACCCTCCACCACCCGACACGGCCAATCATCATTCTGGCGAATTGCCCGATGATGCTGGATGTAATTACCAGCGAAACGTCGTACTCAAAAATTGTAAATGTTGTGGATTCACTCTTCAACACACCAGTGGGCTAAAGTAGTGAACTATTTGTCTTTTGTAAACGTGACACTTTTTTACTAATTGGCCGTGTCGGGTGGTGGAGGGTTACGACACATTTATAAATAACGCGATCTAACCCAAAAACCTTTATTATGAATCTCTCTCTATGTCTGTATCTCTCTCGAACGTCTCCGCTCGAGTTTGAGGCTGGAAGGAGGCTCCGGTTGCTGGCGACGCGAGGGCTGCCCAGCATCGCTTCGGGTATCATCGCTCGCCACTGATCCTTGCGGGGTTCATCGGGCGCAGTGCGCTAACCACTGCGCCACCGCTCCACCCCCACCGGCATCTATCTCCAGGGCGGAGTCGCCGCTGCTGAATCTGCGGTGGCTGCAGCCGAGTCGTGAAATCGCCTCGTGCTGAGAAGCCCGCGTCAGTGGCGTCCGCGTGTGGGGAGTGGGGGAGGCGTGGGGGGTGTGGAGGGGCGAGAGGGGGGGGGCTCGTTCCCACGTGCGTCTCAGCGTCCTCCCCCCACACAGCGGGGGGGGGGGGGGGCTCCGCCACCCA